>NC_069784.1:22552833-23163166 GCF_027406575.1 Nycticebus coucang | reverse complement strand
CAGATTTTAAGCCAAAATGCATTCAGAGAAAAATACATGTTATTCATCTAGAAATAATACTTCTCAATAGTATAATGCCTATAAAATTAAAAACTGCATTTAACTACATTTTCTGTGGCAGTGGCTTTCAAACCTATTTTAGGCAGCAGAACATTTTCTTCTAATGAAATCTTAGGTTCATACCCAATTCAAAGCCTAGATGAGAGGAGAGCTGGTCTGGTTGAAACACTCAAATCTCTGGGTGTGTATGCTCATGTAAGCCTATAGGCAGGAAACTCTGCCTGACGGCCACCCTCTTCCCTGCCAGAGACCCCTTCAGGAATCACGAAACCTCTGTGACCTATGTGAATCAGAGCTTGAAAAACACCATGTTAAAAAAAAAAGCAGCCACCCTCCTACACAGCATTACAAATAGGACACCAAATCAATTACATGTCTATTTACCTGTGAGCTTTAAAACATTTTCCATCAACAAAAATATCAGTATCTGGGCAACAAGGTTTCATATAAAGCTTTAATAAATCTTCTCCTAATTCAGATGCAGCTTCCAAATGACAGTTATCTTTAAAAAAGAAAAATAAGATTAAAAAATAGTTTAATATTATAAACATCCAAAAATCTTGTTTTCTATTATTAGCAAGAAGCTTTCCACACAGTTATCTCAGTTAACTATAATACTTAAGCAGTAAATTCAAAATAAAACCAAAACTTTAAAATCATCTATCTTCTGCTTTGAAATACATGTATTTCTACCTACTTTCAAATACATAGTTATGGGTTACTGAAGGATGGGGATTCGCTCTGGAAAATGTTATTAGGCGACTTTGCTATTGTGCAAACATCATAGAGTGTACGCATGTAAACCTAAATGATATAGCCTGCTATATGCCTAGGCAATCTCTATAGCCTGTTGCTCCTAGACTACAAACCTGTAAGTAGGGGTGTCCAACCTTATCTGTGGTATTGGATATCACAGGAAAATATGCACAGTTTTTTTTGTTTGTTTGTTTGTTTTTTGCTAATCAGCTTTTGTTGGTGTTTGTGTATTTACTGTGTGGCCCAGGACAACTCTTATTCTTCCAATGTACAGCTGGCCATACAGCATGCTACTGTATTGAAGAACTATTGGCAACTGTATCACAGTGGTATTTGTGTATCTACACATAGAAAAGGGACATTAAAACTACAATGTTATAATCTTACGGGACTATTTTCATAGATGTTGTCCATCATTGACCATAGTGTCATTATATAATGCGTGACTCTATGTTTTTAATATAGATACACATTTAGATGTATGTAGTATTATCACAAAATTATATGCCAAAAATGAAGTCACTTCATGAACATCTGAATTAGAAACTTTTCCAGTACTTAATTCCTTCCAATTCCGTATTTCATGAGTATATGTCCAGAATGAGAGTGAACTGATAAAAATTCAACTGAAACCACTGAGTATTACTAGAGCTTACTCATTACTCATTACTTACTATGAGTTTAGTATTATACACAATATGGAAAGCTATAGAAAAAAAGCATTTTTTAAAAAACTATCTCTATTTCAAGAGATTTACTGTTCAGGAAGTAGGAAATAGGGCGGCACCTGTGGCTCAAAGGGGTAGGGTGCCAGCCCCATATGCCGGAAGGTGGTGGGTTCAAACCCAGCCCCAGCCAGAAACTGCAAAAAAAAAAAAGGAAGTAGGAAATAAAAGACATTAAGTTGTATATTATAGCTCATAGATGATATATATATCCCTATTTAGCTAACTACATATTAAAAAAATACTACACTGTGTTGAATTAAATTTGACCTGAAGCTGTCTCAGGACTTTGAGTGCCTACTTAATGAACTGTAACCTAATATACCAAAACCTAACCCAACTTAGGAACACACCTTTTTGGTAATAATTAGCTAGATCTCAGCCAATCACAAGCAGTCAAGTTTCAGCCAATCACAGGCAGCCAAATGATCACACCATGTCCAAATAAGGCAAACACCTAGCTGTAATCAATGAAGCTATTTCTGTATTGTACTTCTGCAGATCAATATTCACTGCCAACACTGCATAGCGGAGCTCCCTGAAGCATGTTTGTCAGTGCTGCATTATCCATGAATCATTCTTTGCTAAACAAACTTAGTTAAATTTATTTGTGTAAAGTTTTTCTTTTAACAGAGCTGGTGTTAGAAATAGGATCTAAAGGAGACCCTCAACAACTTGCGAGAGCAACGCATAAACAGGTATAGGTGCCCTGTGAGGTCCCTGTATCACTGCTTATTGCTGAGCATTTGGAAGTCACCACCAGTAATTCCCTCTTGGATTCGAAATCCACAATCTGTGTCAAGTTTTCCCAGTTTGAGCATTTTTACCCAGGCTGGGTTGCAAAGTGACCAAAGAAATATAGGGAGATCTCCAGTAGGTAAGGTTATGAGAAGAGGGGAAATAATGGGTTCCTCTGAGACTGGGCCTCTTGGAAACTATCCTTTTCTAGAGAAATGGGTAAACCTTACCAAAGTAATTCACAATTTTGGTGGCCACAATGGGGAAGTTTTAACCTGAAAAAAAAAAAAAAATTGCTCATCTATGGGGCACATGGGAAAAAAAGAAAAAAGATCCCAAATACCTCAAAACAATGGGATAGGCCGGGAGTGGTGGCTCACGCCTTTAAACTTAGCACTCCGGGAGGCCAAGGCAGGTGGACAGCCTGAGCTCATGAGTTTGAGACAAGCCTGAACAAGACCCTGTCTCTAAAACTATCTGGGCATTGTGGTGGGCTTATGGTCCCAGCTACGTGGTAGGCTTAGGCAAGGGGATTGCTTGAGCTCAAGAGTTTGAGGTTGCTGTGAGGTTGCCCCCTCCCCCCAAAAAAAGCAGGGGGATATATTTTTGATTGGCATGAAGAAGCCTCTAAAAGACTAAATGAATCAAAAATTTCCTCTCTAAAATATTCCTTTATCAACCAAACTGCCCTTCAGTTGATGAATGGATAAGAAAATGTGGTATGGGTGGGTGGTGCCTGTGGCTCAAGGAGTAGGGCACCGGCCCCATATATGGGAGGTGGCAGGTTCAAACTCCAGCCAAAAACTGCAAAAAAAAAAAGAAAAAAGAAAAAGAAAATGTGGTATGAGTGTACACGTATGCATGTACACATATGTGCACGCACACATTTATGTACCATGGAGTACTACTCGGCCAAGAAAAGGAATGAAATTGTGTCATTTGCAGCAACTTGGATAGAACTAGAGAACATTATCTTAAGTAAAGTATCTCAGTAATGGAAAAACAACTACCACATGTTGTCAGCTGAATGATGGGTACACATGGTCATGTGGTGGTATAAAGGATACTGGAAACTAAGCAGCGGGGAGGGTGGGAGAGGAATGAGAGATAAAAACTTCCTATCAGGTATGATATACACTATTCTGGTGAAAGGCACACTAAAAGCCCTGACTTCAGCATGATACAGGTCATCCAGGTAACAATAACACTTGTACCCCCTAATACTTAAAAATAAAAATTATTTGAAAAATTAAAAGATTCCTGAGTGGCGCCTGTGGCTCAGTGGGTAGGACACCGGTCCCATATACCTAGGGTGGCAGGTTTGAACCCGGCCCCAGCCAAACTGCAACAAAAAATAGCCGGGTATTATGGCAGGCACCTGTAGTCCCAGCTACTCAGGAGGCTGAGGCAAGAGAATCGCCTAAGCCCAGGAGTTGGAGGTTGCTGTGAGCTGTGACGTCATAGCACTCTACTACAGGCGATAAAGTGAGATTCTGTCTCTAAAAAAAATAAATAAAATAAATATTAAAAGATTCCTTTAAGCTGGATATTATCTACCCCGTTATTCTTTGCTTTCAAAGAATAAGCAATGAAAGATGAACAAGAGGAGAAAGGGTGATTTTGTTTGTTTGTTTTTCTTTTAATTGGAGGGGATAATTTTCTTCTAGAGTTATCCTGAGTTGGGGTTTTTAGAGCTGCACAGACTGCCAAATGGCTGTTTTTTTATGGACTGAAATAACTTTGGGATATCTTTCCTATAACACTGGAAAATTTTACTTTTAAAAAATCCACACAGATGTATATATTTTTCAATCCTCTTAGAGACAATCTTTTTTTTTTTTGCAGTTTTTGTGGCCGGGGCTAGGTTTGAACCCGCCACCTCCAGCATATGGGGCTGGCACCCTACTCCGTTGAGCCACAGGTGTCACCCCTTAGAGATGATCTTTCTTGGGTCTGTTAACCTCCATGCTTGATCTTGTTTTTGCTGGTAGGTGGGGTTAAAGAGTTAACCCTGTAGTGAGTTTGGTAATAAAGATTGTTGACGTTGAAAAAGAAAAAAAAAAGATTCCTTTAAAAAGGCAAGTGAAAGAAAAAAAGACAAATGAAATACTTAAACTAATTAATGAAAAGAAAAAAAAAACTGTACTTTGACTTAACTCTGATTTCACCTTCACTCTCTCTGTCCTCCTCTGCCTACTGTGAAACTACTAACTTTCATTAGTTACAAAAAGAAGGCTAGACAAATACCCTATCAAATTAGGCCCTCAGATCATCCAAGTATGTTTCTTAACCACCTTTATGCTATGGTCAAAATCTGAAGTTCAGAGCAATAGTGAAAGGTTTCCTTGCCCCCAAGAAACCCCCCCGAAATTGCTGAGGAATTTAGAATTCTCATTGGAGCATATGATCTAGGATTCCTTGATCTTTACCGATTTATTCACAAGACACTGGGACCTGGAAAATCCTATAAATGGACAGCTGAAACCAAATGAGAGATATCTGAGAAAGATATCAAAGATCTTACCGTTCAATCTTTCAGGGATGGACCAAAAAAAAAAAAAAAGGACTAGGATGATCTCTCCGAGCAGTGGTTCTCGACCTTCCTAATGCCGCAGCCCTTTAATACAATTCTTGAGAACCACTGTCTTAGAGGATGTGAAAGTTGATCATATGAACTGGGTCATCCTTAAATACCCAAGCTAATCAGGGTAGAGGGGTTGGGGGAGAAAGTACTCACGGTACATAACATCGTTCCAGAAACACGATTCTCTGCAAGTTCAACTGCCGAAACTTTTGCAACCTGAGAACAGTTTTATCTATAGCTTCTGGAATAACTTGCTGCAGCTCTAGGATTAATTTTTCCCACTACCCTTGCTCACCAATCAGAGCTTACCAGCTCCCCAAAGCTTTACTGATACCAATGAACTTTCTCTCTAGATAACACTCAACATTCCTCTTTTTTATAAAACCGCCAACACTCTCTGCTTTTTGAACCTACCAAAGACTACTAAGTCTGTGTGTATGCCCTGGATTGCAATTCTTTCTTCCCACATAAAATGTTAAATTTAGAGAATCTCTGTATTTTTATTTTGACTTCAACAAATCCATCCCCAAAGTATTTCCTCTCAATAACCTGACTGGTCTTCCATTCAAACTTATAAACAGAAAAAGGATAAACCAGTTTCTCACTATAAGGTGTGAACTAAATCAAATCCTAAGCACTGCCCCCAAACTGAACAGACCCATCTTGGCCAAGGGGATCCCAGAGAAACCTTAAAGCTGAATTCCTAGCCAAGACAAGACAGGAAGTCAGATTTGCATCATTTAACTCCTCCCTTGCTAACAGCCATTACGCTTTATTTCCTAAGGCCAGATTAGCATTCTTCCTTGAGAAAAGACCACACCAAACATGAAGTGGTTCTGATAGTTTACAGAACATGTGCAGAGAGGGTTTCACCTTTTTGACATAAAGGGCAGCCTTTTTAAATTTCTTTTTTGAGACAGAGTCCCACTCTGTCCCAAGGGTAGAGTGTAGTGGCATCATTATAGAGCTCAGTAACCTCAAACTCCTGGGCTCAAACAGTCCTCATGAGGAGCTGGGACTACAAGCGCCCTCCACAACAGCTGGCTAATTTCTCTATTTTTAGAAATGGGGTCTTGCTCTTGCTCAGGCTGGTCTTAAACTCCTGTGCTCAAGCAATCCTTCTGCCTTGGCCTCCCAGAGTGCTGGGATTATAGGTATGAACCTCCACCTCCAATGAGGGCAGGTAATTTTACACACGGACCCCTTTAAAGGACTGAGCACCATTGCGCAGGCTTGCAGTTTTCTTTTCATAAATATTCATGACTCCTCCCATAGCTTTTAAAATATGTATATTTAGCTACCCTGCTCATGATAAAATCCTGTTGTCTTTGTCCGTCCCATGACATACGTGTATCTGACTTGGGGCCAGGAGCACAGGAGCACTGTCTGCCAGCCTGCTGCTGCTGAAATGGCCACCGTGGGCTGTAAATCCTATACAAGAAATAAAGCTCTCCTTGTCCACATTATAAATCTCATTACTTTTTTCAGATAACAAAGGTAAGATTAGAAGTGTTATTTGTAAAATATTCTAGTCTACCCGAGCTGGGTCCAGGCATAGGAAATGCTTTGTCTGTCCTATTCATTATTGGGCTCTGCCCTTAACTCAGTAATCTCATGAAAAAAACAAAAACTGGGTTGGGGAAGCCACCTATCCAGCTGAGTTAGTCTCCAAACTACACCTTTCTGGCATTTACCCAGCTATTAATATTTTGAGACTCCTTTGCAATGTAAGCAAAATGAACAGTTTAAAGGAAATTTCCTTTTGTAAGAGCTTCTCCTTCTCTGCACAGAGGAGGAGGACTAAAACCACTAGAAATACTTTCAATGGAAAAGGCATTGGCTTAAATCTGTATGATAAGCCTTATCTTTGTTGAAGGTGTTTTTCCTGGCCATTTGGACTTAACTGGGACTTTACCAAACACCGTTCTTGGTTATACAAAAAATGATATTTAAGCCTAATCTAAGCTTCGTGCTTTTGAGATACAAATTGTCTACATGGTCTTACCTAACTGCTATCCCTTTAGAAATGCAAATTTAGGGGAGATGACTCATCGGAAGAAAAAAATTGTTTTAAATGAACCATTTGCAAACTGGCAAACAAAAATCTTAAGTCTTTTCCACAAATATTAGTAGAAATATTTGTCCATCTGAGCAGATAACCTTAACTTATTCCATCTGCAAAAAACATAATTTAGATACAACTATATTTTTTGTACCTGGCATGTGACTAGAGTTTTATAGTGACAGGTGTCATATCTGCTTCTGTGTGTTTATATAAACACATATATGTATGTATTGAAAAAGAAAAGTGCCTCAGAGCAGCCTGAATAATGTGAGGTATGCAAAATTTATTAGGCCCAGAGAGACATAAGCATGAGACTTCACTTAAGCCTACCCTACCCATACCCTGGGTTAACTGCTTAGAGACATTCTGCTTTTCTTTTTCTCTCCCTGTAGTTTCCAGACTAGCTGATAAATTACCTAAGATGTTACCACAAGTTGTATAAAGTGACCCTTGCCCATTATCTTCATGTTCCTGGAATTGGTGATGCAAAGGACAACTGTATGGTCAATCAATAGCTTGTGTTGTTTTAATGAACCAATATAAATTCTTGGCAAACAACTTAAAAAATTGCCTCCTTCTTTTTTCCTTTAGAAACCCACTTGTAACTGCAGGCCAACTTGAATCTCTATCTCCAAGGCTGCAGTCCTCACACTTGGCCCAAATAAATTCTCTACTTGTATTAATTTTGCCTCAGTTTCTCCCTGGAGGTTGGCAGTATGTTACATGTATATAGTATTTTTCTACCTCCAGATTATACTGCCAAAATTATAAAAAGAGTTCCATTTAACTGACTTAAAGAAAAACAAGTGTTTATGTTACTGAAAACTTGCCACTTGTCCCCAAGGCTGCGTCAGAATAATGAGGACGAGTGGTTTGAGAAGGAAAGAGAAATTTGTTACTTTGCCAGCAAAGGAGGAAAATGGCACACTATGGGCTCAAAGTCTAAATTCTTCATTCTCAGCAGAAATGTAGAGCTTTTAAAAGTTCTGATTAATCCCACAATCCCATTTTGAGCTGAGACAATCTTGTGGCCTCTGTCCAGATTCATCCCATCTTCAGCTAAAATGATTTCCTGGCCTCTGCCCAGACAACTCCCTTGAGCTATCTCCTATGGCAGAAGAGCAAAAGGCATGGATGTAGGCTTCCCTTTTTCTTTCCTTCTTCCCTCCCTCCCTCATTTATTTATTTTGAGACAAAGTCTCAGTCAGTTGCCCTGGGTAGAGTGCCATGGCATCATGACAGCTCACAGCAACCTCAAACTCCTGGAAGCTACAGGCTCCCACTACAACACCCAGCTAGTCTTTCTACTTTTAGTAGAGATGGGGTCTTGCTCTTGCTCATCTCAAACTCTTGAGCTCAGGCAATTCACCCACCTGGGCCTCCCAGAGGGATAGGATTACAGGCGTGAGCCACTGTGCTCAGCCTGGATATCAGTTTTCGTTTGGAAAAAAGAGTTGAAAGGAGGGTTTTGAAGAGACGGAAAACAATCTTACCTTTTTTCTTAAGGCCATTCTGTTACACTTACATAAATTAAGTACTCCAAAACTCTGAGAAAGATAAGAACTAACTTTTTCCTCGAAGTTAAAGATTATGTCAGTATGAGTTTGACCTGGGAACAAAGGTGCAAGTGGAAGCACAGCACCCGCTACTTCAAGTACAACAGTAAAATTAAAAACCCGTATACTGACATTTTTTAGGATCCTTGCTTTTGTGATGACTGCTTTACATGCAGATGCTGTAAAAATAGCTAACTTTAATGATGGTTAGCTTTCTTTTATGTTATGTCTACTTAAAAATAGCTTCCTTTATCTCTTCAGTAACTTACACCCTTGGAGTTTCTCTAAATTAAATGATGGACATTTGCTGAATACCTAAATCATTTACAAATAAAATACTAAAGCATCAATTGCGCAACAATTTTTTCCACTTTTGGCTTCTTATTACAGAAAAATCTAAAGATATCTTGGTTTGTTAGCAAAACTGTCCTGTGCTAACAAAGATAATCTTGGTTTGTTAGCAAAACTGTCTTGTGCCACATTGAAAATTTGTTAGTACGAGGGAATGCATGCTTCTAGAAATTATGATTCATATAATCCATAGAATACTGGCATGACTGGAAAGTTAAAACTAAAAATAATAAAGGAATAACTCTGCATGGCTAGGAAAGTAAGACATGTTTTTGGTAATTTAAGCTCCGAGGTTCAAGAATGTGTTTTTTTGTTATTATTTTGTTTTTGAGAAAGGACACTTCTAAGAAAGGGGCTTCTGGAGGGATGGGAGGAAAACCCAGAAGACTGGGTGGCCCATAAGAATGTGAGTGTGAAGTAACCCAGGTAACCAATGACCAATAGAAAGATACTATCAATAACCAATAGGAAAGGACAATATTGTCCAGAGGATAGAGAGGCCAATGAAAAACTTGCAACCACTTTCAAGTATTTGTACCCCTGCAGGCCTGTGCCTCTCTGTCTCTCTCACCTTCCAACTCTGTTTGGAAGTGCTCTAAACTTTCTCTTTGTTCTTCCTAAATAAAATATCTTTGTTACGTGAAACTTGTCCTGGTTACTTTTGCTTTCTGTCCACACTGCCTGTGCCTCTTCCGTTTTATTTTCAGTTTCCACACACTTTTGCTTTTGGTTACCAACATGCCTTGGTGAACTTTCTAGCTTGGCAGAGTAATTGAACCAGGTCAACTAGGTTTGGGGAACCGGGACCCCCAACTCTCAACAGTTATTAAGGGAAAAAAGAGTATTTTTTTGTACTAAAATAGAATGATTAATTTTTCTACAATGGGAAAGGTAAGAATACAGAACAAAACTGTATAGATATAAGAAAGCTAAAAATGGTTTATAGAAGAATCTTGAAAAAGGAATTTTATGTGTAATCAAGCTGGCTAAAATCTGAATAAGTTATTTTTAAAAACAATGAGCCTTAATTTCAAAATCATACTGGTAATAAGTTTTCTTAAGAATATCAGATTGCTCTTGCTGTATTAGTTAGGTCTTTACTTAAGAAAATCATCTTCCCTATTAAGAGAGCTAAGAATTTTCTATGCCTATGTAAAATTTCTGTATCTAGGCGGTGCCGAGGCTGGCGGGTTGGAGCCCAGCCTTGGCCTGCTAAACAACAATAACAAAAATAGTCGGGCATTGTGGCAGGTGCCTGTAGTCCCAGTTATTTGGGAGGTTAAGGCAAGAGAATCGCTTAAGCCCAAGAGTTTAAGGTTACTGTGAGCTTTGAAAAAAAAAAAATGAAATGATACTTAACTATCTTTGAGTTATATTTTTATGTCTTTAATGTGTGTTCCAGAAATTGTGTGACATTCCTAGAAATCTGATGGTTCTGGTACAATGTTATTTATGTCATAATTCCAGTTATCTTTTTTTTTTTTTAGACAGAGTCTCACTATGTTGCCCTTGGTTGAGTGCCATGGTGTCATAGCTCACAGCAACCTCAAACTTTTGGGCTTAAGCAATTCTCCTGCCTCAACCTTCCAAGTAGCTGGGACTACAGGCGCCAGCCACAATGCCTGCCTATTTTGGGGCTATAATTGCCATTGTTGTTTGGCAGGCCTGGGCTGGGTTCGAACCTGCCAGCCTTGGCATATGTGGCTAGCACCTTACCCGCTGAGTTACAGGTGATGAGCCAATTCCAGTTATCTTAAAATGCTGTATGTTACAGAAATAACCATATTTTTCTGTCAAGTCCATCATTATTATAATGAATTCTTAATCTTTAACCATGGCCATTTTAAGACTTATCATCACAGACAATTAATTGTTTACCTGAAAGCCACCACAAGAAACTATAAACCTAAAGTGTTTCATCTTTGAGGAAATTCATGGAAAGGATTCTGATAATACAGGTTTCTGATAATTTTAAGATCACATCTTTGGACTGAGTAAGAATTCAAAGAACTCTAATAAAGAAAGTGGTTGATTTGTAATACTGCTAACCCAATATCAAGCAAAATCGGAAAAATACTGCTAACCCAATATCAAGCAAAATCTTGATTGACTATCAAGATTATCATCTATCATAACCTACTTAATAAAAAGTGCTATGCGCCTGATTTGGTAAAACAAAATTAATATCTAAAAGGATATAAATTTAATGTTAAGTGTGGACTCAAGGAGGGCCCAGATGGCCACCTGGTCCTTTCTGAGTCCTTAAAAGATCTAATATTCTGGCCGATGATATAAATTATGAAAAAAAATTGCTGAAATAGTCTATACCATTTGGTTTGTAAAACTCACAATCAAAACTTCAGGTAGTACATTTCTGCTACTTACAGATGGATTTCATTCGATTGCCATCTTAAATATGATAGGAATATGATGTTCCAGTAATAGTTTGCATGTTTTCTGACTGAACAGAAGCCTTCATAAGTAGGATAGCCAATGCTATGATAGTAGCTAAGAAGTTATTAAAAAATATGTTTCCTAGCCAGGCATGGTGGTTCATGACTATAATCCTAGCACTTTGGGAAGCTGAAGCAGATGGATTGCTTGAGCTCAAAAGTTTGATACCAACTTAAGCAAGAGGAAGACCCTGTCTCTACTTAAAAAATACAAAAATTAGCTGGGTGTTGTGGTTGGCACCTATAGTCCCAGCTACTTGGAAGGTTAAGGCAAAAGGATCGCTTGAGCCCAGGAGTTTGAAGTTGCTGTGAGCTATGATGCCACGCACTCTACCTAGGGCAAAAGAGTGAAATTGTGTCTCAAAAAAAAAAAGGGAAAAAAATAAAGAAAAAATGTTTCCTTAATGGGCCATCTCTGAAGATAGCTCCAGTAATAGAGAACCCCATTTTACAGGAAAATTTATAAAGCAGTTAATAAGGCATTATTAACACAATGGTATTACCATTGTCCCTGTCATCCTCAATCTTCTAGAAAGTCCAAAGGGCAAATAGCCACAATTAACTGAACTGATTAAATTGTCTTGGCCAAAGGTATTACCAATGGCCTTGACGGCAATCAGATCCACCCCACTGGAAACATAGATTAATCCCTTTTTAAAAAGTTGCTGGAGGCTCTGTGCCAGCCACAGAGTGGTTATGGCACCAGCCACATACACAGAAGGTGGCAGGTTAAAACCTGGCCCAGGCCAGCTAATCAACAATGACAACTGCAACAAAAAATAGCTGGGCGTTGTGGTGGGCACCTGTAGTCCCAGCTACTTGGGAGGCCGAGGCCAGAGAATTGCTTCAGCCCAGGAGTTTGAGGTTGCTGTGAGCTGTGATGCCACAGCACTCTACCAAAGGCGACATAGTGAGACTCTGTCACAAAAAAAAAAAAAAAGAAGTTACTGGAAGGCCCATGCTCCCAATAATAGAAACTCATGTACCTCTCCTCCTACTCTTATAAAATACTTCAAGGCTTTAATTAAAACATTATGCAAAAGTGTACTTTTATCGGGTAAAAGAAGCCTTCCATGATCCACTGATTGCGGACAGCCAAACCTTTCACAATCTCAGAACCTAGCGATGGGATCTTCTGGAAACGGCATCAGAGAAAGACTACTCTTGAACCTCAGTGGAGAGACCATACCAAGCTCTTTTCATCACCCACCCTGCTGCCAAACTTGAGGGCCTTTAGTTGTGGGTCCACATCTCAAAACTCTCATGTGGGCCACTCCAGACTCTTGAAACTGCATACCTGTTGAAAACTTTAAGGTAAAGCCAACCAGGGAAGTTTCTCCCCCAAAGCAGACAACATTCTAAACATGGGCAGCTTGTCCAAGATCACAGATCAAGATTTCTCTATCTTCGATGAAAACCTTATCTCTTTTCTTTTTATTCTTACTTCCTTCTGTCCTAACCATCTCCCTTTCCTAACAGGAAAATCTGTGAGACCATAATTTCTAAATGACCTTATTTATTTGTCTTGCACCATGTGATGATGAACTCTGAATGATAGTAGCTAAAGCTTATGCCCTAGTAAAAACAAACACACAAAAACCCAAGGCAACTGTTAGGTTTGTGAGTTAATACCAAAAAACAAGAAACAATTCTTTAAATGCCAACACCTGTTCATGTTCCCAAAGAGAATCACCCTGAACCTTCGGAAGAGCAAAAAACTATCCTTGATGTTCTAGACATCACTGCCACATGCTTTCCTATACTTGCTGAAAGTAATGCCCAAACCTTCCCAATTAATAACCTACCTGTTACTACCCAAATGATGCCTATTAAAGGTATACGTGCATTGCGCTTCCAGACATCACATTCTTAAGACCTGAGGCTATCTATGTGGGTTCTAGCAGTTGCTTATATAACGTCACTGAATTAAATCCAACTAAATGCTTTCTTCCACTAATGTGCTTATATACTCTTACAACATGCTATAAAGGGACCACACACACAAAAAAGTAAATTCCCCCTGGACCTTGCTCAGGAGTTATGCTGACCTATGGGTGGACAAATTTAACTGACCCATGCTCAAATGCCACTCAGTGACCCTCTTTTCCAGGCCCTGAGGGCCTACTATACTGGATATGCAAATAATTACCTTGCTCTGTTCTGCCTTCATACTGATTTGGATCTTGCTATTTGTCCTGGCTTACTCCTACCTTCTGAGTATTTTCAGCTAAACGTGCCCGTATTACCTACCATTATCAGAACCCTAAATAGTCAACATCCAAAAGTAGCACCAACCTTGAAACAGATAAGGATTACCTAGTTTCCAATAAGGAAACATTCCAGTGGGGCTCCTGGGCTCTCACTCTTGGCCAGGAGTAGGGTGCTGGTTATGTGGAATTTGAAACGAATCTATAAATTGGGAGAAAATCTTGGATTTTGTGGCCAACCAGACCTCCCAAGGGTGCAGAGAGATAGAAATAACTCTCCAAAATATGGGTGATAACATACATGTTCAACAAAAGCAATTGATGGGACACCACGCAGCTTTAGATCTCCTCTTTGCCCATGTTACGGGCTAGTAATAAAAATGAACGTTGTCCCCATCTTTCACCTGATTTTGCTACTACAGAAAGCTTGATTTAAAAGGTAGCTGATACTGCTGTTTCTTTAGATACTGCCATAAAATACGTTTAAGAAATTTCTCAAAGGAAAGAAGCACATGATGTGTTTACGGGAGCAGCTAATAGTTTATAAGCACCCTAAATAGTAGATGGGAACCTTGGCTTTTCCAAGGTTTTGTGATTTTTTTTTTTTTTCACATAAAGGATTATTTGTCATTATTAAAAGCCTGAATTTTAGACAGATTCTTGGACTGGTGGTTCATATCCACCAGCTCGTTCAACATTACCACCTGTCTCATCCCCAGTAGCTTAGAATTATGACCTTCACCATGAAGCTCCATGTGTTTTCCCAATTCCAACTTGGATTCTTTCAGCATTTTTACTTTTCTAACTAACACATCATGGAGAGGATAAATAGATCAGCATGCCTTTTCTATGTCTTACCCAATGCTGTCTGGAATCAATTTATTGACAACTTCTTTTAAGTCATTCTCTCTCTGATCATGATTTCCATCATTTTCTTCTGGATTTGGCAAACCCATTGGTGCTGGGCATAAGAGGTCTTCCAAATCTGATTGTTGCGTTTTTTAGTAAAACCAACACAGGACAGGCTCGGCTCCTGTGGCTCAAGCAGCTAAGGCACCATCCACATACACCTGAGTTGGCAGATTCAAATCCAGCCCGGGTCTGCCAAACAACAATGACAGCTGCAACCAAAAAATAGCCAGGTGTTGTGGCAGGCGCCTGTAGTCCCAGCTACTTGGGAGGCAGAGGCAGGAGAATCACTTGAGCCCAGGAATTGGAGGTTGCTATAAGCTGTGATGCCACAGCACTCTACCCATGGCGACAGCTTGAGGCTCTGTCTCAAAAAAAAAAAAAAACCAACACAGGACAGACAAAGCAAATAACCTTGGGTAGTCTTAACATCAACACGAGCTTCAATCATAGTCTGCCATTTTTTAACCATAGAACACATTTTGTCATGGGTAAGGTCCATGCCATGGAAGTTAGTCAGGTAGTTTTTGCCCTGAACATCTTCAGTAATCAGCTTGAATTTTCCAAATGCAACTTCATCATTCTGCAGATCAGTAAGACTCACTTCAAACACATGACCTTTGAGACCATTGGATGCAATTTTTGTTTCTTGAGTCCTGGTGACTAGTGTTTTTTCCAGTATTTCTTTTTTTTTTTTTTTTTTTAGAGATAGAGTCTCACTTTATGGCCCTGGGTAGAGTGCTGTGGCATCCCACAGCTCACAGCAATCCAGTATTTCTTAGTAGGTGCATAGTAGGAACATAGTAGGTGCCTTCACATCATACCAACTTTCTTAGGAAATGGAGCAACCACTTTCTTCTTGTCTCCCTTTTTGCCACCTTTTGTAAAGCACTTGTTCTTGCCGACCACCATCGTGGTGCTCAGCGAGCCAAAAAGGCAAGGTTTTCTAATATTTTTCTTTCTTCTACTGGGTCTTCACATTATTCTGACCTATGTTACCAAGCTAATAACAAAGCTGAATACCTTTTTAAATCAGACCATTCTATAGAATGAACTATGTTTTGTTTTGTTGTGTTTTTTTTCTTGCTTCTCTGGTGCCTTAGCTAGAGTGCAGTTGTGTGACATAGCTCACTGCAATCTCAAAGTCCTGGGCTCAGGCAATCCTCCTACCTCAGCTTCCTGAGTAGCTGGGCCTATAGGTACTCACTATTTTGCCCAGCTAATTCTTCTATTTTTAGTAGGGATGAGGTTGTACTTTTGCTCAGGCTAGTCTTGAACTCCTAAGCTCAAGCGATCCTCCCACTTCAGCCTCCCAGAGTGCTAGGATTACAGGTGTGAACCACTACGCCTAGCCAACTAGGGTGTTTAATCGCCATCAGTTCCCAAACAGACTATGACCAACTTGACTCAAATACTGTTAAACTATCTATATTGCCTAAACTTGATCTGTTTGATTATGATCAATTTGATTAGTACGGATCCCTATTAAGGAACATACTTGGTATTACTTCTTGATGTTACCCTACTGATAGTCTTCCTGTCAGAAGCCTTAAATGTTTATACACAGTCATCCACTGTACATTAAATGGTCTCACTTTGACTAGAACAACAAAAATGTAAAGAATCATTCAACTGACCTGACATTAAGACTTGTGATTTCCAAACAAGTCCATTTTGATAGTGAGAGAGTGGCACCCATGCACAAAGTTTTGGTTAATTACTCAAAGTTGAGAAGCTGAACAAATGATGGGCCTTGTTACACTTTAGCTAAGGCTGTCTTGTGTAATAAACTGCAAGCTAATTAAGTATGCAAACAAACCAAAACCTAACCTATCTTAGAAGTAGATATTTTTGGTAACTTGATCTTAGCAAATCACAGTCAGCCAATTAATCCTAGCATGTCCAAACAAGGCAAACACCAATGAAGCTATTTCTGTATTTTACTTCCATATTCTGTCTATAAATACTTGCTGCAGAGCTTTCTGACTCTTTGGGTTCCTTGCTCAAATAAACTCAAGTTACGTTTATTTTGTCTAAGTTTTTCTTTTAACAATGGTTTATCATAGCCTCACCAGTCAAGAAACTCTAGTGAGTATATTTGGTGAGGATCAGTCACTGGTGACAGAGTCCCACAGGTTAAATTTAGGACAGGTTAAATTTGAGATACTAAAGATATAGTTAAACAAATATGTCTAGTCAGTGGCTGGACTCAAAATAAAATTAGATAATACCATTTATTTAGGGGCCAAAAAGATGATTCATGAGTGAAGGAGACTGAGTAATGGCCACAAGAAGGAAAATCAGAAAAGCAAGGTGCCACAGAAGATAGAGTTTCACGGGTGGCAGCATTGACAGTATGAAGGACTATAAAGGGGTTAATAAAATGTGCACCAAAAGTATCTGTAAAACTGGCAACTGGAACGTGGGATTTTCCATGGAGTGACAGAGAAAGCAGTAAAAGAACAAGGAACCGAAGGGTGCAGAGCTCTTTTTGCTTATACTCATCACTTGTTGGGCTACATTAAAGGGTTGCTGTGGGGCCACACTAGAGCTCTACACTAGACACAGAAAAAATGGACATGAAATACCAACTCTGTCAACTGTTCTGGGGAAAGATTCTCATGTTACTTGGGCCTTAGGGTCTTACTGATAAAATCAGTCTATAACCACTTATTTCTTAGGGGTATATGAGACAAAGTGAGATAAAGTATATGAATGGACCTACGTGAAAGCCTAGAATGTCTATTCACTCGTTCACAATTAAATGTGGTAAATAAATATAAAAGGAATCTATTCAGTTTGGTGATTATAGTCACTGCAGTAAATACCAGTAATAAGATCCTTTACCTAACAGGAATTTCCATATATAGTTAATTCTCCCACAACATTTATTCTGAAAACATGAGTTTATCAGGGAACAATTTGAATATAATATAAATTCTGCATTTGCTTAGGTGTAAATTCACACACAAAGAACACTAGGTTAATGCAGAAAACTGGAAACTCAGCTGGACTGAGCCATGTAAGGATATATAAAACACACACACACACACAGAGACCTCTAAATATCTACCAGATATCCTAGTTCACTGCGTGTGTTATGAGCCAAACCCATCTATATCTGGTGTTACAATTTCCCATCTGATTTTGGGTAACCAACTGTGGGGAACTATTTTCTGTGACTTTTTTTTTATATCTGCATTGTCTGGCCTTTTTGAGCAGAGCACTGGTAAACTAGGACAAAGGAAATAGCAAACATGCCTTGGAAGCTAGGGATAATGTATTACTCCAAAAAGATTTAGAAACTTACTTCAGAAGTATCTAAGTTGCCACTTCCTTATCCTCCAGGGTAATGAAACTACATTCTCCTTCCCTTCCCAGATAAGATTTGTTTACCTTCCAAAGTAAAGGTCTGTCTCTCTCTCTGAGGAGGAGAATGAAGAGATCTGCCTGCAGCCTGTGAAGGCTTAGAGTGTCCTAACTTAGGTGTTCCTCTCCTGTGGTGCAATCCCACTGCATGGGCAAGGTAATATCAAGCCCTCACTGCACTGCATCATGGAATTTGAGGAATGTGAACTGGCATTAAGATGCTCTGAGTAATAAATGGTCTACCTGTGGCTCAGTGAGCAGGGCGCCGGCCCCATATACCGAGGGTGGTGGGTTCAAACCCGGCCCCGGCCAAACTGCAACAAAAATATAGCCAGGCGTTGTGGTGGGCGCCTGTAGTCCCAGCTACTCGGGAGGCTGAGGCAGAAGAATCGCCTAAGCCCAGGAGTTGGGGGTTGCTGTGAGCTGTGTGACGCCACGGCACTCTA
Source organism: Nycticebus coucang (assembly GCF_027406575.1). NCBI lineage: Eukaryota > Metazoa > Chordata > Mammalia > Primates > Lorisidae > Nycticebus > Nycticebus coucang. The sequence goes on along the minus strand of NC_069784.1, from coordinate 23,144,947 downwards.
CCGAGGGCAATAAAGTGAAAACTCTGTCTCTACAAAATAAATAAATAAATAAATAAATAAATAAATGGTCTATTCTCTGATCCAGGGACCTTGGGTTTCCTGTCAGAATCTATATCCATCCATGCATCCATCCATGGACTTATCTCTAATATTCCCTTTCCACCAATTCACAGTAACTCACAAGCTAAAACCCTTTTTAAACCTACTTCCACAAGCAAACTTCAGCTCTTTTTGGAGTTAAAATGCCACATGAATTATAGTTTTTATGAATTTCCTAACCATTTAACATGTGTAAAACTAGGTCACCATTTTTATTAGGTTATCATTTTTATTAATGTGTCATGATAAAGTTTTTGTGTAGCAGTAATTTTTGTATTGCACGGTGTCCTCTAAGGTATACATATATTGTGTTAGAACTGACTCTGTAGTCTGCTAAGCTTCTTTATTGGCATAGATTAGAATAAGGACAGTGACATACAGCGGCTTAAGTGATTAGGAGGAGTATTACAAATTATGCATGGATTTATTCATAATAACCTTATCTCCAATTTTCCCAAATTACTTGGACAAAATGGGAGTTGATCATACTGGTATTTTCATTTCTCCATGCTTATTTTAGAAGTCAGTAGAACAGATTTTTGAAGTATGCTTTTCTCTAATTGTATCAGAATATAATTATTTTCATGGCTATAAAATTTTATAAAACTCCAAAAAAACAATACCTCACCATTGGAAATTAAATTGTCATCTGTATCAGTGATATCCTCTGGAATTCCATGCTTCTGAAGAGAAGCATCAGATGATTTTTTACACTTTGGAAAACTGAGGTCAAGTTTCTTTTGTGATATCTCACTCTCCGTTATCTTTTTCCTAATAATTTCCTCTTCAAACTTCATGTTTTTGTTTGATGAATATACATTCCTAAAAGACATAATATAAAATGTTAAAATAACATTGGTGATTCTTTTTATAAAAAGCAAGCAAGTTTCCCTAATGTTCTGATTTCATACATAACATAAATTTTTTTTTTTTGTAGAGACAGAGTCTCACTTTACCGCCTTCAGTAGAGTGCCATGATGTCACAGGACTCACAGCAACCTCTAGCTCTTGGGCTTCGGCTATTCTCCTGCCTCCGCCTCCCAAGCAGCTGGGACTACAGGCACCTGCCACAACGCCCGGTTATTTTTTGCAGTTCAACCAGGGCTGGGTTTGAACCTGCCACCCTCAGTATATGGGGCCGGCGTTCTACTCACTGAGCCACAGGTGCCACCCCATACATTGCATACATTAAAACTTTTTTAATTTGGACCAACCATAGAAAGGTCAATCTAAAGCAGCAGAAAGTTTGAAAAGTACCTTATAAAAGTTTTTAATGTTAAAAAGTACCATATAATGCCAAAAAAATAGATAACTTAGATAAATGGGCAATTCCAAGAAAGACACAAGCTTCCAAATCTGGCTTAAGAAGATAAAGAACATCTGAGTAAATCTGTAACAAGTAAAGAGATAGAATTAGTAATCAAAAACTTCCCATGAAGAAAAAACCAGGACTAGGTAGCTTCACTAGTGAATGCAGTCAAATCATTAAAGAATAATTAACACTAATCTTTCCCAAATTTTTCTAAAAAATAGAAGTAGAGGGAACACTTCCCAACTCATTCTACGAGGCCAGTATTACTCATATAAAAGTAAAGACATGACAAGGAAAGAAGAACACAGTCCAATATTCCCTATTAATACAAATGAAAAAATCTTCAACAAAATAATAGCAGACTGAATCCACCAACACGTAAAGGGAATTATATCGCATGACGATTGGGGTTCATCTCAGGAATTCAGGAGTGCTTAAACACAAGACAATCAGTGTTATATGCAGTATCAATAAAGGATAAAAATCACACAATGATCTCAATTAATGCAGAAAAATCACTTGACAAAGTCTAATATCCTGCTGTGATAAAACATCAACAAAATAGAACAGAAGGGAATGTCCTCAACTTGTAAAGAACATCCATGAAGAACTCACAGCTAACGTCATACTTAATGGTAAAAGACGGAAAGCTTTCCTCTGAGCATCAACAAGGATGTTTGTTCTCATCATTTCTACTCATCATTTTACTGGAGGTTGGTTCTAGCTAAGGGAATTAGGAAAAGAAAAAAGAAAAGGCATCTGAATGAGAAAGAAAGAAGTAAAACTATCTCTATTTACAGATGACAAACATGTATAGAAATGTCATAGAAATCCACACACACAAAAAAACCTGTTAAATAAGTTCAGCAAGTTTTCAGGACACAAGGATATAGAATCAATATGTAAAAGCCAACTGTATTTCTATATACAAGCAATGAACAACCCAAAATAAAAGTAGAAAATAAACACTTATAATAGCAGCCACAAAATAAATACTTATGAATATATTTAATAAAAGAAGTGCAAAACTGGGTGGCACCTGTGGCTCAGTGAGTAGGGCGCCGGCCCCATATACCAAGGGTGGTGGGTTCAAACCCAGCTCCGGCCAAACTGCAACCAAAAAATAGCCAGGTGTTGTGGCGGGCGCCTATAGTCCCAGCTACTGAGTAGGCTGAGGCAAGAGAATCACCTAAGCCCAAGAGCTGGAGGTTGCTGTGAGCTGTGACATCACAGCACTCTACCAAGGGTGATAACATGAAACTCTGTCTCTAAAAAAAAAAAAGTGCAAAACTTATTCATTGAAAACTACAAAACAAAGTTGAAGGTAATTAAATAAATGGGAACACCTTCCATGTTCATGGATTGGAAGATAAAACTGTTAAGATGGCAATACTCTTTGATCTACAGAGTAAGTGCAATCCCTATCAAAATTCCAGCTGCCTTTTCCGCAGAAATTGACAAGTCAACCCTCAAATTCAAATGGAATGTAAGAGACCCCCAATAGGTAAAACAATCTTGACAAAAAACAAAGTTCCCAATTTTCTAAGCCTCCTACCAAGCTACAGAAATCAAGACTGTGTGGCACTGGCATAAGGACAGACATGTACATCAATGGACTAGAACTGAGTTTAGAAAATACATTTATGGACAACTAATTTTTTAACAAGGGAATCCAGACAACACAATGGGAAAGAATAGTATCTTCAAAAAATGGTGCTAGGCTCGGCACCTGTAGCACAGTGGTTATGGCGGCAACCACATACACTAAGGGTGGCAGGTTTGAACCAGGCCTGAGCCAGCTAAACAACAATGACAACTGCAACAAGAAATAGCCAGGTGTTGTGGCAGGCACCTATAGTCCCAGCTACTTGGGAGGCTGAGGCAAGAGAATAGCTTGAACCCAAGAGTTTGAGGTTGCTGTGAGCTGTGATGCTACAGTACTGTACAGACAGCGACATAATAAGACTCTGTCTCCAAAAAAAAAAAAAAAAATGGTGCTAGTGGGATGAGGTGGTTCACACCTGCAATCAGAGCATTTGGGGAGGCTGAGGTGGGACGATCACTTGAGGCCAGAAGTTCACGGCCAGCCTGAGCAACATAGTGAGTTCTCATCTCTACAGAAACTAAAAGAATTATCCAGGCTTGGTGGTATATGCCTACAATTCCAGCTACTTGGGAAACTGCAGCAAGAGGATGGCTTGAGTCCAGGAGTTTGAGGTTGCAGTGATCTATAATGACACCACTGCACTCTACCCCAGGCAACAGAGCAAGATCATGACTCAAAACAAACCGAAAAAAATGGGGCTGAGGCAATTGAATATCCAAACGCAAAAGAATGACTTTAGTCTCTAAGCTCACACCACAAATAGATCAAAGACCCAAATGTAAAAAATAAAAGCATAAGACTTTTAAAAGTAAACACAGGCATAAATCTTCATGAGCTTGGTGAGGCAATGGTTTCTTATACATGACACCAAAAGTGCACATGACAAAAGAAAAGTGGAAATCAAAGGAGTTTAAAACTTCTGAACTTTCCAGAAGATCACCAAGAAAATTTAAAGGTAACCCACAGAATGACAGAAAACTGCAAATCATGTCTGATAAGATTCAACTTTCTAGAATATATAAAGAACTCTTATAACTCAATACTATAAAGACAAATAATCCAATTAAAAATGGGCAAAGATGTGAATAAATAGTTTCCAAAGAAGAATTTAAAATGACCTATATGCATACAAAGAACTGCCATGGTTATATGGCAATGCAAATAAATGAAAACCATAATGGGAAACCAGTTCACACCCACTAGCGTGGCTATCATCAAAAAGAAATTAGAGCCTTCCTACATACTGGTGGTAATGTGAAGTGGTATAGCCATTTTGGAAAAGAATCTGGCAGCCTCAAAAGGTTAAACATTGAACTACCATATAACACAGCAAGAGACCTGAAACATATGTTCACACAAAACTTTTACTCAATTATTAATACTTATATTACTAGAGAAACTGACAATAATCAGTAACTAAAATTGTGAGGAATAAGGAGGACTGATCTTGGGGTCTGTAGATGTTTACCCAGACACAGATGATTACCCAGTACAGACTGGTAAGACAACAGTAGATGACAGGGGGTTTAGGAAGAAGGGAGGAAGAATGAATGGTCTAGAAAACAGCATTCATATGTGTTTAAAAATGTACCTAAGGGCGGCGCCTGTGGCTCAGTCGGTAAGGCGCCGGCCCCATATACCGAGGGTGGCGGGTTCAAACCCAGCCTCGGCTGAACTGCAACCAAAAAATAGCTGGGCATTGTGGTGGGCACCTGTAGTCCCAGCTCCTCAGGAGGCTGAGGCAAGAGAATCGCTTAAGCCCAGGAGTTGGAGGTTGCTGTGAGCCATGTGACGCCACCGGCACTCTACCGAGGGCCATAAAGTGAGACTCTGTCTCTACAAAAAAAAAAAAGTACCTAAAATTTGGGGGTTATTCAGATATAAGGAGGCCAGGAGACAACTGTTATTGAAAAGATAATTTTTGGGTGGGGCCCGGTGGCTCATGCCTGTAAACTTAGCACTCTAGGAGGCCAAGGAAGTGGATTGCCTGAGCCAGAGCAAGACCTCATCTTTAAAAACAGCTGGGCACTGTGGTAGGCGCCTGTGGTCTGAGCTAGTTGGGAGGCTGAGGCAAGAGAATTGCTGGAGTCCAAGAGTTTGAGGTAGCTGTGAGCTATGATGCCACAGCACTCTACTGAGGGTGACAAAGTGAGACTGTCTCAAAAAAGAGGGTGGTGCCTGTGGCCCAGTGGGTAGGGCACTGGCCCCATATACCAAGGGTGGCGGGGTCAAACCCAGCCCCAACCAAACTGCAACAAAAAAATAGCCAGGTATTGTGGCGGTCTCCTCCAGCTACTCAGGAGGCTGAGGCAAGAGAATCACCTAAGCCAGCTGGAGGTTGCTGTGAGCTGTGATGCCACAGCACTCTACCAAAGGGCGACAAAGTGAGACTCTGTCTCTATAGGAAAAAAAAAAAGAGAGAGAATTTATTACTTAGAATTCGTAAGAGAAGGGGGCACACCATGCCATGGAAGGGCCACGGGGAATCAAAGGGTTGGTAGGAAAAAACAAGGGGAAAGCAGGGACAAAAGCTTCTATTTTGATTTTTCAAGGGAAGAAATGAGCAAGGTAAGGTAAGCAATGAGCAGAATTAGAATCGGATGGCAGGCTATGGGCTATAGGGGTGATCCCTAGTGGGGGTTTTTTGAGATAGACTAACTCTTGTTAGAGTCCCATGTCGTCATTCTAGCTCACAACAACGTCACTCTTAGGCACAAGCAATCCTGCCTCAGCCTCCCGAGTAGCTGGGACTACAGGTGCCCATCACAGTGACTGGCTATTTTCCAGAGATGGAGTCTTGCTCTTGCTCAGGCTTGTCTCAAACTCCTGAGCTCAAGCAATCTACCCGCCTCGGCCTCCCAGAGTGCTGGGATTACAGGCGTGAGTCACCATCACCCAGCCCTAGTTGGTTGTTGTCTGGTTGTGGGATGATTAAGCTATAAGAATATCACAGCCTAGAGTATAAGAACCAAACAGAAGAGGTGGGTATATGGTGGTATATGGACTCAGGATTGGTTGGTTTTCATATCAAAGGCACATTCACTATTTCTAGAAATTAGCTTACCTCTGGGAGGGGTGGTCTCTTTCCAGCCAGTGAAACCCTAGTTACCAGAACATCAAGAATGTGTAAAACAAGAAAATATAGTTAATACACCAAGAAAGACACTGATCTCAACTAAGGGATGTGTGAGAAAAAACACCAGAGAAAGAGTACAGAGGAAACTGAAGCTTTTATTCTGTGCTATTTTATGTGTTCAACTGGTTGACACTTTATCCTAGCATCTCCCAGTTCTTGATGTTAAACTAATAACTCAAAGGTCTTCCCCATTTTCTTCCCCTCTCTCATGCACACACTCTCACAACAGTAATAGGGTAAGTCTCCTTGGGAAATCAAAAATTTTTATGATTCTGAGTTGAATTTTAATCATGACATCATAAAGCAAGCACTATTTTCCAGTGACAATCATTTGAGCCACATCTAAAGTCACCACAAATAAAACCACTTTTCAAAGACTCCATGTTCTACTCTGACTCAAGTGCACACCAAAGCACTCTGTAAGTAGCAACATAAAAGCATATTTAAAAACCATTATCAGTTATTTGAAAAGGTATGAATTAAAGACACTTTTAAGGACTAGATTTCACATAACAAAAAAATCATTCTATCAAAATTTTTACCAAAAGAAATTTTAATCTCAATATTTTCCATTATACTTTTTTCCATATGCTTTCTTTTAATACAGACAAATTTCAAGTCAACCTGCTTTTAAAAAGAGGGAACATCACAAGCACTTTCTATACACAAGACCCACAGGAGGTACCACTGGGGACGTGCACATCAATGAGACGATCTAATCTCAAGGAGCTTACATAACCACGGACATACGTGCCTAACACAACACAAAATAGAATGTGATGCAGTGCTTAAAATAGAGCGCTATGAAGGGCTATCAAGCACAAAGCCAGCTATTCCAACTATTCTTCTAAATGAAAAAACTGAGGCTGAAAAAGAAATCCTAAAACAAGGTAACGCATAGCCAGAAGGCAGATCTGTCCTGTTATCAAGCCCAGTGCTTCTCCACTGTCCCATACTGTCTCTAAGTCAATTTTTTCCTAAATTTTAATAACAAACAAAGGCTAATACTTATTTAATTTCTACCTTTCTTTAATGAGTAAAAATTTGACCTACCCCGAAGATTGCCATCTTCTTCTTCTTTTTGTTTGTTTGTTTTTTAAAGATATGGGGGTCTCACTGCTCAGGCTGGTTTCATACTCCTTGGTGTCCCAGAATACTCTGATTATAGGCATTAGCCATCGTACACAGTCAAGGATCTTCTAAACATACACTCAACACAGCTAAGGAAATGTGTAATTTTATAGCACCTACTACTACGCATAACATGTTAAAATTCATTCAGTGTTTACTATATGCCAGGCCATTGTGCTAAGTGCTTTATAATCATTGCATTTAACCATCACAACAACACTATAAAGTAGGTATTGTTATGTTCATTTTTCAGATGAGGAAAGTAATGGTAAGTGATTAGTCCAAGCTCACACAGAAATGGTAGACCTGGTTTGACCACAAACGCTACTCTTATAACAACTCCACTAAACCACCTGCTAATGGAAAAAAATATACATTTTAAAATTAATATTTGGAACTCCATGAGCCTACACTGAAAAATGATACCGATTTTCTAAATTGTACTTAAAGGTAAAGGTTGTGGAGATGGCTGACTAGAAGCAGATAGTTTGTACCTCTTCCATGAAGTGGAACCAGAATAAGTATATATTCACATCTCAAACAGATCATCTATGAGATAATGCTAGGAAGCACCAAAACAAGTAAGGAGAGGGTGCAAGGCACCTTGCCTGGTCGGGGAATGACTGAGAGAGCTAGGAAAAGCTCCTGGATACAGAGAGAGAGGAAGAAAGAAATGCCCAGAGCTTCACACATGGAAAAGGGCTTTTACTGAATAGTATTCCATGGTACACATGTACCACAGTTTATTAATCCATTCATGGGTTGATGGGTGCTTGGGTTGATTCCACATCTTGGCGATTGTGAAATGAGCTGCAATAAATAATCTAATGCAAATGTCCTTATGGTAAAATGATTTTTTTTTTCTTTTGGGTAGATATCTAATAATGGAATTGTGGTATCAAATGGAAGGTCTATTTCTAGCTTTTTGAGGATTCTCCATACTTCTTCCCATAGAGGTTATATAAAAAAGGTGGTGACTTCACATCTTTTGTATTTACCTGGATGAAGGTGAAGCACACTCTTCTTAGTAAAGTATCACAAGAATGGAAAAGTACCCAATGTACTCAATACTAACATGAAACCAATAGATGAACAACTATATGTCCACACAAGAGAGAAAAAACACCATTATATTCAAGCGGGGAGGGAGGAGTGGAAAGGGGAAGACGCAGGGGTATTGGTCAGCTCTCACCTAATGCACACAATGTAAGGGTATACAGCACACTCCCTGGGTGAAGGGCTCAACTATAACTTGAACTTTACCTTAGAAACGCAAACAATGCAGCCTAATCATTTGTACCCTCATATTACTCTGAAATTAAAAAAAAAAAAAAAGAAAAGAGTTTTTACGATCTTGGCTACAGGAGTACCCCTCAACTCACACAGGCCTCTGGCTAACATAGGGAGCCACTAGAGATTGCACAGAGAAATTGCTGCACAAGGGGAACCCACATAGAATCCCACTGGTATGATTCTGACAGCCTAGATGCTGAAGCTCTACAAGCAGCTACTGCCACTGTGGGGCTATGAGGTGACACAGTGGAAACCGGGGGCTCCCAGCAACCTTGGGAAGATCCCTGCCATATTGCTGCGGGAAGCTGGTGAGACAGAGACTTAAGCGAGTGGCACTGGCCACAGCTCCTTTCCTGCAGTCCCACACTCTCCCATAGGTCCAGGGTGCCACTGAGAGTTTCACTCTGGGCTGCACCTGTCCTCAGGCCAAGTTCAGCCTGACTGGCTGCAGCACAACCTGGTTCAGGAGAGACAGGGAAATCAGGCTCTCTTAAGCACATCTAGGACAATACCCACCACCCTGCAACTGGCAGCCATGTGGCAAAGACAAGAGTGAACCAAAGTCCTCATAGCTTTCTCTTCTTGCTGTTCACTTTAATAGGACCCTGCTCTCTGCAGTCACAGGGCTAAGGTGCCAATTGCGGAGTTTAACTCCAGGTTGCACCCTGCCCTCGGGCTGACTTTGAGGCCACTTAGCTATAGTCACCACTTGGGTGGGGAGGGACAGTGAAGACCAAGCTCTCCTAGGTGCACACAGGACCATAGCCTTTACCTTGCTTTAAGTAGCTATGGGACTGGAGAATAACTGGTCCACCCATCACGGCTACCAGCAATGCCAACATAAGCCAATCTGTGTCCCAGTGGATTGTTTCACTACTGACATCACACCTACCCACACACCCACACCACTGCTCCCACTATTAGCTTTTTTTTTTTTTTTGAGATGACGTCTCACTCAGTAGAGTGTCGTGGCGTCACAGCTCACAGCAACCTCCAACTCTTGGGCTCAAGCAATTCTCTTGCCTCAGCCTCCCAAGTAGCTGGGACTATAGGTGCCCGCCACAACACCCAGCTATTTTTAGAGATGAATTCCAACTCTGGCTCAGGCTGGTCTCAAACCCCTGAGCTCAGGCAATCCACCTCCCTCTGCCTTCCAGAGTGCTAGGATTACAAGTGTGAGCCACCACGCCCAGCCAAATGATTTTGATTATAGCCAAAAGCATGTCAAGAAACAACTTAAAGACTAGCATCTAAAAAACATGTAGGGTCTAGGACATAAAAACACAAAAATCCGGGCGATGCCTGTGGCTCAAGGGGATAGGGCGCTGGCCCCCCATGCGGGTTCAAACCCAGCCCTGGCCAAAAACTACAAAAAACAAACAAACAACAACAACAACAACAAAAAAAAACCCCACAAAAATCCAACTTGATTCTCCATAAAAGTCAAAACTGGTAATTGGTACTGACATAAAGACAAAAATACAGACTAATAGAATTGAGAGAGAAGAAATAAACCCTCACATCTATGGGTGTACTGGCCTGGGATGCCATAACAAAACATCATGAACTAGGTGGCTTGAACAAGGGAAATTGATTTCTCATAGTTTTTAGGAGGCTAGAAGTCCAAGATTAGGGTTCTGGTATGGGCTCTCTTCCTGGCCTCCAGACGCTGCCATCTCACTGTGTCCTCACATGGTAGCGAGAGAAAGGCTATGTAAAAGTGCTTCTTATAAAAGCACTAATTCTTATGAGGGCCCCACCTGCAAAAACTCATCTTGACCTAATGATCTCCCAAAGGCCTTATCTCTAACTACCATCACACTGTGGGTTATAAATTTGGGGTAGAAACAATCCAGTTCATAGCAATGAACAACTGATTTCTGGCAAGGGTGTCCAGACAATCCAATGAGGAAAGACGTCTTCCAAATGCTGCTGGGACAACTGTATATACACACACAAAAGAAGGAAGTCGGACTCCTTCCTTAACTGTGCATAACAATTAACTCCAAATGGATCACAGACCGAAGTGAAAGAGCTAAAAATATAAAACTATGCAAGTCAATTATCATGACCCTGGAGTAGGCAATGGTTTCTTAATACAATTTAAAAATCTTGTGTTACAAATGCTATCAAGAAAGTGAAAAGACAACTCACTGGAGAAATTTTTTTGCAAATTAAAAAGAGTCAAGTATTTCAGAATTTATAAAGAAATCCTATAACTCAATAATATAAGGAAAAACCAATTTAAAAATTGGCAGAGGATGTAAATAGATAGTTCTTCACGTAAGATATAAATATGGCAAATAAGCATATGACAATATGCTTAACATCATTAGCCATCAGGGAAATATGAAGGAAAACCACAGTGGGCTACCAGTTCACATCCACTAGGATGGCTGTAATAAAAAAAGACAAAGATAAAATAGCCGGGCGTTGTGGCGGGCGCCTGTAGTCCCAGCTACTCGGGAGGCTGAGCCTAGAGAATCGCTTAAACCCAGGAGTTGGAGGTTGCTGTGAGCTGTGTGAGGCCACGGCACTCTACCGAGGGCAATAAAGTGAGAACCTGTCTCTACAAAAAAAAAAAAAAGACAGAAGGTACAGAACAAGTGTTGCTGGTGATATGGAGAAACCGAAACCTGCATACATTGTTTGTGTGAATATAAAATGTTACAGCCATTTCGGAAAAGACTCTGGCAGTTCCACAAACAGTAAGCAGTTCGAGTGAACAAAGATTGGTACTGGTCGCTGGCTTGTTAGGAACTGAGTGCACAGGAGCGGGCAACAGGTGGGTACACAAGTGAAGCTTCGTCTGTGCAGGCAGCTGCTCCCACCTCTCACATCACTGCCTGAGCTTTACCTCCTATCAGACCCACTCCGTCCCCAACCCTATCCCTGGTCCCTGAAACTGGTCCCTGGTACCCAAAACATTGGGGATCACTGGACTAAGACATAGCCATGAAAATAAAACTCTTATAGTTTTATAAATATACATAATTCACTTAAAGTTTCACAGTTTCACATACTAATAATACAGAAGTCAGTATGCAACAATGGTGCAACAGGAGGTGATTTGGCCTCCCAGAGGGCATCTGGCAATGTCTGGAGACATTTTGGTGGTCACAACTAAATATCCTGAAATGCACGGTCCCGCCTCCACAACAAAGAATTACAGGACCCAAAATGTCAACAGTGCCACTACTGAGAAACTCTGGCGTAGGAAAATTCATTTAAATTAGCACACCATTCATTTCTCCTCTCTCAGAATCGGTCTAAAATTAGTAGTTTCTACTAAAACTAAGCCTCTACTATTAATAGTTAGCCTCTACTACTACTAATTACTAAATGAATGGATTTTTCTTGCCCACGTTACAAAATAGATATGAAAATACAGGAGAACTTCTGTAAGTTGATCACCCAAGGGACTGCAGCAAACTGGCCAACACACAGAGTGGTCAACATAAGGAACTAGGCCTACTGTACTGATATGTTCATGTGACATTTCTGCTCTATAAAAATTAAGTCACCGGAAGCCGGCAAGATGGCTGCGGCTGGAGCGGGCTGTCTGAGGCAGACGGTGTCGGCCCTATTACTCCGGAGCCTGCGCTTGCCCACCTGGCAGCTGTCAGCTCTGGCTCGGCTCTACCATAAATGGTGGTTGATCATTATAAAAAGTGCTAGAAATGTGGGGTATCTTGACAAGACATCTAAAAATGTTGGAACTGGATTGGTGGGGGCTCCAGCATGTGGTGATATAATGAAATTACAGATTCAAGTAGACGAAAAGGGGAAGATGTGGATGCCAGGCTGAAAACATTTGGCTGTGGTTCAGCAATTGCTTCCAGCTCAATAGCCACTGAGTAGGTGAAAGGGAAAATGGTGGAGGAAGCCTTGACCATCAAAAACACAGGTATCGCCAAAGAACTCTGCCTTCCTCCTATGAAACTGCACTGCACCATGCTGGCTGAAGATGCAATCAAGGCTGCCCTGGCTGATTACACACTGAAACCAGAACCCAAGAAAGGAGAGGCAGAGAAGAAATGAGCCCTCGGAGAAGCCTTCAAGTCATGTCATCTGTTTGCCCACCCACTGCAGTATCTTTAGACGTTCAGAAGCCCCCAGGACCACATAAAAGAGCTATGAGATATGCACAAGGGGGCGGCGCCTGTGGCTCAAGGAGTAGGGCGCCAGTCCCATATGCGGGAGGTGGTGGGTTCAAACCCAGCCCTGGCCAAAAAAAACACACACACACACAAAAAAAAAGAGATACGCACAAGTTTCACCATTCACATTGTGACCCGAGTGCAAGCAAAATACAGAGTTTAGCTGTTCTGTATCCTGTGATTTCTTTCAGCCCACATTTATTGCCTTAACTCAGTTAATGCATATTTTGAATTGTGTGTGTGGCCTCAGAACTGAAATCAATAATGAAGTCTCAAGTTTTGATAGCCTGTGAAGTACATAAATATCTTAATTTTACCTGAATTGATTTTGGTAATATGCCTTCATGTAATTATTTGATAGAATCAGTTACTGTACATAAAACAGATGCACTTATATATATTATAATAGATAAAACAATGTCAGTTAATGGGGAAAAAAATTAAGTCACCTTAAGGAGGTGGTCAACTTTGGAAGTTCTACTGTCATGCAATGAAAACAAACATACACACATATATGTTTAAAATAAGTACATATTAGACTTAAATATAAGAGGAAAAACACTTACTGCAAAAATGTTCTAAATTCTGCAGTTTCAACATTCTCCACAGCAACAGGCTCCTGATTTGTTAAATTATTTGATGTCTGTCCAATAGTATGAAAACAGAATTCAGGAACCCTTGCTAAAAGGACTGCTTTGTGTGCTTTGAACAAAGTACGGCCTATAGAGAAAGTAACATCTGTATGGAGTTCTTCCTTTAGAAGCCTGTAAGGAATAAAAAGAATCATAGTTTAATTAGTGATTGCTAAGAAATATATATTTATTTTTATGAAATAGGCTTGAAAATAACATATAAGCTAAAAAAACAGATGCAATATGAAATAAGTTAATGTAAAAATGAATTTGCTTGGCATAGTGGCTCATGCTTGTAATCCCAGCACTCTGGGAGGCCAAGGCAGGAGGAATGCTATGAGCTTAAGACGCCAGCATGAGCAAGAAGGAGACCCCCCAACTCCACTAAAAATAGAAAGAAAAAGAAAATTAGCCAGGCAGGCACACTTATAACCCCAGCTACTCAGGAGACTAAGGTTGGAAGACCACTTGAGCCCAAAAGTTGGAGGTTGCAATGACATATGATGACACACTTTGTCTTAAAAAAAATTTATTTTTTTAGGCAGCACCTGTGGCTCAGTGGGTAGGGCGCCGGCCCCCTTACACCAAGGGTGGCGGATTCAAACCCGGCCTGGCCAAACTGCAACAACAACAACAAAAAAATAGCCGGGCATTGTGGTAGGCACCTGTAGTCCCAGCTACTCGAGAGGCTGAGGCAAGAGAATCGTCTAAGCCCAGGAGTTGGAGGTTGCTGTGAGCAGTGTGACGCCACAGCACTCTATGGAGGGTGATAAAGTGAAACTCTTGTCTCTTAAAAAAAAAAAAAAAAAATATATATATATATATATATATGTTTTGTGTGCTTCTTAGATGCATCTTAGTTTGATCAATAAAAAACATGTATTTTTTTTTTAATTTTAAAAAATGAGTTTGTTATCAGGTCATTCCAAAGAACATTGTTTAATATTGGCTTAGAATATAATTTTTGTTTAATTTACAGGGAAAACAAAAGTAATTTCACTAAAATAGTAAGACTACTTTTTTCAAAATGTATCTTATGAATTCTTTCTAATAACAAAACAGATTTTGTGCTACTTCTGTTGACTTTCCTTTAAAATACATCTTCTTTAGATTTATTTTGAAACGTAGAACACAAAGTTAACATGAAAAGAATTTTTTAAAAATCTTATTAAACTGGAGCAACAAAAGTAAACATTAACACCAACAAACCAAACACAACAGTAGATAATTCAGACAAACTGGTACACTTTGTTCTGACTAATGTTAATTACCAAGTCTGATATACAGGCTTGGCTGTCAAGAATGTGACATTTAAACCCTTTTCCATTTCTCCCTCCCACAAATAGAATTAATCATGCTACAATCTATTATTAAAGTGATGGACTGATGAGCTAAACCCATTTGAATTCTCTTACTAAAGCATACACATAGTTATGGTAAAGCCCCTGATTCCCTGTATATTTAGTGATGAAAGAACAGAAACTGAAATCATAATACAATCATTTGTCTCTTTGCAGTAACTATGTATTTTATTCTCTAAATAGTAACGAATACTTTCTATTAGTAAGGTATGTATTCGCAGGGACTTCTGGGTTGCTGGATTTACATCATGCCAGCACACTATAGGAGGCATAAGTAGTGGATGAAGCTATTCGTTACAGTGAAAGCCTGGAAAGTTGCCAATGATACTCATTCCCCCAGGACCAAGTTAATGGCTTCTTCCTCTAATCCCATCACACTCAGTACATACCTCTATTACAGCACTTGTGCCATTGCATCATTATTATTTTCATGTGTCTTTTCTCCCTACTAAATAATGACCTCTCCAAAGGCAAAAACTGTGTATCTTCAGTATACAGCAATATCTGCTTGTTGAATGATCCTATTTTACCCTAAAGAAATATTTCAGAGCACAAAAGCTTTCCGAATCTTGAAAACAATGAGGAAACGGATGCATCTTAGTTTGATCAATATATACATATATTTTTTAAGACAGTGTCTCACTCTGTTGCACTGGGTGAAGTGTCATCATAGCTCATAGCAAACTCTTGCCTCAGTTTTTCTATTTGCAGTAGAAAGAGGTCTCACTCTTGCTCAGGCTGGTCTCAAACTCCTGAGCTCAAGCAATCCACCTGCCTCGGCCTCCCAGAGTGTTAAGATTACAGGCATGAGCCACCATGCCTGGCCCATATTTTCATCAATAAGTTGTTTTCCTAAGTAATTTTTTTTTTTTTGAGACAGAGTATCACTCTGTTGCCCCAGGTATATAGTGCCATGGCATCATCACAGCTCACAGTAACCTCGAACTCTTGGGCTTTAGCAATCTACTGCCTCGGTCTCCCAGAGTGCTAGGATTACAGGCCAGAGCTACTGCGCCTGGCCTAATTTTTCTATTTTTTAAAATACATAAATCTGTATAGAGGAGGAGTTAGAGGAAAATGAGAATAAAGATGAGAAAACTACTGCACAGCACAGATGAATGACATAAAGGGCTTGAGCCAGAAGAGGTCAATGGTGACAGAAAAGTAGGGATGGGATTAAAATATATTTAGGTAATAAAACTGGCAGGAATTGTTGAGTGTATGTAGAAGGTGAAGGGAAGGGATTAATGTAGGATGTCCCTCATATTTCCTTTGGATAACTGGGTACCAGTGATGCCACAAATCTCTATCTGCTCATCCAACTTCCCTCAACTTCAGACATATTTCCAGTTCTCCTGGATATAGCTTCCTGAACCTTCATACAACTTCATGCCCAATGTCCTAAGATTTGGGACCATTTTCCATTTTTCCCTTTTTCTGTTCCCTATATGTAATTGGTCACCAAGTCTATCAATTGTTCTATTTCCACTGCCATTTTGTATTTCTGTACTATTATAAAATCTCCTAGCTGGTCCCCTTATTTCTAAAGTTCTCTTTCCACAAGTTTAGGATCCAGATGCATTAATATCCTATTTGAAAAACACCAATGGCTCTACTGACTCCAGAATACACTGCAAACATTTAACTGGAGAAAGAAGGCTTATGTGATCTAGTCTTAGTCTATATTTTCACCCTCATCTGCTGTCACTTTGATTCCCAGTCATATCCACAATATGTTTTCTTTTTTTTTTTTTTGTAGAGACAGAGTTTGACTTTATTGCCCTCGGTAGAGTGCCGTGGCATCACACAGCTCACAGCAACCTCCAACTCCTGGGCTTAGGCGATTCTCCTGCCTCAGCCTCCCGAATAGCTGGGAATGCAACCAAATTCATTTATAACTTATACATGGCCCTGGTTTGTACCACATGTTCCTATACCCTAATCACATCTGAATGGACAATGCACTCAGCCAAGGTTAGCCACGAGCCAATGAGATAGTTAAGCAAGAGAACTCAAGCAGGGATGGTCTACAGCAGTGATTCTCGTGAACCTTTAATACAGTCCAAAGCGGTCGCAACCCACAGGTTGAGAATTGCTGGTCTACAGTTAACTAATGGCACTCTTAAAAGCACTCTAAAGCAAATCTAAGATAAAGTTACAAATAAAAATTAAAAAAGAAAGAAATGGGTAAGGAGAAATGCAGAGACGAAGTTACTGAAAGATCAGTTTGCACAGCTACCATAGACGAGGCAGACTACTTGGGTTCACATTCTGGTTATGGGAGCTTGGGCGTCACTTTAACGTCCCAGAATTATGAACCAGATTGCCAAGGTTCATGTTCTGACTCTATCACTTCCTTTTTAATGCTCGGTTTTCTCAGCATTAAATGTAGAAGAACAGAAATGATAACAAGGCTTATAGGATTCATGAGGGGAACAAATAAAACGTTTCCTCTAAGTCCAGCGTATAACAAATAGTACGATGACAATAAACTTTTTAAAAAATTGCCCTGAATAATGATCCATTTGTCAAAGTGGTCTTACTGTATACATGGTGTCTTACCCCAAGCAACTTTCCAGTTCTACGTCAAATCTGACGTTTTGACTGCTGAAATTGTTTTCCTGTTTTTTCTCATTTTTCCCTGTATCTCGTCACCTCAGGTAACCCCGGAGTGTCTCTGTTCCTTACTAGAGAATCTAATACAGTGGTTCTCAACCTGTATTGAAGGGCTGCGGCATTAGGAAGGTTGAGAACCACTGACTAATACAACTTGGTTTTCCAAAATAAATTAAGCTGTTTCAAACCTCTATGCCTTTATAAAAGCCATTCCCTTATTTAGATATCCTCTATGTCTCCCTTCGCAATCTTTACCAATTCTGAACCAATTCTTTATCATTCCCCAAGAGGCAACTCAAATGTCATTCTACAAAGTCTTTTTTTTTTTTTTGCAGTTTCTGGCCGGGGCTGGGTTTGAACCGGCCACCTGAGGCATATGGGGCTGGTGTCCTACTCCTTTGAGCCACAGGCGCTGCCCTACAAAGTCTTCTCAACTCACCCCACCACCATCACTTTTGTTTTGGCCATTATCTCTCCCACTAGAGGGTAAGCACCAAAACCCAAGCAACTTTAGTTTTATTTTCCATTTTTACTTCAGTCCCTCACTGGTGGAGACAAGCAGCACCACCAGTAGGTAATTAAAGGAAATATTTTTACATTAATAAAATTCTGTTGATAGTTACTGAAGCCTTAAGTGGGGTGTCTGACAGAAAGCACTTTAGATGTAGAATGCTGCTCAACTGTTATTAGTAATCATGATCTCTCTAGCACAGGTTCTCAAGGTATGATCCTGGCCAGAGCATCAGCATCACTTGGGACTTCTTAGAAATGAAAAAAAAACCACTCAGGTTCCATCCCAAAGTAATTGAATCAGAGAACTATGAGCTGGGACTCGGTAAATCTGTGTTTTAACATGCTCTCAGAGTGAGTCTCATGTACATTAAAGTTTAAGAACCAATGTTTTAATGGAAATGTGAATTAGATAATATTTCTAAGCTTCATTTTCTTTGTAAATAAAGATAACTTTAGCTGGATTCCCGATATCCTGATATGGACATCTATGAGGCTTACAAAGGTTCAGGATGACCCTCCATTCGCTTGGGTCTTCACAAGAGCTGGGAGTTTGTGGGAGCCACAGGGTGTTCTAGGTGGAGAGAGGAGGCCAGGCTGCAATCAGTAAGTACTTCTGTGCAAGCGTTTCTGGTACACTTTTTAAAGAGAGCTAAAAAAAAAAAAAAAAAGACACTTCCAAGGGGCCAGTAATTTGTTCTTTCCTCATTTCAAATAAATACCCATTTTATATTGTGTAAGCTTATTAAAAAATGGTGTATGTTTCAGGACCCGGATTCACCCTAGCCTTAACTATCTTTCAAGCTACTAAGTGCTGCGCAAAACCACGCCTTTAATTTTTGTTTTCCTTTTGAATCTGGTACACGCTGCCCGAAGGGCTCGGGATTGGAGACTGGCAAGTGTCCCACGGCGCCTGCGGCGAGGAGAACCAGGTCGGGAGGGCAGGGGAGGCCACAGCTTGGGGGCGAGGTGGGCGAGTCAGGAACTGAAGCAGCCAGCGTTCCCGCCTCCTCCTACCTGAGCAGGTCCTGGCTGAGCTGCTCCGACACCAACGCCTTCAGCCGGCGCCGCTCACAGGGCCCCTTCCTTTGCAACCCTCTACTGCAAACTCCAGGGGACCCCACAAGCACCACGCCGGCCGCACCGTCCTCCCCACAGCGGGCCATAGCCCACAAAGGCGCGGCGGCGCCCCGCAGGCCCAGGACTCCGCCTCACTTGCCCCGCCCAGGCGGAAGGAGGGGGCGTTTCCGATCGTGCGCTCCGCTGCTTCACGAATCCGCCCCTAAGGGAAAAGGTTGACGCCTCTCGTCAGTTTGTAGACGGTCCCTTAGAGCAGGCAACTAGAAGCCCGGGGCATCTCAGAGACAGGGTACCCGGTCGGCACGTGACCCGGAGTGTGTGCGCAGGCGTACTAGCTCTGTTTACCCCTGCCAGGAACTCCCGCCCGCCCACCCCCCTGGGAGCTGTGTCCTGCGGGGCCAAAGTGATCTTCTTTTATTTATTTATTTTTTATTTTATTTTATTTTATATTTTATTTATTTTTTAGAGACAGAGTCCATGTCACCGTCGGTAGAGTGCAGTGGTGTCATAGCTCACAGCAATCTCAAACTCTTGGGCTCCAGCGATTCTCTTGCCTCAGCCTCCCAAGTAGCCGGGACTACAGGCGCCCGCCACTGCTACGAGGTCTCGCTCTGGCTCAGGCTGGCCTCCCGCCTGGGCCTCCCAGAGTGCTAGGATTACAGATGTGAGCCGCCGCGCTGGCCCAAAGCCATCTTCAAGCTCCCTGTCCCCGTCTCCCTTCTTTGCCTTCCAGTTGATGTTACCCATTCTTTTCAATAAACATTTTTGTGAGGCCTGAATTCAAATCAGTGTGTGCAACCTTTCTATGCGATGTGTCTACTCTTTCTTTTCCCACGAAAGATCAAACGAGTAACCCTCCCTCACATACCTGTTTCTCAACCCCAACGGATAAATGTGTCGGACAAGAAAACTTGGAAGTGGCAGGGGTAGAGGAAAAACTAAACTCAGAGTCAGAACTACCGGGGGCGGTTGACCCTCATTGACCCTCATGCTCTTATTATCTGGGGAGTGGTTCGGGTAACCGCTTTTAGACTTCAATTGAGAAAGTTTTGTTTTTATGACTAAAAGCCCTAAAAGTTTTGACCTGGTAGGGAGGAGGAGGTAAAGTGGGAGAGGCAGAGCCTGTGAGCTGGGATGTGGGTGGGTTGATGTGCTGTAAAACTTTTTGAGTATTTTGCCTAGAAGAAAGTAGCAAAGGTGTCATTTAAGTTTTTTGATATTTTTATTTGATTACTTCCAGCAAGAGAAGAAAACACAAATAGTTCAGCTTCGTTCACAAGCGCTGTGCAAAGTAAATAATAATTGCTTGGAAAATAGACGGACTTGCTACCATAAGATTGGCCAAGAGGTTGCCATTTCTCCAAATAATGCCCCTCTCAAATATTTGGACGCCTTGAATCTGAAGAATAAAACTGGGTAATTGGTTCTTAATTATTCCTGTAGAAAAGAGGGTGTCAAAGGCATTATCAATACAATAAATAGCTAACATTTGAATGCTTGGGATACTGTTCTGCTTGCTCTGCAGGTAATTATAAATTCCCACTGCAGCCTTTTAGGTAGGTATAGGCTTGTGACCCAGTTTACAGATGGGGACACTGACTGAAGCACACATAGGGTAGGTAAACCTCAGTAGGTTACTGGGCCAGTAAGTGAAGTGAAAATCCAAGCAGTTTCTTGAATAGAAGCAATTAAAGAAAAAAGTAAAAAGGCACAGAGAGTATATATCAGTACTTTTTCAGTGGCAAATTAAGACAATTTACATACACGCTTGGTGGGAATATAAATTGGTGTAGCCATTATGGAAAACAGTATGGAGAGTCCACAAAAAAAATTGAAAGTAGAACTGCCACATGATATGACAATCTTTCTATATATCCAAAGGAAATTAAATTAGCACATCATAGAGATATCTGCACTCCGTGTTCATTGCATCATTTCTTTTTAATATATATGTCTTTTGAGACAGGGCCTCACTTTATTATCACCCTTGGTAGAGTGCTGTGGCTTCATAGCTCACAGCAACCTCAATCTCTTGGGCTCAAGAGATCCTCTTGTCTCAGCCTCTTGAGTAGCTGGGACTACAAGCACCTGCCACAACAAGCAGCTATTTTTAGAGACGGGGTCTTGCTCTAGCTCACGCTGGTCTTGAACTCCTGAGCTCAAGCAATCCACGCGCCTTGGCCTCCCAGAATGCTAGGATTACAGGTGTGAGCCACCACGCCCAGCCTCATTGCATCATTATTCACAATAGCCAAGGCCTGGACACAAGCTAAGTGTCCATCAATGGATAAATGGTGAGAGATAACAATAAAATCCTATGTTCTTCCCCAACAGACTGAATGGATTCCCTCTTGGCCAAGGGAACCTCAGAGAAACCTTAAAAACTGAAAGCCATAGCAGGATGGGAGGTCAGACATACCTTGTTATAACCCTTTCCTCATTAAACACCATTCGACTTTCTTCCCTAGAGGATAAACTGAAATCAGCCCTTTGGGAAGACTTGTTCCACTGCCCATTTCAACCAACTGACTATCGCTGCTCCTCCCTTTTACAGTTTTGATGTAACTGACCAGCATTCCTTCCTGATTAGAGACCACTGACCATCGAGCAGTACTGGACAGTCTAAGGAGGTCGCACAGTGAGGCTTTTTGTGTCCTCTGCTTCACCTTTTGACATTACAGGGCCAGAAATTCCACTCTCCCGTCATACTAATGCTGCAGCTTTTTGTACATAGGACCCATGAAGGAGAGTGAAGCTCAATTGTTTCTCCTCTCATAAATATTCATGACTCCTCCTATAGTTTATTAAATACACATTTTCAGCCACCCTGCTCAGCATAAATTCTTGTACCCTTCACTGTTCCCTTGAAGTACTTGCTTTTAGCTTCTGCCTAAGACTTAGTTTCCTAGTTTGTAAGATGCCCAGCCGGTGGGCTGCAGCCCCTTTATGGAAAATAAACTCTCCTTCTCAAGATTATGAACTTCATCATTCTTTAATTGACCATGGATAAAAACATTATGGCATATATACAATGAATATTACTTAGCCTTAGCAAAGTAAAAGGCTGGGCATGGGGGCTCACACATTTAATATAGTGAGTGCTACCTCACCTCTGCAAAAAATAAGAAAAATTAGCCTGGCATAGTGGCACAAGCCTGTAGTCCCAGCTACTTGGAAAGCTGAGGTGGGAGGATCATTTGAACTCAGGAGTTTGAGGTTATAATAGCTAGGATCGGGCCACTGCACTCCAGCCTGGGCAGCAGAGAAAGACCCTGTCTCTAAAAAAAGAAAAGAAAAGAAAAGAAAACATCCTACCATTAGTGACAACATGGGTGAACCTAGAGGACATTATGTTAAGGGAATAAGCCACACAGAGGCAAACGCACACACTTCATACTAATTTATATGTATGATATTTTTTTAAAAGGAGCATATGTGGAGAGTAAAATGGTGGTTAGAGGAGATAGGAAGACAGAGGTCAAAGCTGCAGTTACGTAGAATGAGTAAATCTAGAGATCTAACATCGAGCATAAAGCCTGTAGTTAATAATATTACACTGTATACTAGAAATTTGCTAAAAGAGTAGATTTCAGGTGCTTATATCAACAAAAAAAGTATATGAGATGATGGATATGTTAATTTTCTTCAACGTAGTAATCATTTCACTGTGTATATCAAAGCATCATGTTGTATAGCTTATAATTAAAAAAAATCAAACACACAGGCAAGCAGCAGACTCCCTTCAAAGTCGGATCTCTCCCGTGCATCTTCGTCACCTAATTAAGTGACAAGTAGGCCACCCTCTGGTTGGGAAGGGGTGACAAGATGATTTCTGCCTCATGCATTGTAATTCTCTTAAAAACTACCCGAGGGGGCTTAGGCAGCTGACTATGTGAAGTGAATAAAGAAAAGGTACCCCCTTAAAAAACAAAATACAAAGTACCTTGTTCTTGATGTATCACATTCCACCATTAGAGATATTTAACTTAGAGATTTTTAATTATTTGTATTTTATCTATTGTAATTAACTGTAGTTATTTATCCCTTAATATGAATGAGAGTCATATTTTGTTCCTGAAAAACAATTTTTTATTTTTATTTTTTAAACAGAGCCTCAAGCTGTTGCCCTGGGTAGTGTCGTGGCGTCAGAGCTCACAGCAACCTCCAACTCCTGGGCTCAAGTAAGTCTCCTGCTTCCACCTCCCAAGTAGCTGGGACTACAGGTGCTCGCCACAACACCCAGGTATTTTTTGGTTGCACCCATCATTGTTGTTTGGGGGGCCCAGGCTGGATTCGAACCCGCCAGCTCAGGTGTATGTGGCTGGGGCCTTAGCCGCCTGAGCCACAGGCGCCAAGCCCTGAAAAAATTTTTGATCAGAAGGAAAGGAGAGTTCTGAGGAATTAGCAATAGGAGCTCTGAAGGTAAACATGGTTAAACTCATGGTTTTTTTTTTTTTTTTTGAGACAGAGTCTCATGTGTCACCCAGGCTAGAGTGCCATGGTGTCAGTCTAGCTCAGAGCAACCTCAAACTCCCTGGGTTCAAGTGATCTTCCTGCCTCAGTCTCATGAGCAGCTGGGACAACAGGCTAATTTTTCTATTCTTAGGAGTGCTAGGTTGCTCAGGTTGGTCTCCTGAGCTCCAGGTACCCTCTGGCCCTGGCCTCTTAGCCTACTAGGATTACAGAGATGAGCCACTGTGTGCAGCCTAAACTCATAATTTTGTTTACGGTTATCCTTCACTGTGATCCTCACGTGTGAAAAATCAATTTAGGTAAATTGTTTTAGGAGAAAAAACTCCTTCCAAGGACTACAATTTCATGAAAGAAAAAGTGATTTTTCTTTTTTTAGAGACAGGGCACTCTGTCACCCAGGTGGGAGTAGTGTGATTACAGCTTACCTCTTGGCCTCAAGTGATGGTCTGGTCTGAGCTTCCAAGCAGCTGGGACTGCCAGTGTGTGCCACAAGGCCGAGATAATTGTTTTTATTTTCTGTAGAGATGAGTCTCATTATGTTGTCCAGGCTGATCTTGAACACTGTCTCAAGTGATCTTCTTGCCTCAAACTCCCAAAGTGCTGGGATTATAAGCATGAACACTCACAAATGGCCCAGAGTAATTTTGGATACATTATTTTTCTGTTTAAAAAATGTTTTGATAGGACAAATTAAAAACACACAAAGGAGTAAAGAGGTGCAATGAACACCAGTATACCCATCGGCAAGATTCAACAACTATCGAGAGATGGGCATATCTGTTTTATTGATTCTTTTTTTTTTTTTTTTTTCTTTGAGACAGAGTTTCACTCTGTTGCTCTGGGTAGAATGCTGTGGCATCATAGCTCACAAAAACCTCATACTCTTGGGCTTGAGCAATCCTCTTGCCTCAGCCTCCCAAGTAGCTGGCACTATAGGTGTACACCACAACGCCTGGCTTAGTTTTTATATTTTTAGTAGAGATGGGGTTTCACTCTTGCTCAGACTGGTATCCAGCTCCTGAGCTTGAGCAATCCCCTCACCTCAGCCTCCCAGAGTGCTAGTATTACAGGTGTGAGCCACCACACCTGGCCTTGGATGTTCTTAATGCTTGTAGATGTTTATCCATGTCTGGGCATTGAAAAGTTACATATTTATTCTAGTCTTTGAAGTCCTGGTTTATCTCAACCTGCCCTTCTTAAGATAGCCTTCTAGGTATTCAAAGGGAATTGAGTGTTGTGATCTTTGGTCACTGCAGCAACTGCAGCACTGAAGATGCCCCAAGCCTGGTAATGCCATGACTCTTGCAGACTCCTAGTGGTGCTGCCTTGGTGGACTTGGGTAAGATGCAGGAGAATTCCCTGGATTGCCAGGCAAACTGTCACTCTTCTCCCTCACTTTCTACGCTTTGCTGTTGGAGTTGGAGGAAGAGTGATGTGGGCCCTCCCTTGTGGCCACCAGTACCAGGTCACACCTTAAGCCAACCCAGTTGCATCCAAAGCCCATGGGGACTGTTGCCTGGATACCTCCCATGTTCATTCAAAGCCCAGGGGCTCTTTAGTCAGCAGGTGGTGAATGCTGTCAGAACAGGGTCCTTCCCTTCAGTGCCCTGTATTTCCTAATGGCCCACAGTGGGTGTAGAAATGCCATTTAAGAACTAAGGCTTGGAATCGGGGCCTTTAGGTGTTTGCGTGGTATTTTATTTTATTGTGGCTGAGCTTGTACTTAAGTTCCAAAATAAAGTCCTCTAAATACTTCCCTCTCCTTTCCCTAAGCAGAAAAAGCTTCTCCCTGAGCTGCACTGCCTCAACATGGGGGAGGGATGACACAGGCACTGGCTCGGCCACCACCCCTGGGTCACACGCACCCCAAGTCCACTGGCTCCAAGTCTACAGAGGCAGGAACTGCCCAAGGACTGCAGCCTTTGTGGCCTGATTGCCTTACCCATTTGTTTCATGCTCCAGGCAACTTCGGTTGCAGCCAATTCATCCAAATGCGTATGAATTTTATCCCAATCTAATGTCAATTTCTGGCTAATTTTTGTAAATTCCACCAAACCAGCTTCCATGGGTAGATGAAAATTACCTGTGGGGGGGCAGCGCCTGTGGCTCAGTGTGTAGGGCGCCGGCCCCATATACCGAGGGTGGCCGGTTCAAACCCGGCCCCAGCTGAACTGCAACCAAAAAATAGCCGGGCGTTGTGGCGGGCGCCTGTAGTCCCAGCTACTCGGGAGGCTGAGGCAAGAGAATCGCTTAAGCCCAGGAGTTGGAGGTTGCTGTGAGCTGGGTGAGGCCACGGCACTCTACTGAGGGCCATAAAGTGAGACTCTGTCTCTAAAAAAAAAAAAAGAAAAGAAAATTACCTGTGGGGAACACCGCTCTGCAGTCTCCCTAAGTACGCTCTGTATAGGCACCCCAGAGCTTTCGCTACGTTGATGCGTATGGTACTGGCAAAAAAATGGGGGGGTTCATAATTTGGGATATAAACAAACATAAACTTAACTTCTACCTTGGTGAAGGGTCAACATACAGCCTGGAAGCCTGGAAGCCTGTAACCCCTGCCAAGTCAGGTCACCATGTTCAGGGTGTTTGGGTACCAGAGCAGCACCAGCTGCAAAGGGACCTCTGAAAAGAAGGCGTCTAGTTTAAAAGTGCCAAGATGGAGAGACCGGGCACACGCTCCTGGGGAAATCAGGATCTGTGAGCACTTCCCGCAGGATGTCACTTGCCTCAGGATTTCATTCCAGGTATTCTTTTTGGAATAGGGGTCATCTTGGGTCCCAAGCACTGGCTGCGTTAACAAAAGGAATTTCCCAGCCAATGGGATCTGCTGTTCTGACTTGCAGAGAACATGGAAGGTAACTCTGCCACAACCCGGGCGATGGTGTCAAAGGATGGGACCTACTCCCAGGTGGTTTTTTCCCTTTCGCTTTCACCAACAACCCAGTTAAAAAGATTGCTGCCTGAAGCAGGAGCTTGAGGGCTGGTTTCACTGGTTTTCCTCTCCAACTGTTGGCAGGGTTGGCCTGGTGGGTTGAGCCTGTCAGCCCAAGCTGGAGCGAGGGCAGCAGGTCACTGGCACGGGCTCACCCCCTCCAAGATGATCATGATCCGGGCTCTGAGCCTGTCTGCTGCCGGGAGTGGTTGGCCACCACTGGAGGGTAAAAGGACTTGATTGCCTCCAGGGCGATTCCACACTCTCTCACCTCCACCTTAGAGTCCAGAGCCACTAAGCCCACTTCTAGGTAGATGCAGGGTAGCCTGGATCTGGGGACAGCCTCTGGTGTACACCCCGCCCCCACTTTTAAATGCTTTTTCAGTTTGCACATAATGAACTCTCAGAGGCAACTGTGGATAATGGGATAATCTTTAAAATCAGAAAAACCAAAGATAGTAAATTTGGTAACAGGAGAATTAGAATCATATCAACAATCTTTTCTCTTCTTTTTTTGGCAAACATCTTGCTTTGGGCATATTGCTTAATAAATTATTCTCACATAATTTCTGAGATGTATAATGTATACCTAGTGGGGATATATGAATTTGAATAGATGAATGTTAATTACAACTTATTAATTTAGGTGCTATTACTAGTAATGTTTACTTACTGTGATCTGTTTTGGCAGTAGGTCAATTTCATCTATAATACTTTGCCTACACATTGATTTCGATGGAGACAATAATACTTCCCTAGCCTAAGAGGCTTCACTTATGGCACCCTTGAGTCTTTATGTCTGTTACAAGTAGTTTTCCATATCCATTGAAAATTAGAGTACATTTATTATGATGGACCAGAATTCCATGTCAGGTTTGACTCATAGTCTTAACATTAGTCTGCAGGAATCTGTCCAAACTGACACAAGCATCAACAACAACAAACCTTAAAAATCACCTTCGTCAGTAACAGGTTTTCATTAAAATAAGTCAGGATTACTTTATTGTGTCCACACCCACAGTCAGCAAGCTCTATTTCTTTTTTTTTTGTAGAGACAGAGTCTCACTTTATGGCCCTCGGTAGAGTGCCGTGGCCTCACACAGCTCACAGCAACCTCCAACTCCTGGGCTTAAGCGATTCTCTTGCCTCAGCCTCCCGTGTAGCTGGGACTACAGGCGCCCGCCACAACGCCCGGCTATTTTTTGGTTGCAGTTTGGCCGGGGCTGGGCTTGAACCTGCCACCCTCGGTATATGGGGCCAGCGCCCTACCAACTGAGCCACAGGCGCCACCCCAGCAAGCTCTATTTCTTTATTGCTGCCCTTTGGAAATGATCCGGAGGGAAGCACAAAGTTGGCGTGAAGCTGGCTCGGCACCTGTGGCTCAAGAGGCTAAGGCGCCAGCCACATACACCTGAGCTAGCAGGTTCGAATCCAGCCTGAGCCCGCCAAACAACAATGACAGCTGCAACCAAAAAAAAAAAATAGCCAGGCGTTGTGGCGGGTGCCTGTAGTCCCAGCTACTTGGGAGGCTGAGGCAAGAGAATCGCTTGAGCCCAGGAGTTGGAGGTTGCTGTGAGCTGTGATGCCACAGCTTTCTATCCGGAGTGACAGCTTGAGACTGTCTCAAAAAAAAAAAAAAAGTTGGCGTGAAGCTTTCTTCTATACCTTGTAGCATGTGTAACTCTGACAGTGCTGTATAGAATATTCCTATATTTGTTAATTGCTAATGTGAATTCCTTTTTCCATAATTAAAGGTCAAAGTTGCAGGCTTCTGAGAGATGTTTCTATCTATTGAAAAACACCAGGTCACTGCTGAAACAGGAAGAGTGGAGGATACCAAAGTCTGTTAAATGGAGTGTGATATTAAGTGGAAAGATCATGGGCTTTGCAGTTAGATGGATTTAGGTCACATCCTGGCATCAGCACTTACAATGGCGCATTGGCAAAATTATTGGTTAAATCTCGTTTTTACCTCTACAGATTGGTTACACTCCTACCTTTCAATGTTATACGAGGGGCCAGTATAATGTATATAAAAAATTGTGCTTGTATTCTCAATACAAGTTGCTACGATACAATAATGAGAATTCTATTTTTTTTTTTTTTTGCAGTTTTTGGCCGGGGCTGGGTTTGAACCCGCCACCTCTGGCGTATGGGGCCAGCACCCTACTCCTTTGAGTCACAGGCGCTGCCTATAATGAGAATTCTTAAGGACATTCCACTCTTCTGTCACTATTAGAACAATGCTTAATGAGGGAAGCATTCGTTTCACCATTGTAGAGCTTGTATGGAAACACACTGTAGTCTCTAAGGTGCTATAATTTGGCAACGTTACTGGCTGGCTTCCATGTCAAAGGAGAGACACCCAAGAGAATAAGTAGTAGTCCCTTGAGCTGGTATTGTTTTCTATACTGCAGCTCTTCCCCAATCTTACTAGTAATGTTTATTTCTACTGTTGAGCCCTTATTTAACTGCATTATGTGTTTGCTTCCTCAGAGAAACTTTCATGTTGCCATGCCTTATATGTATAGGGTGGGCATAAAGTTTGTGTACAATTTAAAACAGTTTAACATAGTGGTGGCTCACACCTGTAATCCTAGCACTTTGAGAGGCCTAGGAGGGTGGATTGCCTGAGCTCGGGAGTTTGAGACCAGCTTGAGCAAGAGGGAGATCCTATTTCTAAAAAACAGCTGGGCATAGGGTGGTGCCTGTGGCTCAGTCAGTAAGGCGCCGGCCCCATATACCCAGGGTGGTGGGTTCAAACCCGGCCCCAGCCAAACTGCAACCAAAAAATAGCCGGGCGTTGTGGCGGGCGCCTGTAGTCCCAGCTACTCGGGAGGCTGAGGCAGGAGAATCGCCTAAGCCCAGGAGTTGGAGGTTGCTGTGAGCTGTGTGAGGCCACGGCACTCTACGGAGGGCCATAAAGTGAGACTCTGTCTCTACAAAAAAGAAAAACAAAAACAGCTGGGCATTGTGGTCGGTGCCTATAGTTTCAGCTACCTGGGAGGCTAAGGCAAGCGGATCTCTTGAGCCCAAGAGTTTGAGATTGTTGTAAGTTATGATACCATGGCACTCTACTAAGGGTGACAAAGTGAGACTCTCAAAAAAATAAAAATTATTGTCTCAAAAAATAAATAATTTAACATAGTAACTTGTACACAAACTTTATGTCTACCCTTTATATTTATGTGTGTGTGTGTATATATATATATATATTTTTTTTTTTTGAGACAGAGTCTCATTTTGTCATACTGGGGTTGAGTGCCATGGCATCATCGTAGCTCACAGCAACCTCAAACTCCTAGGCTCGTGATCCTCATGCCTCAGCCTCCAAGTAGCTGAGACTACATGTTCCTGTCATAAGGCCCAGTTAGTTTGTCTATTTTTGGTAGCGATGGGATCTTGCTCTTGCTCAGGTTGGTCTTGAACTCATGAGCTCAGGCAAACCACCTGAGCCTCAGCCTCCCAGAGTGGTAGGATAATAGGTGTGAGGCCCAACATACCAGTTTTAAAAAACAACTTAATCTTCCTAGTATAAACGGTAATTATGGTCAATTTTAAGTATGCATATTCATGTAGTTATATTTGCCTGCAAGCTGATAGATATACTATAAATCCAATAGTTGTGATGCTGAAATTTTTAATGATTATAAAATAGTAAAAAAAAAAAAAAAAAGAAAAAAGAACTTTTGAACAATGAAATGAAAATTTATACCATGGCAGGTTTGCCTTTTAATATGGCACAACTAATCTTTAATATACATTTGTAAAAGGCACCATATGTTAACAGAGTAAAGAAAGCAAGAAACGAAAACTGAGCCATTTTCCCCAACTTCCTTCACATACAAGTATATACATTTTAAGGCAGATGCTTTTCTGTGCAAAAATACAACAGAAGAAAATCGACATTATATGTTCACACATTCTAAGATTTTTTTCCATACCATTTGTTAGGATATTTATGATAAAGCATATTAAAACAGGGTTTTCCCAATATAATGTAAAGAAGTTGATGAACAATTTTTAAAAATCATTTAGAGATTTCATTACAGACTCCTCACAAAAGATAAAGAAGAGTCATTCTTTTTTCCTTGTTTCTTCTTTTAGAAATGTCCATATCAATTTGTTCACTATGTCAGGTTGGTCTTGCTGAAGCCAATGACTAGCTTCTGACAAAATAGTTAGCCTGAAATAGTTTTTAACATAAATCTTTGTAACTTCAGCCATCTCTACTTCCATAAACGCGTCTTTCTCTCCCCACAGTAGCAGTGTTGGAGTGGTCACCATGTGGTGTTTGAGAGGCAGGCAGCTATAAAAACAAAACACAGGACTTTGAGAGTCATTGCAAAAGTTAAGATAACATTTTTCCATAATGTTCCATTAGGCCTTCTCAAAGGGGGCAATACTGCCTCCAAATGGGCAAAAATTGGTTCTTGGGAAGGTGAAAAAAACCTTAGTCTTTATGTATATAAAGCATGGCTATACATACAGTATATAAACAGATATTAAAATTAGGAAAAAATGCCTAAAAAGGCTTCTTAGGGAAATGATAATGAAGAAATGGTTGTGAAACACTGCATAGGCAATCAACCAGTACAATAAAAAAATTTAAAGGCTATTTAAGAAAAGATCTAATAAAATTTTAAATTGAGTGAGCTTAGCAAAATTATAATGAAGGCTATAAATTAAATATGGAATTCATTACTATGAGGAATACTTTTCTTTAAAAAGATACCAGAGTTTTTGAATTGGTGTGATGAAAGACAGCTTTACGTTGTGTTACTGTTTAAATATATTTTAAATTGGCCAGGCTCAGTGGCTCATGCCTGTAATCCTAGCACTGTGGGAGGCCGAGATGGGCGGATTGCTTGAGCTCAGGAGTTTGAGACTAGCCTGAGCAAAAGCAAGACCCCGTCTCTAAAAATAGCTGGGTGTTGTGGCAGGCTCCTGTAGTCCAGCTACTTGGGAAGCTGAGACCAGAGACACCTGAACCCAGAAGTCTGAGGTTACTGTGAGCTATGACGCCACAGCACTCTATGGAGGGCAACATAGTGAGACTCTGTCTTAAAAATTTTTTTTTGTTAAATTGTTCTTGGGTAATAGATGTATTTTATGTGAAAATTGGAGCTAAAAAATGAGAAAATACAATATTATGTATACTGTATTTATTTTCCAAGAATATTCTTTTTAAAACATAAAGTTTTTTTTTTCTTTTTGATTGGTTTTGTTTTGTGACAGGGCCTTGCTGTGTTGCCCAAGCTAGACTGCAGTGATGACATCGTAGCTCACTGCAACTTCAAAGTCCTGGGCTCATGTGATCCTCTCACCTCAGCCTCCCAAGTAACTGGAACAATGGGAGCAGGCCACCAAGCTTGGCTAATTTTTCAAAAAAAATTTTTTTGTAGAGTCAGGATCTTGCTATGTTGCTCAGGCTTAAAACATAAAGTTTTTATTGTGTATTTTCTTAAATACAGAAAAATATAAAAATAAAATCACAGTCTGGGTATGGTGGCTAATGCCTGTAATCTCAGTAGTCTTAGGAGGTCAATGTAGGAGGGTTGCTTGACTCAAAAGTTTGAGTTTGCAGCAAGCTATGATGACACTACCACACTCTTGTACTCTACCCAGGGAGACAGACCAAGATTTTGTCTCAAAAAAAAAAAAAAAAGAATTATTCCATCATCAAAAAATATTCTTTTGGTCATTTTCTATGCATTTTCTTTTCTTCTTTCCTTTTTTTTTTAGACAGAGTCTCACTTTGTAACACTGGGTAGAGTGCTGTGGCATCATAGCTCACAGCAACCTCAAACTCCTGGGCTCAAGCCTTTCTCTTGCCTCAGCCTCCCGAATAGCTAAGATTACAGTTGCCCACCACCACGCCCAGCTAGTTTTAGAGATAGGGTCTCTTCTCACTCTAGCTCAAGCTGGTCTGGAACTTCTGAGCTCAAGTAATCCACCTGCCCCAGCCTCCCAGAGTGCTGGGATTATAGGCATGCCTAGCCTCTTGGTTCAATTTTTTAATACATGCTGAATTCAGTTTGATAATATTATATTTTGAATTTGTGGATATATACTTATCACTTAACCTGTAATTTGCCTGTTTTATACAATTCTTGTCTTGTTTGATATGAAAGTTATATTAATCTCATAAAATGAGCTAAATATATCTTCTTTTAGTAATGTCTGCAAGAGTCTATTTAAGAGTGGGCTTTTCTGTGGTAGAACTTACCAGGAGAACCAACTAGGCTTGGGTGTGTACGGGGGTGTATTTGTGTATTTTTGCAGAAGTGCTTTAAATTAATACTCCAAGTTCTTTTTTTTTAGAGATAGAGTCTCACTTTCGCCCTTGCCATGGTGTCACAGCTCACAGCAACCTCCAGCTCTTGGGTGTAGGTGATTCTCTTGCCTCAGCCTCCCGAGTAGCTGGGACTACAGGCACCCGCCACAATGCCCAGCTATTTTTTGTTGCAGTTTGGCAGGGGCCAGGTTCAAACCCACCACCCTTGGATATGGGGCCGGCGCCCTACTCACTGAGCCACAGGCACTACCCAATACTCCAAGCTCTTTAACAGCTATAAGTCTATTTCAGTTTTTTAATTCTTCATGAGTCGTTTTTAGATGTTGTGTTTTTCTCAAAAAGTACCCATTCTGTCAAAATTCTAAATTGATTTAGCTAAAATCTTATATTTTAATATCTGTTATATTTGTAGTTATGTTTACTGTTTTCTGATTCCTAATATTATCTTTTTTTATTTTTTTGAGACTGAGTCTTGCTCTGTGGTTAGAATACGGTGGCCTCATTACAGCTCACTGCAACTCCTGGGCTCACGTGATCCTCCTGCCTCAACCTTTCAAGTACCTGGGACAACAGGCATGCACCAGCCTGCATGCCTAATTTCTCTGTTTTTGGTAGAGATGGGGTCTCTCTATTACTCAGGCTGGTGTCGAACTCCTGGCCTCAAGTGATCTCCCGGCCTGGGCTTCCCAAGTTTGGTGCCAGGATCATAGGTGGGGTCTACCTATCTTAACAGTTTTCAAAGAATCTGGTTTTGGTTTAATCACTCGTCTCTACTGTGTCTTTGTTCCTCTTGTATTCATTTTTGCTTTTTATCTATTTTAAATTATCTTCCTCCTAATTTATTTTTGTTTACATGTTGTTCTGTTTCTAACTCCTTGAATTGAACTCTTAGCTCACTAATTTTCAATCCACTTTTCTAATGTAAGCATATAAAGCTGTGTATTTCTTCTTAAGTATTGTTTTTAACTGTGTATCACGTTTTGTTTGTGTTTTAATGATAGTTATTAATTTGTTTATTGAACAAATGCTTGTTTAAGTTTCCAGTCCTCAACTAGGGTATGTTAACTCTTTCCATAGCACCAGGTTTGAGTTTTTAAGGAAAAAACTATTCTGATAAATACAGTCAAGGATGGCTCGGTGCCAGCGGCTAGGGCACCATCCACATATTCTGGAGGTGACGGGTTTGAATCCAGCCCAGGCCTGCCAAACAACAATGACAACTACAACCAAAAAATAGCGGGGTGTTGTGGCAGGCGCCTGTAGTCCCAGCTACTCGGCACTCTACCCAAGGTGACATACTGAGACTCTGTCTCAAAAAAAAAAAAAAAAAAAAAATACAGTCAAGATATTAAATCTTTTTTTATGATATATCTAAATTGGATAGGGTCAGTGATCAGCAATAGTGGAGTTGAGAAATAAATAACCTTGCACATGTTTTGATACCATCATTTTTTCCTATGTTTTTACTAATTTCCCTTACAATTTTTTTTTTTAAAGAAATGAGGTCTCACTCTGTCACCCAGTCTGGAGTGCACTGGTGTGAACATAGCTCACTGCAGTCTCGAACTCTTTGGTTCAGCGATTATCTTGCCTCAGCCTCTGAAGCAACTGGGATCCTGGGTGTGCCACCACACCCAGCTATTGTTGTGATTTTTTTTTTTTTTATCCATGAGTTATATTGTAAGTGTTTTTCAAATTTCTGAATATATCAAGTTTTCTAAGAAAGTTGTTGTTAATTTCCAATGGTAATGTGCTCAGAGAAGATAATATATTAGTACTTATTTTTCTGTAACAGTGAAGACTTGCTTTGTAGTCCATTATGTAATCAGTTTTTGTAAACACCCTTTATGAAACTGAAAACAATCTGTGTTTTTTAATTGCTGGGTGCAGAATTCTAGAACTGTTCATCAGATCAAAGATAGCAACAGAGTTTTTCAAATCTTCTATACCCTTATCAATTTTTTTCTGCTTAATTGATCAGCTTCTGAGAGAGGTGCGTTAGGATTCTCCTACAGTAATTGTGGATTTGTCCATTTTTCCCGATAAGTCTGTGAATTTTTGCTTTATTATTTGATGGTTCATTATAGGTTTAGACTTATTTTTTGGCAGTGCAGGTCCTAGAGCTAGTCTTATTCCTAGTTTACCCAGGTTCCTCAGTTCCTTAGTTTGGAGAGTTCTGGGATGAGGCTGTGGTTGTTCCAGGGAAGCTCAGGGTAGTGAATGAGGGCTATTTTCCCCACCTGTGTATAATGTAATATACTTATTTGTAGGGTTAATACATGTCACATAGCTCTTTTTAATGATGTACTTGGCTTTGCCTACCTATGAAAAGCTGTTCATGGCTCGGCACCTGTAGCAGTGGTTATGGTGCCAGCCACACACCAAGGCTGGCGGGTTCAAATCAACCAGCTAAACAACAACTGCAACAAAAAATAGCCAGGTGTTGTGGCGGGCGCCTATAGTCCCAGCTACTTGGGAGGCTGAGGCAAGAGAATGGCTCAAGCCTAAGAGTTTGACCCCATGGCACCGAGGATGACATAGTGAGACTCAAAAAAAAGAAAAGAAAAGCTTTTCATAGAGGGGTCAGTTGAGCTTTCAGAGGTCTGATCCGTCCTTCACTCAACTAGATTTAACCTACAACAATCTAGTTTAACACTCTGTCCTTTGCTTTTGTAACTGAGTTTTGAGCTTCATAGCCTTGCTATCCCCTGCCCCCATGTGCTAATCAACAGGTTCTAGTACTTACTCTTGGGAATACAGGTCTTGCTAATTAACAATTGTTAGTAAAAGAACCTCAGAAAGATAAGAGTATTTTTCCCTCTTTCCTTATAGCTACTTGAAAACATGGTTTTGCCTCTCACAGCTAGCACTGATAAAAAGATACATTGAGAACATTAAAAAAAAAAACAAAAAAACCCAAAAACTAGCATCTTTATTTCCTGTCCAAAATGGAGACTTTTTTTGACAAATGTAAAAATGTGTCATTCTCTCTATTCAAATGTTTTTTGTTAAAAAAACCCCCAAACAATGGCTCGGCACCTATGGCTCAAGTGGCTAAGGCGCCAGCCACATACACCTGAGTTAGCGGGTTCAAATCCAGCCCGGGCCGGCCAAACAACAATGACAGCTGCAACCAAAAAATAGCCGGGTGTTGTGGTGGACGCCTGTAGTCCCAGCTACTTGGGAAGTGAAGGCAGGAGAGTCGCTTGAGCCCAGAAGTTGGAGGTTGCTATGAGCTGTGATGCCACAGCACTCTACCCAGGACAATAGCTTGAGGCTCTGTCTCAGAACAAAACAAAACAAAAAAACCCAAACAAAAAGAAAATATGAACTTCAGGCATTGTTGCTATATCCTATAAAATGTAACCTGTAGCCTCTGTAATCTCTGCCTTTCAGATCATTGCCTTGCTTCATGAATTGTTACCTACAAATACCATTTAAATTAATAGCTCTACTTTTCCAAAGATACATGTATTTATAAGTTTGTTGTCGTTGTTAGTCAAAATAGGTTTGGATTTACCCCTTTGCCCCTCGTTCATATGATCCTCATGACCTCCCTTGGATTCCACATTTAAACAGAATTTGAGAGATTTCATTTTATTTAAACCAATATCTGCTACACCTTTTTTTCATCCTCTTTCAACCATTTTGCATCCTTATGTTTTGTGACTATGTAAATGCCACATAGATGGATTTTTTTTTAATTCTCTGTTTTTTTACTGGCAATATTAACACACACATGGGATCGTGCTCACTGACATACAGAAATTGTTTTTGTAATCTTATTTTATGCTTTCTATTTACCTTGCTTAGCTTTTTTTCCTCCTTTCCTGCCTTCTTTTGAATGGTAGTTTTCTTGTTCTCTTCTATTGGTTTGAAAATAATACCATTCCATTTCTATTATTTTCCCTGAAGAAAACATTCTTAGCACATATGTATGTAAATACATAAAGCATATACACATACATATATATAATATAAATTCTATCCTCCATATCAAATATAACCTGTTTTTTATTATTTCTATGAGCTACATAATGGATAATTTTTTCAGATCTATCTTCCAACTCACAATTCTTTTTAGTTCGCCTGATCTGCCACTTAACTCATGTCAGGTATGGACTTTCAGATTTCAACGAGCCTATATTTCCTCTTATAGGAGTTCTTTCAGTTCTTTTTCAGCTCTATCCAGTCTGCTTTATATTATCATTTTTTACCATATTTTTATTCTTTCATATGTTTAATGATTAAACATACCTTATAGTCTCTGCTATTTCTATACTTTGAAATTTGTTGGAGTTCTGCTGTAATCGTATTCTGACTCTCACGGACAGTGGATTGACGTCTTTTGTAATTTGTATTAGGGACTCATCTTTGGGGAGTTTGGGAGGCATACTGTGAGGTCTGAATTGAGATGTATCCCACAGAGAGGTTTTGTCTTTGTTTTTTTCAGGCTTCCTGAGGTGTGTCAGCAGCCAAAGACCCAGTTAACATATCACTTCTGCCCCAAGGATTCTGGTGTCACAGAGGTAGCATATAGTCAAACCTCTTCAAGGACAGCCGTGTGGTTGCTGATTTAACCTTTGTCCCCAAACTGAGAAATCTTTGTGTCTTACCTTTCACTCCATACTTGCTCTCTGGACAGTATCTCCTGAAGTCAAAGCTTTAGTCAGCTCTTTGTCAGGGACTCCAGATTTCCTATAGCTTCATACCAGATTCTCTGCTCTGTGCTCCAGACCCTACTAAGCAACTGCCTATTTGACTATCTAAACCGCCACTCAAAACTCATCTAGTCTAAAAGCAATAAAATTCATAACTTTTCCCTCAAAATTAGTCCTCTTCTAGTGTTTTCTATCTCAGTGAATGGCGTGACTGTCCATACTGTTGTGTATGCGAGAAATCCAGGAGACACCTTTAACATCCCTCTTCTTATCCCCCCTCCAACCCATCCCCTCTTAAGTATCTCTTAAATCCACCCACTTTCAGCTGGGTGTGATGGTGCATGCCTGTGACCCAGCTTCTTCAGAGGCTGAAGGAGGATTTCTGGAAGCCAGAGTTTGAGGCCAGCCTAGACAATGTAATGAGACCTCATCTCTTAAAAAAAGAAACCTACCGGGCGTCGCCTGTGGCTCAGTGAGTAGGGCGCCGGCCCCATATACCGAGGGTGGTGGGTTCAAACCCAGCCCCAGCCAAACTGCAACAAAAAAATAGCCGGGCGTTGTGGCGGGTGCCTGTAGTCCCAGCTACTTGGGAGGCCGAGGCAAGAGAATCGAGTAAGCCCAAGAGTTAGAGGTTGCTGTGAGCCGTGTGACGCCACGGCACTCTACCGAGGGCGGTACAGTGAGACTCTGTCTCTACAAAAAAAAAAAAAGAAAGAAACCTACCCACTTTCTCCATCTCTGCTGTTTTCAGACCAGTTGTTCAAGCTATTATCATCTGTAGCCTGGATTGCTGCAGTTTTCTAACACTTGTTCAAGTCTCCTCCAATATATTCTCTATATTATAGCCTGAGTGACTTATCCAAATACACGTTGCATTTATTTTTCTTTTCTACTTGATACTCGCATTCACTGGCCTCAAATTTGTGGCGTGGCTTCGCATGGCCAGCTGCTGCCTACCTCTGAACCCATCCAAATTTCACTCTCTTCTTTTCCCCCTGACTTTCTGGGCTCCAGGCACACTGGCCTTAATTCTGCTGCTTGAAGCCCCAACTCTCCATCTCCCCACACAGCTGAGGTATTACTGCTCCCTTCTTCTGGAAAGCTAGTCCTCTGGTCCTCATTTTTGCCTATCAATATCTATCTCATCTTTCATTTCTTTGTTCAAACACCATTTCCTCAGTTCGCATCACTTTATTTTAAAGCATTTCTATTAGTTTACATCGTTCACTCATTACTGTGGTTACTTCCTAAATATCTATTTCCTCTACTAGACAAGTTTTGTGAAATCAGGAGCTTTGCCTAGCTTTTCTTATTACTGTATCTTGAGTACTAACATAGCCTAGAACATCGAAAGTGTTTACTAAATATTTCTTAAAAAAATAAATGATCGTTAAAAATATGACTTTAAAAGCCCCCTAAAAATATATGTCTACTGAAAACAATACAAAGGAAGTGAATAAGTGTCTAGAGCTATGGATAAAACAAGTGTCAGCTATATGGGCGATGCTTTATATTATTCTCTTTGCTTTTCCATATATTTGAAATTGCTCATGAAAAATATTATGCAACTTACCAAACAAGTGAAAATACTTTGTCTTAGAATAGGGGGTGAACTTAATCTTAAACTAAAATATTGTCTCTTTAGGACAAGACTGAAATATTTTCCTTAAATAGAAAGGGATTCTACTGACCTGAAGATATTTCGGTAATGGTTAATTGGACCACATAATGCTCCAGGCTGAGAAAAGACATAAACATAAGCTTCAAGATCTTCGGTTGTTAATTGACGTCCTTTTCTTCCAATGCCTGTGCTAGGACTGGTAAACAGCTGTTTCAAAGCCTAATTTAGTGAAAAGAGAATAATTAAAACTTTTTATTTAGCTAATAACAAACTAAATCTTTGGCTTTTGAGAGGGGATGGTGGTCATTGTGCAGTGACAACTCTAGCCAAGTTGAGGACCTCATTATTTACAAACTTATACATTAAATACATTTCTGTGTTCTTGGCTTTACTTTGGATATTTTTCCTTTCTAATCCCCCATGCCCACTGCACCTTTATGAGAAGCAGCCTATCTTCTTGGTGTCCATTCATATAAGTTTTAACATTTTTCTTCATTTTTCAGTTTTATTTCTTACAAATGGACTTTAATTAAAATATTTTTCATTAATAATAATAATATATTATTTATTTGACTTACCTTGAAATCATTTATTGAGAACATAAATTCTGGGAACCGTGGTATTTGGAAGAAGTAGTAATAGCTGGATTTGAATAGTTGGGCAGGGTGTCGTAAAATATATTCTGCAATTAAAATGCCACGTTAGACTTATCCAAGGGGTATAAATTACTTACTATTGGAAGAACTTCTCTTTATTTTCTTTCTTTTTTTTTTTGAGACAGAGTCTCACTCTATCACCCAGGCTAGAGTGCAGTGGCATCATCATAGCTCACAGCAACCTAGAACTACTAGGCTCAAGAGATCCTCTTGCCTCAGCCTCTCGAGTAGCTAGCTGGGACTACAGGTGTGTACCATCACATCTAGATAATTTTTTCTATTTTTAGTAGAGACAGGATCTCACTCTTGCTCAGGCTGGTCTCAACTTCTGACCTCAAGCAATTCTCTTGCCTCAACCTCCCAGAGTGCTAGGATTATAGGTGTGAGTCCCCAGGCCTGGCCAGAACTTCTTTTTAGGTCAATTTCACTTTAAGATGATCCCATAAAAGAATTCATAAGTAAGGTTTATTTGGAACAATTTCTATGTTCTTATGTTTTCACTTTAAGATGATCCCGTAAAAGAATTCATAAGTAAGGTTTATTTGGAACAATTTCTATGTTCTTATGTTTTATTATGGTATTTCTGATATTTGAAAAATTTATAGCACTTTAGATAAAACCAAAGCTCCATTTTATGATGTCTTAACTCAGAAGGCAACAGGAAGCCCAAACAACATGCTTTTCCTCCAAGGTCATTATGAGTGACCAGTGACCTAACACTTTTTTCTAGGAATACATAGTGATGTAATTTTTTGTTGCTTGAAAGATTTTCCTTACAGACTGATTAAAATTGAACACCTATTCATTTGACCTCAAAAAGAATGGAAGTATTTCCTATAAATTCATTCAAATTACCTAGAAAACAGCTTCATTCAATGAATATTTGAGTAGCTACTGTGTGCCAGGGGATTTAGCAGTGAAAAGGTTCGTACAAATGAGGGACTTACACATTAAGTAACAAAGACTTAAGAGATGGTTGTAGGCTCGACGTCTGTAGCTTAGTGGTTAGGGCACTGGCCACGTACACCAGGGCTGGTGGGTTTAAACCTGGCCTGGGCCTGCTAAACAAACAAACAAACAATAACAACAACAACAACAAAAATAGCTGCGTGTTGTGGCGAGGAGCCTCTAGTCCCAGCTGCTAGGGAGGCTGAGGCAAGAGGATCGCTTGAGCCCAAGAGTTTG
This sequence comes from Nycticebus coucang, assembly GCF_027406575.1. Lineage (NCBI taxonomy): Eukaryota > Metazoa > Chordata > Mammalia > Primates > Lorisidae > Nycticebus > Nycticebus coucang. Next base: position 23,104,185 of record NC_069784.1, on the reverse strand, counting down.
AGGTTACTGTGAGATATGACGTCACAGAACTCTGCAGAGGGCAACAAAGTGAGACCTTCACACAAAAAAAAAAAAAAGAAAAAGATAAAGATATCACTGTAGAGAGCAATAGTACCATAAAGAAAATAAAACGGCTCAGTACTCTTAGCACAGTGGTTACGGCGCTGGCCACATGTCCTGAAGCTGGTGGGTTCAAACCTGGCCCAGGCCTGCTAAACAACAATGACAACTGCAACAAAAAAATACCCAGGCATTGTGGCGGATGCCTGCAGTCCTAGCTACTTGGGAGGCTGAGGCAAGAGAATCGTTTAAGCCTAAGAGTTAGAGTTGCTATGAGCTGTGATGCCACGGCACTCTACCAAGGGTGGCATAGTGAGACTCTGTCTCAAAAAAGAAAAAAGAAAAGAAAACAAGGTAATCTAATTGAGAATGATGGGTGGGGTGGGGTGGAAGGACTATTATTTAACAGAGGTTGTCAGAGAAGGCCTCTCAAGGTCATGATATGTACCCTGAGTCTAGAATGATAAGAGGAAGTCAGCCATGCAAAGATTTAGGAAGAGCATCTAGGAATAGCAAGTACGCCCTGGGCTTAGCATGTCCAAGAAGCAGAAGGCAGGTCAGTGTGGCAGGTGTATAGTGGCTGAGAAGAAGATGGTGTAAAGAGGCCAGGTTCAGTAATTCACATCTGTAAATTCAGCACTTTTGGAGGTCAAGATGGAGGAATGTTTGAGCCCAGGTGCTTGAGACCATCCTGGGCAACATAGCAAGAATCCCACCTCTGCCAAAAAACTTAAAAACAGCTGGGCATGGTGGTGTGCAGCAATAGTCTCAGTCACTCAGGAGGCTGAGGCAGGAGGATCACTTGAGCCCAGGAGTGTGAAGGTACAAAGAGCTAAGATGACACCACTGTTCTCTAGCCTGCATGACACAGTGAGGCCCTGTCTCAAAAAAAAAAAAAAAAATGTATTCACCCCTGCTTCGAGAAATATCAATACAACTAAGGGTGCTGGGGCCCAGGAGTTCGAGGCTGCAGTGAGCTGTCATGGCGCGACTATACTCCAAGCCTGGGCAACAGAGAAAGATCCTATCTCTAAAACAAACAATTAAAAAAATACAATTAATGGAAAAATATAGACTTGTTACTTGAAAACCACATATTGATAGAGACCCAACAGTGTTGAAAGTATTATTGATAAAACAGTTACAGAACATTCCAAGTTTTTGTTTCTTTTCCTGACAGCACCAATTATAACTTGTCCATATAGCATCACCACCAAAATCACATTTACTATAGGGTTCTGATCAGCTAAACAAGCATGGAGTATGACTTGTGTTGCCTAATTCAACTGAGAAAAAGATAATGAATCCCAGTACGTTTGTATCCTAATCATGTATCCTATTCTACCTCAAAAGTAATAAGTCAACTGAATATGTATCTACACTTATATACTTACTCATACACTTATATATTTATGTAGTCAAGATCCCTTTCTTCTTTGTTTAATTTTGAGGAAGAAATAGGAATATGGTGTCCTGAATTTTTTGTTTCTTTGAGGGCTGCTGCGGGTAGTAGCAGTACTTGAACCTCAGAAAACTTAAAAGGGTAATTACAAAAGGTGAAATTATAACTGTGCCAAAACCAAATAAAAATTTCCCTAGCCATGGTTCACAGGTCTTTAATCACTACCAAGTTTTTAAGAGTTCCCTTCAAGGTAGAGGTTCACCCAAGTGTAGTTCATGTGAATCTCTGGGGATCTCCGAGACCCTTTTAAGGTATCCAGGAGGTCCAAGCTATTTCATAACAATACTAAGTTATTCTTTGCTTTTTTCTCATTATGTTGATATTTGCACTGAGGGTACAAAAGCAACAATGCTTTAGCACAAATCAAGGTAGCAACACTAAATAATACTAGTAGTCATTATAGTCTTCATCACCACACACTTTCAGCAAATAAATTAATTAGTTTAATTAAGTGCCAGTTTCATTTAACAATGACATTGATGAAATAGCAAAAATTATTAATTGTATTAAATCTCAACCTTTGAGCATGTCTTTTTAACATTCTGAGTGATGAAACGGAAGGCACACAGACAGCAGCTCTGCTGCACCCCCAGACACGATGGTTGTCTCAAGGAAAAGCACTTCTGCAATTGCTTAGTTGATGAGTTGACTTAGCTGTGTTTTTTCTGCAAGAGCATTTTTATTTGAAAGACATGGGTCATCCGTCGGACATGGGTATTTGGCAGATAATCTCTTGAAAATGAACAAAGTGAGCCTGTCACTTCAGGGAAAACAATCAACAATATTTGTTGCCATTGATAAAATTCAGACTTTCAAATGAATTATTAAAATTTTGGAAAATTTATATTTGTGATCGTGAGCATTCCAGCTTTGCAATACTTAAGGGTTTTTCTGACAAGATTGGGGTAATACTAATGAATGTGATTTTTTTGATATGTATCATAAAATGTGTCACCTTATGGAAGATCTGCATGACTCAGGGAACCAGTCTTCCAGTGTATAACGATACAAAATCACGCAAGGATAAAAGACCCATTCAAAGTGCCTGGGAGACCAAGGGATTTTAATGTTAACAGAATACAAATTGTTCATTTATAGCCTATCATATTTCATGTTATTAACCTTTAAGAAATCATGAATTTTTAAGTTTGTCATAGTATTAAGGAAGAAAATCCATACTCAGATGAAAAGGTTATTAAAATATCCATCCCTTTTCCAATTAAAATCTGTATGAGGCCAGATTTCTTCATATACTCAATTCAAACAACATACTACAACAGACTGAATGCAGAACCCATATGAGAATCCAGCTGTCTTCTATTAATCCAAAAATTGAAGAGATTTGCCAAAATGTTAAATAATGATACTCTTCTCACTAAAATTTACTTTTGAAAGACATGTTTTCATTAAAATAAGTTATTTGGCTGGGCATAGTGGCTCATGCCTATAATCTTAGCACTCTGGGAGGCAGAGGCAGGTGGATTGTTTGAGATCAGGAGTTCCAGACCAGCCTGAGCAATAGTGAGACCCCATCTCTACTAAAATAGAAAAACTGAGGCAAGAGGATCACTTGAGCCCAAAAACTTGAAGTTGCTGTGAGCTATAATGCCACAGTACTCTTGTTAGGGTGCTAGAGTGAGACTGTCTCAAAAAAAAAAACACACAAAAGAACAAACAACAACAAAAAATTTATGGTCTTAGCACCTGTAGCTCAGTGGTTAGGGCGCCAGCCATATACACAGGGGCTAGCAGGTTCAAACCCAGCCTGGGGCCTGCCAAACAACAATGAGAACAACAACAACAACAACAACAACAACAAAAATAGGCTCACTGCCCGTAGCACAGTGATTATAGCGCCAGCCACAAGCACTGAGGCTGGCGGGTTCAGCCCGGCCTGGGCCATCTAAACAACAATGACAACTGCAACCAAAAAAATACCCAGGCGTTGTGGCAGGCGCCTGTAGTCCCACCTATTTGGGAAACTGAGGCAAGAAAATCGTTTAAGCCTAAGAGTTTGAGGTTGCTGTGAGCTGTGATGCCACGGCACTCTACCAAGGGAGACATAGTGAGACTCTGTCTCAAAAACAAAACAAAACAAAAATAATAGCCGGGTGTTATGGCAGGTGCCTATAGTCCCAGCTAATTGGGAGGCTGAGGCAAGAGAATGGCTTAAGCCCAAGAGTTTGAGGAGCTGTGACACCACAACACTCTACCAAGGTTGGCATAGTGAGACTCGTCTCAAAAAAAAAAAAATTTACGTTAACGTGTAATGGGGCTTTAAAAAATGAATTAATATATACTTAAAAAATTTTTTGTTTTAATTTCCAATAAAGTGAATATTTATAGATATATCTCATATAAACGAAAGCTCAATGGGGTCTTTAATAATTTTAGAGTATAAAGAAGTCCTGAGACCAAAAACTTGAGAACTGCTGGTTTAAAGAGCGTGGCTATTTCTGAGAGCCAAAGCATCAGGCAAGAGGGAAATTTATTTCTAGGCTGTCAGGATTCATTACTGTCAAAGTAGTATCATTGCATTTTTCCCCTTTATCCCTCCCCAAGTTAACAATAAAATATTTTCAAAAATGGAATAAATCGTGAAAGAAAATATGAAGCTGCATTTTCTTAGACTCCTTGGCAAGATTTTAAACCAAGGTAGCTGACATTGTGATGCACTCTCATGGTTTAGTCACTTAACATTTAAAAGATTATGTTAACCACATTGTGCTGTTTTTAACCTACAACGGCAGTGACAATAGTGAACTTTCAAACTAGAAGAGATGTTTTAATGAAAATTAAACTTACCTGTAAATACATTTGGATGAGGGAAGTTAATAACAATAAGCTTCATCACCATTTCTGGATAACAGATGGCAATGAGCCAAGCAATCATGCCTCCCCAGTCATGGCCAATAAGAACACATGTGCTATAACCTGTAATCAAATAAATGTTGGCATCGTTAACGAGTTACCTCACATAAAATAGCTAAACTTCTGAAACTATTCTTTCTACTCTCCTACCTTAATTATGCACTTTGTACAGATACATTGAGTTCAGTGGTTTCAAAACTTGAGTCATCTAGATCGCTCCACTCCAGACCTACAGATTGAGAATATCTCCCCGAATATATTTTTTATTAAATCTGAATTAACCAGCTCAACTCTGGTTCCATGAACCTGACTCTGGAAACTGTGGTAAAGGCTGCACATAACTGGGTCACGAATTAGATTATTTGGGTTATTTTTTGAATGCTGAGAAATTTTTAAGTTATAGTAAAATCATAAATGCCTCCTCCATGTCCAACTTGTAAATCTTTACTTCCAGTAAGCATCTCTTTTCTCCCTTACTTTACAAATGTTATAAGTCAATACAGTAAAATGTCACTACTAAGGAAGTGTGAAGTCAAACTGAACTAGTAGAAAGTTTGAATTGTAGCACCATTTATAAACAAGTTTCATTTCACGTAATCATTATGGCAGTTTCAGTTAGATTAGAATGTTGATTAATAGAGATTCTGACAGGATTGCCATTGTATGGATAGATAAGTTTCATTTATAATTTACTACTGGAATATGCAAAATTAATTCTCTCAAGTTAAGTATTTCTCACCATCTCTCCTCACTGCTAAACTAATCCACACACACATACACTATCTTGTTCATATTGACTTGACTAAAAACTTCACGATGACAAATTTAGGCGAGGTCTCACTGAATTATCACAAAATCTGCATAAAATATAACTGTTCAAAATCAGTGTCTGAGCCTATTTTACTATAATCAGACTGACTAACAATACTGCAAGTTGACATCTTTAGACCTTGTCCATTTTTTCTATTCTAAAAATATTGGCCCCCAGGAGTTTGACGTTTCTTTGAGGTATGATGCCATAGCACTCTACCGAGGATGACAAAGTCAGATTCTGTCTCACAACAAACAAACAAAATTAAATTAAATTAAATTAAAAAAATAAAATAATAAAAATATTGGCCTAAGAAACATATGAAAAAATGCTTATTGTGGCACCAGCCCCATATACCAGAGCTGGCGGGTTCAAACCTGGCCCGAGCATGCTAAACAACAATGACAACTGCAACAAAAAACAGCTGGGCATTGTGGAGGGTGCCTGTTGTCCAGCTACTTGGGAGGCTGAGGCAAGAGAATCGCTTAATCTGAAGAGTTTGAGGTTGCTATGAGATGTGATGCCATGGCACTCTACCAAGGGTGACATAATAAGACTCTGTCTCAAAAGAGAAAGAAAGAAAAATTGGCGGCGCCTGTGGCTTAAAGAGGTAGGGCGCTGGTCCCATATGCCGGGGGTGGCGGGTTCAAACCCAGCCCTGGCCAAAAGCTGCAAAAAAAAAAAAAGAAAGAAAGAATGCTCAACATCACTGATTACCAAAGAAATGAAAATTAAAACCACAATGAGACATTGTGTTACCACAGTCAGAATAGGCATTATTAGAAAGTCAAGAAGCAATCTATGTTGGTGCCGATGCAGTGAAAAGGAACTGCCTGTACACTGTTGGTGGGAATGTAAAGTAATACAGCCTCTATGGAAAACAGCATGGAGATTTCTCAAGGACCCCAAAGGTTGTCATAAACAGGAACAATTAACAAACTCATATTATATTTAATATATTTTTTTTTTTTTTTTGTAGAGACAGAGTCTCACTTTATGGCCCTCGGTAGAGTGCCATGGCATCACACAGCTCACAGCAACCTCCAACTCCCGGGCCTAAACGATTCTCTTGCCTCAGCCTCCCAAGTAGCTGGGACTACAGGCACCCGCCACAACGCCCGGCTATTTTTTTGGTTGCAGTTCGGCCAGGGCCGGGTTTGAACCCGCCACCCTTGGTATATGGGGCCGGCGCCTTACAGACTGAGCCACAGGCGCCACCCTATATTTAATATTTTAAATATTTATATATCAACACTTAGATATTTTATAATATCTTTGGGGACACTCTGTATAGGCAGATCTACCATTCAGTCCAGCAATCCCTATTTCCTTTGGTATCTACCCAAAGGAAAAGAAGTTATCTTAAAAAGACACCTGCACTTGTATATTTATTGTAGCACAATTCACAATTGCAAAAATATGGAATCAACCTAAGTGCCCATCAACTGATGAGTAGATAAAGAAAATGTGGTATATATATATATATATATATGTGTGTGTATACACATATACACACATATATATATATATATACACACACCATGGAATACTACTCAGCCATAAAAAGGAATGAAATAATGTTTTTTTTCTGGCAATTTGGATGGCACTGGACGCCATTATCTTTAGGGAAGTAACTCAGAAATGAAAAACTAAACATCACGTGTCTTCACTTATAAGTGGGAGCTAAGCTATGATATACAGGGGCAAATGGAGTGATACGATGAACATTGGAGACTCAGAAGGGGCAAGTTTGTGTGTGGGCGAGAAAAGAAAAACTACCTACTGGGTACAAGGTACGCCATTTGAGTGATGGAAACACTATGGATTTCACCCCATAGGATTCATCCGCATAATCAAAAACCACTTGAATGTCTAAATCTATTGAAATTAAAAATAAAATTAAGTAAAAAATAAAAATATTGGCCTGATCTCATTAGATTATTATAAGAAGGGCCTTTGATTTCATGATATTTCTCACTATATAGGTTCCATTAGCACACTGACGGTAGGTAGCAGCCTTGTTTTAGTCAAAGCGGATGTAGTAGATTGGATTATTATTAAAATATATTCACTCCTCCTTCTCCCAACTGCCATAGAAGCAGTATACTTCACTGCCCCTTTGACCTATGGACGTGGCCATATGCTTTGCTTTGGTCTTCTGGTGGCTGCAGACTTGATGTTGAGATCCACCATCTGACTTGCTTTGACCAGTGGGTTGCCAGCAGAAACTTGAAGTATGCTAGTGCAACAGAGCTCACTCTCTTGCTACCTCTGCCACTGCCAGGAGATGAGCTGCTGTTTATCTTTAGCCTGGAGTCCAGCCCAACTCATAATGAGAAGCCCGTCTCAGCTGGACCTGCAGCCTGAGGCAAAGATCCAGAGGAGCCCTACCTACAGTTGACCTGCAAGAATCCGAGAACATAGGAATAAATGGTTTGTCCTTATGCCACTGAATCTGGGATGGTTGGTCACACAATATTATGTGCTGTAGGCGATCAATATGAAAGAAATAATGCAACTTCTTCTGCATCTCCTAACATTTTAAAATGAATATTGAGGTGTGCATTCTGAAGAAATAAGTTTCTGAGTGAAAAAATCAATATTTCAATAATTAGTTCTGAAAATAATAAACAGCGTACACTAAGTCTATTGTGGGGGGGGGTTGGTTTTTTTTTGAGATAGAGTCATACTGTGTTGCCCTGGGTAGAGTGCTGGTGGCATCATCATACCTCACATTATAGCTCAAACTCTTGGGCTCAAGCCATCCTCTTGCCTCAGCCTCCTGAGTAGCTGGGACTACAGGCATGCACCACCATGCCTGGCTAGTTTTTCTATTTTTAGTAGCGATGGGGTCTTGCTCCTGCTCAGGCTGGTTTCCAACTCCTGAGCTCAGGCAATCCATTCACCTTGGTCTCCCAGAGTGCTAGGATTACAGGCATGAGCCACTGCACAGGGCCCATTAAGTCTATTTTTAAAAACAACTCTTGAAAGTCATTCTTGTCTAGGGGACTACATAGTTACTCTGGAAGCATTATTTTCAAACTGCATAGGCCTGGCCTGGTGGCTCACTCCTCTGATAACAGCACTCTGGTAGGCCAAGGCCGAAGATCATTTGAGCCCAAGAGCTCAAGGCTGCAGTGAGTTATCAAGTATGGGACCTTGCCTCAAAAAATAAAATAAAATAAAAATAAAAAATATAATAAAATAAAATCATACATTTTCTGTATAAACAGTTTCTGTATAACCAAAACTATGGCAACAGGATCCAGATAATAGCTAGGGTAGATAGAAAATGCATCCTCCCAAGAAAAGAAGTTATCAATTTCACAATTTGTTGAATGTTAGCCCCTTAAAAAGAATTAATACTTTTTAAAAACTAACCTACCTAGTGAATCTAAAATATCCTTTATATCTGTAATTAGACAGTCTAATTTGTAATTTTCTCGACGAATAGGAGCATCTGTTTCTCCATAGCCTCTCAAATCCAGCGCTACAACTCGATATTCACTTTTAAATTCCCTCAGTTGGTGACGCCAAGAATACCTGCAGGAAAAAAACATTAAACATACCATATTAACTAATACAAACAATAACGTTACAGAATTTCTAAGTGGAAAACTCTAAGCAATTCCTTATTTTGAGAAAAGATATATAGCTGTGAGTCAGCAGAAAAAAAGAGACCTATTTGAGAAGGAAACATTGACATTCTATTAGAATTATTTTATCTTTTCAACAGCTTTAGTGGGGCGTAACAAATGACCAGTATTTACAGAAATTATAAAGTATCAGATTATAAAATCAAGGTATTTATATATGTGTCAACAGGTCAATTTTCTCAACTTTTCCTAAATGATGCTTATAAGGGTCAGGGAATCTATACCACGAACAGTTAATTATTTTACAGCCTGAATTTCAAGACAATGAAAAGATTATCAAGTCTTTTTAAAAGTGAGAGGGAAGAGAGCTTGAGAGTTGTACCAAAACATCTGAATGTTTATCTGTCCCAGGACTTTTGTGGAGTAACATAAATAAAATGCATCTAGATTGCAGAACCATTTGATTCTCTGGTTGAAAAAATTAACTAGATTAAAATTTAGTTCCCTTAGAAGTAGATTTTACTCCCCTTTCCCTACTGTCAAATAGGGCTTAGTGGGTTTTTTTTTGTTTGTTTTGTTTTGTTTTGGGGGGGGTTGCAGTTTTTGGCTGGGGCTGGGTGTGAACCCGCCACCTCTGGCAGATGGGGCCGGTGCCTTACTCTTTTGAGCCACAGGCGCTGCCCAGGGCTTAGCGTTTTTACCAATCATAACAGATTGAAAAATTCTGAAGATCAAAAAAAAACAAAGACGGTGGCACCTGTAGCTCAGTGAGTAGGGCACTGGCCACATACACCCAGGCTGGTGGGTTGGAGCCCAGTCCAGACCTGCTAAAACAGCAATGACAACTGCAACAACAACAAAAAAGTTAGCTGGGTGTTAAGGCAGGTGCCTGTAGTCCCAGCTACTTGGGAGGCTGAGGCAAGAGAATCGCTTAAGCCCAAGCATTTGAGGTTGCTGTGAGCTGTGATGCCACAGCACTCTACCCAGGGTGACATAGTGAGACTCTGTCTCAAAAACAAACAAACAAAAAAACCCAAAGGGGTGGCGCCTGTGGCTCAAAGGAGTAGGGTGCTGGCTCCATATGCTGGAGATGGCGGGTTCAAGGCCAGCCCCTGCCAAAAACTGCAAAAAAACAAAAAAAAAAACAAAAAAAAAGATTATCATTGAAAGAATCTAACATAAAACAAGATAAACCTCTGCTTGCTGAAGCAGAATTCTGTGGAGAAAGTCCCAAATCATGAACACAAGCAAAAGCAATTATTAAGAAATCCTAACAATGAAATATCACCAGCACTGACCCATGAGAATGGCGGCGGTGCTGCAGCCAAGTTCTGGAGGCCTCTGCTGGGCCAGGCATTTATTTCCCCTATGCCTGATCATGGAACTGCAGAATTAACTGAAATACAAAGCCCCGTAAGATTCTCTTCTTTGAATAAGCATAATCATTGTGGATAACTAACAGAAAAAAAGACATGGATTTTTCAAAGTGACTCACTATGTTATGGAACTCAAAATATGCATTTCTAAAGAGCATCTGTACACACATCTGTTCATGGAAACACAGTGCAAAATTATCCAATGCAAGCCAAATGGGAGATCATTATCTGAAAATACTTCTGGAGTGCAAGAGGCAAGCGAGCACAGTGAGGTAAGATTATATATCAATGATGAGAGGGCATATGCCATGTGAAGTGACACAAGCAAAGCGATCAAGGTAACACGTCAACCACCTTATATCAACAGATAGTTTATCAGGAAGAGTTTCAGATACATGCTCAGAATTATAGATGGGCACAGAATTCATGATCTGTTGCTAGAATATCTATGACTTATGAAAATCACAAAAGTATTGCCAATGAAGATGAATGTGAAGGCCAGGCACGGTGGTTCATGCCTGTAATCCTAGTACTTTGGGAGGTTGAGACAGAAGGATCGCTTAAGTCCAAGAGACCAGCCTGGGCAACATAGCAAGACCACTCCTCTACAGAAAATTAAAAAATTAGCCAGGTGTGATGGTGCATGCCAATAGTCCCAGCTATTTGGGAGGCTGAGGTAGGAGGATCGTTTCACTTGAGCCCAGGAGATTGAGGCTGAAGTGAGCTTTGATCATGCCACTGTCTAGAAGAGTACAGAGCAAAATCCTAACTCTTAAAAAAAAAAAAAGGATAAATTTGAAAATGTTAATAAAACAGCATCTTTTAAAAAAATGCAACTAAAAACTGCAACTGCTATTTCTGTTGTTAAGAATAAAATTATCCTTGAAATTAAATTCAAAGTATTTTATACAGTTAATTGAATTGAACAATTTAATCACAATAGGCAAAACTTCTTCCTCGGTGGGTACAGAACGGGTATAACAACCATAGCTCTTTATCCACAGTTTAGATAACTGTGAACACAGAATAACTTTACTAGTAATACTGAGTGGGAATTTACCTACCCCTTTCTCTCTCTCCCTCCAAAAACCAGGGTCATTTTCAGCTAGGTCATAGTTAGTAATCTTGTCAGCCTCATCTCTGGGTTGTAACAAACAAAAAGTAGTCTGTTTCCTTAAAGACATTCATCTGTCAATGCATATGACTTGATTATTTTCTCAAGTAGCCTTACTTAAAGTTTTGAACTGATTTTTTAATGCCTGTGTAACTGAAGCTCAACTGTTCCCTCTTTATAATCCCTCATAATCAATAAAGTTCTGCAGATTTAACCTCTTAAATATTTATTTAAACACTCCCCGTATACCCTGCTATCATTACCTTAATGCAGGCCTCCATTAATAGAGCAGTCTATTGATTGGTCTAACTGTGTCCATTCATTCTCTCAGCTCCATCTTTTACAAAACCAGAGTGATGTAGCAAAATCACAACATTACGGAAATTATTCTCTCCTGTCATATCCCTGCTTAAAATCTTTTTTGACTCCCTGTTATTTATAACACAAGGTCATCATCCTGGCAGACAAGACCTGCAAGATTGCTTAGTGCCCAAGACTCCAGCCTGATTACTTTACACTCTGTCATTTGCTTTATAATAAAAAGAACTATCTATTTCATTCTTCCTACATGGCAGCCACAATTCCAAGTACTTCTTGTATGATAATGTTGACCCTCAAGACCATACTATGAAGTAGGTATTATTATTATTATTATTGTTGAGACAGAGTCTCACTGTTGCCCTCAGTAGAGTGCTGTGGCATTACAGCTCATAGCAACCTCAAATGCTTGGGCTTAAACGATTCTCTTGCCTCTGCCTCCCAAGTAGCTAGGGCTACAGGTGCCTTCCACAACACCTGGCTATTTTTTTGTTCCAGTTGTCATTGTTGTTTAGCTGGCCCAGGCTGGATTCGAACCCGCCAACAACCACTGTGCTACGGGCACCGAGTCAGTAGGTATTATAATTAAGCACACTTTACAGATGAAGAAACTGAGGCACCGCAGGTTAAATGATGTGCCAAAGGTCACAGATTTTGCAAACAGCAGAGCCAAGATTTAAATCCAGGCATTCTGGCCTCAAAGTCTGTGTTAAGCTGCCTCTGCAGCACTAGGTCACTGTTGCTTTGTTGTTGTTATTGTTTTATTAGATTTATAAGGCTTTATTTTATTTAATAATGTTTATTATTATTTTTCTTTAAATCATAATTTTGTACATTGATGCATTTATGGGGTTCAGGGTACTGCTTCGATATACAATGTGAAGTGTTTACATTGAACTAAGTAACACATCCATCACAATTATACTCATTTCTTAATAGTTGTGAAATGTACCATTGCATCATGCATATTAGGTGAGGTCCCCCAAATACCCCCCTCCTCCCATTTCACCTCTCTCTCCTCTTCCCTTCTACTTTCTGGACTATAGTTATGTTTTGCCATTCATATGAATGTGTAGGTGATTATATATTGATTTCATAGTAATATTGAGTACATTGGATACTTTTTTCCCCATTCTTGAGATACTTTACTTTAACTAAGAAGAATATGTTCCAGCTCCATCTAGGTAAACATAAAAGATGTGAAGTCTCTATCTTTTTTATGGCTGCATAGTATTCCACGGTATACACATACCACAATTTGTTAATCCATTCATGGGTCAATAGGCACTTGGGCTGTTTCCATGTCTTGGCAATTATGAATCAGGCTGCAATAAACATTCTGGTGCAAATGTCTTTGTTGTAAAATGATTTTTGATCATCTGGGTATATATATATACCTAGTTGAGGAACTGCAGCATTGAATGGTAGGTCTACTTTTAGTTCCTTGAGTGTTCTCCAAACTTCTTTCTAAAAGGGTCATATTAGCTTGCATTCCCACCAGCAGCGTAGAAGTGTTCCCTTCTCTCGGCATCCATGCCATCATCTCCGGATTTGGGGTTTTGCGATGTGGGCTAATCTTACTGGAGTTAGATGATATCTCAAAGTGGTTTTGATTTGCATTTCTCTGATGATTAAGGATGATGAGCATTTTTTCATGTGTTTGTAGATCGTGCGCCTGTCTTCATCAGAGAAGTTTCTGTTCAAGTCTCTTGCCCACACAGAAATGGTGTTATTAACACTGTTGCTTTTTGCTTTTATGACTTTGTTCATATGGTTTCCTTTGTCTGAAATACCATCACTCCCCACCACTCCCCTGTTGCTCCACAATCTCTGACCCTCACTCCTCAGTTAACTCGTCCTCACACTGGGCAGCTCCTCTTTCAGGAGACTCCTCTGGCTTCCGTCCTTACCGGGCTGGGTGGGGTGGGCCCTCTGTACTGTCATGCTTGCACACACGTCCTGTAATGATCTGTTGATACCTGGCTTTTCCACTCGATTGTGAGCTTCCTGAGTTCTCTGGTAGAATATCTAGCCCATGGAGATGCTTAATAAAAATGTGTTGAATAATTGTAACCACAAAGTTATGAAAAAACAAAGCATAATGACAAAATGGTTGAAAAAGGATGGAAAAATGTATAGCAGGTGTTGGTTTAAATATAACAAAATCTCTCAAACTGGTTTTTTTTTTTTTTTGAGACAGAGTCTCACTATGTCGTCCTCGGTAGAGTGCGGTGGCGTCACAGCTCACAGCAACCTCAAACTCTAGGGCTTAAGCAATTCTCTTGCCTCAGCCTCCCAAGTAGCTGGGACAACAGACACCCACCACAATGCCTAGCTATTTTTTTTGTTGTTGCAGTTGTAATTGTTGTTTTAGCTGGCCTGGGCTTGGTTCGAACCCGCCAGCCTCGGTGTATGTGGCCAGCGCCCCCACTGAGCTACAGGCTTAAACTGTGTTTAAATAAATATACAATCCAACGGAAATCATGAGGATTATAAGAATGAGGGTGAAGAGGTAAATCCAAACCGTTTTTGACTAAGAACGACAATAAACTTACAAATATGTAGATAATGAGAGTTAGAAGTAACAATTGTTCAGTAAGGTTTCTGTCTCAGGTTTCTGTCCCAGTTCAAACCTTGAGACAATGACAGCTAAAGATCCCAAATTCCCATTGGGGAATTTATATTGAATTTCTATTGAACTATGCATTGTTTTAATATCTCAAATACCTGTGTCTTCTTTTTAAATTCATTTAATTAGAGATTTCAAGGTAGAAATTGTACTCAAAATAATGAGCACAATCCCACAACATTTTACATTCAAAATTGTATTAGAGGGGACACTTGTGGTGGCTTATGCCTATAATCCCAGCACTCTGGGTGGCCATAGCAGGTAGGTCACCAGAGCTGAGGAGTTCAAGACCAGCCTGAGCAAGAGAGAGACCCCCATCTCTACTAAAAACAGAAAAAAACTAGCTGGGCCTAGTGGTGCAGGCCTGTAGTACCAGCCACTCAGGAGGCTAAGGCAAGAGGATTGCTCAAGCCCAAGAGTTTGAGGTTGCTGTGAGTTATGATGCCACAGCACTCTACCCAGGTTGACAGAATGAGACTCTGTCTCAAAATAAAATAAAAAATAAAAATAAGAAATAAAAATAAAATTGTATTAGAGATTATGCAAACATAGGGTACCTGCCTATGTTATATTATTAAGAATTTACATTGCCTTAAAAATCACCTTAGTGACAGACTGGTGGACATGTCATTTATGTGAATAGAACAAAACAAGCCCTTTGATATGGGAACAAAACATATTAGAAAAGTCATAATCTCTGAAAATACTATAAATAAACAAAACTGTTTTTATCCACAGTATCTTTTTTTTTTTTTCTGGTAGCTTTCAGTGATAGCAGAGGACACATGGGAAAAAAAAAAAAAAAACCTAACCTCTTTCAAAGTTATCGCCCTTAATTTAAGGAGTACTTTACCAGACAAGACACTTTCAGATATAGAATATCCATGCCCCCTTCACTGCAGAGAAAGGCCACAGCTGCTGGCCTCTAGGCTGAGCTCACAGAGCCCTCACTTTCCTCAGCCCTACAGTGATGACGCAGGCGTTCCACACAGCTGCTGATGAAGACGACTCAAAGAAGTTGCCTGCCTCAGCCCAAAATATTTATAATTTTAAGAGATGCAAATTGAGGTAAAGAGGGAGTGGGAGAAAAATCATCCTTCAACAAACAGCCTTATTTGAGTTAATTTAGCTAAAAGGTCCAGAGATATGCATCTTGTTTGAGGTTTCTTTAGATTTTAACAAAGACGACCCAGGATTTTAGTCTTTCTGTATGACATCTCATCGTATACATTAAGTATCACCGTTTCTCAATGGTTATTCTCAGGCCATAATGATGAATGCAGGTAATACATTACATTTGGGTTGTTGTTTTTCTTTTGAAACAGAATCTCACTTTGTTGCCCTGGGTAGAGTGTCGTGGTGTCACAGCTCACAGCAACCTCAAACTCTTCAGCTCAAGCCATCTTCTTGCCTCAGCCTCTTTAGTAGCTGGGACTACAGGTGCCCGCCACAATGCTTGGTTATTTTTATTTGTTTATTTATTTATTTATTTATTTTCACATATACATACGTTCATTAGGCTTCCACTTTTTGCCTTCACAAAATTAAAAAGGCTCAAAATTTAACAATAACAATGTTTAAGATAGGGACCAGAAACAAAAAGCTCCCAAAGAACGAAGGAAGACAAATACATTCAGAAAAGAAATCAGACGATTGCTGCAACGAAGTATTAAGCAATAATAATAATAGTAATCCAAAGAAAGTAACATTCACATTGTCAGATTTGGTTATTTTTAAAAAAACTTTTTTTTTTTTTTAATTTTAAATTTTTTTTAGAGAGTGATGGCTGGTGCTATTTTATTTTATTTTATTTTTAGGTTAATGTGAAGGTACAAACAACCATGTCACAGTATTTGAATTTGTTAGGTAGAGTCCCTCTTGTAGTTGTGTCCCACACCCAAAAGATGTGCCATACACCCCTACATTGTGCCCATTAAGTAGGAGCACCCCGACCCTCCTTGCCCCTCTCCCTTATACACCCTCCCCCCAACTTGAATTGAACTTGGTTTTTCTCCAAGTGGGTGTGAATTAGATCATCTACTGGCTTCATATTAGTATTGAGTACATTGTATATTTGCTTTTCCATTCTTGTGATACTTTACTATGAGGAATGTGTTTCAACTCCATCCAGGCTTTTTTTTTTTGCACTTTTGGCCATGACTAGGTTTGAAAGCGCCACCCCCAGTATATGGCGCCAGTGCCCTACTCCTTGAGCCACAGGTGCCGCCCCAGGTTTTTGGGTTTTTTTTTTTTAGAGACAGAGTCTCACTTTGTTGCCCTTTGGTAGAGTGCTGTGGTGTCACAGCTCACAGCAACCTGCTGCTCTTGGGCTTATGTGATTCTCTTGCCTTAGTCTTCTGAGTAACTGGGACTACAGGCACCTACCACGATGCCTGGCTATTTTTTGTTGCAGTTTGGCTGAGGCCTGGCTCAAATCAGCCACCCTCAGTATATGGGGCCGGTGCCCTACTCACTGAACCACAGGCACCACCCTCCATCCAGGTTAATACAAAAGATGTAAAGTCATCACCTTTTTATGGCTGAATAATATTTCATTGTATACACATACCACAGTTCGTTAATCCATTCCTGAGTTGATGGGCATTAGGGAATTGGTAGGACGTTAGGCACTCACCACAATGCTCAGCTATTTTTAGAGATGGGGTCTCTCTCTTCCTCAGGCTGGCCTCCACCTCCTAAGCTTAAGCAATCCACCTCCTCAGCCTCCCAGAGTGCTAGGATCACAGGTGTGAGCCACTGCACTCAATACACTTGTGTCATGCTTTTTTGCTTAAAAAGTACTTTCATACACATTACCAATTTATAATTATTTTTGTTTTCACTTTACCAAATATTTATGACCTACTTGACTTATAATCAGGTTTATAATTTCATGTACATTTAGGAAAAATTTAATTGACCGAGAAATAACATCTACGTTTATAATATAAATTGAAACTGGTTGGAAACATCAGGCATAAAGTTTTTAGGTGCATTAAAATGAAAATAAAAAGCTTTGCCTTAAAACTTAAGGTTTAATTTTGTCCTAAGGTCTAAGATTTGGACTTTTTTTTTTTTGAGACAGAGTCTCAAGTTGTCGCCCTGGGTAGAGTGCCGTGGCATCGTAGCTCACAGCAACCTTCTAGGCTCAAGTGATCCTCTTGCCTCAGTTTTTCTATTTTTTAGTAGAGACAGGGTCTCACTTTTGCTCAGGCTGGTCTTGAACTCATGAGCTCAAGCAATCCACCTGCCTTGGCCTCCCAGAGTGCTAGGATTACAGGCGCGAGCCACCGCGCCAGGCCTGGATTGACTTTTTTGCACAAGCACCTAACTAGAATTGACTAGCCCCCTTAATAGGTACTAGGGGTGATTTGATTAGAAGGAAAGACAAAATGAGCATCAACATACAGGGCTTAGTTTAGAGTATGACATACTCAGACAGAGATATTTGATACTTGATTACCAACACTCTTCAGGCAGTTGCTTTAAGACTCTCCCTGAAAAGCTAGGTAGCTTTCAGATTAATGGTCAGCAAAGTTTGATGAATTCAACATGGTATATTTGAGTAACTGAGTTATTTGGGTTTGTTGTTATTGTTTTAAATTATAGTAAGGCTCTTGTGGGAGTATCAAATGATGGATTTGGTGAATGAAAGAGACTCCTTCCTACCTATGATCTAAATATGCTGTATTTCCTAATCTATGGCTCTTCAGAGTGAAAATATCTTTAGGAGCTTTTCAAAAACGAAACCATTCTTGGCCAGGTGTGGTGGTTCATGCCTGTAATCCTAGCATTCTGGCAGGTGAATTGCTTGAGCTCAGGAATTCCAGACCAGCCTGAGCAAGAGCGAGATCCCACCTCTACTAAAAATTAAAAAAAAAAAACAAAACTAGCCAGGCATTGCATTAAGTGCTTATAGGCTCAGCTACCTGGGAGGCTGAGGCATAAGGATTGATTGAGCCCAAAAGTTTGAGGTTGCTGTGAGCTACAATGATACCATGGCACTCTACCCAGGGCAACAGAGTGAGATTCTGTCTCAAAAAAATAAAAAATAAAAACCATTCTTTACAATGACCAGATATTGGACACATCTAGACTTGACTTTGCGGGAACAAATGGGGCTGATATCCAGGCACCAGTGCTGTCCCCCTCTTAGGCTGTACCACGCACTGAATATTCTAGGACATGTACAAGAACCAGGCATTTTCATTTTTCAAAAGGGCTCTCATGAGGAGTAAATAATGGGATAAGGCTGTGTAAAACGTACACAAAAGTATCACTTCTTAAAATACAACACAGAGCATCCCCTGCCCTATATTAAACAGGTACCACTGCCATTCTCTGGGACTCCTTGAAACAATTACCAAGAGGTTCTTTTTATCTTCATGTGGATTGTTCCTTAGGTAAACATGTGAAGTTGCAGGAGAATAAGAGCATAGACAAATATTGGAATTGGTGTGAGATGGAGTTCTTCCTGAACTGGGCACTATAGCTTATACCTGTAATCCTAGGACCGTAGGAAGATTGCTTGAAGCCAGGAGTTCAAGACTAGCCCAGGCAACATAGTGAGACCCAGTCTCTACAAGAAAGAATTTTTTTTTTTTTAATAGTCAAGTGTACTGACATGTGCCTGTAGTCTCTCAGCTACTTGGCAGGAGGCAAGGAGGCAGGAGGATGGCTTGTGCCCAGGAGTTCAAGGTTATGTATGGTGAGCTATAATTGCACCACTGCACTATAGCAAGATCCTATCTCTTAAAAAAAATCAAAAAACTTCTTTCTAAAAGGTTAAATATCATCCTCCCCATGAAGATCATGAGTTGTATTTAGAATGATCATATAAAATGTTAAAGTATTTTTATATTGCTGGCTGATATTTTAACACCCTCTTGAATGTCTGTAAAAGGTAAGAAACTTGAAGGATGAAGACCCATCACACAATCAGATCATTATCACTCTCATAGACCGAGAACAAGCAGCAGAGGTCAGCTCCGAATTTCAAAAAAAAGGGGCACCTGCCTTTCTGGCACTGCCAACTTCAGATGTGGAGCAATGAGGCTTCAATGAGATGATATATGTAAAACATTTAACTTATAAATGTTAAGATGCTATGTACCTGGCACATAGTAAATGTTAACTATCAGCAGAAAATGTTAACTATCATCATTACCATCACAAGAGATTGGAAATTATTATCTGACACACGGATGTCCACTGAATGAATAGAAATGAACATTCATTGAGTAGTCACTGGAATCATGCAAAAGGCCTTCACACGTTTCGACTCTTTGTCCTCACAACGAGTCTGCAAGATGACTGTTGATGCTTTTGCAGAGTCCTGCAGCAAATAAGTGGCTGAGCCAGAATGCACTGCCCATGCTACTTTATGCAGATTTGACTAATGCTTCAGAGTTATATTTTACTGTGAGCCAATCATGCCATGTGCCCCATGACGTAAGTCCACACGCATATGTTTGAATTACAGTGGGCAGTTTCCCTACCACTTAGTAAGTTGTCTTCAGATAGAAGAACAGGTAAAAGTATAATAATATAAAAATGCTGTATATTGGTCAGGTGCAATGGCTCACACCTGTAATCCTTGCACTCTGGGAGGCCAAGGCAGGAAGATTACTTGCGCTCAGGAGTTTGAGACCAGCCTGAGCAATAGCGAAACCCCAGTTCTACCAAAAATAGAAAAATTAGCCGGGCATGGTGGTACATGTCTGTAGTCCCAGCTACTTGGGAGGCTGAGGCAAGACAATCGCTTAAGCCCAAGAGTTTGGGGTTGCTGTGAGCTATGATGTCATGGCACTCTACCCAGAGCAACAGAGTGAGACTCTGTTTCAAAAAAGAAAAAAATTACTTATATTATTTTATGCAGGTAAATCCAGAGAAGGGAAAAATCTTCACAAGGGTAAAATCTTCTCGGTAAGAGGCACTCACAGGGCTCTTGCTCTGGAAAAGTTATGAAGTAGATGGGTCTTTGCCATCCGCTGTTTCTTTCTTCAATGTTTAATTCTTCCTCATACAATAACATCCTCAATGCTTTTATTCATAAAGTCCTTTCCACTCACAATGTACAAGGTAATATTTCTTTCAGATGTCTTTTAAATAAGGACTTAGAGGCTCTTCCAGGGACACTGTCTAGAGGCACTAAGAATGACATATCATTGCAGGCTTTCCTACGACACAGCCTCTATCAAAACTAGGCTGTCCAGGGCGGTGCCTGTGGCTCAAAGGGGTAGGGCGCCAGCCCCATATGATGAAGGTGGTGGGTTCAAGCCCAGCCCTGGCCAAAAAAAAAAAACTAGGCTGTCCAAACCTCTGAAACAAGAAAGTTGGGAAAGCACCAAAATCTGTATGTAGCAAGTGCCCAGGCAGACTTTGAGGGGTTCGTGCTATGAGACCTAAAGTTCTTATGAGGTTGTCCAAATCAAAAGAAGACATTAGCAGGGCATGTGTTGGTTCCATATGTGCTAATGTGTTTGTGATAGGATCAGGCATGCTTTCCTTATTGAGGAGCAGAAAATTGTTGTGAAAGTGTTGAGTTACTGAGTCAGAAAGCTAAATAAAAATATGAAGTTTTTTTTTTTTTTTTTAGTAATAAAAATTAAAAGGCCCAAAAAGAAATCCCCAGAACTTTGAGTAACATCAAATCTTTAAAAGTGGCTGGGCACGGTGGCTTGCACCTGTAATCCTAGCACTCTGGGAGGCCAAGGCAGGTGGATTGTTTGAGCTCAGGAGCTCAGGCTTTTGAGACCAGTCTGAGCCAGCATGAGGCCCCTGTAATTCCAGCTACTCAGGAGGCTAAGGCAGTAGGATTGGTCAAGGCCAAGAGTTTGAGGTTGTTGTGAGCTAGTACAGGAAGGAAGGAAGGAAGGAAGGAAGGAAGGAAGGAAGGAAGGAGGGAGGGAGGGAGGGAGGGAGGGAGGGAGGGAGGGAGGGAGGGAGGGAGGGAGGGAAGGAAGGAAGGAAGGAAGGAAAAAGAGGTGAGACCCTTAAGAAGTGATCAGGCTATAAGGTCTCTGCCCTCATTGGTAGACTTAATGCATCATGAAAGGGCAAGTTTGGCCCCCTTTTGCCTCTTTACCCTTCATTCTTCTCCCATGTGATGACGCAGTAAGAAAGTCCTCACGAGATGCTGGCACCTTGACCTTGACTTCCCAGACTCTATTACTTTCCGAAAATAAATTTCTGTTCATTATAAATTACCCAGACTATGGTATTCTGTTACAGCAGAACAAAACAAACTAAGACAGCAAGCCAAGTTTTATAGCAAAAATGAGTTAGTTATTAAATTTACCAGAATTCTGGAAATCCATGAAGCAGCAGCATAAGCGGTTTGCCTCTTTCTCCAGCAGCAACATAGTGAAATCTTAACCCTGAATCCTGAAAATAGATGGCACAGAATTTTAGGGATGTTTTGAGATGACTGTCAAAGAAGTACATTTAGTATTTCCATTTCATTAAAAAATACTTGGCTGGCCACAGTGGCTCATATCCATAATCTTCCCCAATTTGGGAAGCCAAGTTCAAGGATCACTTGAACCCAGAAGTTCAAGACTGATCTGAACAACATAGTGAGATCCTATCTCTACAAAAAAAAAAAAACTAAATAGAAAAACTAGCAAGGCCTGGTGCTGACCGCCTATAGTCCTGGCCACTTCGGAGAGATCATTTGAGCCAGTTTGAAGCTATCTTGAGCTCTGATGAGGACACTGCACTGTAGCCCAGGCAACAAAGCGAGATCCTGTCCCCCCAAAAAGAATCCTGTCTCAAAAACTCACTAGTGTTATTTTAACATCAATAAATAAAATAAATTTACTTAATTGTCAAAAAGAAAAAACTCACAATTTATCAATAAGGGCAAATTGACAGACTCACTTTTGTCAATACTCCCTTCACAGTTCCTTCTCTTTTTGTTCTAGTACAAGGTCAATTTATATATTATGCACCTCCGAAGCAATGTCACAATTTGTAACTTTCATCTTACTTATGCGTCACATTTCATCTCACTCAAATTTTATAGGACATGTAAATAGTTCCCATCTGAATTTATACTCCTGCCATGTTTACCTCCTAGTCATATGCTTTTCTCGGCTTGCCCGTCAAGAGCTATGCAATCAGTTATATAATTCACACCTCCTTCCCTTATTTTTAGGTCTTTCCTTCCCACGCTATTATTTTGGGTGTTGCATGTACTGTTCCCCTGGGTGCCTGCTCCTTATGCCATATCAGTGTGCGCTCCTAACACTGAATGCCCTGATTGCTCAAGACTTCACTCCACACACAGAAGACAATAAAACTAAAGGAAAATAAAAAGCACGGGAATCAGAGACGAATTCTGCAAACGCCAAGCAAATTGAAGAGAGAAAAGTAGAGGAAACATCAAGAAAAGAAAAACAAAAACTCTCAAAGAAGGAAAGCTAGGAAGGAAACCAAGAACCAAAAGCCGAGCACAGACACTGAATCGCCTGGTACACACCAACTGGGTTTTCAGATGTGAAAGAATCATTTTATCGATTTAGAAAATGCAGGCCCAAGTTGTTAACACAGGTCGTAAAGTAGTTGGGAGCAGGGCTGTGACTAAAGAGTCCCCGTCTTGTCCTAACTCCCTGGACAATGTTCTTTCCACTCCGTTGTTCTGCATCTCTCGGAAAGCTCTTTAAGTGGCCAGCATCAGAGGAAAGGCATTTTAAAGAGTTCTGGATGCTTCTTACGCAACTTTTACTCCTCAGGTTGGACAGAGATAACAAATCTGTCTTTGTCCTCAACTGCAGAATTCTTTCTTAGAAGTTTAATACTTTCTTTTTTGGAAGGGTAAGCTAGGAGGATCACTTGAGGCCAGGGGTTTGAGAACAATCTGGGCAACATAGCAAGACCATTTCTCTATGAAAAATGAAAAATTAGTCACCCCTGGGGGGTGGTGTTTGTAGTCCCAGCTACTCAGGAGTCTGAGGCAGGAAGATCACTTGAGTCTAGGAGTTTCAGGTTATAGTGACTTATGACAGAGCAAGACACTGCAAACAATAACAAGGAATAAAAACCTCTTTTATTGGCAAAAACTTCTTTTATTGGAGATGAGTCTTGCCGGATGAAATGCTATGGGCATTTGATTGGATTTAATTAACACATACTTTATTGCACTGACTATGCACCAGTCAACTGTTCCAAGTTCTCCTTTTTGGTTTTTGGATTTTTTTTCCTAACATATAATCAACGTATTGAATTTTCATATCAACCCCAGGCAAGAAAGAATTCCTCTTGCCCTTCTGAATGCCAACTGCTGGGCAATATAGCTTGTAATAGGAAATTAGGGCTTGGTGACACAAATGTCCCCTCATCCGAGGCTGGTTTTGAAAGGTCCGTGAGTCAGACTGTAGGGTGTATCACAGGAGCCATTTCCCTTCACCACCTGGAGCTCAGGAAATAGAATATCTGTGGGCTGTGAGGAAGCTTGGGACAAGCATAAACAATTAAAGAGCCTGCACGTATGGTTGACATTTACTTTTTATTCCATTCCTTTGGTCTCTGACTTCGTAACTCTGCTTCCCTCCCACAAACATACACCATTTCCTTACCCCTTCATGCTGCCTAAGTCATCTGTGATCAGAATAAACTCCTGATTTCCAATGACTTTATTCTGTTTATCTCGGAAATTTAGGTAAGGCCAGCTAGCCTCCTGAGACAGTAGGGTGCCACCAGAAACAACTACCTACAGCTGATGTCAGCTCTAAAGGGCAAAAAGGTGACAGGAGACAGGAATGTAAGAGGACCCTGATGAGAAACCAACCCAGGCGCCTGCGAAACGGGTCTCTCTCCCTCTCTGACACACAGACTCACACACACACAGAGGCACACGCCGGACCCACTCCCTCCACACCTCGCCCTCCCTGCCTTGCCCCGGGCAGCCCCCCGTCCCGCCGCCCGTCCGCGGAGACACCAGGGGACGCCGAGCCGGCGTCAGGGAAGGAGCAGCCCGGCGCCCCGCGCCGTCCCGGCCGTCACGTTCCCTCCCGAGCGCGCCGGGTCGGCGCGTCCCTCACCTTGATCCGCACGTAGCAGTGGGTGCCCAGGGAGGGGTCGTTCAGACAGGCGGGAGGGTGCTCGCGGGCGGCGCGCCGGAAGGTCCGCGCCGGTGCCCTGCCCACGCTCCACACAAGTTTGAGCAGGTGGACGGAGGCGCAGAGGCAGCAGTAGCAGTAGACCAGCGACCAGAAGAGCAGGGCGCGGAGCGCGAGCACCAGGCGGCGCAGGCGACCCCGCAGCCCCGCCATCCGGGAGCCGGAGCCACAGCGCCGCGAAGCGTCAGGCCCGCCCGCCGCCGCCGTCGCCGGCTCGGCGCGCGCCTCCCCCGGGCGCCCGGCGGCCGCGCTCGGCCCGCGTCCCGCGCTCGGCGGCTCCGACACAGCGCGCGAGGTGCGGCCGCGGGGGCGGCCCGGGCTGCGGGGCCCGCGCGGGACCAGGCCCTTTTCCGCAGAGTGAAATCCCATCTTCAAATCGCAGAAGTGCGGGGGAAATGAAGGCGAAACTTCCCCGAACCCGATTGGGTACCACGGAAGGAAACGCTGCTCTCTGCTGACCGGTGTCCCAGCCCTCAGCTGTCAAAGGAACTGTTGTAATTTCATCAGGCATTTTTCTGGATCAAAGAGTAACGAGTGGGGCCTGGGGAGTGAGGGAGCAGTCAAGGATTTTCATAGTAAAGACATTTTTACTTGATTCCTGACAGTCTCATAAAGATGTTGGTATTGTCCAACGAGGTTCAAAGTCATTATTAGCCCAGCTAGAAAATTGGTTCTAAAGTCAAGCCCCTGGCAACCACTGGTCTGTTTTCTGTGTCTATATAGAGTTTTGTTAACGGGGATGGCGGGGTGGGGGTGGGGGTACAAAACCCCAAACTCCGTAAAATAATTTAAGGAGGTTTTTTCTGAGCCAAATGTGTGTGCCCGCCTGGAGGACATGGCCTCAAGAGGTCCTGAGAAAATATGTCTTCAGTAGCTGGGTGGCAAAGTTTGGTTTCTACCTTCACGGAGACAGGAATTACACATAAGAGCCTAAGTCAGCAGCAGGCGTGCACTGGTTTGGCTCCTAAAGGCCAGACATCTCAAAGGGGGTGGGAGGTTGCAGGTTAATAGGGGGGTTTAAAAAATTATTTTGTGGGCGGTGCCTGTGGCTCAATCGGTAAGGCCGGCCCCATATACCAAGGGTGGCGGGTTCAAACCCGGCCCCGGCCAAACTGCAACCAAAAAATAGCCGGGCGTTGTGGCGGGCACTTGTAGTCCCAGCTACTCGGGAGGCTGAGGCTTGCAAGAGAATCGCTTAAGCCCAGGAGTTGGAGGTTGCTGTGAGCTGTGTGAGGCCACAGCACTCTACCGAGGGCCATAAAGTGAGACTCCGTCTCTACAAAAAAAAAAAATTATTTTGTAATTGGTTAAAGAAATGAAATTTTGAAAGGCTTGGAATGTTTTGACTTAAAATAAGGATATCTGTTAATCAGAGACAAGCCAGTGGACATTTACTAAAACTCTAGTGATGTGTGATTTAAACTGTCTTGTGTAGCGTTAGACCTGCTAATGATTATGTCACAGGTATCTCCAAGAAGGGAGGGGCTCAGAGAGAAGTGTGTCTGCTCTTCCTTTTCATGGCCAGCAAGTCAGCTTTAAGGGATGTCTGGGGTCCCATTTGCCAAGAGCAAGTTGGTCCATTCATTCGCCTGGGGGGCTTAAAATTTTACTTTAGTTCATAGGTTGCTTTTTTTTTTGCAAGAATTTTATGCAAATAAATTCATGTATGGTATGTAGCCTTTTGTTTCTAGCTTCTTTAAGATAATGTATTTGAGATTCAACTATGCTGTTGCATATACTATTTCTTTTTTTATTGCTGATTATTAGTTCATTGGATTACGACCACTGTTTATCAGTTCCCCAATTAAGGGACATTTATGTTTTTTCCAAATTTTTGGCTGTTACGAAATACGATGTTCTATACTATAAATCTGTCCTATAGATATTTCCATAAAGTTTTTTGTATAAAAACATACACTTTTTGGGCGGCGCCTGTGGCTCAGTCCGTAAGGCGCCGGCCCCGTATACCGAGGGTGGCGGGTTTAAACCCAGCCCCGGCCAAACTGCAACAAAAAAATAGTCGGGCGTTGTGGCAGGCTCCTGTAGTCCCAGCTACTTGGGAGGCTGAGGCAAGAGAATCGCTTAAGCAGAGTTGGAGGTTGCTGTGAGCTGTGTGAGGCCATGGCACTCTACCGAGGGCCATAAAGTGAGACTGTGTCTCTACAAAAAAAAAAATACATACACTTTTATTTCACCCGGATAAATACCTAGAAGATTTCTGGGTGGTTAAGTGTATGTTTAACTTTAGGAGAAACAGTCAAACTGGTTTCCAAAGTGGCTGTACAGTTTTTTTCTATATACTGTATTTCTATATATTGCCCATGATGGGCAGAGTAGCTGTATAGTTTTGAATTTCCTTCAGCAATGGGTGCATGCATTTGAACCTTGCACAATGCAGGGGTTATGGATGTTCATTCCTCTTGCTGTCACTGTCAAAAAATCCTTACCTAATTTTTGACTCCCCTAACACTTTACTAGTAGCCTACTATTGATTGAAACAGCTGATTAACACATATTTTGTATGTTATGTAAAGTATGTACTGTACAATGAAGTCAAAGAAAAGAAAATGTTAAGAAATTAAGAAGGGGCCAGGTACGGAGGCTCACACCTGTAATCACAGCACTCTGGGAGGCCGAGGCGGACCTCTAAAAATAGCTGGGCATTGCTGCTGGCGGCTGTAGTCCGAGCTACTTAGGAGGCTGAGGCAAGAGAATGACTTGAGCCCAAGAGGTTGAGGTTGCTGTGAGCTGTGATGCTACAGCACTCTACCAAGGATGACAAAGTGAGACAGTCTCAAAAAAAAAAAAAAAAGAAAGAGAAAATATATTTACTATTCATTGAATGGAAGTAGACCATCACAGAAGTCTTTATCTTCTGTCTTCACCATGAGTAGGGTGAGAAGGAGGAAGAAAAAGAGGGGTTGATCTTGCTTCCCAGTGGCAGAGGCAGAGATCAAAGCCATGTTCAAGGGTCAACTGTATTTTGCTCTTTTTTTTTTTGAGTGAGGAACTTACTGATTTGAGACCTTTCCCTGGTTCTAATGCAGCCATTTAGCATTTATGAACTTCTCTTAGTACTCTTTAAATGTATTACACTTATGTTGATATGTTGTATTTTCCTTGTCATTCATTTCTGTTTATTTCTTCAGATTTCCTGTAAATCGGCTTGGTGCCTGTAGCTCAGTGGCTAGGGCACCAGCCACATAACACCGGAGCTGGCGGGTTCGAATCCATCCCGAGTCAACTATAACCAAAAAATAGCCGGGCATTGTGGCGGGCACCCATAGTCCCAGCTACTTGGGAGGCTGAGGCAAGAGAATTGCTTAAGCCCAAGAGTTTGAGGTTGCTGTGAGCCGTGATGCCACAGCACTTTACCAAGGGTGACATAGTGAGACTCTTGTCTCAAAAAAGAAAAAAAATTTCCTGTAAGTCTTATTTGCCCCATTGATTGTACTACTGAATTATGTGTTTAGAGATTTCCCTGTTTTCTTTCTATTATTGATTTGTATTTGATTCTATTACAGTCAAAGAACATACAATTTCTATTTTTTTAATCATTTAAAAAAAGTCCAATACTTTAATTCTCTTATCTTCTAATGATATCTTTTAAGTTTATGGCCTAGGCTATGGTCTGTTTTGGTTCCACGGGTGTTTAAAAAAAAAAGTGTATGACATGTATTGCGTTGTTGGAGTCGTGTACATATGCCAGTTAGATCATCTTGGTTGCTTATGTCCTATCTACCTTTCCATAAGAGAGAATTCCTGTTAAATTCATTCAGACCAAGTATGTTCCTCTATTTATGGATAATACCCAATTTGATAAATATAAAATAAAAATTATAGCATATACCAATTTCATTTAAGAAAACTATTTCAATAATTATAAGGCACTGGAAATGGAATCTAGCAGTGTATCATATGAATAATACACTATAACTGTAGTTATTACAGGAAATTTCCTGGAATGCTACTCCTAACGGCTCAACATTAGGAAATCTATAAAAGGCAGCACCTGTGGCTCAGGGCGCCAGCCCCATATACTAAGGGTGGTGGGTTCAAACCCACTACGGGCCAAACTGCGACAAAAAATATCCAGGTGTTGTGGCAGGCAACTGTAGTCCCAGCTACTCAGGAGGCTGAGGCAAGAGAATCTCCTAAGCCCAAGAGCTGGAAGTTGCTATGATCTGTGACGCCATAGCACTCTACCAACGGGGACAAAGGAAGACTCTATCTGTTAAAATAAATAAATAGAAAATCTATGAAGCATATCAACATTAGTAGAAGAAAACCCATATAATTACATCAACAGATACCAAAAAAAGAGTGTTTAAAATTTAGTATTCATTTAAAGCTAATTGATGCAAGCAAAAAGAAACTGCTTCAACACTAGTTACCAAAAAATAGTAGCCTATGGTGAAATCCTTTAGGCATCTACTTTAAAATCGTGAATGAGAAAAAACAATCACCCTTAGTTCTATTATTTAACATTATTTTTGAAAATTCAAACTAAGGAAATAACATAATTAAAAATTAACATAAAGATTAGAAGAGGGGCAAAAATGTTTGCAGATTATTATTAATTATGGTTAATTTATTTTTGATGATATTCTATTGTGAGATTGTGCCAGAATTTGTTCCTTCTCCCATCAACATTTGGGTTGCTTCTTCCCTTCCTCTTCTCTTTCTCCTTTGTTAATTATAATCATTGTTTATGTCTGTTTTGTATGTTCTGGTACATAGCTCATCCTGGTTTGTAACAGTTTCTCTAGGTTATACTCGGAAGGAATTGCTAAATCATGACTCTACAACTATTCAGTTTTATAAAATAATGTAATTATTTTCCTAAAGGGTTTTTTTTTTTTTTGAGACACAGACCCTCTCTGTCACCCCTGTGTAGAGTGCTGTGACATCATAACTCACAGCAACTTCAAACTCTTGGGCATGAGCTATCCTCTTGCCTCAGCCTCCTGAGTAGCTGGAACTACAGGTGCCACCACAACACACTAATTTTTCTTTCTTTTTAATAGAGACAGGGTCTCACTCTTGCTCAGAGCTGGTCTCGAACTCTTGAGCTCAAGCAATCCACCTGTCTCAGCCTCCCAGAGTGCTAGGATTATTGGTGTGAGCCACCATGCCCAGCCTTTCTAAAAGGGTTTATCTATTTGCACTCCTGATGACCAGTGTTATGAGTGCTCACTGATCCTTACTAATACCTGAGTATGTTAGAGATACCACATTAGCTAATTTCGTGAGTAAAAGCTGGTGTCTCTCATGGCCTCAATTGTCATTCAGTATTATGAAGGCTGAGAATCTTCTCTAGTTTATTGGGTATATGTATTTGCTCTGAAGTAAAATTCCTGTGTGTGGCAGAATTACCAACACTCATGTGTTGCTGAGTGTCCCAGGCTTGCAGTCGGGTACAGCCACATGATTGGGTTCTGGCCAGAGGGATATGTGTGCAAGAGGTATAAATGTCTTCCAAGTCTGGCCATTAAAGATATTCTGTGAATCATCAGAGAAATGCAAATCAAAATCACCTTGAGATATCACCTAACCCCAGTAAGATTAGCCCACATCATAAATTTCCAAAGTTGTAGATCCTGATGTGGATGTAGAAAGAGGGGATCGCTTTTACATTGTTAGTGGAACTACAAATTCATACAGCCTCTTTGGAAAGAAATATAGGGAATCCTCAAAGAACTCAATTTAGATCTCCCATTTCATCCTGTAATCTCACTACTACGCACCTACCTAGAAGGAAAAAAAATCGTTTTATCAGTAAGACATTTGCACCAGATTGTTTGTCATAGCTCAATTCACAATCACCAAGATGTGGAAACAACCTAAATGCCCATCAACTCTAGAATGGATTAACAAACTGTATACAATGGGATACTATTCAGCCTCTAAAAAAGATAGTGACTTTACATTTTTTGTATTAACCTAGATGGAGTTGAAGGACATTCTTCTTAGTAAAATATCACAAGAATGGAAAAGCAAATATCCAATGTACTCAATACTAATATGAAAAGTAGATGATCTAATACACGCCACATAGGAGCAAACTCAGTTCAATTCAAGTTTGGAGGGAGGGAGAACGGGAGGGGGACAGAACAGGATAGTTGTGCTCCCACCTAATGGGCACAATGTAGGGTATATGGCACACCTTTTGGGTGTGAGACACAACTACGAGATGGACTCTACCTAACAAATTCAAATGTTGTGACCTGGTTATTCGTAACCTCACATTAACCTGAAATTAAAAAAGATATTCTGGGGGGAAGGAAAAGCAGAGAGAGGGAAGGAGGGAGGGGGGCGGGGCCTTGGTGCGTGCCACACCTTCTGGGGGCAAGACATGATTGCAAGAGGGACTTTACCTAACAAATGCAATCAGTGTAACCTGGCTTATTGTACCCTCAATGAATCCCCAACAATAAAAAAAAAATAAAGGAAAAAAGATTAAAGAAAAAAATATTCTGTGAGATCCTCTTCTTGTGCTATACTGATTATAAAGACCACATGTTCTAGAACCAAAATGCTTTACTTTGCATGAAAATAAATTATTCCTTAGATATTTCCTTTAGAAAAAAACATTTTGTGGTAAACTAATTTTTTATTTCACCCTCCTTTCCATACCTTTGCCAGGTTCAGAATCTTAAAGTGGCTCTCCCCACCCCAAGTTTCCTTTTTACTTAATCAAAGACTGGAAGATAAAGACAAAAACAGAACAATTAGCTCAGATCATTCTTCATGTCATATATACACAGAACTATGACTGTAAATCTGAAAGAAACCTTCAGCCAGCAATGAAATGCATAGTTTTTTTCTTCCTTGCTCAAAAAAATTAAACTACACAAACTTAGACTCCCATCAGCACACTCTCCTGTGACAAAAATTACGGACACAAGTAGAGTGCAAAAAACTATACGCTAACATCTACATAAACTTTGTTAATGAAAACACAGAAACAGTCACTGATAACTAGTTGTATCCTAAGGGACAATGTCAGGAGAAATTGTGCTGCAGTGAAAAGTTGTATATAGATACACAAAAAGAAAATAATTGCAAGATTAACATGTGCATGCTTAATACTAGAAAAATCACAGACCTCCAGAATTTCTCCATATTTCAAGCTGATAGCACCTTTTTTTTTTTGAGACGAGAGTCTCACTCTGGTGCCCTGACTAGAGTGCCGTGGCATCGTAGCTCATAGCAACCTCAAGTTTTGGGGCTCAAGCAATCCTGTTGCCTTTTTATTTTTAGTAAGACGGGGTCTTGCTATCGCTCAGGCTGGTAAGCTGACAGCATTTCTCTCAATGTTTTTAAAAGATTTAATTCCACTGTTTCTGGTGTTCATTGTTACTGATAACTCATTCTTACATTTGTTGAAATAAGAAGCTCCTTTATAGCTTCTTTTCCCTGGTTGCTTAGAAATTTTCCTTATTTGTTGTGTTGTACAGGACATGAAAAATGTCTTAGGCATTAATTTCTTTTTGTTTGGAATAAAAGAATTTTCTTAATTTTAAGAAAATCACAATGATTGTCTTCTCAAATATTGACTCTCCTTGTTCTCAGGGTAAGGACTCTGATTAGATGTATGTTCGATCTTTTCATTCTGCCCTATAGAAAGGCGTGGCAAACTTTCCGACATTTCCTCAGTGGGAGGTTAGATAGTATTTTAGGTTTTGAGGGTCATGCAGTCTTGTTGCAACTGAACCCTGTCATCACAATATGAAAGCAGCCATAGGCATTATGTAAACAAACAGATGTGGCTGTGTCTCAATAAAACTTTACAAAAATAGGCAGCAAGCCTGAGTTGACGCGTGGGCCAGAGTTTGCTGACCCCTCCTCTACGTCTCTCAGCATCTCTTGCATTTTTCTTCTCCTTGTCTCTCTGCGCTGTATCCTGTTATCCTTATTTGAAAATATCTTGTAGCTCACTAATTTCCTTTTCACCTGTGTCTAATTTTCTTTTAACCCATAGGTTGAGATCATTAAAAATTAAGTCTATTTCGGTTCGGCGCCTGTGGTTCAAGCGGCTAAGGCGCCAGCCACATACACCTGAGCTGGCGGGTTTGAATCCAGCCCGGGCCCGCCAAACAACGACGGCTGCAAACAAAAAACAGCCGGATGTTGTGGCGGGCGCCTGTAGTCCCAGCTACTTGGGAGGTGGAGACAGCAGACTCGCTTGAGCCCAGGAGTTAGAGGTTGCTGTGAGCTATGATGCCACAGTACTCTACCCAGGGCAACAGTTTGAGACTCTGTCTCCAAAAAAATATATATATATATATAAAAAATAAAAAAAAAATTAAGTCTATTTCAATACTTTGTTTTCTAAAGTCCTAGAGGGAATGGGGTAAGAGGCAGTGGGTCTATATTTGTCGTTTGTTGTTTCTGCTTTCACTCAACATAGCTTTCTTTTTAATGCCATTCAGATTTGATCATGAGTTAATTTCCTGCTCTTAATTTGTGGCGATCTGGCTTTTGCTTATAGACAGCCTGAGATTTTTGGCCTCCTGAAGACCTTCCTTCAACTTTCTCAGCTCATCATTGGCCCATGGCACAATTAGCATGCTAACATGGCTCCAAGCAGCTGATCCCAAAGTTCCACCATCCTCACTGCTTACTGCTCTGCTCACAGCTAATTTGGGGCTGCCTCTTTTGAGACTGGCAGTGACTCAAAAAAATGGTTCCATGAAGGATGTATCTGTAAAACTGGAAATAAAATTGGTAGGTCTCTATGTTTAATTCTAATACAATCTCAATTAAAATCCTAATGGTGTTTAAGTTGGTACAACTTTTATGAATTAAAGTGTTATAAATTTTTTATTGACAGCTATGCAATTCAGAGGTTTCGTAAACAAGTTGTGGTAGCAGAACTGACAATTCATTTGAAAGAAAAAAGAGCTAATCCCCTAAATTAGACCATATATAAAAATAGCTTTAGTACCTCTGCAATTTAGACTTTCATGTGCAAAAGACATATATTTATCATCTTGATGTGGGAACACACTCCTAAACAAGGCAGAATATCCAGACACAGTGAAGGAAAAGAATGACAACATAAAATTTTAAATTTTAATGGAAAAAAGGACAAACCTTAAAACACAAACAATAAATTATGAAAAAAAAGTTTCCAAAACAAAGGTTGAACATCTTTTTTTAAAAAAAAAAAAAGAGGAAAAAGAAAAACAGTACAAATTGATTAAAAAAAAAAAAAGAAGATACTCAAAATGAATAACCAGGCAATTCTACCTGTAGTCTGAGAAGTACAAACTAAAGAAATGAATTGTATTTTTCATTTAGATTAACAAAAATGATGAGGACAAGAACATCCATGCTAGTGAGGGCAAGGGGAAAGTGGTATTTTCAAACTTGTAGAAATGTGAACTGCTTTTTTGGAACAGTTATCTGGCACCATCGATGAAAATTAAAACTACTCCCTTTGAGGCCAGGTGATGGTGGGGACTGCGAGGATTGGTTGTGCTGAGGAGTCTGAGACCAGCCTGAGCAAGAATGAGACCCTGACTTTACGAAAAATAGAAAAATTAGCCAGGCATGGTGGTGCACACGTATACTCCCAGCTACTTGGGAAGCTGAGGCAGGAAGATTCTTTGAACCCAAGAGGTTGAGGTTGCAGTGAGCTAGAATGAAGCCATGGTGCTTTAGACTTGAGCAACAGAGTGAGTCTCTGTTTCAAACAAAACAAAAAATTACTCCCTTTAACTATACTTTGTGACCCCATTATAAAAGCTCTATCCTTTAGAGATAGAACACTTTTGTAAGGCTACGTAAACAGGCTATTACTTCATCACTGTTCATGGTGGGAAAAGGCTATAAGTAACTAAAGGAATAGGGGATTATTTATGTAAATTATACCTATACTAATAAATGCAGTACAGCCTTTTAAAATGAATGAATTAGTACATATCCATCTAATGACTGTGAGGCATTTAAAAAAAAAATCAGTTGCCAAGTAACACATACAGAAAACCATATTTTTGTTAAAGAAGTCCCTCAAGTCCTCTACACGTCCATGGCTAGATGAGCACAAACAAGCCAGAATAATATACAAGCTTTCATCTCTCAATAGTGGGGGTGGAGGAAGAGAAACTGTCTTAATATCTCTATGTTTTACCTTTAAGTTATATCTAAAATATTTGTAATTTTAAAAATTCTAAAATTAATAACTGGATATGATATTTGTATATAAATGATTTGCAACACAATTTTTGAACTGGCAGATTGGCTTCAAGTGTTGGTTTCTACACAATTTTGTACAAATTAGTAAATTAACCAGTAACATATAGAGACAATATTTGTAATATAAAATGTTAATATCCAGAATATATAAAAAGTCATAAACAAGAATTTCCATATAGAGTAACTACACTAAAAAAAACACTAAATTGTATACTTTAAAGGGTGAGTTTTGTCTTAATAATTTTTAAAAAATTACTATAGCCAAGCATGGTGGTTCATGTCTATAATCCTAGCTGCTTGGGAGGCTAAGATGGGAAGATGGCTCAAGTCCAGTTCAAGTCAGCCGGGGCAACAGGGCAGAACCCTGTCATTAAGTAAAATGAAAAAAGTTAGTGAGGGCAGGGGTGGGTGGTGCTGGTGTAGTTCCAGCTATTAAGGGGGCGGAGGCAGGAGAATGGCCTGAGCCGAGTGGTATGACGCTGCAGTGAGCCATGATTGTGCCACTATACTCCAGCTGGGTGACAAAGCAAGACTCCATCTCTATTTTTAAAAAAGTATAAAGATAAAGAAGAATGTGCCAAGGATGTGAGGAGGCAACTTTAAGAAGAAAGCCCATATTTTCTTCTGACTGAATTTATCTTCCAGAAAAAACAGCATTTACTTTACATGCTGATAAGTATCTACAAGTGGGAATATTGATTGTGGCAATCAGAATTCCTACCTATAGTAATGTTCTTGGGAAGATGTGGGAAAAATCTTAAAGAGATTCACCTTAACAGAGAGCACGAACAATGAATTCATTCTTAGTAACAGGGGAAAGCAAAGTATATGAAAACAGCGATACTTGTAGATGTGGTAATACAAGTTTATGTAAGGTCTCCTTAGACTGGTTCCCTTCTCAATGAAAAAGAAGAAAAAGGTAGCAGGGACTGATGATGGGGAAGGTGGTATTGGGTGGAGATCTGACTAGAATGGAGATAGAAAGTAATTGACTGCCTTGGGAGAGTGAACAGACCATGGAAAGAGATTTCTGGCCAGCATAAGGCTCATTTGAGTTTATACTAAAAAATTTAAAGTGAAACCGGTTATTGACCTTCATCAGTGCAGAGTTAGCAGCCAGATTTAAGAAGGATTTGAGTTTTGCCAATCATATATAACAAAGAATGGAGTTGAGAAGGCATACGAGGGAGTAATTACTATAATGTACCACAAATTCAGGGTAGGTGGAGAAGCTAGGGCGTGAAGGGGAGGGGTATACCATGCAAAGCTGTAGAATTAATGGACTGTTAAGTCCTGGTGAAGTCTGAGAATGGATGGACTCAAGGCCCTGTATGGAGTAAGCTAGCAAAAGTAGGAAGTAATGAGAGAATAGGATGCTTGAAATTGAGACTAGGGAAGGGTTTCAGTTATTGGTAATGGGAAAGAAGTTAGTGACAGAGGCTACGCCTGATAATCAAGAACTTTAGGAGAGAGGTCAAAGGATTAAGAAGTGTCATTTGGAAAGTAATAACAAGATAGAGACTAAAATCTCTGGGAACAAGGAGTGAACCTGAAATGGTAAATGACTATGTGTGGTATGGCCTGATGATCATTTTAAAGTAGAAAGCTGGGGTTTTCTGGGAGGGGACAGTGAGAGAGTGGTATGCAAGTGGCACCACAAAGGTAAGAAAAACCACAGAGCGATCCTTTTGTAGTTCTTAATTGTGATGACTGGGTGTGTGAGATGCATTTCCCTCAAACGTTGTTACCACAGCCCTTTACCAGTCAGCCAGTCTGACTTGAAAGGAATGGGGGGTGAGGGAGGAAAGGCTATGAGGGTACAAGCACTAAACGGGAGGCTCCAGGATTCAGTCAGAACAGCGGGTCTCAAACGGCAGTATGTGTGAGAAACAGCAGGAAGGTTTGTTCAACTATAGATTGCTGGCCCCATGCCCAGAGTTTCTTATTTAGCAAGTCCTTAGTCAAAGAATGGGTATTTCTTTCTCTTTCTTTTTTAAGAGACAGAGTCTCACTTTATCACACTCGGTAGAGTGCTGTGGTCACAGCTCACAGCAAACTCCTACTCCTGGGCTTCGGCGATTCTCTTGCCTCATCCTCCCAAGAAGCTGGGACTACAGGCGCCCACCACAACACCCACCTATTTTTTTTGTTGCAGTTTGGGCGGGGCCGGGTTCAAACCTGCCACTCTTGGTATATGGGGCCGGCACCCTACCCACTGAGCCACGGGCACCGCCCCAAAATGGGTATTTCTAAAAAAATGTTCCTAGATGATGAGGATGCAGTAGGTCCAGAGACTACAGTTTCATTACAACTCAGAACAAAAAGAGGAAAGAAATAAAGCAAAAAGGTTTACTGTATAGAGAATGTTGTTGCTGACTTACCATGAATACCAGAAAACACAATTAAAAGGTTTTAAGAATTGGAGAGGTGAAAGATGGGACCCAAAGAGGGGTCCTCAAAAAAGTAGGCTTTTGTTGAAGGCAGCTGTATGCAATAAGAGAAGCCAAACAATTTTTTACTAAAAAAATAATGTACAATGTAGGAGGGATCAATTATAAGCCATTTTTCTTTGCCAAACTGTCTTCTAACTTATTAAAAGTTTAAGTATCCAAACGTGTCAGATCTTTACAGACTCTTAGTCTAATAGGTTAATC
This sequence comes from Nycticebus coucang, assembly GCF_027406575.1. Lineage (NCBI taxonomy): Eukaryota > Metazoa > Chordata > Mammalia > Primates > Lorisidae > Nycticebus > Nycticebus coucang. The sequence continues at coordinate 23,066,970 of NC_069784.1, read as the reverse complement.
ATGAAGTTGGTTAAACACGATAACCATAACTTAGGTCTCTGTAATCAATTTTTATATTATGTACAGAAAATTATATGTACCAGATATAAACTTTTAGGACAACATAATACATACTGTTCAGTATATATATATATATATATATATATATATATATATACTGATTTCTTAGTTAAAAGTACAGTTGGATAGGAATAACTATCACCCTCAAATTCATGGGCTCAAGCAATCCTCTTGCCTCAGTTTTTCTACTTTTAGTAGAGACAGGGTCTTGCTCTTGTGCAGGCTGGTCTCGAACTCGTGAGCTCAAGCAATCCACCCGCCTCTGCCTCCTAGAGTGCTAGGATTACAGGTGTGAGCCACTGTGCCCAGCCTAACACCACTATTTTAACTACTAGTTAGTTATGTTTTTAAAATGCCTGATAATTTAAAGATATGTCAAAATTTTATCATAAATAATTATGAAAACAAAGAAGTCAAGAAAACTTTTTCTCTTTCTCTATATAATACATACACATTTTGAATTTTTACTTTAGATGGTATCAGGACACCATCTAAATCATGTTACACTTCAAGGGTTCAAAATTTTAAAATACATAAAGTGAACACACATGATTTATACAAAAATGCAACTTGAAAACGATAAAACAAATATTTTACAGAATATTTAAATAAAAGTCTGTTAAGTAAAATATTTTACACATTCATTGCTATCACATATGCATATTAAGAAATGTCTCACAAGTTCCTATAGAAACTTACTTACATAATACTTACTATTGAATATTACCAAAATATTTAATATTTAGTTATTTGGCCTCAAATTCAACATCTTTCAAACCATGGGTAATACTTCTTTAAACTAAATTTCAATATAAATTTTGGGTATAGAATCATCGGAGAATCTTATGTAATCTGACAGTGAATGAAACCAATTATTTGTTAGAAGCTCTTTGCATTTTTGAAGACAAATATTTGTTTTAAAAGTTATAATAAACTCAACAGGAACTATGTTTTTAATATACTTTATAGATTCTTCATTATTTTTCACTTATTGAATTAGAAAACCATACTCTTCCTTTTAAAATAGGCAGAGAGAGACTTTCACTTGTATTCTCATTGCTTAGAAAGGGGCCTATAACATAGACAATGAATAATATCCGCAATTTATTCACATTAAAATTTGAATCCAAAATTATAAAATTTCCTGCAAATTATATCACTAAGAAAATGAACATATAGCTATTAAAAATGCCATGAAAATTTTTTAATCATTTTAGAGCAGTAAAAATGCAATATAAGATTGGTATCTGAAAGCAATCCTTTTACCATATGCATTTCAATCTTTTATCATTCATTTTAAGTCAATGGATAATTTAAAAACTGAGTTTTAATCAAAATTGTTTTCAAACATTGTCATAATGTCACTTTGAAGAGTCATATCAATGGTACCCGCCATCTGTAGAAAGAGAAAATTATAATGTTACTTTAAAAACGTATACCTTTATTACAACTATATAAAAATAATGATGCAATATTTGGAAACAGCATACAAAATGAAAACTATTTAACATAATGTATTTGTATATAATTTTTTATTTCTATTCAAATACTACCTAATTTTTGTTAATATATTGTTTCATGTGATAAATAAAAATTAATATCTGTAAGAACACTAAGTCTGTTTGTTTTGTTTTGTTTTTGTAGAGACAGAGTCTCACTTTATTGCCCTCGGTAGAGTGCCGTGGCCTCACACAGTTCACAGCAACCTCCAACTCCTGGGCTTAAGCGATTCTCTTGCCTCAGCCTCCCAGGTAGCTGGGACTACAGGCGCCCACCACAACGCCCGGCTATTTTTTGGTTGCAGTTTGGCCGGGGCCAGGTTTGAACCTGCCACCCTTGGTATATGGGGCTAGCGCCTTACTGACTGAGCCACAGGCGCCGCCCAGAACACTAAGTCTGACCTCTGTCTTCAAGTAAGAGAGAAAACTCAATGTTGACAGAGTATTTTTTATTTTTATTTTTTTACATCAGCAGGAGACCCAGGTGAGGATTGAACTCTCAACCCCTGGTCTACAAAGGCAGCACTGTAATCACACTGAGCTACGGCACCTTATAATGGAGTGGGTATTAATAAGAACATGACCTGAGAGCACGATGTCTTATTTATTTCTGTGACCAACATAGTGTTAGCCACATAAAACTATTTTCTGAATGAACCAGTATCTTCCCTATGTGATAGAACTATAATATGTAATATTAAGCCTAAGGGCTTGCCTTGACTCTGCCACTTACTGTGTAAGCGAAGGCAAATTACTTAACCAAGTCTATTCTATGTATAGGGATTTATGAAGATTGAATTAGATTACATGGAAGACACTCGGCACAATACTAAGTGCTCAAAAGCTATTAACTATCAAAAAAACTCCTATCTGTGCACAGTCCTAAGTCTAAAATATATATATATATATATATGTATTATATATATATTAAAAACAGGCTTTGTGCCCATACCTCAGCGGTTAGGGTGCCAGCCACATACACTGGGGCTGGTAGGGTTGAAGCCAGTCCAGGCCTCCAAAACAGTGACAACTATAAAAAAAAAAAAAAAATAGCCGGGTGTTGTGGTGGGCTGTAGCCACCTACTAGAGAGGCTGAGGCAAGAGAATCTCTTGAGCCCAGTAGTAGTTTGAGGTTGCTGTGAGCTGTGACACTATGGCACTCTACCGACGGCAACATAATGAAACTCTGTCTCAAAAAAAACAAACAAAAAAAAAACAAGGCTGGCATGGAAGCTCACACCTGTAATTCTAGCACTCTGGGAGGCCAAGGCGGATGGACTGCCTGAGCTCAGGAGTTAGAGACCAGTCTAAGCAAAAGCGAGACCCTGTCTCTAAAAAAAATAAAATCCGAGCATTGTGGCAGGTGCCTATAGTCCCAACTACTCGGGAAGAGGAGGCAGGAGGATCGCTTGAGCCCAGGAATCGGAGGTTGCTATGAGCTCTAAGGCCACAGCACTCTACCAAGGGTGACAAAGTGAGACTCTGTCTCAAAAGAAAAAAAAATTAGGAAACAGTAATTAAGACAAAGGAAACAAATGTTTACTATATTCTGAAGACTTTTCTTTTTTTAAGGATAGTCCCTTGAATCAGAATGGGTTGAGAGAGACTCCCTGAAGCCTTTTCTAAAAGCCCTTGTAATAAGGATTAGATAATCTGTAGCATCTGAAATGACATCAAATATTAAAGTTAAAATAATTTTTTTTTGAACAATAGCAATAGACCAAAGTGATAGGTAAAAGCACCAATTTGTGGCTTGGCGCCTGTGCCTCAAGCGGCTAAGGCGCCAGCCACATACACCTGAGCTGGTGGGTTAGAATCTAGCCTGGGCCCACCAAACAACAATGACAGCTGCAACCAAAAAAGAATGGGGTGTTGTGGCGGGCGCCTGTCGTCCCAGCTACTTGGGAGGTGGAGGCAGGAGAATCCCTTGAGCCCAGGAGTTGGAGATTGCTGTGAGCTGTGATGTCACAGCACTCTACCCAAGGTGACAGCTTGAGGCTCTGTCTCAAAAAAAAGAAAAAAGAAAAAAAGCACCAATTTGTAATCAGTTGGTTGGCTTCTTGAATGGGAACTGGCATTCTCATTAGCTATGTGGGAAAAGATTTGGAATTATGATTTACCAACAAAAATATATTTAAAAGGTATGTCTCTTATAAACTACAAAAATTTCTTAAAATTTGCTTTGGAGACAAAGAATACTTCTTAAATCCTAACCCTGGCTACCTTCCTAATGCCTAGTTCCTAGGATGTTAAGTGTCTTCCCAGATAGTTCCTTAAAGTTCTATTTTAAGCCACCAAAATAAGAGTTGGATACGTTGCCCTAGTTTAAATATCATGCAATACTGCCATAAGTATCCAGACATAGGCAAAATTTGAAGAATATGTAATGAAACCTTTTTTTATTTAAAGTTTAGATGGATTGGCTTATTTTAGATTTTCTTCCATAGTGACTAAAATATGTGCATGTGGAACAATTATTGATAGAACATTGGTTTTTCTCTGCACCAATTAACCTTAGATACCAGGAATTTAATCTTAACTAATGCTCTTCGGATATTCTTTTCCCCGTGGTCCAAATATACTCTTTAGCTATTCAAATTTAAGACCAAAAGCTTAGTCAAGGTTACTGGCAAGCAATGAACCTTTGGAAGCTGCACTGCTAAGTAGCAAGTTATTATAGGTCTTCAGAGTATGAGTCTGTCAAATAACAGCAAGATAAGAGGATGGGCTGTAAGAATGATAGCCGGCAGACCCAAGATCAGGTTGTTTGTTAGTTATCAAGATGCTAGATTTGACATTATTGGTCACATTTCAGAGGGTTCCAAGTCTAGCTGAGGTCTAGAATATTGCTTACACTCTTGGGGATTATATCAGGTTATCTAGTTGGGTTGTTAGGTGGCAAGTAGGCTATGAAATTACTTGGGGGTGACTGTAGTCATGTCTTTGAGAGTGCCATGAAGAGAAATATGATCTTAGGTCACTAGACAAATACTTCTGGTCAAGTACTAATGATACTTAATAATTAATTCCTTAAAACCCCCCTAAAATTAAGATAATATCAAAAAGTTGCTATTTGGGCCAGGTATGGTTGAGAGAGGATACCTGAGAAGAGTGAAGTCTGGAAAAACAAAGGTTTCTCACAGAAGCCCAAGGACACACCTGCAAGGTCTTCTCTGCGGTAACCCAGCTCTTGAGAATTTGCAAACATTAGCTTCCTGGATCCTTGATACTAAGACTTGCTGCTTGCTTCCGTTTCCGTAAACCCTGCACATGATCTGACACCTCCAGTGAGAGGTATATGATAATTCCTTTGTCTGTCTACTTGTGAGTCCAATAAAAGGACAGGGACAGAGCTGATCAGGGAGCTCAGCCATCTTGGATTGTAGTCTGCTGTAGCTCCAGGGGCTGAAATAAAACCCCTTTCTCTCCTGCCTCCAGTGTTGGGTGATTCTTTCTCTCCACCAGGCCTAGATTGCTACAACATGGTGGCTCACGCCTGTAATCCGAGCACTCTGGGAGGCTGAGATAGGTGGATTGCTTGAGCTTAGAAGTTCGAGACCAGCCTGAGCAAGAGCAAGAGCAAGACCCCATCTCTTCTAAAAATAGAAAAACTAGCTGGGTGTTGTAGCTGGTTTCTGTTAGTCCCAGATAATTGGGAAGCTAAAGCAAGAAGATCTCTTGTGCCCAGGAATTTGAGGTCGCTGTGAACTTTGACACCATGGCACTATAACTTAGGACAACAGAATGAGACTCTGTCCTTAAAAAAAAAAAAAAGTTGCTATTTAAACTTAAATAATTAAATAAAGTTTAAATTCTGTTCCTTAGTTGCACTGGCCATATTTCAAGTGCTCTATAGCTATATGTGGTTAGTCACTATTAAATTTGACTATAAATAAAGCACATTTCAATCATTGTAGAAAGTTCCATAAGACCATACTTTTCAGGCCAGGTCTGGTGGTTCACACCTGAATCCTAGCACTTTGGAGGCTAAGGCAGGAGGATTGCTTGAGGCCAAGAATTTGACCAGCCTGAGCAATACAGTGAGATCTCATCTCTATAAAAAAAAAAAGAAAAATTAGCCAGGCATGGTAACATGCACCTATAGTCCCAGCTACTCAGGAGGCTGAGGCAAGAGGATTGCTTGAGCTCAGGAGTTTAAGGTTTCAGTGAGCTCTGACAACACCACTACACTCTAAGCTTGGGCAACAGAGCAAGACACTGCCTCAAACACAAAACAAAGCAAAATAAAACAGACCACTCTGTTCCGATGTAAACTCCACCATATGTTATAGGACTGTTAAATGCAATCTGTTTCTATCTTAGTCTTACGCAATATGAAGCTGACAAAACATTGTTCATTATTTCCTAGAAAATTAATTTGTATTTTAACCAATACTATGGTCAAAGACAAAGGCCCCTTTCTTCTCAAACTAATGTTCCCACATGTCCTATGAACTTACATGTCTTTCCCAGAATTGCCAAAATATCTAGCAGCCAACAAAGTAAAACTTACAATATCTGACATTAATGATTATCAGGCATGCAAAGAAGCAGAAAAACAATATCCACAAAGAGACTAATCAATCAACTGAATTGACCTGAAACTGGCAGAGATATTAGTATTAGCAGAGAAGCCCATTAAAAGTTATAACTCTATTCCATTGGCTCAGAATTTTGATAGAGAAATAAAAGATATTTTTAAAAATCCAAAATCAAACACCTAGAGGTAATTGCAATGTCTGAGATGTTAATACACTTGATGGGACTAACAGAAGATTACAGACACTGAAGAAAATATAGTCAGTTTACTCAAAGGGAAAAAAGAATTTAAAAAATTAAAAGAGCATTCGTGAGCTGTGGGACAACTTTAAATGGACTAACAAATGAACAATTATAGTCCTGAAAAGGGGACAAGGTAGACATTATTTAAAGAAATAATGGCAAAAAATTTTCTAAGCTTGATGAAAATTATAAACACACATAGCCAGTAAGCTCAACAAAATACAAGACACATGAAGAAAGCAACTCCTGAAATCCTGTGATTGATACAAATGTTAAAAGCAGGAGGAATGACATATTGTGCAGAGGATTAAAGATAACATCTGATTTATCACTGGAAACAATGCAATCAGTGAGGCGGTGAAGAAGCATCTTTAAAGAACTAAAAGAAAAAACACTAACAATCTAGAATTCTGTATTCAGCAAAAATGTCTTTCAAAAAAATTGAAGAGAAGTTGAAAACACATCCACACAAAAACTTGCACACAAATATTTACAGTGGCTTTATTTTATAATTGCCATAACTTGGAGGTAACCAAGATGCCCTTCAATAGGTAGATAACTATGGTACATCCGTACAATAGAATATGGTTCTGTACTAAACCAGTACCTATCACAGTAGTCAACAAGTGGACTCAACCAAAGTGTCCAGCAATGGATAAAAGAAATGTGGTGTGTGTGTATATATACATATATGCAACGGAATACTGTTTAGTCATTAAAAAGAAGAAAATCCTGTCATTTGCAACCACCTGGATGAACTTAGACAGCATTGTGTTAAGTGAAAGAGTCTAGGCATAGAAAGATAAATACTACCTTACTTACATGTGGAATTTTAAAAAGCTGAACCCATAGAAAATGAGAATGGAGTAGTAGTTACCAGGGGTTGGGAGGGGAAGGAGTATTCAAAGAATACAAAATTTCAGTTAGGGATAAATTAAAGACATCTAATGTACAATGTGGTAATTATAGTTAATCACAATTTTTTTTTAAATTGAGACAGAATCTTACTTTGTCACCTTTGGTAGAGTGCTGTGGCCTCATAGCTCACAGCAACCTCAAACTCTTGAGCTCAGCGATTCTTTTGCTTCAGCCTCCAGAGTAGCTGGGACTACAGGTGCCTGCCACAACACCCAGATATTTTTTTTGTTTGTTTAGCAGGCCCAAGTTCCAACCCACCAGCCCAGAACATGTGGCCGGTGCCCTAACCATTGAGCATCCGGTGCCCAGCCAGATACAATGTTTTGTGTGCTCAAAAATCACTAAGGATGGATTTTTAAGCATTCTCACCACCAAAAATTAAAAAAAAAAAAAAAAAAGTGGGCTAATACATATGTTAGTTAGCTTCATGTAGCCATTCCATAATATACACATATTTCAAAACACCCTGTTGTTGGGGTAACAACAGGATAATTTTTTTCCCCTGCTGCCCATTGAGAAGAGTTGTCTTGAGCCACACATTAAATACACAAACACTAATGAAAGCTTATTAGCAAAAAAAAAGTTCATGCATACTTTTCATGATATCTGACAACACAGATAAGCAAAAATCAGCATGTGGCCTATAGTTGCAGGTGGAGTGACACCCTCTGTTGTATACTGTAAATACATACAATTTTTATCTGTCAATTAAAATAATGACTTCTTAAAAAGAAATGGGCTATCAAGCCACAAAAAGATACAGAGAAACCCTAAATGCACATTGTTAAGTGAAAGGAGACAGTTTTCAAAGACTACATACTGTATGCTTCCAACTATATAAAACATGGAAAAGGCAAAACCATACAGATAGTAAAAATTCTAGTGGTTGCCAGGCTTTTGAAAGGGAGGGGTAGATAGGTGGGGTATAGGGAACTTCTAGGGCAGGGAAATTATTCTGTATGAAACTTTAATGGTTGAGATATGTTCGGCCCTGGTAGCACAGTAGTTACAGCACCTGTCACATACACTGGAAGTTGGTGGGTTCAAACCTGGCCCAGGCCAACTAACCAACAATGACAACTGCAACAAAAAACAGCCGGGCATTGTGCAAGGCACCTGTAGTCCCAGCTACTTGGGAGGCTAAGGCAAGAGAATCACTTGAGCCCAAGAGTTTGAGGTTGCTGTGAGCTGTGATGCCACAGAACTCTATGGAGGGTGACATAGTGAGACTCTGTCTCAAAACAAAACAAAACAAAACAAAAACAAAAAACCTCCACAAAAACTACAATATCATGTGAACCCTAATGTAAACTATGGACTCTGCTTGATTAAACTAAGGTTGACAATGATGTGTTAATGTTGGTGGTGGGAGAGGGTGTATGTATGGAGAGAGTACATCATATGGGTAACTCTGAACTTTCAGTTCATTGCTGCTATGAACCTAAAACTGCTCCAAAAAATAAAGTCTAGCAATGAAAAAAAAAAAAAGGCATTTTCAGATACCCAAAAACTAAAAGCATTTATCAACAGCAGATTTACTTTCTTACTATAAGTAAGGAATTCCTTTAGGGAAAAGGAAAATTGTACTATTTAGAAATCTGGATTTGAGCTCAGCGCCTGTAGCTCAAGTGACTAAGCCCTCAGCCATATACACCAAAGCTGGTGGGTTCCAGCCCACGCCTGCCAAACAACAATGACAACTGCAACCAAAATATAGCTGGGTGTTGTGACGGGCGCCTGTAGTCCCAGCTATTTGGGAGGCTGAGGCAAGAGAATTGTTTAAGCCAGGAGTTAGAAGTTGCTGTGAGCTGTGATGCCACAGCACTCTACCAGGGCAACAGCTTGAGGCTCTGTCTCAAAGAAAAAAAAAAAGAAATCTGGATCTGAACAAAGAAATGGAAAATATGGAAAACAGTAACTGCAAATGTAAATATAACATTTAAAAAATTATTTAAAAAATTTTAAGGGATAATTTGAGCAGTTAAGCAATAGCATAAGGCTGAGAGAGAAGACATGGAAGTACACTGCTGTAAAGCTCTTAACGTTAAACATGAAAAGATATAACACGGCGGCACCTGTGGCGCAGTGAGCAGGGCGCCAGCCCCATAGGCCGAGAGTGGTGGGTTCAAACCCAGCCCTGGCCAAACTGTAACGAAAAATAGCCGGGCGTTGTGGCGGGCGCCTGTAGTCCCAGCTACTCGGGAGGCCGAGGCAAGAGAACAGCCTAAGCCCAAGAGTTGGAGGTTTCTCTGAGCTGTGACGCCATGGCACTCTACCAAGGGCAATAAAGTGAGACTCTGTCTCTAAAATAAATAGATAAATAAATGGATAGATAAAATAAAAAGCAGACTTTGGCCTGGCATGGTGGGAGGCTGAGGCAGGAGGATCACTTGAGATCTGGAGTTCAAGACCAGCCTAAGCCAGAGCCAGACCCTGTCTCTACTAAAAACAGAAAAATTAGCTGGGTGTAATTGTTGCATACCTATAGTCCCAGCTACTCTGGAGGCTGAGGCCAGAGGATGCAGTGAGCTATATGATCATACAGCCGCACACAGCCCAGTGACAGTGAGACTCTGCCTCTTAAAAAACAAACAAATAGAAAACATCCCCAGGGTCTCACTATGTTGTCCAGGCTTGAACTCCTGGCCCCAAGTGATCCACATGCTTCAGCCTCCAGATGGCATATCTTTTGGTCATAATTTATAGCTGGTTTGTTTTTTTTTAGAGACAGAGTCTCACTTTGTTGCCCTCAGAACAGTGCTGTGGTGTCACAGCTCACAGCAACCTCCAGCTCTTGGGCTTAGGCAATTCTCTTGCTTCAGTCTCCCAAGTAGCTGGGACTACAGGCACCCACCACAATGCCTGGCTACTTTTTTGTTACAGTTTGGCCAGAACCAGGTTTGAACCCGCCACCCTCGGTATATGGGGCCAGCGCCCTACTCACTGAGCCATAGGCGCCGCCCCTATAGCTGGTTTATAGACTTTTTATGCAAGGTATTTTCCTATGTGCTTATCATTACATGTTAATTCATTTCACCTTCACAGTAGGTATTATTATTTTTTCATAATAGGTATTATTAGTTCTACTTTACAGATGAGGAAATTCAGTCACAGAGAGGTTAACTAAATTGCCAAAGTCCAAAACTCTAGTAAATGACAGAATCAGGATTTTAATCCAGGCAGTCTAGTAGGTCTGGGCTCTATTACTGCATCATGCTTGCCTCTTTGACTGTGAAATTTTTATTTTATTTTATTTTGTTTTATTTATTTTGAGATAGAGTATCACAATGTTGCCCTGGGTAGAGTGCTGTAGCGTCACAGCTCACAGCAACCTCAAACTGTTGGGCTTAAACAATTCTCTTGCCTCAGTCTCCCTAGTAGCTGGGACTACAGGTGCCTACCACAACACCTGGCTATTTTTTTAGCAGGACCCGGCAGGGTTCAAACCCACCAGCCTGAGTGTATGTGGCTGGTACCCTAACCACTGAGCTACAGGTGCTGAGCCTGAAATTTTTATTTTAAGCTGTGAGTTTTAGTACTTGATCCTCACTAACAAGGTAACTCCTCTGTTACTGAAAAATTACCCTGAACACATCTTTGCCCATAAGACTGCCCTCTGTTAAATCTTTGCTTTGTTAGTTAGGTTTCACGAACTGAAGGTCACTTACTGCTTCTCTCCTCCTCCGTTCTTGCTCTTTCTCCCTTGCTAAATTACGGTCTTTGAGAGGCCAGAGTTTGCTTTTATCTTGAGCTTCTGATGACTGCTGATGTTTTTTCTGCTCATCTGCATGGCACTTATTTTGCATTTTATTTGAAAAAGATTCTGAAGTCAATCCATTTCCAAGGTCCCTTAAAGAAATCATACAGTTCAAAGTACGTTTTAAGTTCCTTAACAATAAAAAAAAAAAAAATTCCTTGGAAGTTTTTATTATAAAGATGTTATTAAATGAAAAATATAAAGTAATATACTAGATACCCATTTTCATGTTATAACATTATGTTTAGGCTTTATTTTTGATGTGTCAGATTTCACATAGGCTAATCCATATTATCAAAGAAAATGTTTTGGGAAACATTTGACAGTGAACCACTATATTTTCTTTCATATAGAATGGAAAACCTTTAAGAGATTACTAGAAAATAATGTCCTTATAATTTAGTAATCTTAGTATCTTTACTAGCTTAATCACTTGATTATTTCTATCTTCCACTACTGGAAAAATTAACAAAAGAAATATACTTTTTGTGATTACAATTTGCGCTTTGTTCTACTAAATAGCTAAATCATAGTCATTTGATAGATAAGAAATTTAACATGAAGGAGAGAAATGGAAGGGGGAGGTTTGATGGAGGGTAAACAGGGGGACCACACCTATGGAGCATATTGCAAGGGTACAAGTCAAATCTATGAAGTATAGAACATAAATGTATTAACACAATAATCAAGTAAATGAGATGACAGCTCTATTAACTAGTTCAATGTAAGTACTCCAAATTGTATAAAAAATCAACACATTGTACCCCACAAATGCAAAAATGTATTCATGATCTATGTGTATATGACTTAATAAAAGGAAAAAAATAATAAATAAAAAGACAATTATATTTCTTAAAAAAAGAAGAAGAAATTTAACATATTTAAAATACATTGCTACACCTCCTAAGGCCTCCTTTAATCCAGTAGATTACAAACCTCTGATTTTCTTGAGATACTTTTGGTTCCTTTGTATTTTGTTCCAGATGTTTTCGTATTAGTTCCTGTGTTCGAGCTTTTACTTCCTTTTCTATGGCTGCTTTTCTAAATTGGTTGAAGAGTTCATCTGAGGATTTCATTATACCTGATGTTTTCACTGGTTTGCCTAGACTTTTCCAAGAGTCTGCATTCTTAATCTTTATATCCTAAAATACATAATGGATTCAGCTTAATCTACATGTATCAACCAAGTTTTGAAAGGAAGACTATATTTTTTTGATACAGTAATAGATCAAATTAAGATTCTAAAGGTCTTCATGTACTTTTACTAAACTTAAAAGGTTACTAAAGCCAGAAAAAAAATAGGAACACAAGGCAACAGATCCTCTAAACTCAACTATTCATCTAAGACTAAATTAAAATAGCATGTTCACCAATTATTTCTATTTAAGACACATACATATAACTGCAATAATTTGCAGGGGATATAAGGCTAGGCATGGTGGCTCACACCTATAATCCCAGCACTTGGAAGGCCAAGGCGGGTGGATTGCCTGAGCTCCTAAGTTCAAGATCAGCCTGAGCAAGAGTGAGACCCCATCTCTAATAGCTGGGCATTGTGGTGGGCACCTGTAATCCCAGCTACTTGGGAGACTGAGGCAAGAAGATCACTTGAACCCATGAGTTTGAGGTTGCTGTGAGCTGAGACACCATGACACTCTATTAACGGTAACATAGTGAGACTCTGTCTCAAAAAAATAATAATAATAATAAACCACTCAATGTAATCAATATACTTAGGACCCTACAGGGAAAATAAAACAAATAAAGATTATCCCCTAAGAATGGTGTGGAGTTTGTTGAGAACCCTCTGATATATGAGCTATGCCTTTCCTTTTTTTGGTCAGAAGAAAAAAATTCACTGATATGACTGCTGTCCTGAAACAAGATATGCCATGGTCAAGATTAGTGCTGCCCAACAGTAATATAGGTAATTTAAAATTTTTCTCGTAGGGCGGCGCCTGTGGCTCTGTGAGCAGGGCGCCGGCCCCATATGCCGAGGGTGGTGGGTTCAAACCCAGCCCCAGCCAAACTGCAACAAAAAAATAGCCAGGCGTTGTGGCGGGCGCCTGTAGTCCCAGCTACTCGGGAGGCTGAGGCAGGAGAATCGCCTAAGCCCAGGAGTTGGAGGTTGCTGTGAGCTGTGTGAGGCCACTGCACTCTACCTAGGGCAATAAAGTGAAACTCTGTCTCTACAAAAAAAATAAATAAATAAATAAAAAATAAAATTTTTCTAGTAGACACACTAGAAAATTTTTAAATATAATTATTTACTTAACCAGCCTGGGCAACACAGTTAAGTCCCCATCTCTAAAAAAAAATTAAAAATTTAAAAATATTTATTCAGCCCAACTGTCAATAATGCCAATCCAGTTTAAGATGTAAATAGATAATAAGAAAACAAAACAAAATAATATTAGAGAGAGGCTATGGAGATGGCAGGAGAGCTCTGCAATAAACCTGTTCAATGAGAAAACCAATAATAGAAATGGACAGGTTAGTTAGTCTTGGCAAGAATTTTTCTGAGTCAAAAGTAAATAAGAGAAGAAAGAATGGTAGAGCTAGGGGTTCTAAGTAGAAAGATGAGAAGTTGGGAGTTTGTTGAAATAATGTTTTAATTCCAACTCTTACTATGCATTTGGGCAAGATGTTCAAACTATCTGAGCTGCAATTTATTCATAAAGACCAATTCTCAAATATTTCTTCTAACACCAAAACTTTTGTCGCCTCTCTTTTCAGTAAGAGTTAACACTGCTGACAGCGAGGGAGCAAGGATGTGCCATTCCTTGAGCTTTCATTCCAACATTTTACTGACTCATACCAGCAGCACGATATGATGTACACTTGATGTTTTGCTGCTTATTTTTGCTGTAACCTCTTTGCTCTTTGGGAAACTTTCTTAGTGTTTCTGAACTTCATTTTGGGCCAGTCACAATTCTAATTGTGCTAAATTAGAAACATAAATATTATAGTACGTAGTAAATCAAATGTTTAATTTAAGAAACTCTGAACTATTCTTTTCACTGTAAAAGGGATGAATGGATACTTCTGTTGTTAAGTAAAAGAAAAAAACGATAAAATTAAAAATGTGTCTTGGTTATAAGAAAAGGCACTTTAAAAATAATTCTTATGCATACTTATCAATAACAGAACACTGACATTAAACATAGCTGGTCTTTAATGATAATAATTATTGGCAGAGCATCATGTAAAATAATCAAAGATACTAAGACAGTAGGAGAGCCAAAGCAATATGTTCCTGTGGTGAAACATTAGATTGCTAAGTGTCCCCAGACAAGAATCTTAAACATTAACGCTAAGAATTGTCCTCAGAAGCACTTGTAAAAAGGAAAGGGTGGGATAATTTCTGTAAATATCCCATTCACAATTTCTAGGAACACCGAGAACAGTACCTAATGTATCCCAAACATCTAGAATATTTGTTCAAAGAATGTTATCAGTGTGTAGTTTGAAGATTAAGCTCACATAAGGTTCTGTTAGGAAATCCCCCAGATATCTCTAGAATAGATACTAAAAGATAGTTTTATGGCATGCTTTAAAATATGGATAGCTGGCAAATACCAACAATACAGATCTGCAATTAAACACAAGCATGAGGACTGATGGTAGTTGGTGGAGGCAGGGTGTCCCTCGCAGGATGTTTTTCATTACATAGGTTAAAAATTAGGATTAGAGATCCAACTTGTTCAAGTTAGGGCTTAAAATACATCTTGTGCCACTTCTAGACCCAATTTTAAATCCCTTCAAGATGTGTGAGAAAAATAGCACAATTTTTACCTTCTGCACAGGAACTTGATATTCAGATTCGGATGCCACTGTGTCTTTGTCAGCAGGTGGATGTATCTCAGTCAGGCCAGTCACTGGTTTAGAGTCACCTAGATGCAAATATTTTTAGAAAAGTATAATTAAAACATTTCATCTTCTGGGCGGCGCCTGTGGCTCAGTCGGTAAGGCGCCGGCCCCATATACCGAGGGTGACGGGTTCAAACCTGGCCCCGGCCAAACTGCAACCAAAAAATAGCCGGGCGTTGTGGCGGGCGCCTGTAGTCCTAGCTACTCAGGAGGCTGAGGCAAGAGAATCGCTTAAGCCCAGGAGCTGGAGGTTGCTGTGAGCTGTGTGAGGCCACGGCACTCTACCGAGGGCCATAAAGTGAGACTCTGTCTCTACAAAAAAAAAAAAAAAACAACATTTCATCTTCCTAAAAACTTTATTTTATTTTTCCATTCAGGTCAGACTCTTTGAAAACAAAGTGATTGATTTTTTTGGCTTTGGAGTCAAAGTCAAGAAAAGTTAAGTTGACTTTGATGTAAACAGGTAGTAGTATCAAAAAAAAAAAAAAAAAGATTAACTATAGAAGTAAAGAGTTGGAGCTCTGATCAAACCTTGGCTAAAAGATTGACCTGCCTTTGTACTACCAGTTATGTATACCAACAAAATTCCTTAATATTTAAGTCAATTCAGGAACAGTGAGTGGTTCATGCCTATAATCCCAGCACTTGGCGAGGATGAAGCAGGATTGCTTGAGGTCAGGAGTTCAAGACCAGACTAGGCAACATACTGAAAATCTGTCTCTACAAAAAATAAAAAAAAATCTGGGTATGGTGTATATGCCTGTAGTCCCAGGTACTTAAGAGGCTGAGGCAGGAGGATCATCTGAGCCTGGGAGTCCGAGGATGCAGTGAGCTATGATAGTGTCATTGCATTCTAGCTTGGGCAACAGAACGAGACCTTGTCTCAAAAAAAAAAAAAAATTGATAATTTCTGTTTAAATTCTCTCTAGTCCCTATCTATAGGTCCCAATTAGTGTCTAAAGAACAGAGGAGACAAAGTAAAACAAAATTGCTATCTTTGTTAACTGACTCAAGCTTACAAAATCCTGGACGCATGTATTATAGGAATTTATATTTAAGCTTCTACCACTCATCAATCCCTTGATGGAGTTTCTGGCTAAATCACATTCTTTGAAGTTGAGGCTAGAAGAGAGCAAGGAACATCCAGGGATAGAAGTCTACATAGAAGGGTAAGACAAAACACTGTCAAAGGATGCGTGAATCAATGCACACATTTTGAAACTTTATGTCCCTACACAGCCCAATGTGCCTATGTTTTTTCAGTTCAATAAGGATTGGAAAAATAGAAAAGCTGTATGTGTAGAACTACATTCCCTTCTCTGTTTGGGGTCAGATATTATTTAGGAAGTAGAAAAAGCATATATGGGAAGTGAAATAAATTCTAAGATGACTCAATTTTCTAATTCTAAGTTTGTAGGTGGTGATAGTGGCATTATCAAGAATTAAGGGGGAGGCTGGGTGCAGTGGCTCCTGCCTGTACTCCCAATACTCTGAGAGGCTGAGGCGGGTGGATTGCCTGAGCTCAGGAGTTTGAGACCAGCCTCAGCAAGAGCAAGACCTCTTCTCTAGGAAAAACAGAAAAAAAAAGGCTTGACGCCTGTGGCTCAAGCAGCAAGGGCGCCAGCCACATACACCTGAGCTGGCAGGTTCGAATCTAGCCTGGGCCTGCCAAACAACAATGATGGCTGCAACCAAAAAATAGCTGGGCATTGTGACTGGCGCCTGTAGTCCCAGCTACTTGGGAGGCAGAGGCAGGAGACTTGCTTGAGCCCAGGAGTTGGAGGTTGCTGTGAGCTGTGATGCCATGGTACTCTACCCAGGGTGACAGCTTGAGGCTCTGTCTCAAAAAAAAAAGAAAGAAAGAAAAAAGAAAAACAGAAAAAAATTAGCTGGGTGTTGTGGCAGGTGCCTATAGTCCCAGCTACTCCAGAGGCTAAGGCAAGGGGATGGCTTGAACCCAGGAGTTTGAGGTTGCTGTGAGCTATGAAGCCACAGCACTTTACCCAGGGTGACAGAAGAGACTCTGTCTCAAAAAAAAGAAAAGAAAGAAGGAAAAAAAGAATTAAGGGGGAAAGATTAACATCTAGGGAATGATAGGGGGAACTTTTCATATGCTGCCATTTATAATGCCTATTTCATGTTTAAATTAAGACATTTAGTATAGTTGTATAACCATGCGTGGGGCCTAAATGGTCTTGAGTTGTAAAAATGAGACTAGAAGTCACAGATGCCAAAATCTCCCAGGAAGAAGGTATACAGCACCTGGGCGGCGCCTGTGGCTCAGTGAGCAGGGCGCCGACCCCATATACTGAGGGTAGTGGGTTCAAACCCAGTCCTGGCCAAACTGCAACAAAAAAATAGCCAGGTGTTGTGGCGGGTGCCTGTAGTCCCAGCTACTCAGAGGCTGAGGCAAGAGAATTCCCTAAGCCCAGGAGTTGGAGGTTGCTCTGAGCTGTGACAACACGGCACTCTACCGAGGGCAATAAAATAAGACTCTGTCCCTAAAAAAAGAAGAAGAAAAGAAAAAGAAATGCAGAGTGTATACAGCACCACTCTCCAACCTTTTCTATGTCATGATATGTGGAGACTGATGAGTGTATCGCACAGCTGGGGAAGTGGGAAGGCCAGTGTGAGAGCTGCAAGGGGCAGTTGCTCAATAAGCCTGTGCTTTGGAACATGGTTAAGAAGCTCTGGAGTAGAATAAAAAGAAAAGAGGCTTACAGATGCAATTCAGAGTATTATCATCATCTAAAGGTAGGCAGGTAAGGAACACTCAGAGAGATGGGCTGGTCATAAGGATAATGTCATAGAGGTCTGAGAAGCGTGTCAAGGGTCCAACGCTCTGAAAAACGTTTTTATGTGAATGATCCTCTCACACCTCAAAACACCACAAAACTCATCTTTCCTCAAAAACCTGTTCTTCATCTGTGTTCCAGGTCCGTCAGGCTGGGACTAGTATCTACCCAGTAACTTCTGAGCCACCAAAGTTCATATCCCTTTGTTACTAACCTGTTGTGTTCACAACTGACAGAATTGCTCATTCCACTCTTGTCATTTTTTTTAACTTTCCCCCTTTCTTTCTTTCTTTCTTTGTATAACTTTACTTCAGTTTTTTTCTCTACTGTTCTAACAGACCCCTTCTCTGGTCTCAATGACCGTTTTCCTTAACTGACCTACGTGAGGTTGGCAGACTCATTACCTTGGAGCACACCCTTTGCTCAAAAACTTTCATTGGCTCCCCACTGACTATACAGTTATCATTAAGTCCAAAGTGTCTGAATTTCAAGGTTTAAATGATCTGACCCTGGCCTACCTTTCTAAATGGTTTCTGTTTATCTGTTATGTTTATTTGATCATGTTGAATTATTAGTTGCCTGAATGTCTTCACATTCATGTTGTTTCCCCCGTCCAAATGCCTTTCAATCCTAGAAATACATAGCTAAGTCTTATTTTTTTCTCTGATACTCAGTTCAAATGATACTTATTCCGTAAAATATGTATCTGCCAAAGAAATCAAGTCATTCTGCCTTCCTCCTCTCCTTAAATAAAACTTCTGCTCCTTTAGGCTTTAGGGAATATTTTTACTCTAGGTACTAGTTCTTTTTATTTCTCCTGAGAGAGAAAACTCCTTGATTTACCTTTTTATTTTCCATTGTGAATTCATGTTGAGGTGACAGCATAAATATTTGGATTTTATAAGAAAAACAATATAATTCAGTGATTTTTATGGGGAGAAAGGGAAGTTATAAGGCTGAGGTTAGTAATCTTCTGTGACTAAAATCTTTAACTTACAAGTTAAGAAATTAAACATCTTCTATTTCATGTGGACATTATTGGGGAGGGGGATGATGAAAACCAGTAACACAAATTTCAATTACATAAGTGATTTATGTACTCTGACATTTTGTCTATTTTTCCAAAAAGAAGAGAACTTCAACATAAAAATTTATCACTTTCATCATTTAAATTTAAGGTAAGGACCAGGTGTGGTGGCTCACGCCTGTAATCCCAGCACTCTGGGAGGCCAAGGCAAATAGACTACTTGAGCTCAGGAGTTCAAGACCAACTTGAGCAAGAGCAAGACCCCATCTCTACTAAAAAAAAAAAAAAAAAAAAGTAGGGTGGCGCCCAAATGGCTAAGGCACCAGCCACATACACCAGAGCGGGCAGGTTTGAATCTGACCCGGGCCAGCCAAACAATGACAACTATAACCAAAAAATAGCCAGGCATTGTGGTGGGCAGTCTGTAATCCCAGCTACTCAGGAAGCTGATGCAAGAGAATCAATCACTTAAGCCCAGGAATTGGAGGTTGCTGTGAGCTGTGACACCATAGCACTCTACCGGGGGCGACAGCTTGAGGCTCTGTCTCAAAAAAAAAGTAGAAATAGCTGGGTGTCATGGCAGGCCATATAGTCCCAGCTACTTGGGATGCTGAGGGAAGAGGATTGCTTGAGCCCAAGAGACTAAGGTTGGCATGAGATATCATGCCATGGCACTCTACCCAGGATGACAAAGCAAGACTGTCTCAAAAAATAAGTAAAAAAATCAATAAGTAAATGTAAGGCAAGGTTTAACCAAAAAGTTTTTTCCACTGAGATTAAACTTCAGAAAAGAAAACAATTTTATGCATTTTATGGCTTAATATATTTACAGTTTCCCTTGGGCATAGTGCCACCTACAGTTGGCAAGTGCAAAGCACTCTGGTTCTGAAAAACTTGCTGACTCTAGTAGAATGGTGCTCTAGCATCATCTAAATCTTCTCTGTATACATTAGGATGCTCACAGCATCATATAAACAGAAACTTAAGAAATGTAACTAACTGGTCCTCAGTGAAGATCAAGGTATTAAAATCCTGCCTTTTGAGCTGGGCGAAGTGGCTCATACTTGTAATCCCAGTACTCTGGGAGGCTGAGGCGGGTTGATTGCCTGAGCTCAGGAGTTTGAGACCAGCCTGAGAAAGAACAAGACCCCTTCTCTAAAAAATAGCTGGGTGTTGTGGTGGGCACCTGTAGTCCCAGCTACTTGGGGAGGCTGAGGCAAGAGAATTGCTTGAACCCAAGAGTTTGAGGTTGCTGTGAGCTGTGATGCCAGAGCACTCTACCCAGGATGACATAATGAGACTCTGTCTCACAAAAAAAAAAAAAAAAAATCCTGACTTTCATAGACAGGATGTTTTCTTAGAATAGGAATAAAAGAACACCTTCATTGCATTCTTACCATTATCTTTCATTGTCATTATTCCTTTTCAAGGGCAAAGCTATCCCTACCACTCTTCTACAAACATTCTCTAGTGAAAACAGCAACTTTTCCTTACTTTGGCTTTTTCTAAATCATCTTCAAACATGTTCAAATCTCTCCAACTCAAAAACTCAACAACCTTTCTGGTGCCACCAAAAAGAAAAAAAGGAAAAAAAAAAACCTATCTTCCTCTTAGAGCCATAGCTATCTTCCTCCAACAAACTTCTTACAAGAATGATTTACATTGACTACACTTAGATTCCATTACTTACCAATTTACAACAATTTGGCTTCTGCCTCAATAATAATTGTTTGCAAAAAAAAAAAAAAAAAGGTTTGCAAGAGCTAAACTTCTGACTTAGCCAACTTAATCCTCTCTCTCCATGTCTCATCTTAGTTTGAAAGCTCTGTAGTATGTGATACTCTTGATGATTTCCTTCTAAAAATGGATCTTCCTGGGCTTCTGTTATACCATTTTCCCTTTTCCTATCTTTCATTAATTCTTTCTTTATTTATTTATTTTTGGAGACAGAGCCTCATGCTGTCACCCTGGGTAGAGTGCCGTGGCATCACAGCTCACAGCAACCTCCCTCCTGGGCTTAGGAGAATCACTCACTCCAAGTGATTCTCTTGCCTCAGCCTCCCAAGTAGCTGGGACTACACGTGCCCACCACAATGCCTGGCTATTTTTTGGTTGCAGCCGTCATTGTTGTTTGCCGGGCCCGGGCTGGATTCGAACCTGCCAGCTCTGGTGTATGTGGCTGGAGCCTTAGCTGCTTGAGTTACAGGCGCCGAGCCCATTACCTCTTCTTTTAACTTGCTGATTTCTTCTACTTTTATTGAAGAGGTTTTGTTTCCTAGAGTTTTGCACCTAAGATGTCCTCTTCCCGCTCTGTACATTTTCATGGCTGTCATTTATTTATCTCATGTCTTGAAGTAGCTTCTATATACTGATAATTGCTAAATCACAATTCCCATTATAGTCTGCTAGTTCCAGAGATTTCTTGTTTTATATTTCTAGTTAGATATTTTTTAGTGCCTCTAATATGTCCAAAATAAGCCATGCTTCCTATTTTGAATCCAAGTATTTTAGATAACCTCCCTGGTAGGTTATTCATTCTAATAACGACTATTAGTTTGCACAAAATACCTAATATATTTACATCCTTTCTATACGTACTGCATTAGTTTTGGTCATGATAGTTTCTTTTCTAGGCTATAGCACTCAGCTTCCTTCCTTGGTCCTAACTACAGTAGGGTATCTCTATCTTAATCCATCCTCTATATAATGAGCAGCATTCTCTTTCTAATATATATTATTTTTTATAATTTATATATATATATATATTTTTTTTTTTTTTTGAGACAGAGCCTCAAGCTGTCACCCTGGGTAGAATGCTGTAGCATCACAGCTCACAGCAACTTCCAACTTCTGGGCTCAAATGATTCTTTTGCCTCCACCTCCCAAGTAGCTGGGACTACAGGCGCCTGCCACAAAGCCCGGCTATTTTTTGGTTGCAGCCGTCATTGTTGTTTGGCAGGCCCAGGCTGGATTTGAACCTGCCAGCTCAGGTGTATGTGGCTGGCACTTTACTCCCAGCTGCTTGAGCCACAGGCACCAAGCCATCTCCTTCTAATTTTAAAATCGGATTTTTCTATGCACCTTATGAAGCTCCTTGTTGTATACATAATAAAAGATTCAAATTTGGCACTAGTATTCAAGGTAATTCATCACTTCTTATCTGCCATGCCTTCAGCTATTCTCAAAGTACTGTGAAAATCTATATCTAGAAAAGGATGGATATAAATACAGCAGAACCTCCACCTCCCTGTATTGACCACCTCAGGCTGACACATGTTCATAGACTGGACATGCACCACATGTATCAGTACAGCAGGCCTAGTTCCTTCTGTGGACCAGCTCTGTATGTTGACCAGGTTGTTACGATCCCTTGGGTGTCAACTTCAGTGGTTCTCCTGTGGCCCATATTATGGATATTTATTTATTCTCTTCCTGAAATACCCTCCAGTGTGGATTGAAGAAATTGTCTCTCTCAATCTCCATTCCCTTCCCCACAATGAAGAGATACAACTTGAGTTAAAGACAAAATGGAATACCCAAACACAGAATGGTAGGGAGATTTTATGCTGGAAGCAATGAAGGAGCATCAAAACTCCTCTCTGTTCCTCCTAATCTGTGTTGCAGTAAAACAGATTAGAAATTTCTTTGCTGAGGAGATAACTCTGCCCTTGAGAGGCTAAGTGGAACCCAGGGAAGGAGAGATGGACAAGGAATATTCACACCTGGCTCTATGCGAGGCCTAAATACATTGTCTCCAGGCTTAGCTCTCCCTCGCTCATCAGCATCATGGAAGGATCATTTGTGCCAGATAGGCTCCCCTCCCCCCGGCTACTAGGAAAACCAAATTAAGACAGGTAATACCATCGCTTCTGACAGGACAAACAGACAAAATATCTCAAAAGTCAAATGAACCTAAAAATATTAAAGTTTAACCAGTTTAAGGAGATGTTTTTGGTAACTAGGAACCACCACTAGGGAAGTATTTTTAGCCCAAGTTTCCTTAATGATAAACTATTTCTGACATATATAACTTCATTTCTCCACCCATAGAATCTCCAAATATCTTTTCCTTATTCCATCCTACCTTTTTTTTTTTTTCCCCATCCTACCTTTCCAACCCACATGTCATGGAAGTTAGAGCAGAGTTTCCCAAGTTTTCGCAGATTTTAGGAGTAGGCACTCTGACAAGTAACAGATCTTCTTGGTTTTTAATATATGGCTCACGTGCCAAAATATACAATTTATGTGGAAATAAATTATATTAATTTTCTTTCTTTTTTTTTTTTTGTAGAGACAGAGTCTCGCTTTATGGCCCTCGGTAGAGTGCCGTGGCCTCACACAGCTCACAGCAACCTCCAACTCCTGGGCTTAAGCGATTCTCTTGCCTCAGCCTCCCGAGTAGCTGGGACTACAGGCACCCGCCATAACGCCCGGCTAGTTTTTGGTTGCAGTTTGGCCGGGGCCGGGTTTGAACCCGTCACCCTCGGTATATGGGGCCGGCGCCTTACCGACTGAGCCACAGGCGCCGCCCTTTAATTTTCTTTCTTTCAAATGTAAAGAGTGCTTATGGGTATAAAGCAGATAATTTCTAACAATATGTTTCAGTGACTATTTCTAACATTGAATTTACTAGTTACTATATATAATGTTTGCTATTTCCCAGGTATTTAAGATAACTAGAGAATTTTCTTATACATAGAGGTTTAGAAGTTTGTAACAGTTGTTTACTTGTTAATTTCTTACCTGAGAGAGGCAGAATTTGTAAAGGTGAAGCATTTTTCACAGTCTGTAAATGTTCTAATTCTTGATAATTAAATGCTGACTGGGGGTGTTTTGGTGGTATTAGACTGGGGTGTGCGGTAGTTTTAGCTGAGATTGTGTCTTGCACAGAATACTGCACCTGCTAAGACAAAGTCAAATTATCATTCAGAGTTGTTTTTTTATCAGACTTTTAATGACACAAGAAGTATAACTAAGAAAACAAACACAAGAGGCAAGAATGTACTTAAATACTACCCTTGAATACTATTTTATCAAAGTCATAAACACCTATGAGGTATAATTATCCACATCTTACAAGAGGAATCTGAGGTTTAAGAAGATTAAATAGTTTAGTTGGCATATAGTGTATAATAAGAAGTAGAGTTAGTTATCAATATAAGTGATAGATTTACATAGATTTATAGATTGCATATATGTTATAAGACAGTGCTACCCATTTTTAAAAGCTTTCTGGGGTTGCTAAAAATAAAAATTGAGCTTTTATATCAAATCTAGAGATACTTTTATAGTTTGCAAGCACGATAATTGCGTTTTCACATGGCCGTGTGAGATGTGCCTCCTCAAACCTTGTTATGACATTGGCACATTACCTGTCCAATGTGGAAAAAAATACACACACACAGACACACACACATGCATGCACCACCCCACCCCCCACCTGCCCATCTAGGGACAAATTCACTTCTTTGCCTCCTTTTTCCTCAATGAATCATAGACCTAAGGGAGAAATTTTAAATTACATGGAGGTGATCCACAAGACTATCAATAAGTTCTGAATAAATTCTGAATACAACAAATGTTATAGAATGTTTATCATAATAATAATGTAGACTCAAGCTCAAAGCTTAAAGTCAAATGCTTAGGTTTCAACCAGCAAATAAAATAGCTTTCTGAGCTACAGAAATATATGCATTTATTAAGCATTAACCTCTAGATTAATATGTACCAACTTTTATTATAAATGGGCATTTTATTCCTTAGTGAGTGAAAAATTTTGGCCACAAACTGACCATAAAGGTGGCATTCTACGTGCCAAATATGGACAATGCTTCTGAAGTTCTTTTATAACTTTACATAATTTGATTCCCCTTATGCCTTTGGCAAGACAGACCTTTCTTCCTATTTAGAAGGAACAGGAAAATGAGCACTTTGAGAGTTTACTCCTGCCTACCAAATTAAATATTAACACTTCACTTAAGTGTTCACTGCTATCTCTAATATTAATATATACCTCAAACCATCTAATCCCTACAAACACCCACAGCTTCCACATACCTCTGAATATAACTTCTGTGCTTTTTCTGCCTCTCTTCACGCTATTACCTATTTAAAAAAATAAACCCCTAATCCAGCAGTTCTCAACCTGTGGGTAGCGACCCCTTTGGGGGTCGAATGACCCTTCCACAGGGGTCACCTAAGACCATCCTGCATATCAGATATTTACATTACGATTCATAACAGTAGCAAAATTACATTTATGAAGTAGCAATAAAAATAATCTTATGGTTGGGGGTCACCACAACATGAGGAATTGTATTAAAGGGTCATGGCATTAGGAAGGTTGAGAACCAGTACCCTAATCTCTATACTAACCATTTCTTCCCCCGTTCTTTTTTTTTTTAGACAGTCTCAAGCTGTAGCCCTTGGTAGAGTGCTGTGGTGTCACAGCTCACAGCAACCTCCAACTTTTGGGCTTAAGTGATTCTCTTGCCTCAGCCTCCCAAGTAGCTAGGATTACAGGTGCCTACCACAATTCTCAGCTATTTTTTGGTTGTAGTTATCATCGCTGTTTGGCGGCCTAAGCTGGATTCGAACCCACTAGCTCCAGTGTGTGTGGCCAGCGCCCTAGCAACTTGAGTTACAGGTGCTGAGCCTCTTCCTCTGTTCTTTAAAACTCATTTTATGGCCAGAGGTAGTAAATAACTCGCACCTATAATGCTAGCACTTTGGGGGGCTGAGATGTAAAGATTGCTTGAGGCCAGGAGTTCAAGACCAGCCTGGGCAACGCAGCTAGACCCCATCTCTATAAAAAAAAATGTAAAATTATCTGGGTGTCCTGATGTGTGCCTATAGTTCCAGCTACTTGGGAGGCTGAGGCAGAAGGATGGTTTGAACCAAGGAGTTTGAGGTTGCAGTAAGCTATGATGATACCATTGTATTCTAGCCCAGGCAATAAAGACCTTGTCAAACAAACAAATAAGTAAATGAATAAACTCATTTTAAGCATTATCTCATCTGTGAACCTTGTCCCTCCTTCTTCCATTTCCTTCTTTCCATGTACGCCACCACACTAAGTCAATTTTTCTATTTTTAGCAAAAATAGCATCTCGATTTGCTTAAGCTGGTCTTAAACTGACCTTAAGCAATCTTCCTGCCTCAGCCAGCCAGAGTGCTAGGATTACAGGCATGAGCCACTGTGCTTGGCTTGTTTATTTTATTTTCCTGTGCAAGTCACGCGAATGTATTAAGGAAATACATTGGAATTTCCTTAATTTGGAATGGGTACAAAGGAACAAATTTTATGTACAGATAACAGCCTGAATTAGGAAAAAAAATAAAATTACTTCAATCCTTTTCAAAGCATGTCAACTGTTAGCCAAATTTGAAATTGCTAAAATTGATAGCTGGCAATTATAACATTTATCAATAGAAACCCTAGGTACCATTCTCCTACTACCATTTTAATAAAATTCCCTTTTCTGTACAGACAGTTCTGTGTATACACTCGGAATATCAAGATTCTGTATTCAGATTGTCAGGGATAAACTGAAGCTTCCAGAATTTGTATCTATTTGATTTTTTTTTTTTTTTTTTTTTGAGACAGAGTCTCACTTTGTCACCCTGGCATCGAGTGCCATGGTGACACAGCTCACAGCAACCTCAAACTCTGGGACTCAAGCAATTCTTTTGTCTCTACCTCCCAAGTAGCTGGGACTACAGGCACCCACCACAACACCTAGCTATTTTTAGAGACGGGTCTTGAACCTGTGAGCTCAGGCAATCAACCTGTCTTGGTCTCTCAGAGTGCTAGGATTACAAGCATGAGCCACGGTGCCCCTATCTGACTTATTTTATTAGAAAAATGAAACTAAATAGGGTGGCGCTCTTAGCTCAGTGGATAGGGCACAGGCCACATACACCCAGGCTGGTGGGCTCGAACCTAGCCCGGGCCAGCTAAAACAACAATGACAACAATAAAAATAGCCAGGTGTGGCTCGGTGCCTGTAGCTCCTGACCTTAAAATTATCCAAATATACACCTAAACGACTTTATCCTAAAGCCACATACACCAGAGCTGGCAGGTTTGAATCCAGCCTGGGCTTGCCAAACAACGACAACTACAACCAAAAAATAGCCAGGTGTTGTGGTGGGTGTCACCTGTCTACCGAAGGGGACAAAGTGAGACTCTGTCTCAAAAAAAAAAAAAATAATAACTTTTTCATGTAAATAAAATAAAAAACAGGGCAGTGCCTGTGGCTCAAAGGAGTAGGGTGCCGGCACCATATACCAGAAGTGGCAGATTCAAATCTGGCCCCGGCCAAAAACTGCAAAAAAGAAATAAATCAATAAATAAAATAAAAAACAATTTCAAGGAAAGCCACTTCTAATTGATGAGTTATAACATCCATACTTTTTAAATTTGAAGGTACAAATAAAGAATTAACTTACCTTTACATTTTCTTTAGAAGGAGAATCATTCTGTTTTACTCCAGTAAATTTAGGGAACATTTCTGCAAACGTATATAAATAAAAATTTCAATATGTATATTATCTTAAAAACTACCAAGTTATAATTTTTCCAGATTAGAAATAAGTGGTGATTTAAAGAGAATGCCTTTAATACAAACCTCTTATATCAAGAAATTCTTATATCTTACAGTCACAGACTTTTGCCCTCTTTGAATTAGCCAAAATTTCTAAAGGGATACCTGCTTTTAAGATATTTTCTTTTTCCGTAATGGAATAAATAAATACCCACTCACAAATTTCAGTTCAGATTATGTTTAGGCAAAAAAGAATATAGTGTGTTACTTCATAGTAAAGAGTTTGAATAAGTGACAGTTTAAAAACTATTAAATCATAAATTACAACAGAGTTAGTTTCTGACATGCAGCTCTGATAATACTGAAATTTTTACCATAGCAGTAAATATAGCCATAAGAGGCTTAATTGAAATAGTTAAGAAATTACTATAAGAGAAAAGAATGTCATTTATCTGAGAGAACATAGTATTTTATTAAAAGTGAAGCTATCTGATCTCCGTGGTCAGGTCTGCTATCTTGCTAAACACTATAATAAACATCCCACCTAATTACTTATAAGCTCTTTGGCAGCCTCAACTATATAGCAACAATTTTGAGGCTGAGGATTTTATAGTATCTCCTTTACCTTTAGAAATACCGTGCATCTGACACTGGCAGTAGAAGTAGATATAAAGAGATGTCTCTGTCAGGATGCTAATATGTCTTTCTTCTTTATCCTACAATTGACTCCGGTGCTATCCTTCCCAATCATAACCCTACCTCAGTGTGGTAAAGAACCAAACTGGTTGTTACTGCCTTGATCCATCTCTCCAAGCCAGCTTTCCCGAACCACTTGAGTGTTCTTTTTTTCAGGCTCCAGGGCACCAAGGCTGGTCAACACCAAATTATTATTCAAACTTAAAATATTCTAATTTTAATAATTACCTTCTGCTTCCTGAAATGCCATCAGTTTCCACTGGATGTGTTACTGTTCTTTCCTCTCCTAAAATGTTTGATGCTGGACATTGTTAAAATTGCTAAATGCCACTCAATGACATGCTTTAAAGAATTCACGTATTTAAAATGACATGAACCATCATAATGTCACTTAACTAAGTATTATTGAAGTGTTGGGGGTTAGGTGGAAGAGGAGGAGAAGGAGACAGACTGAAAGACTGAAGACAGAGATCCAGGAAGCCTTCACATTCAAGGGAGAAATTAATAGTTTCAGCTTTGAACAAAAAAACAAACAGAAATAGACTTCATTAATATGATATAATATATGCACAACTACATAAAAATTATTGAAATATACACCTCAATGACATTATCCTAAAGTATAAACTCCTAAGCATAATAAAAATGATATACTGCATTGGTGTTCTACTAAAAAAAATTAAAGGATATCACCTTAGTTTTCTGATATATGACACTAAAGCTCAGAATTATTATAGAAATTAATAGCTCAAAATATGAAAACAATAGCAAAGGGCATCAAAGAATTTTAATTAAAAATCAAAACCATCTACTATATATATCTCATAAGTTTTATAGATTATAAACAGATGAATGATAACCTATTACTCAGCATTTGCTTCTTATAATCTTACATAGTCTATTTTACAAGAGCATAAGAAACTAAGACTGCATATATCTGTTTATGAGTTCCTGGCCTTTGGAATAAAAAGGCAAACATACATATTTTGACTAGTGAAGACTCTCTATAAGACCTAGCAAACATCAATTAAATTGAGAATAACAATAACATATACATTGTGAACTAATTTCTCTGAGAAACTGCGATAACATGCACGCCTACCTTAAGAAGAATGAATTGGATAATATATATAAAATCACTAAACAAATGCGTATCAACACATACACATATATATGCTAAGTTAACGATGATATGCTCTAATTCAGATCTCAAGAAAAAACTATATACAACTTTGATTACAAAGTTCTTATTTTAAACTATCAAAAAATTTTAACAATAAAATTAAAAAGAGATTTAATTAAAGAGTTCATAGAGATTTAATTAAATGGTTTATTTAATACCTATCAAAGCATTGCCATAGATGCTCCAGGAATACCAAATATTATCACTAAGCCAATTTACACTAAAATTTGAAAAGTTTAATAGGAACATGATAATCCAAAAATGGGATATGCTACCATATTTTGCAGAAGTAATTACCAAAGATTCTGAAATTAGACTCGGCGCCTGTAGCACAGTGGTTAAGGCACCAGCCACATACACCAAAGCTGGTGGGTTCGAACCCAGCCCGGGCCAAACAATAGCCGGGCGTTGTGGTGGGCACCTGCAGTCCCAGCTGCTTGGGAGGCTGAGGCAAGCAAATCGCTTAAGCCCAAGAGTTGGAGGTTGCTGTGAGCTGTGATGCCACGGCACTCTACCGAGGGTGATATAATGAGACTCTGTCTCAAAAAAAAAAAGATTCTGAAATTACAAAGATATATCACATTTTCGTTATAGAAGACAAGGTAAAGAAATGTGATTAAAATCACTACCTGGTTCTTCTTCCTTATTTTATAGAAAAGAAAGCAGGACAGAGATATTAAATTATTTTCCCAAGCTGATCATTCAAACGATGTTTTGTTGATAAAAACCAAGAAATTTGGTTTTGAGGAAAAAATATGTACTCCCTCTAAAGAAGGTTTTGGCAATTTTCACTAACATGTTTTTATAGTTCTTTTAATATTAAAAACAAACCAATTACAGACTAACTGGTCCTTTTATTAAGGGTATTTCAAAGCGTTAGAAATTGGAAACAAACAAAAACCACCAAAAAACAAAAAAATTCTAGACCAATCGTTCTCAAACATGATGGCACATCAGAATTAACTGGGATACCTTTAACACCTCATGTATCTGGCTCCACTCTCCCATTTAATGCAGACTGATTGAGACAGAGTATTTTGAGTAATTTTAAAGTACTGCCAAGGTTGAGAATCACTATTGTAGACAAGCTGCTTATTCAGGAGGACACAGACTGAACAGAAAATTTAAAAATGCACGGGACAGAATTTATCACGATGTCTAAGGCTCAAGTATGGACTTTAATATATGGGAGGTTTTTTACAGTTTGGATCCTTGAATTTTATCTGTCCAGTGCTTTGAAGCAATTGATGAGAAACTTACAAAAGTTAAAAAAACTTAAATGATAACACGAATTTTCCTAGCTTGAATGGCAAAGGTTACTTAAGAGTCTCTCTTTGCATACTTCCTGCATTTTATTAAACCATCTAAAAAGTTAACACAAAATCTAAACTTAAACCAAGTTTGTTAGTTTTCAGATGAGATAGGGCATTTCAGGGTGATATGGGTGTAAACCAGGTTTTTAAAACTTAACATGAAAACTCCTACTTTTGTCACCTCTACAGGAGATCTAAGTCGTAGTACTAAAAAACTCAGGCTGGGAGCAGGGTCTCATGCCTGTAATGCTAGTACTCTGGGAGGCCCATGCAGGAGGATCCATGAGCTCACGAGTTCAAGACCAGACTAAGCAAGAGTGAGAACCTGTCTCTACGAAAAATAGAAAAATTAGGCATGTGGCAGGCACTGTAGTCCCCAGGTACTCAGGAGGCTGAGGCAGAATTGCTTGAGCCCAGGAGTTTGAGGTTGGCGTGAACTAAGCTGATGCACTCTAGCCTGGGCAATAGAATGAGACTCTGTCTCAAAAAAAAAGGAATTTACAATGAAGTACTGCTTCTTAGCCCACAAATCTCTCATTTTCATTTTA
The DNA here is from genome assembly GCF_027406575.1 of Nycticebus coucang. NCBI lineage: Eukaryota > Metazoa > Chordata > Mammalia > Primates > Lorisidae > Nycticebus > Nycticebus coucang. The sequence goes on along the minus strand of NC_069784.1, from coordinate 23,035,976 downwards.
GGAATTGAGATTTTTAAATAGAACTTTCCTTGGAAATCAGTGATCTACCATGTATTCAATCCTATTTAATAAAGCAGAATTAAGTCTGCATTTTTCAAAAGTGCATAAACTGAAGTTTTAGAATAATGGAATATATCTATTTAAGTAATGTGAAATAATAGTCCCCAAACTACTCATAACACATAAATGTGTTTCATATATGAGCTCTTAAAACATGTGTGACACCTAAACAGAATAAACTGTGGTAAAGAGAAACCAACTTATAAAATAACCACAAAAAGTGGTCATTAATACTAAGGAATTTAGGGCGGAGGTTTGATAGAGGGAGGATAAACGGTAGGACCACACCACCTATGGAGCGTATTGCAAGGGTACAAGTCAAATCTGTTAAGCGTAGAACATAAATGTCTTAACACAATAATCAAGTAAATGAGGCGAAAGCTGTATTAATTAGTTTGATGTAAGCACTCCAAACTGTATAAAAAAATCAACACACTGTACCCCACATATGCATAAATGTATTCATGATCTATGTGTATATGACTCAATAAATGGAAAAAAAATATTAAGGAATTTAGAAAAAGTAATTAGAGCTCTGTCCCTGGCAATTAAAATTCTAAGAGACTGTGATGTGGTTAAGAATATTGCACAGTAGCCCATACCTGTAATCTCAGCACTTTAGGAGGTTTGTTTAATGCCAGGAATTCAAGACCAGCCTGGGCAACATCTCAAGATCCTGTCTCTACCAAAACTAATTTTTAAAAAGTTAGCCAGGCCTGGTTGCCCTTGCTGTAGTCCTGCTACTCAAGAGACTGAGGCAGAAAGATCGCTTGAGCCCAGGAGTTTGAGGATATTATGAGCTAAGTTAGTGCTACTGCACCCCAGCCTGGGCAACAGAAGGAGGGAGACATTGTCTAATAAAAACATAAAAGAAAGAAAGAAATAAAAGAGAGAGGAGGAAGGAATAGAGGAAAGAAAGAAAAGGGGTAAGGGCAGGACAGGGCAGGGAAAAGAAGGGAAGGAAGGAAATTGCATATAGCAAATCCAGGAACACAGGTATTAAAAACTAAATTAAGAAAAACATTACTAAAGATCAATACACTTCTATCCGAAGAGAACGTATCATAGAAGCTTTCATTGAAGTTTCCTCTATTAAAATTTTGAGGAAATAAAATTATATTATCTCTTATCTTAAATAATCAAATGTCTATTAACCAGAGTCCTAAAAGTCATAATATTCAAATTAGTTCTGAACCATAATTAATTTTAAAGCTATAAAAATATTATATATATTTTAGTTAATTTTTACTGATACACTGGATAAAGTTTTTGCTGAATAACTAATTTGTACAAAATTAGATTTTCTTAGTAAATAGCCCTATTCCCCCCACCGAAACTTTGACAAAGAATTTGTCAACTGTTCCTTGAGAATGTCATGTGCATAAATAAGCACAGTAGGTACATTCTTATTTTTACTATTGCTATTATTATTGACATGGTCTGACTTGCTTATTTTTCACTATTTACAGTACATCTGTTTCTTTATTTTTATTTTTTTTCCCGAGACAGAGCCGCAAGCTATTGCTCTGGGTAGAGTGCCATGGCATCACAGCTCACAGCAACCTCCAACTCCTGGGCTTAAATGATTCTCTTGCCTCAGCCTCCCAAGTAGCTGGGACCACAAGTACCCACCACACTGCCCGGCTATTTTTTGGTTGTAGTTGTCACTGTTGTTTGACAGGCCCAGGCTGGACTCAAACCCACCAGCTCCAGTGTATGTATGTGGTTGGCGCCCTAGCCTCTTGAGCTACAGGTGCAGAGCTAGTACCTTTCTTTCTTTATGATTTTTGTTACCGTTGTTCCCAGGAAAGTAAAAAGTATTCTCAGCTTACACACTAGAAATGAAGAGCCTTGATATATTTTAATGGATACAATTGAAGTTGATATTTAGGACAGAAGGTCCTATTACTTCATTTACCCATTATATTAAACAAAGATATAATTGTTTTTTTCTCCTTAAGTTAGGATTTGCACTTAACAACTTATAACAAACATTATTTTTCCAACAAAGAACAGAACATGGTTTGAATATTCATAAAACAACTAAAATTTCAAAGATAAATGACAACTCACACTATCAGATTAAAAGACAAATTGACCTTAGTGGCACAAACTGTATACTACCCATAATGTAGCTTTACACATCAAAAATTGCTACTCTGCAACAACAACAACAAAAAAAATTAGCCAGGCTGGGTGGGGGTGGTGCCTGTGGCTCAAAGGAGTAGGGCGCTAGCCCCATATACCAGAAGGTGGCGGGTTCAAACCCAGCCCTGGCCAAAAACTGGTAAAAAAAAAAAAAAAAAAAAAAAAAAATTGCTACTCTGATTTTAACAATATCATTTTTTAAACAACTCCTTTAAATTAAAAAAAGATGACATTAAACAAGAATGTCAGTCATAAAATAAAAATTGAGCATAGCAGTGTTTTAGGATTAGATTATAAAAATAAAAATTGAGCAGAGCAGTGTTTTAGGATTAGATTTCTGATGCTGAGTTACTCTGCTAGAAACTCAGTACAACATAGAATAGACATTGCACCATTTGAAGATCACAAATTGATAATAAACATTCTTTCCTTCAAAATATATATGGGAATATTCTATCAGAAACAGATAATTCATATTAAACTACTTTATTGAAAAAGTCTATATAAGCACTTTTTCACTTTTTCTCTAATATTCAAGGCATTTAGTAAAATTAGATAATTCAAGCTAACAGTTCCAGTAAGAGTTTTATCCAACAAATAAAAGACAAAGTGCTCTAACTTAGTAGGCCACAAATGCTTTTATTAGGTGATATTACAAATGCTAATTACAATTTAAAATACTAAATGCAACTTGGATTTTTTCCAGTCTTGTTTTATGTTTAGAAGTCAAATATAAGGAAATACTATGTAATCAGAGCCCTAAGTTAATTTTTAAATTTTCTAGTATGACAAATTACAACAAAAGAAAAAATTCTCTTTATTCTTACAAAAATGTTTATCACTATATACTTTATGAAATGTAGAACAAAATGCAGCAATCAACACAATATAAATGCAAGCTAAACAGAACTGAGAGTAAAACAGAATGTACTTACTACAAGCTAACTGCCCTGACTACCAGACTAAGAAACAGGAATGCTCTCATGAATGGTAAGAATTCCTGATGATACCATAATTCTGTCTGGGATGCTTTGTTAAAGAGAGAACCAAATTTCACACACACACAAAAATCTAATTTAAAATAAAGCCAAATTTAGACACAAAAGTGCTCTATTCTGAATTTGCCTTTTGGTCAATAAAGATGGAGCACCATCAGGTCAGTATCCATGTGGCAGTGATTAGTTGTCAACTACATAACCTTTCAGGACAAAGCACAAAAAAACCCATGAATGACCTAAGCTTGCCACAATTGATAGATACATAAGAAATAACATGGTACTTTAGCATAACCTGAGTTTGAAGTACATTCTTCTACAGATGGAAAGTAATATTCTACAGTAACAAAATCAGAGAAGTGAAATGAAATCTGCTTCGGGGATAACTGGTTTCTTAATTCAAAATAAGTGTTCAGTTCAGAATGTAGTATCACAACAGGACATACTTTGCAACGTCAGAATGATCTGATATACCACGGAGAGTAAAGCGAAAGGTACCCCCGTGTAATCTTTTATTTTATAAAAAGAAGCGAAGATCAGTATTTTATTATCTGACATTTTCTGGTATTAAGATTTGGTATTATTTATTAAGAGACTATCCCACCTTGAGGGAACTTATTTTCAACATTACAAACTTACAAGTCACATATGTGTAATACGAAGTTTCATTTTATACAGTATCTCTTTTAAGGGAAATAATTAAGATTGTCAACATGAAATAAAATAGTAACTGTGATATCCAAACCATAGATGTTAGGTATATAACAAACATTTCTTCAAAATACGTCTCAATATTGCAAGAAAAGAATGTCCCCACCAACAGAGGGACAGCTAACCTGATTCGGAATCGCTGCTGTCGGAAGAGCTGGAGTCGCTGCTGCTGCTGTCAGACCCCGAGGAGCTACAGTCGCTGCTGCTGCTCTCGCTCAGCCGGGAACCGCAGCCCACCGCTTTGGACGGCTGTGTCTTCTCAGCTACAAAACAGGGGCGCACGTTAAAATGCCGAGAGAACGAAATAGTCAAGGGAACGTTTAAAAATCGCCACCTACGTTTAGTTTGACGTTTTCTAGAATTTAACTGATTATTGACATCCAGCAACCGTTTTTCCAATTCCTGTTTTTTCTGTGAATGAAGTTCTTCTTTGGACTTCATTGTTTTCTTAGCTGTGTGATTTAGGAGAAACAAAAAAGAGTTGAGTATAACCAAAACTTGACACTAATACCAGACTGATCTCTATTAATTTACCAAAATACATACTGTGAGGTCTTAGTGGTCTTTTCCTTAAACACGCGGCAACATATTTTTCTAATTCTCTCAGTGTTGATGCTTTCAGGGTTTCAAAGTCAATCTCTATCTCATCAGGGTTGGAATTTCTCAGTGAAGGCTCTCTTGATTGTATTATACGAACTACACGCCCAAGTTTATCACCAGGGAGTTTGTTTATATCCAAACTTAACTGCCTTTTCTCATCATAGTTCATAGGTTTAGCATTATCTTCCTCTCCGGGTTTCAGAGCAAAGACCTGCTGTTTTCTCTTCTTTGACTGACTGTAACAAAAATTAAATTTAGTCACACTTATTTTAGATAATGTTACTATTGTAATAAGCTGTCATAAAAGATACTTACTTGCTCTTGGATTTTTCCTTGGGTTTCGTTTGCTTAAACTTCTTCCTTGGATTTTCATCTCTGTTATTAACCTTTTCTTTTTTCTTTTCCTTTTTGGATTTCTCATTCTTTTTCTTTAGCTTACGGAAAGGTACTTGGGACAGAACCTGCAGCTGTTGATGAACAGCTTTAAGCTAGTAAAGTAAAAATACATTTAAACAGTCATGGCTCTAAATAAAGACACTAGAAAAAAAAAAAAGACATTCTAAAACCAAGAGTGTCTTTTTTTTTTTTTTTTGAGACAGAGTATCTCTATGTTGCCCTTGGTAGAGTGCCTTGGCATCACAGATCACAGCAACTGCTAACTCTTGGGTTTAAGCGATTCTCTTGCCTCAGCCTCCCAAGTAGCTGGAACTACAGGCACCGACCACAACGCCCCACTATTTTTGTTACAGTTGTCATTGTTGTTTAGCTGGCCCGGGCTGGGTTCAAACCCACCAGTCTGGGTGTGTCTGGCCAGTGCCCTACCCACTGAGTTACAGGCACTGCCCAATAGTATCTTTTGTGAAATTCATTTCATATTACATTTCCTTCAGATTCTTACTTCACAAATTCATTACTTTAAAAAGGTCTATAATGAAACTACAAACTCTATGTGCTCAACACATAAACTTAAATATTTATCTAAAAACAGACCAGAAGTCATTAACATTTTCAGGTGGTCTTAAGGTTTTGGTAACTGATCTTTTTTCAGGCTTGAGCTCAGAGCAGGTCAATATTATGTTATATAAGGTAGCAAATGTTAAGATTTCATTCATAAAATAACTCAGATTATGTCATAAATCCTATCAGTGAGAATCAACCACTCAATTATGATTAGGAATATAAATAATAATTTCTTAAAATAAAACTTTTACAATATATAGATATTTAAATAGGAAAGACTATTAAACATCACAAAAGTGCCAATAAGTAAACAAAGCCACAGTTGCCAAATGATCTAAATTTAAATAGCTTTAAATCTACCAAAAGGACTATATAATGGATCATCAGCTTATGGAAAGAAGGTCAGAACGTGTTTGATACAATCAACTACCTGCTCCTGAAGTTTTGCAAGACGCTGAACTCGTTCATCTTCAGAATCATCGGAAGAGTTACCTTCTGAGGAAGCTTCACTACTGCTTTCTTTACCAACAGCTTTTGTGGAGTCTGTTTTGATGCAACAAACAGCCATACTCTCAACAGGTTCATCTGGGATCTTGGCAAAATGCATTTCAAAAACATCCTGAAATGGATAATTAGACTATTATGTGCTTCTGCATTTTTTATTAAATGACAACTTTTAGTAAAAAGTACATTTAAAAGTTGTATTTTTCCTTTAAGACAGACACATTAGAAGAAATATAGTTAGACTCATGCTTCCCTATTTGCCAAACTTTGCTCAACTTTTCTCGTTTTTTTTTTTTGTAGAGACAGAGTCTCACTTTATTGCCCTCGGTTGAGTGCCATGGCGTCACACGGCTCACAGCAACCTCCAACTCCTGGGCTTAAGTGATTCTCTTGCCTCAGCCTCCCGAGCAGCTGGGACTACAGGCGCCCGCCACAACGCCCGGCTATTTTTTGGTTGCAGTTTAGCCGGGGCCGGGTTTGAACCCGCCACCCTCGGTATATGGGGCCGGCGCCTTACCGACTGAGCCACAGGCGCCACCCACTCCATTTTTTTTTTTTTTAAACAAACTAAACTTCTCAAGTTATATAAAGGACCTTCTTTCAAGGGCCCTGTCGTTGTTGCATCGTTCTACCATCTCCAAATAGCTCAGCTGTCAAGTCTTTGGACTGTCCCTCCAGTGGAACATGGGATCTAGTCAACCCTGTCTCAGAATCTACTGTCCTCTCTTTATTAATATCTCCCCAGTTTCCTCTATTTGCAGGGCAGCTTTGTTAAAAGATCTGCTACTAAAGGATTTAATCATCTAAAAACCCAATGACTGTTTTACAAGTATTGTTTATAGGTCAGGTGCACTGGCTCACGCCTGTAATCCTAGCACTTTGGGATACCAACATAGGAAGATTGCTTGAGGATAAGAGTTCAAGACCAGCCAGAGCACGGGTGAGACCTTGGCTCTACTAAACATAGAGAAATTAGCCATGTGTGGTGGTTGTACATCTGTAGTTAGTCTCAGCTACTCAAGAGTCTGAGGCAGGAGGATCACTTGAGCCCAAGAGTTCAGGTTATAGTGAGCTATGATGATGCCACTGCACTCTAGCCAGATAGAGCAAGACTTTGCCTCCAAAAAATAAGTATTATTTATAAACAGTTTTATACTACTTAGGGGCATGGTGTTATTCTTTACTCTTGAGTTATAGTACTAACAATTTTAAACTATATTCGGAGGAGATACGTTTTCAGAGCACAAGCATAACTCACTTGAAGCATCTTTGCCATTGTCACAACTTCATGATCTGGAGGATTATATTTGTAGCAATTCATAAACATTAATCTAACATCAGCAGCAAATTCATATGCATCCTTATATTCTTGGTTGTCCATTTTCCCCTAAATTAAAGAAAAACTACAGGATTCATAAGCAATATTAGTTTTTTTGCTTGTTTGTTTTTTTGAGACAGAGCCCTACTTTGTTGCCCTCGGTAGAGTGCTATGACATCATAGCTCACAGCAACCTCAAACTCTTGGGCTCAAGCAATTCTCTTGCCTCAGCCTCCCATGTAGCTGGACTCAGGTGCCAGCCACAATGCCCAGCTATTTCTTTTTTTAAGAGACAGGGTCTCGCTCTTGCTCAGGCTGGTCTCAAATCTGTGAGCTCAGGCAATCCACCTGCCTCAGCCTCCCAGAGTGCTAGGATTACAGGCATGAGCCACTGCGCCCGGCCCAATATATTTTAATTCAATAATTATTTAAGCACCTTCATTATTATCTATGTTATAAAATACAGATCAATACCTAACAAAAACAGTCATACACCATCCAGATTTGTCAAATGTTAAAATTCTGCTACATTGTTTCATGTTTTTCAGACATTAGAAAAAAAGAAGAAAGGACATACCAGGTAAAGCAAGAACAGGGACAAAAGCAGGAAAACAGTGTTTTCATATAATCCTGATTAGGGAAGTTTGATGGCAAGAAACCAATAAAAATATAACTGCTTCAACCAATCAACCCTGAACATCTAAATAAAAGATTTATACTGCAATTCTCCTGGCAATGAAAGACATTAAATGCAGAAGAGTGATATGACCATCAGTAACGTTTTTAGATGGCTGCATGTAAGGTAGTTAGAAGTATGAAGGTAGAGTAGGCGATTTGTTTTTCTTTTTATGAAGCTTCCTAATAGTAAGAAAATCCTATAGACTGCTGAGCGAAACGTGTATATTATTGGGCAATTCACAAACAAATAGAAAAGGCCAATAAACAATTGCGACTAGCTAGACCTCGATTTTAATTAAAGAAATGCAGAACAAAAATAGGAAACATAATCAAATCACTGACAATTGAGAATAATTCCAGAGAACTAAATTAAAGTTGCCATCTTCCAGTCACTGGAATGCTAACCAGTTTATATCCTAACCAGTTTACACATTGCTGCTAGAGAAAACATTATAAAAGTAAAACGAGTAAGCTATTTTCTTGTTTAAAGGCAGCTCTTGGCCTCTTTGCAATGATCTTTCTTGTTGAAGACCTAGATTTCCTTCCACTTCATTGTTCCCCAGTTACTCCTTCGTGTTCTTCATGTGTTTCAAGCTGGCCTAAGTATGGTATTCTATGTAACTCAAATACTGTGGTATAGAAATGTAGATGTGTTTAAGTAGAAGAAAACAGAAAGACATTTTTAAAATGTCCCAATGATTAACTCCAAGTGGTATAAATGCTGATTTTAAATTCCTTCATCTTTTCCTGGACTTTAAAATTTCTTTGCAATGAATTACTTTCATGAGAAGTTCCTCTTATTAAGGCAAAATTTACCTTAATAGTTCCAAGATCCATCGGATGTTTGACAATGTCATAGTAGTTATGGAGTCCCAAAGCACTGACGTCAACAGGATTATAAAAGGGCCATGCATACGAAAAGTGTTTCTTTGCAAGCATTTCTTTAAGAATCTCACTGCAGTGCCTTAATTGTTCAGTTACTTTAACATTCTTTCCAACATTATATTGTTGCTGAGAATCAGGCAAAACATTCTTCTGCACATTTTCTTTTATTGGTGGCATTTTTGCTGATTGTTTTTCTGTGAGTGTTGGAGAAGATTCGCAATTTGCTTTAACCACTGACGTCATGGGAGTTGTTGTATCTGCTTTCCTCTTCACACCCCTTGTAACCTAAAACAAAACAATTCAACAAAAAACCACATTTAAGGTGATATTCAGAGCAATAGTTTTCAAATTATTTGATCATTACTCTTATCCATTAAAAAATGGAATAATTGTAGCATCAGAAGTCTTTACACAGATAATTTACACATAACTGTTTTCAATCAATCTATGAATTAAACAGTAGTAAAGGTTCATTTCCTGTTATAGGCAAAATAAATAATAAAATTTTCTTACCACACTTCAAGAATGTCTTGAAAACCCTTAAGATGAATGAAAGGCAGAAAAATCAAAGTAATGGTCGGTCATGCAAAAAAACACATTTCTGAATTCCTAGTGTATACAATTTTAAAAAGAAAAATAGGTAGGTGGACAATTTCCAACTGTTAACGCTATCATGATACTAAGACAATTCAACTTCTACTGAGAATCTAAGAAACCTCTAAAATTTGTCTAGCCTCCTATGTCTCTGTTCATAAAATGTATAGAGGCAGAAATAGTGTGACTTAAGATTGCTATATGTTGAAGACCCATTTTCATATCAACAACTGAAAAAAAGGCAAAAACCACAACATCCAATTTCATCCATGTTGAAATATTTCGGAAACCAATGATTTTAAAACAACAAACTTACTTGGGCTATAGTTTGTGAGCTAGAGTTGACTGGAGCTCCTTGTGCCCCATTTAAAGGAGAAACAGGTGCCTCAGGAAACACAGGAGTTGCTTGCTGCTTCAATATCTTGTCTGTTGCTTTGGGGGATGGTTTTTCTTTAACAGAAGAAACTGTTTCATTGTGTTGAGCGCCTAGTAAAGTATGAACCAGAGTCATCAAATATTTGAGTGAGTACAGAATAAAACACCATTTTCTCTCCCAGCATTCTATTTAAATTCAGCTTTCTAGTACCATAAGCACTCATTCTTCTTTGAAATCTTCCCACACACTGTCATGAACAATTAGACCAATTTAGGCTTGGCGCCTGTATCTCAGTGGTTAGGGCGCCAGCCATATACACCAAGGCAAGTGGGTTCGAACCTGGCCCGGGCGTGCTAAACAACGATAGCTGCAACAAAAAATAGCCGGGTGTTGTGGCGGACACCTGTAGTCCCAGCTACTTGGGAAGCTGAGGCAAGAGAATTGCTTAAGCCCAAGAGTTTCAGGTTGCTGTGAGCTGTGATGCAATAGCACTCCACTGAGGGCAATATAGTGAGACTCTGTCTCAAAAAATACAAAAAAACCCCAAACAATTAGACCAATTTAGTTATAATAAGAGAAGCTTCTTAATATTATAAAATATATTTAATTTTTAAACAACTGATTTTTTTTTTTTTTTTGAGACAAAGTTCCAACTGTTGCCCTGGGTAGAGTGCTATGGCATCACAGCTCACAGCAATCTCCAACTTTTGGGCTTAAACGACTCTCTTGCTCAGCCTCCCAAGTAGCTGGGACTACAGGCACCCACCACAACACCCGGCTATTTTTTTGGTTGTAGTTGTCATTGTTGTTTAGGGCTAGGACTGCATTTGAACCCGCCAGCTCCGGTGGACGTGGCTGGAGCCCTAGCCACTGAGCTACAGGCACCGAGCCTAAACATCTGATTTACTAAGCACCACTAAAGACCATCCCAATGAGTATTTCCCCCCAAAACAAAACTTATTTTTATGAGTAATGACATTCTTATTTTGACAGCTTATTAAAAATTGTAATACACATCTTGTTACAATGGAAACTTCAAAACTTGTTAATGACATGTTTGTCAGTTTTCCTCAACAGCATGGCTGGCTTAAACTAAGACTAGTACTAGAGCTCTGTGGTTAGTTTCAAGTAGCTGTGAAAATGAGCAAAAATTTCAGAGACCCTGAAGACAAACCATACAGAACCATGGAGGTCTTCAGAGTGCTCTGCATCAATATCCAAGGACCTCATAATTGTTACAGATCATCCAGAGAACAGAAGATAGGAACATGACTCTCCTTATCAACACCTCCTCAGACTATTCTGCTACAAGAACAGTTGTGCATTTTTATCTACACTATGTGTTCCTAGAGAATAAGATATCTGGTTCACAAATATTTGGAGTTACAATGTTAGTCTCCACAGATGGGTGATTGTATCTTTATTGACATTAAGAGATTTCAAATTGCATTCGTGCTTCTGTGTGTACATGATGAGAAGTGGGCAGTGGGCACCGTGGTGAAGACTGGTCTTTCCTGCGTCTCTGTTAACTCTGCTGTCTGCTCTTCTACGATGCTGCATCCCTAACTGTACACAGTGTAGTGATACCTAGGAGTATAAAGTCGTCGCCTATCGATAAAAATCACTAAGTTGGTTTAAAAAAAAAAAGATACTTGGATCACATCATTCTGAAATCTCTTATTATGAAGGTCTATCCTTCCACCAAGGAAATTCCATTCTTCTAATTGCTAAGGAAAAAAAAAATCCCTTGGAATCATCTTTGACTCCACTCTCTAACACAATATCCAGCCTCCCAGCAAACCCTATTACCTCTATTTTCAGGACCAGAATTTAACCACTTCTTACAAGTGGTAATCACCTGGTCCAAAGCATCATCTTAATTAGCGGTTCTCAACCTGTGGGTTGCGACCCCCTTGTAACAATGAAAATACATCCTGCATATCAGATATTTACATTACGATTCATAAAAGTAGCAAAATTATAGTTATGAAGTAGCAACGAAAATCATTTTATGGTTGGGGGCTCACCACAACATGAGGAACTGTATTAAAGGGTCATGGCCTTAGGAAGGTTGAGAACCACTGGTCTTAGTGGTGGTGTCTTAACTTCTTTACTGTAGTAACATCCTAACAGGTCTACCTTCTGCTTTTATGCCCTAGTCTGTCCTCAAAGTCATCTTTGAAAACTCATTATCAGATCCTGACACTTCTGTTCAATTCACTCCAATGGCTTCTAACCTTTTTTGTAATTTCAGATTAATATGAGGGTACAGACGATTAGGTTACATTATTGGTATTTGTTAGGTGGAGTCCAAGTTGTAGTCATGCCCCACACCCAGGTGTGCCACATACCCTTACAGTGTTCCCATTAGGTGACAACACACCAATCCCCACCTCTTCCTCTCTTTCTTCTCCCCCATTTGAGTTTAATTATGTAATTCACTTATGTGAGTAGGTATTTGTTCATCTACTAGTTTCATATTAGTGTTGAGTACATTGGAAAACTTGCTTTTCCGTTCTTGTGATACTTTACTAAGTAGACTGTTCTCCAATTCCATCCAGGTCGATATAAAAGATGTAAAGTCTCCACTTTTTCACAGCTAAATAGTATTCCATGGTAGACATACATCACAGTTTATTAATCCATTCCTGGGTTAATGGGAACTTGGGTTGATTCCACATCTTGGTGATTGTGAATTGAGCTGTGATAAACATTCTAGTGCATATGTCCTTAAGGAAAAATGGTTTATTTTCTTCTGGGTAGATATCTAGTATTGAGACTGTGGGATCAAGTGGAAGGTTTGCTTTTAGTTTTTTGTGGATTCTCCGTACTTCTTTCCAAACAGGCTGCATTAGTTTGCAATCCTACCAACAGTGTAAAAGTGTTCCTTCTTCTCCACATCCTCACCAGCATCTGTAGCATTGGGACTTTGTCATGTGGGCTGTTCTCACTAGGGTTAAGTGATATCTCAAGGTGGTTTTGATTTGCATTTCTCTGATAATTAGGCACAATGAACATTTTTTTCACGTGTTTGTTGGCCACCTGTCCGTCTTCGGAGAAAGTTCTGTTCATATCTCTTGCCAAGTAATAAATGGGTTTGCTTTTTTGTTGTAGATTAATCTGAGTTCTCTGTAGATTCAGGTTATCAACCCTTTATCATATCTATAACATGTAAATATCTTTTCCTATTCTGAAGGCTGTCTGTTTGCTTTAATTATTGTGTCCTTAGTCGTGCAAAAGTTTTTTAGCTTCATTAAGTCCCCTTTGTTTATTTTTGTTGTTGCAAGTGCCAATGAAGACTTCATAAAATCTTTCCCCAGGCTGATATCATCAAGAGTTTCCCCCCCGCTTTCTGTCTTGTCTTGTAAGTAAAAACGAAAGTCCTCAAAATGGATTGTAGGATGTATATGATCTGCATGCTCTTCCCCAACCTCTACCCTCCTTCCAACGTCAGTCCCTATTACTTCCCACCTCCCTTGTTTCACTTGCCTCTGTCGTCAAATTTGGTAAGCAGAAGACTATTCACTTTACCTAAAAGGTACATTGATGTCTCATTCCAACATTTCCTTTAGGCCTTTACTCAAATGTCACCTTCTCAACTACCTTGTATAAAAAATAATCTTTTCCCTCTACCCAACCTTCCCATCATCTCCCTCTCTTAATTCTGCTCTATTTTTTCCACGCCATTATCACATTTGATATATGAGGGCTGTCCAGAAATGATCCAGTCACATAACATGAAAAATAGTGACACACATGGGCAGCTTTTCTGGGCAGCCCTTATATACCATATAGTCATCCTTGGCTCTCCAATTCTTGCTAAACAAACTCAGAAACTAAATTTCAGTGTATTTAGCTGACTGTGGTGACTCACACCTGTAATCCCAGCTACTCAGGAGGCTGAGGTGGGAGGATCACTAAAGGCTAGGAGTTTGAGACAAGCCTGAGCAACAAAGCAAGACCCCATTTCTACAAAGAGTAAAAAAAAAAAAAAAAACTAGCTGGGTGTGGTGGCATGCACCTATAGTCCCAGCTACTGGGAGAGGAGAGGAGGATTGCTTGAGCCCAGGAGGTTGAGACTGCAGTGAGCTATGATCACATCACTGCCCTCCAGCCTAGGTGACAGTGTAAGAACCCATCCCTTTAAAAAAAAAAAAAATGAAAAAAGAAAAAATAAATAGATTTGAATGTATTTTAAGATAGGGTTAATCTTCCTTAATATGTGTTCTACTAAATCTTACGAATCCAATAGATTCAGATAACCTCGCATTCTTTGATATTCTGTTGTTCTTTGAGTAAAAGGACTTTGTTAGAACACCTCTATATTACTTGTGCCTAATTCAGTACTTGGTACATAAGAGGAAGACAATAAACATTCATTGCATGCCTATTATGTTGTGAGTGCCAAAGCATGATAAAGAACATGACAGGGTCTCTGCCCTGTGGAACTTTCTGTCTGGTGTAAAAAACGGAGAAAACATAATTTATCAAATTGATTACAAGTGATACTAAATTTTAGGAAGCAAATGAATACGGTGCTAACTAAATTATGGCAGAACCAACTATGGAGAAAGTAGCCAAGGAAGGCCTCTGGAAAGGTGACAATTAAGACACCACTGTAGGGCGGCGCCTGTGGCTCAGTCGGTAGGGCGCCGGCCCCATATACCGAGGGTGGCGGGTTCAAACCCGGCCCCGGCCAAACTGCAACCAAAAAATAGCCGGGCGTTGTGACGGCCGCCTGTAGTCCCAGCTACTCGGGAGGCTGAGGCAAGAGAATCGCTTAAGCCCAGGAGTTGGAGGTTGCTGTGAGCTGTGTGAGGCCATGGCACTCTACCGAGGGCCATAAAGTGAGACTCTGTCTCTACAAAAAAAAAAAAAAAAAGACACCACTGTAAAGGTAAGAAGTAGCCAGGCAGGGGAACTGGGTATAAAGTAGAGAGAAGGTAGCAGTAAAAATGTATTCCAAAACAATCAGTGGGGAAAATCTCAGTGAGAGGGAAAATAGCCCAGAATAAGAATGGAAAATTGGGCAAGGCCCAGATCACAAAGGGCCACGGTATTAAATTTAAGTTTCATTCTTCCATGACCAGCCAAAGGTATGTTTTAACAGGTAAATGACATCTTCTAGTTTGTTTCTAGAAGACCATGTTTGCTATTATGTAAAAGATAGACCAGATATCATAATCAGGATAACTAGGATTAAGAAAATGGAAGCTTAAACTAGGATAGCTAAAGAGAAATTTGGAAATCTGCTGTGTCCAAATGACTTACTAATGAACAGAATGCATGAGAAAGAATTAAAGCAAGAAAGGAATCAAGGATAACTTCTAGATTTCTGGCTTAAACAACTGTATGTATGTATATATCATTTTCTATTATGGGAAGATTAGTATTTAACTCTGAGCATTTTAAGTGTGAGATGTGTATAAGACTTCAAAGTGGGGCAGCGCCTGTGGCTCAGTGGGTAGGGCATCTGCCCATATACAAAGGGTGCTGGGTTCGAACCCGGCCCTGGCCAAACTGCAACAACAAAATAATAGCCAGGCATCATGGCGGGCACCTGTAGACACAGCTACTTGGGAGGCTGAGGCAAGAGAATCGCCTAAGCTCAGGAGTTGGAGGTTGCTGTGACCTGTAATGCCACCGCACTCTACCGAGGGCGATAAAGTGAAACTGTCTCTAAAATTAAAAAACAAAACAAAACAAAACAAAAAAAAAAAAAAAACATTTCAAAGTGGGCTTGGTGCCTGTAGCTCAGCAGCTAGGGCACCAGCCACATATACTGGAGCTAGTAGGTTCAAACCCAGCCCCAGCCTGCCAGACAATAATGACAACTGCAACAAAAAAATAGCCGGGTATTGTGGTGGGCGCCTGTAGTCCCAGCTACTCTGGAGGCTGACGCAGGAGAATCGCTTAGGCCCAGGAGTTAGAGGCTGCTGTGAGCTGTGATGAGGGCAACATAGTGAGACTCTGTCTCAAAAAACAAAAAAAAAATTCTTTTAAGTGAAGATGTTGAGTGGCTTGAACAATTTGTTTCTCAAAGGAGAAGACTTTATTAGAAATACAAATTTGGGGCAGCACCTGTGGCTCAGTGGGTAGGGTGCCAGCCCCATATACTAAGGGTGACAGGTTCGAACCTGGCCCCGGCCAAACTACAACAATAAATAGCCAGGTGTTGTGGCAGGTGCCTATACTCTCAGCTACTTGGGAGGCTGAGACAAGGGAATCACCTAAGCCCAGAAATTAAAGGTTGTTGTGAGCTGTGATGCCACAGCACTCTAGTAAGGGTGACAAAGTGAGACTCTGTCTCAAAAAGAAAAAAAATACAAATTTGGAAAATAACACACAGATGGAATTTAATAAAAGAATATCTATTTCATTTCTTTGTTAGATAGAATTTCACTCTGTTGGGTGGCACCTGTGGCTCAGTGAGTAAGGGCGTCGGCCCTATATACCAAAGGTGGCAGGTTTGAACCTGGCCCTGGCCAAACTGCAACAACAAAAAAATAACCGGGCGTTGTGGCAGGTGCCTATAGTCCCAGCTACTCAGGAGTCTGAGACAAGAGAATCACCTAAGCTCAAGAGCTGGAGGTTGCTGTGAGCTATGATGCCACAGCACTCTACCAAGGGTGGCAAAGTAAGACTCTGTCTCTAAAAAAAAAAATAAATAAATAAAATGAAATAGATAAAATAAAATAATGAATTTCACTCTGTTGCCCAGGCTAGAGTGTCTTGGTGTCATAATTCATAGTAACTTCAAACTCTTGGGCTCAAGCAATCCTCTTGCTTCAGCCACCCAAGCAGTTGCGACCATAGGCATGCATCCCAACACCCAGCTCATTTTTTTCATTTTCAGTAGAGTTGGGGTCTTTCTCTTGTTCAGGTTAGTCTTAAACTCCTGAGCTCAAACAATCCTCCTGCCTCAGCCTCTCAGAGTGCTGGGATTACAGATGTGAACCACTTCACCCAGTAAAAGAGTATCTAATATCAAGCCCTAAAAAAAGCAAAAGCAAAAACAAAAACAAAAAAATATATAATTTAGGGACATTGAGTAGAAAATGATGATATGGCCAAGATTATATAACAGGAAGTAAGCCCACATAACTAATGCATGCACCAAGAAATAAAGGTATGTCAAGAAAAGACACACAGCCGTCTACAGCAACTACCAGCAGAGGTCACATCACATGAGAATAGAACAATATTAATTAAATTTTGTAACATGATAAGTGACCCTGACTGATAAAAACATTTTTGGTGGTGCACTAAAGCTGGAACCTTTACTGAGATGAGTACCTGGGTGTACAGGAAGAAAGCAGAGAGACAGAACAGGGGCAGGAAGAAGGAAATGCGTAAAGGAAGGTTTCTTATAAGCACTGATTTTTCTCTTTTTCTGTAAACACTCATTTTATCATTCAATTCAATGGCTCAGAATTCCCCAAGGGGAGTTGGAGTCGCTGCAGCTGAGTCCTGACATGGTCCCTGGGTACCCCCGACATTTGCCCAACTTGCAGTCCTGATTCCTTTTGGTTCCAAGTGCAGTATGGCAACTCTCAAGGATCAGCTGATTCTTAATGTTCTAAAGGAAGAGTAGACCTCCCCAAAATAAGATTACAGTTAGTGGGGTTGGGGCTGTTGGCATGGCCTGTGCCATCAGTATCTTAACGAAGGACTTGGCAGATGAGCTTTGGTCTTGTTGTCACTGAAGACATATTGAAGGGAGAGATGATGGATCTCCAACATGGCAGCCTTTTCCTTAGAATACCAAAAATTGTCTCTAACAAAAACTACAATGTGACTGCAAATCCAAGCTGGTTATTATCACAGCAGAGGTATGCCAGCAGAAGGGAGAACGTCTTAATTTGGTCCAGTGAAACGTTAACATCTTTAAGTTCAAATGCAAAATACAGCCCAAATTGCAAGTTGCCTGTTGTTTCAAATCCAGTGGATATCTTGATCTATGTGTCTTGGAAGATAAGTGGCTTTCTCAAAAACCGTGTCATTGGAAGTGGTTATAATTTAGACTCAGCCCAGTTTCATCACCTGATGGGGGAGAGGCTGGGAGTTCACCCATTAAGCTGTCACAGATGGGTCCCTAGGGAGCAGGGAGACTCTAGTGTGCCTGTGTGGAGTGGACTGAATGTTGCTGGTGTCTTCCTAAAGAATCTACACCCAGGCTGGGTGTGGTGGCTCACGCCTGTAGTCCCAGTGCTGTGGGAGGCCGAGGCAGGTGGATTGCCTGAGCTCAGAGGTTCGAGACCAGTATGAGCAGCAGTGAGCCAGAGTAAGACCCCGTCTCTACTAACATCAAGAACATCGCCAGAGGAAGAAGAAAATGAACAAAAAAAAAGAGTACTTCAAATGAAGAAGAATGAACAAGCAAGCTGAAATTAAAAAAATAAAATAAAAAAAGAATCTACACCCAGATTTAGGCACCGATAAGGATAAGGAGCAATGGAAAGAGGTTCACAAGCAGGTGGTTCAGAGTGCTTATGAAGTGATCAAAGTGAAAGGCTACAGCTCCTGGGCCACTGGACTCTCTGTGGCAAATTTGGCAGAAAGCACGATAAAGAATCTCAGGCATGTGCATCCAGTTTCCACCATGATCAAGGGTCTCCATGGAATAAAAGATGATGTCTTCCTTAGTGTTCCTTGCATCTTGGGACAGAATGGAATTTTAGACCTTGTGAAGGTGACTCTAACTCCTGAGGAAGAGGGCTGTTTCAAAAAGAGTGCAGGCTCAGCACCTGTGGCTCAAGTGGCTAAGCCACTTATATATACCTGAGCTGGCAGGTTCAAATCCAGCCCAGGCCTGTCAAACAACAATGACGGCTGCAACCAAAAAATAGCCAGGCATTGTGGCGAGCGCCTGAAGTCCCAGCTATTTGGGAGATGGAGGTGGGAGAATCGCTTGAACCTAGGAGTTGGAGGCTGCTGTGAGCTGTGATGCCACAGCACTCTACTCAGGGTGACAGTTTGAGGCTCTGTCTCAAAAAAGAAAAGAAAAAAAAGAGAAGAAGAGTGTAGATATACTTTAGGGGATCCAAACCAGCTGCAGTTTAAAGCCTTCTACTGTCATACTGCTGCTTCACTGTCTAGGCTACAACAGGATTTTATTTGGAAGTTGTACACGTGGTCCTTTTATCTGATGTGCAATTAAAATAGTTATATTAAGATGGCCATGAAAAACATAATTGTCCTAAAGTTAAAAATGGGAATGGTTTGTAAAACCCTACAGCTGTATCCTGATACTGGATGGACTTTATCCTATGTAGTCCTAAACGGATTAGGGTAAAACAGTTCCACCACTGCTGAGGCACCACTGCCCATGCGGGACACGCTGCAGTTGCTCTTCAACCCAGATGTGTGTTTACTGCTGTTATATGACTTCTGGTTCCTTCACTCAACATGTCTAGTCCAGCCTTTTCTCAATCAGTCATATCCTGGAATCCAATGTATAAATCCAACATTGCATGTCCTGTGCATAACTGTTTTAAAGGTTCTTATTTTGTGTACTATACATATGAGTAGTGTACACTGCCATATAATGTAAAAAGGAAGATCTACATGTAAACAATGTAAGCTACTATCCAAATGTCATACCAACTAAACCACCTCATAAATCTTGAACAGTGGAAAAAAAAGAAAAGAATCCCCCAGGTATCAGTCTGAGAAATGGAATTTTTTTTTTTTTTGAGACAGAGTCTCACTATGTCACCCTCAGTAGAGTGCTATGGCATCACAGCTCACAGCAACCTCTAACTCTTGGGCTTAAGCAATTTTCTTGCCTCAGCCTCCCAAATAGCTGGGACTAGAGGTGCCCGCTATAATGCCCAGCTATTTTTAGAGGCAGGATCTTGGGTGGCCTGTGGCTCAGTGGGTAGGGTGCCAGCCCCATATACCGAGGGTGGCGGGTTCGAACCTGGCCCTGGCCAAACTGCAACAAAATAATGGCCGGGTGTTGTGGTGGGCGCCTATAGTCTCAGCTATTCAGGAGGCTGAGGCAAGAGAACTGCCTAAGCCCAGGAATTGGAGGTTGCTGTGAACCGTGACACCACTGCACTCTACCAAGTGAGACTGTCTCTTAAAAAAAACAAAAAAAAAAAACCAGAGGCGGGGGTCTCGCTCTTGCTCAGGCTGGTCTTGAACCTGTAAGCTCAAGCTCTGTGGCCTCCCAGAGTACTAGGATTATAGGCGTGAGCTGTATCCACAGGATATTTTTTAGGAGTCTTGTAGAAGCCTAGCTCTTATAATGTCAGACTTAAGATTAACCTTTTCCAAAATAATAAAATAAAAACTTTAATAATCATTGAATGTCTTACAGATTTTGTTGAAACAAACTGTAAGTCATGACCTATATATTAAAAATAAAGAAAAAGTACATATTACTATCAATAAAAACCTCCACCATGAACCCACTACAAACCTCCTATGTACTACTTAACTGTATACTTTATAAACATTTATAATCATGAAAAATAAATATTTTCCTGATATTATAGAGAAGGAAATGAACATGGAATGATTAATCAACAAAGATACAGAGCTTAAGTGATATGAAGCTAAACCAACATTTATGACATTCTTGGTTAACCTCTACAATAAATAATATTAAACACTTAAGATTAATATTGTAACTCCGTATTTAAATGATGATGTTTCCTTCTAAAGCAGTGGTTGGTTCTCAACCTGTCAGTTGCAACCCCTTTGGACTGTATTAAAGGTTCACAGCATTAGGAAGTTTGAGAACCACAGTTCTAAAGCTTTTTGTGAGTTGAGAAAAAGACAATATTCAGGGGCAGCGCCTGTGGCTCAAAGGGGTAGAGCGCCGGTCCCGTATACCAAAGGTGGCAGGTTCAAACCCAGCCCCGGCCAAAAAAAAAAAAAAAAAAAAAAAAGACAATATTCAGATTCAGTGGTGACATTTCATTCTCAGCTAGGTGATTTCTTCTTATTATTATGGCACAGATACAACATCCACAGAAAATAGTGATAACTATAATTAACTGGGTCCCTACTATGTGAATGACACTAAGCTAAAAAACTTGGCTCCAAGGATGCCATAAGCCAGGCAATCCTACTTATTCTTCCGTGATACCCTTGTGGTCGAGATTTAGCAGACTGTCTAAATGGAAATTTGTACCAATAGGATAAAGAAGGACTTCTGGATGGCTGACCCCTTAGAGGGATTTTATATTTACTTCCAGTCATTATACACATGCGTGAGAGAGAGAGTACACGCGCGAAAGAGAGAAAGAGAGAGAACATAAACTATTTACCTCCTAGTTTACTTTTCTTTATTCTTTCCTTACCACCCACAACTTGTTCTTCTTGTGGCATCTGAGACAATTTTTGGATGAACAACTTCTCTAGAGCTTGTGCCATAAGAACGATGTCATCTCCAGGCTAGAAAACAAATTGAATACGCCATAAAGATACACCTTGTAGTGCGGCGTCTGTAGCTTAGTGGATAGGGCACCAGCCACATACACGGAGGTCGGTGGTTCGAACCTGGCCTGGGCCTACTAAACAACGTCAACTGCAACAAAAAAATAGCCAGGCATTGTAGTGAGCACCTGCAGTCCCAGCTACTTGGGAGGCTGAGGCAAATGAATCACTCAAGCCTAAGAGTTTGAGGTTTCTGTGAGCTGTGACTCCATGCCACTCTACCAAGGGCAACATAATGAGACTCTGTCTCAAAAAAAAAAAAGATACCCATTGTACGATCACTGTACTGAATTTTTAAAATTCAGGCCACCTTATTGAGGGCAGTGACATAGTACTCCTAGACAGTACTTACCTCTTCTAAATTAAATTTAGAAAATAGTGAAGCAGCTCACTTTTTTTTTTTTCCTGGAGACACAGTCTCACTCTGTCACCCTGGGTAGAGTGCCATGGCATCAAGGCTCACAGCAACCTCAAACTCTTGGGCTCAAGTGATTCTCTTGCCTCAGCCTTCCAAGTAGCTGGAACTACAGGTGCCCGCCACAATGCTCGGCTGTTTTTAGAGAGAAGGTCTCATACTTCCTCAGGCTGGCCTCAAGCAATCCACCTGCCTCGGCCTCCCAGAGTGCTAGGATTACAGGTGTGAGACACTGCACCTGGCCTAAGCAGCCCACATTTTACATTCTAGCATCTACCCACTTTGACTTCTAAAAAGGACCCAGAATGCCTCTCTGAGCTCAAGAGAATTATAATCCAACCAATTATACTAATACAAAAAGGTATTAGAAATTAAATTTTCTTCACACTTGTAATCCTAGCACTCTAGGAAGCTGAGGCAGGTCGATTGCCTAAGCTTACAGTTTTGAGACAAGCGGGAACAAGAGCAAGACCTTGTCTCTAAAAATACCCGGGCGTTGTGGCAGGTGCCTGTAGTCCCAGCTACTCGGGAGGCTGAAGCAAAAGAATCACTTGAGCCCAAGAGTTGGAGGTTGCTATGAGCTGTGATGCCATGGCACTCTACCAAGGGCAACAAAGTATGACTCCTGTCTCAAAAAAAACAACTAAATAAATAAAATTTTCTATTTCATGAATGGGTTATAACAAAACTTACTCATGGCTGTGCAAAGTATTTGATGGTTTGACTGGAAGCATTTCAGTTTTTAATTAACTAATCAATAAAACGACATGTTTACAGCACAGGTATAAAAATTTTTTTAAAAAATGACATTATAGGGCGGCACCTGTGGCTCAGCGGGTAGGGCGCCGGTCCCATATGCCGGAGGTGGTGGGTTCAAACCCAGCCCCGGCCAAAAAGAAAAAAAAAAAAAAAATGACATTATAACATTGACTCAATTTTTAAATCTTAATTACCTGCCCAGAAGTCTTTTCTCTTGCTTTACTTCACTACTGAGAAAAAAAATGAAGTAAAAGCAACAGCCTAAGCGAGAGAGCTCAGAAAAATTGAACTTCATTTTAAAATGTGAACTGTGAAATGTCTCTTTGGAATTGTTGTTAAATTAAATTGAAATTGCCAATGCTACTTATTATCACTGGTACTGATTTTTTAAAATTCACACTGGAGTCAGATGCAGTGGTGCACACCTATAGTCCCAGCTAATGAGGTGGCTGAGGTAGGAGAATTGCTTGAACCCAAGAATTGGAGTCCAGCCTGGGCAACATAGTAAGAACCTGTCTTTTAAAAGTAAAAAAAATTTAAAAATTCACAGTAGCTAATAGTTTTAAATCTTTTATACATATAAGATGACATTGATACTTACCTTGAGAACCAGGTCAAAATTTCTATTACATTTCAGTGTACTAGTCATTTTGAATAAACTAAATTCCAGATACTTAGATTCCTCATATTTACATGAAGTATAAACTTTAAAACATTTAAATACTCTAGAACAGCTTAAAAAGGATACAATACTACATGTTTAAAAATAGGAATACTGCCAGGAAGAAGGTATTCGTGCCTATGAAAGTGAGCTTACAGCACTCGAAGACAATGAGTGGAAAATGGTTTACAAGAATGAAAAAATGCATAGAATGTCATGGCAATTATTTTGAGAAAACACAGTAATCAAAATGAAGAAAAAAATAGGCATACTATATGGAAGAAAAACCAAATATACAAACCCAATTTTATGAGTGAGAGCAAACATGAAGATTCAGTTCAAATGGTCCACACACGCATCGTACAGGCTAATGCATTAACACAAATGCCCAGGAGGCTGGGCATGGTGGCTCAAGCCTGTAATCTCAGCACTTTGGGAGGCCAAGAGGGAAGGGTTGCTTCAAGCCAGGAGTTTAAGAGTAGCCCAGGTGGCCAGGCACGGTGGTTCACGCCTGTAGGCCTAGCACACTGGGAGGCCAAGGCAGGTGGATTGCTTGAGTTCAGAGTTCAAGACCAGCCTGAGCAAGAGTGAGACCCTGTCTCTAAAAAATAGCCAGGCATCATGGTGGGCACCTGTAGTCCCAGCTACTTGGAAGGCTGAAGCAAGAGAATCACTTGAGCCCAAGAGTGTGAGCTTGCTGAGAGCTGTGATGCCATGGCCCCCAACCCCAGGATAACTAAGACTCTGTCTCTAAAAGAAAAAGAAAAAAGTTGGCAGGGCATAGTGGCAGGCAACTGTAGTCTCAGCTACTCAGGGAGGCTGAGGTGGGAGGACTTCTTGAGCCCAGGAATTTGAGGTTCCAGTGACCTATAATCATGAACCACACTCTAGCCTCAGGGACAGAGCTAAACCCTGTCTCTAAACAAACACTAGAAACATAACACACAAATGCAAGTACTACTGCTGGAATACAGCAAATAATGTGTGATCTTCAAATCAACTTGTTGTGAAGTCTGGAAGTACCCAATTTGTTTAGCTTCTTAGGTTATGGCCAGGGATCCATACTGTGAAATTTTAACCAAGACAAGTGTATATGAAATAAGATATTTCACTTATCCTATGCCTAAAATGACAGGAATGCATTTCTGGGACATTCTGAAATACTTTACTCACAGAAACCAGCTATCGTTGGTATTTCAGTTTTTTTTTTTGTTTTTTTTTTTAGAGACATTGTCTCACTGTACTGCCCTTGGGTAGAGTGCCATGGCGTCACACGGCTCACAGCAACCTCTAACTCTTGGGCTTACGCGATTCTCTTGCCTCAGCCTCCCAAGCAGCTGGGACTACAGGCACCTGCCACAACGCCTGGCTATTTTTTTGTTGCAGTTTGGCCGGGGCTGGGTTTGAACCCGCCACCCTCGGCATATGGGGCCGGCACCCTACTCACTGAGCCACAGGCGCCGCCCGGTATTTCAGTTTTTAAAAACCATAAATATTATAGCAATTCAGGCAAAGATATTATAGCAAATAGACTGAACAAATATGAATGTGTGAAAATTAGGAAATTCACCGAACAAAACTTTTCCTTAAAAATATGTAAACTATCCCAACCCAAGACTTAAAATTTGAAATTAGTACATAATTTTATAGCTAGCAAACTATGAAGCTAGCAAACCATGAAGTGGTTTTACTAGCTATACAAAGTAAACCACTTCATGGTTTACTACCTATAAAATTTCCTATATGTAACAGCAAAGAATTAATGGGTATAACATAAGGCTTGCATACCTTGTTGTATAAATAGCAATTTGAGAACATTGTATTCAAGTCTTCTATACATTCTGAAGCCTTCACATAATATTTATTCTCCAAGCGCTTCTTAATTGTATTTAAATCCATTGGGTTTTGTATAATGGTATAATAATCCTATGGTTTTGAAGAAAATCTAAATGTTAGTAAGAATTAATACACTACAAGTACTGGTACACAAAGAAATTTAACAAACTCTACACCTGTTACTACAGGACAGCTGATTATCTTTACAAAGCCATATCCTAGAAACCAGAACCTTTAGTAATGAAAAACAAAACTGATTGCCACGGAATTATTTTTCAGGGAGAAAAAAATCCAGTGAAGATTAACAAAGATAAATAGAGTTATCCTGGAAAATAAGTGACAGGCATACGAAAAAGAAACTAGCCCTTATAGACTCTACCAGACAAATCCAGAGTAAAATTCCAGCTTCATGGTTTACTAGCTATTTACAAATTACTCAAGCATTCCATTTCCAAATGGCTAAAATTTCCTAACATAACACCTAAATTTGAATTCTGTACGTGACAGAACTGAGTCTGCCAGTGAGTATCAAAAGAAACTTTAGAGCAGTGGTTCTCAACCTTCCTAATGCTGCAATGTATTTTCATTGTTAAAAAGGGGTCGCGGGCGGCACCTGTGGCTCAGTCGGTAAGGCGCCGGCCCCATATACCAAGGGTGGCAGGTTCAAACCCGGCCCCGGCTGAACTGCAACCAAAAAAAAAATAGCCGGGCGTTGTGGCGGCGCCTGTAGTCCCAGCTACTCAGGAGGCTGAGGCAAGAGAATTCCTTAAGCCCAGGAGTTGGAGGTTGCCGTGAGCTGTGTGATGCCAAGGCACTCTACCAAGGGCCATAAAGTGAGACTCTGTCTCTACAAAAAAAAAAAAAAAAAGGGTGGGGTCACGACCCACAGGTTGAGAACCGCTGCTTTAGAGAAAAGATGATATTCATGAAAACCCTGAATCAAAAGGTCTAGTGACAAATTCTATCTATAACAAGAAAACATGTACTATAATTTATCTCAAACTGTTGAAATAAGAATGACCATGCTGAGAAAAATAAGTTTGTTGGGTTTTTTTTTTGGGGGGGGGGGGAGGGAATACTCATTGGGATAGTCTTTAGTAGTGATAAATAAATCAGCATTGTGCCAGGCACAGTGGCTCACGCCTATAGTCACAGCACTCTGGAAGGCCAAAGCAGGTGGACTGTCTAAGTTCACAGGTTTGAGACCAGCCTAAGCAAGAGCGAGACCCGCATCTCTAAAAATAGCAAGGCATTGTGGCGGGTGCCTATAGTCCCAGCTACTTAGGAGGCTGAGGCAAGAGGATTGCTTGAGCCCAAGAGTTTTAGGTTGCTGTGAGCTATGATGCCACCCCACTCTACCAAGGGTGACAAAGTGAGACTGTGTCTCAAAATAAATAAGTAAATGAATCAGCTTTGTGTATACATTATTAAATTGAATATACTTTATAGGCTTGGTGCCCATAGCTCAGTGATTAGGGCACTGGCCACATATACCACGGCTGGTGGGTTCAAAATCGGCCCGGAAATAACAATGACAACTACAACAACAACAAAAAAATAACCGGGCACTGTGGTGGGGGCCTGTAGTCCCAGCAACAGGCAAGAGGCTGAGGCAAGAGAATCACTTGAGCCCAGGAATTTGAGGTTGCTGTGAGCTGTGACTCTACTGCACTCTACTGAGGGCAACATAGTGAGACTTTATGCCGGAGGTGGCGGGTTTAAACCGAGTCCCCACCAAAAATGGGAAAAACAAACAAACAAAAAAACATATAGTATTATACTTTATAATACTAAAGGCTACTTTATTTCTTACAGAGATTTACAGAATCTTTTTTTAAACCAACATAATGATGACATACTTACAGGCAGCTTTAGTTTCACGGCATCCACAGGATGTTGAAAAGGCCAAGAAAAACTATGCTTCCATAAAGCCTTTAGGACTACTTTTTGTAGATACTGCAGTTGATTTGTCAATCGCCCATTTTTCTTAGTATTTATATATTCTGGTGGAGGAGGGTTAACAATAGCTGTTTGTCGACTTGAGAGAGACATTCTTAACTGCTTCAAATTCTGATATTCAAATGTTATCTACAAGTACATGTCCTGAAAAAGAGGAAAAGCTGAGTATCTTAGAAGCACTTTAAATGGCTGTCTAGTCAAAGTGTTATTCAAGAGTAACAGATATTGGATGTTAAAGCACATGCAGAGGGACAAGTCAAATAATAAATGAATCAATTTTTAAACAAAGACAAGTCAAATAATAAATGAATCAATTTTTAAACAAAGACGAACCTTTTTCTATACAAGTAGTAAAAGCTGTTTCATTATGTATGCCTTAGTCTTGGATGTTTTAAATTATTTCACCATTTCAGTCTGTCTTTCAGCCTTTCAAAAACACAAATTGAGGACTTAGCAGGAAAAGTCTATGAATTCCTAGTAAAAAGAATTGATAGGGAAAGTTAATGATACTATAATATTAGTGTTCAAGTATTCTACAATTGTTAAGTAGATAAAGGGAGAAAAGCAAAATAAAAGATTCTTTTTTTTTTTTTTTTTGAGACAGAGTCTCAAGCTTTCACCCTGGGTAGAGTGCTATGGCATCATAGCTCACAGCAACCTCAAACTCTTGGGCTTAAGCAATTCTCTTGCTTCAGCCTCCCAAGTTGCTGGGACTACAGGCACCCACCACAATGCCCAGCTATTTTTTTGGCTGTAGTTGTTGTTGTTTGGCAGGCCTGGGATGGATTCGAACCTGCCAGCTCTGGTGTATGAGGCTGGGGCCCTAGCTGCTGAGCTACAGGCACCAAGCCAAAATCAAAGATTCTTTAGGCAATTTAAATAAAATTATTTATTTTACAATGCAACTAACAAGAAAGAAAAACAGAATGTCAGGATTTCCTTACTTTTTAAAGCTAGATAATATTCTATTGTGGGTTGTTCCAGGTGCAGTGTTTTCTTTTACAATTAGTTAATCACAATCAGCTACAGATTCTTTTGTTCCTTCTCTACTTCCACTGCTTCACTTAACTAGCCTTTAAAAAATAAATAAAAATATGTAAATAATTAAAAAAAATATTTGTGTGGGCATCACATTTTCTTTACCCATTCTCCTTCTGATGTTACTTCCTCTTGGTTATTGTGAATAGGGCTGCTATGAACATGGACTTACAAATATCTCAAGACTCTACTTATCCAATTCTTTTGGATAAATATATCCAGAGTGCAGAAGACAAATTGCTAGATTATAAGGCAATTATATCTCTAATTTTCAGAGGAACCCCATCCTGTTTTCTATAGTGACTAACTATACCATTTCACATTCCCACTAACAGTGTACAAGGGTTTCAGTTTCTCCACAACTTTGCTGAGAGTTATTCTGGTTTTGTTTTGTTTTAATAGTAGCTGTCTTAATTAGGGGGAAGGGGGAAAGGGAGGGGAGGGAGGGGGCAGGTGGGTAGAGGGAGGGGAATTGTTGGGATTACACCTGTGGTGCATCTTACAAGGTTATATGCGAAACTTAGTAAATGTGGAATGTAAATGTCTTAGCACAATAATTAAGAAAATGCCAGGAAGGCTATGTTAACCATTGTGATAAAAATGTGTCAAACGGTCTATGAAACTAGTGTATGGTGCCCCATGATCATATCAATGTACACAGCTATGATTTAATAAAAAAAAAAATAGTAGCTGTCTTAATAGGTATTAGGGCCTGTGGATCTTTTTAAATATTTTCCTAATGTGGGCGGCGCCTGTGGCTCAGTGAGTAGGGCGCCGGCCCCATATGCTGAGGGTGGCGGGTTCAAACCCAGCCCTGGCCACACTGCAACAGAAAAATAGCCGGGCATTGTGGTGGGCGCCTGTAGTCCCAGCTGCTCGGGAAGCTGAGGCAAGAGAATCGCGTAAGCCCAAGAGTTGGAGGTTGCTGTGAGCCGTGTGACGCCACGGCACTCTACCCAAGGGCAGTACAGTGAGACTCTGTCTCTACAAAAAAAAAAAAAAAAAAAAAAACAAATTTCCTAATGCCTAGAGACAGGGCTTCAGAATCAGTGCTGTTGGTTTTTTTTTTTTTAATGGTTACCTGGTGCTTCTGATGTGCAGACAAGACTGAGTACCACTTGGCTTGGTCTCCTTTGGTCAGTGGTTAGGGTGCCAGCCAAAAAGACCAGGTCCGGCAGGTTTGAACCCGCCTGGGCCTGTTAAACAACTGCAACAAAAAAATAGCTGGGCGTTATGTTGAGTGCCTATAGTCACAGCTACTGGGAGGTTGAGGCAAGAGAATAGCTTAAGCCCAAGAGTTGGAGTTGCTGTGAGTTGTGACGCCACAGCATTCTACCGAGGATGACATAGTGAAACTGTCTCACAAAAAAAAAAAAAAAAAAAATTTGGTGTACCACTACAAATAATTGAATTAACTTAGAGATATTTATAAGCCCATGTTCATAGCAGCACTATTCACTTAATTATCTTTTAATTTATTTCATGATTCTGCTTTTCTCCTCAGATTATAAATACACGAAACAGAACTTTAAAAAGTCATTAAGAGCAGGTTCACACTTATAATTCCAGCACTTTGGGTGGCCAAAGAGTTTGAAAACAATTTTTGCAACATAATGAGACCCAATCCATACAGAAAAATTCCACACTTAGCTATGCCTAGCAGTGTATGCCTATAGTCC
Source organism: Nycticebus coucang (assembly GCF_027406575.1). Lineage (NCBI taxonomy): Eukaryota > Metazoa > Chordata > Mammalia > Primates > Lorisidae > Nycticebus > Nycticebus coucang. Next base: position 23,006,352 of record NC_069784.1, on the reverse strand, counting down.
CAGCCATTCAGCAGGCTGAGGCCCAGGAGTTAGAGCTGTGATCATGCCACTGCACTCCAGCCTGGGTGACAAAGTGAGACACTATCTCTAAAAAAATAATAAATACATAAATAAAAATGAGATAGCACCTCATACCTGCTGAGATGGCTATTATAAAAAGACAAAAGTGTTGGCAAGGGTATGGATAAAAGGGAACCCTTGTACACTGTTGGCAGGAGTGCCAATTGATGCAGCCATTATAAAAAATAGCATGTAGGTTTCTCAAAAAATTAAAAATACGAGAGAAAAAAACACATTTAAATTCAAGAAGGGGGGGAGGCAAGAAAGGGGAGGGGACATGGTAAGCTCTCATTTATCAGGTACAATGTACAGGTAAATGGCTCACCTTCTGGGTAAAGGGCTCAACTGCAACTTGGACTTTGCCTAACAAATGCGAACAATGTAAACTAATTATGGTGCCCTTATATTAATCTGAAATGAAAAAGAATTTATAAAAAGGTCTATATCCTGACTCGGCACCCGTAGCACAGTGATTATGGCATCAGCCACATACACCAAGGATGGCAGGTTGGAACCCAGCGCGGGTCAGCTAAATAACAGTGACAACCACAAAAAAAAAAAAAGAAATAGCTGGGTGCTGTGGCGGGCTCTTGTAGTCCCAGATACCCGGGAGACTGAGGCAAGAGAATCACTTAAGCCTATGAGTTTGAGGTTGCTATGAGCTGTGATGCCATGGCATTTTACCCAGGGTGACATAGTGAGACTCCGTCTCAAAAACAAACAACAAAAAGGTCTATATCCTTAAAAGATATATTAAAAATATTTTATGATTAAAAAAATTTTAAATGTAACTACCAGAGCCGGGTGCGATGGCTCATGCCTGTAATACCAGCACATGGGAGGTGAGGCAGGTGGATTGGCTGAGCCAGAGCAAGATCCCACCTCTAAAATAGCCTGGCCTTGTGGAGGGTCACCTTAATCCCAGCTACTTGGGAGGCTGCGGCAAGAGAATTGCTCAAGCCCAAGAGTTTGAGGTTGCTGTGAGCTATGATGCCATAGCACTCTATCAAGGGTGACAAAGTGAGATGCTGTCTCAAAAAAAAAAAAGAACTACCAAACAATCCAGTAGTTCCATTATGGGTATATACCCAAAAGAAATGAAATCAGTACCCCAAAGACATATCAGCACCCTCCTCTTCATCTGTAGCATTATTGACAACAGCCAGGATTTGGAAACAACCTAAGTGTCCATCAACAGGTGAGTGGATAATGAAAATGTGAGATGCCCGAGAGTGTGCACCCACACGTACACACAGGAATATCACTCAGCCATGAAAAGGAAATCCTGCCATTTGTGATGACATGGATGACCATGGAGGATGTCATAATATGTGACATAGTCTGATCTCACTTATATGTGAAACATAAAAAAGTTGAACTCATGGAAACAGTAGAACAATGGTTGCCAGGAGCTGGGAAGTGAAGGAAAAGGGGCGATGTAGGTCAAAATGCACACCATAAGTAGTGATGGATATGTTGATAATCATTGTACAATGTACACATATTTCAAAGCATTACACTGTATATGTACAGTTGACTCTTGAACGATGTAGGTTTGGATTGCACAGGTCCACTTACATGCAGATCTTTTTCTTTTCTTTTCTTTCTTTTTCGTAGAGACAGAGTCTCACCATGGCATCACAAAGCTCATAGCAACCTCCAACTCCTGGGCTTAGGTGATTCTCTTGTCTCAGTAGTTGCTGAGTAGCTGGGACCACAGGCATCTGCCACAACACCCAGCTATTTTTTTTGTTACAGTTTGGCTGGGGCCAGGTTTGAACCCGCCACCCTGCAGATCTTTTTCCATAATGTCTGCAAAGCATGCCTGCCCTTCCTCCTCTCCTGCTTCTGCCTCTGCCACTATTGCAAGACCGACCCCTCCCATTCCTTCTCCTCCTCAGTCTACCCAGTTTGGACATGAAGACATTTATGACAATCCATTTTCACTCAATGAATAGTAAAGCTATCTTCCCTTCCCATGATCTCTCAAACATTTTCTTTCTCCAGCTTACTTTATTCTAATACAGTATATAATATATAAAACATACAAAGTTTGCCTTAATAAACTACTTACATAATCAGTATGGCTTCCAGTCTATAGTAGGTTATTAGTAAAATTTCAATTTATTTATTTTTAGAAACAAGATCTTGGGTAGCGCCTGTGGCTCAGTGAGTAGGCAGCCAGCCACATATACCGAGGGTGGGGGGTTTGAACCCGGCCCTGGGCAAACTACAACTAAAAAATAGCCGAGCATTGTGGCGGGCACCTGTGGTCCCAGCTACTCGGGAGGCTGAGGCAAGTGAATTGACTAAGCCCAAGAGCTAGAGGCTGCTGTGAGCTGTGTGATGCCATGGCACTCTACTGAGGGTGACAAACTGAGACTGTCTCTATAAAAAAAAAAAAAGAAAGAAAAATCAGTGTAACCTGGCTTATTGTACCCTCAATGAATCCCCAACAATAAAAAAATAAAAAAAAGAAAGAAAGAAACAAGATCTTGCTATGGTGCCCAGGCTGTATGTGAACTGCTGGGCTCAAGCAATCCTGTTTCAGCCTCCTAAGTAGCTGAGATCACAGGTGTGTACTACTGTGTCCAGCAAGTAGTTGGTTTCAAGGGATTAAAAGTTATATACAGATTTCTAGTTGTGAGAGGGGTTAGCACCCCTAATACTTACGTTGTTCAAGGGTCAAGTGTACAACTTTTGCCAATGAAATACTTTTAAGTAAAAAAATTACTCAGTATATTTTCTGCTCTGTCATATGGCTTCATTTTATACATTTAATTACTTATCTGGAATTAACTGTATCTCTGGGTACAGATATACTTTAGTTAAAATATCTTAAATATCTTCCCACACAAAAACCTGGGCAAGGATGTTTATAGCAGCTTTATTCATAATGACTGAGATGTGGAAGCAACCAAGATAGCCTTTCATAGGTGAAGTTGTAAATAAACTTTAGTTCATCTACACTATTAAATATATTCTGCACTAAAAAGGAATAAGCTATTATAAAGCCCTGAGAAGACATGGAGAAAACTTGAGTGACTTATTACGTGATTGAAGCCAATCTGAAACGGCTACAAACTGTATGATTTCAACTATGCATTTCAAATAGGGAAAACTATAGACACAATAGAAAGATCACTAGTTAACAAGTATGGGGAGGAAGGAATGAACAGGCAAAGCACAGTGTTTTCAGTGTTATAATAGTATTATAGTATTATACAGACAGTGAACCTCATCTGTATAATACTACCATATAACACTGGAAACACTGTCAAAGCCCATAGAATGTACAACACCCAAAGAGAAACTATAGTATAATAAACTATATAAACTGTGAACATTATGAATAACAATGTGGCAATGTAGGCTCATCAGTTATAACAAATGTACCACTCTGGTGCTGGATACAGAAAGGACAAGGAAAGCTGTGTGTGTGTGTAGGGTGGATGGAAATGTTGTACTTTCTGCTCAATTTTTTTTTTTTTTTTTTGAGACAGAGTCTCACTTTGTCACCCTCAGTAGTCACAGCTCACAGCAACCTCAAACTCTTGGCCTTAAGTGTTTCTCTTCCCTCACTCTCCTGGGACTACAGGCGCCCACCACAACACCTGGCTATTTTTTTTAGTGACAAGGTCTAGCTCTGGTTCAGGATGGTTTTGAACCTGTGAGCTCAGGCAATCCACCTGCCTTGGCCTCCCAGACTTTCTGCTCAATTTTGCAGTGAGCCTGAACCTACTCTAAAAAACAAGGTCTTTTTAAAAAACAAAAAATCTAAGGTTATGGGGGGAGTGGGGTGGAAGGAAAAGCAGAGAGAGGGAAGGAGGGAGGTGGGGCCTTGGTGCATGCCACACCTTCTGGGGGCAAGACATGATTGCAAGAGGGAATTTACCTAACAAATGCAATCAGTGTAACCTGGCTTATTGTACCCTCAATGAATCCCCAACAATAAAAAAAAAAAAAAAGGAAAAAAAAATCTTTAATGCTATATGCTTGATGGCTAACATAAAATTTTTACTCTCTCCTCATTAAAACCTTAAAACTTGGCTCAGCGCCTAAAACACAATGGTCAGGGTACTGGCCACATACACCAGGGCTGGTGGGTTCAAATCCTGCCCAGGCCTGCCAAACAACTGCAACAACAACAACATAGCTGGGAGTTGTGGTGGGTGCCTGTAGTCCCAGCTACTTGGGAGGCTGAGGCAAGAGAATCACTTAAGCCCAAGAGTTTGAGGTTGCTGTGAGCTATGACAAAACAGCTCTCTACGGAGAATGACATAGTGAGACTATGTCTCCGGAAAAAAAAAAAAAAAAAACCTTAAAACTTTCCAAATCCCTCACTGGCCTTCTGTTATCTTCCTTAGATTTTTCTGTAGTATTCAACATTTCTAAGCACATAGTACCAATAAAGTATCCATACTTATAAAGGCTTTTTGCAAAAAATGTGCAATTGAATGCAATTAAGCTTATAGATTTAATATTCATTTATCAGAAAATTCAGGGACTAGAGTTCTGTTGTCCAGTATGTCCAACCACATAACTATTTACATTCCAATCATCCAAGTCAAATAAAATTTAAATACCCAAGTGACTACTAAAGGGAACTAAAGGGACGACACACATAGAACACTGACGTCATGGCAGAAGAGTCCTATGTGATGATGCGAGAATAAGTAAAATAGAACCAGAAGGAAACAGAGAAATGCAGAATATGCAATATTCTACAGAACAAATGGCCTGTCTTTTGTAGAGTCAAGGTCATTAAGGAAAATAATGATCAAATTCAACTTCTTACTCTATATCAAATATTGGTCTAGAAAAGCTATAGACATCTTTGGATAACTACAGAAATACAGGAAATTGTTCAGTTTGATAGGTGTGATTATGCAGGGAATTTTAAGTATATGCTATAAATTGGTGTGAATAGTCATATCTGTATTATATTGTTGAAAGGTTTGTGGGAAAAAACTTACCATACAAAATATTATAAAATATTGACAATTGTTGATATACACGGACATCTTCTGTAATTTTTTATAAGCTTGAAAATGTTAATAAACTTAAGTACACTGTGATTCAGGGCTACAGATGGATTGAATGTTGAATAACAAAGAGTTCTGTTACTGGGCAAGAAAATAGCTAATATTTAATAATCTATCTTTCTTAGCAAATTAATAATACAACTGTGAAATGAAGCTCACTGTCTATCCAACCAAAAGAGCAAGGATTTTCCTCTTTAGAAAGTACACTTTGGGCTCAGTGCCTGTAGCTCAGCAACTAGGGTGCTAGCCACATACACTGGAGCTGGTGGGTTCGAATCCAGCCCGGGCCTGCCAAACAACAAAATAGCTAGGTGTTATGGCGGGGGCCTGAAATCCCAGCTACTTGGGAGGCTGAGGCAAGAGAATCGCTTAAGCCCAAGAGTTTGAGGTTGCTGTGAGCTGTGAAGCCACAGCAGTCTACCCAGGGTGACAGCTTGAGACTGTCTCAAAAAAAAAAAAGTGCTCTTAGTATTACCCCAGCCTTACTGTTCAAAGTATTTTAATATTCTTTTTTTTTTGGTAGAGACAGTGACTCCGAGTAGCTGGGACTACAGGCACTCACCGTAATGCCTGGCTATTTTTTGGCCAGTTTGGCTGGGGCTGGGCTTGAACTCTCCACCCTCGGCATATGAGGCCGGCACCCTATCCACTGAGCCACAGGCACCGCCCATTATTTAAAATTTTTTAAATGAGCTAATAGGGCCTTTTATGATACCTGGTAAATGATTGTGATAGATGTCTATTTCATGATTTTATTTTACTTTCTCTAAAGACTGGATTATTAATTTTAACTCAGAAAATGCCATAACAGATCCCAAGTGATTTTCACCTTATCTTGCCATATGGTGGACCATAATCAGTTGAGAAGTGTCAGAAGTAATCTGTTATTCATTTAAACCAATTGGTTAACTCGAAGTTTTCTCTAAAATCACTTACACTTAAATATGTTAAGGAAAAAAAGTTTTGTTTTTGCCGGGGTTGGATATGAACCCGCCACCTTCGGCATATGGGGCTGGCGCCCTACTCCTTGAGCCACAGAGACCACCCCCAAAATACAGTTAATAATTATACTGGCACTATGCATAATCTGTAGCCTAACCTGTCCATATGAAAGTCCACTGTTTTTCTAATGTTTATAGTGAGTTATCATTTTTTTATTATTATTGCTTTCAAAACACTTTTTGCCCATGGATATATTTCTATAAAGAAAGATGTCAACGGGCGGTGCCTGTGGCTCAAAGGGATAGGGTGCCAGTCCCATATGCTGGAGGTGGTGGGTTCAAACCCAGCCTCAGCCAAAAATCACAAAAAAAAAAGATGTCATGGCCGAGCGCAGTGGACAAGCCTGTAATCCTAGCACTCTGGAAGGCTGAGGTGGGTGGGTCAGCTAAGCTCAGGAGTTGGAGACTAGCTGAGCAAGAGTGAGACCCCACCTCTAGTAAAAATAGAAAAAAAAAATAGCCAGGTGTTGTGGCAGGTGCCTGTAGTCCCAAGCTACTCATGAGTCTGAGCCGAGATTGGTTGAGCTCAAGTGTTTGAGGTTGCTGTGAGTTATGATGACACCATAATACTACACAGGGCAAGAGAATGAGACTATCTCAAATTAAAAAAAAAAAAAAATAGTAACCATCTATTACAATTGCCCCCAAATAATGTATTAGGATTATGACAATTTGTTTACTTTGTTCTGTGATTCCATGAACAAGTTGCCTGAAAATCATATCCCTTTGTACACTCAAAAATCATTTTTTTTCTTTTTTTTTGTAGAGACAGAGTCTCACTTTATGGCCCTTGGTAGAGTGCCGTGGCATCACACAGCCCACAGCAACCTCCAGCTCCTGGGCTTAAGCGATTCTCTTGCCTCAGCCTACCGAGTAGCTGGGACTACAGGCGCCCACCACAACACCCGGCTATTTTTTTGTTGCAGTTTGGCCGGGGTGGGTTTGAACCGCCACCCTCGGCATATGGGGCCAGCGCCCTACTCACTGAGCCACAGGTGCCGCCCCACTCAAAAATTATTAATTTTAGAAATTCTGGAGAAATTTTTGAAGGTAATGAATTTTTTAAAAAATTCCTTAAGAATTAAGGAATTCTTTTTTTAAATTGTTTCGGGTTAATTTGAGGGTACAAAGAATTAGGTTATGTTTGTAAATGTTAGGTAGAGTCCCTCTTAGAACTGTGTCCTGCCCAAGAGATGTCCCATACACCCTAACACTGTACCCATCAAGTGGGAACACACCCATCCTCTTCCCTCTCCCTCATTCCCCCACCCCCACCTTTAATAGATTTGAGTTTTTCTTACATGGGCATGTATTAGACCATCTACTGGCTTTACATGAGTATTGAGTACATTGGATTTTTGCTTCATTTTTGTGATACCTTACTAAGTATGTGTTTCAACCCATCCAGGTTAACACAAAAAGATGTAAAGTCTCCCATCTTTTTTAATGGCTTAATAGTAATCCATGGTATACATGTACCACAACTTGTTAATCCATTTCTGGGTTGTTGGGCATTTAGGTTGTTCCTAAATTTTGGCGATTGTAAATTGAGCTGCGATAAACAATCTAGTGCAAATTTCCATTTAAGGAATTCTTAATAACAAAAGTTTATTTGAATGTTAACATTCATGCAGTGTCAAATTTTGATGAAAATGGTACAAAGTTTTATCCATCATTCCCCCCCCCAGCTAATCAGATCCCCCGCCTGCTGTTCAGCAACTTCTTTTTTTTTTAATGATTTTTATTTTTACCAGTAATTAAAACATTTTGTTCAATGAGAGGAAAACTTAAAAAAAAAAAAAAAGCTTTAATAGGAAAGATAAAAAGGCAGCATATTGCATCTTCAGTTATTTCTATATCATTCCATAGTTCGTTGTGATACGAAAGTTGTCAGAAATCAAAACGGAGTCACCTGTGTTTAAAAACAAAACAAAACAAACAAACAAAAAAAAAAATCAAACAACCAGGCCTGGTGGCTCAAGAGTATAATCCCAGCAGACTATAAGAGACCAAGGTGGGAGACCCTTAAGCCCAGGAGTTTGAGGTTGCAGTGAGCTATGATGATGCCACTGCTTCATGAGCAAAAGAGTTAAGATGTGAGCTTACAGCCGGGCGTTGTGGCGGGCACCTGTAGTCACAGCTACTTGGGAGGCTGAGGCAAGAGAATCGCCCAAGCCCAAGAGTTTGAAGTTGCTGTGAGCTGTGACGCCACAGCACTCTACCGAGGGAGACAAAATGAGACTCTGTCTCAGAAAAAAAAAAAAAAATGAAAGAAAAATAAAAACAACACTTCAACCAATAGAGCCAGGGAGACCATGAAGAGAGAAGGCTTTGCATATATAAATGCCTGATGACAAAAACTAGCTAAAGTCTTTGAAAAAGTCACACAACCCTAAACAATGACCATTGCAAGCTTACACAAAACTCCTTTTCATTTCAGAAATGAGTTCTAGAGTTGCTTTAAAGGTGGACGAGGTGCTGGTGTCCCAAGGGGAGTACCTCAAAGGTGACCGCAGTGACATTCAGCAGTGAGGGATGCAGCATTTTTTCTAGAATGAGTTTGTGAACTTAACTGTCTGATCTTGTACAATGCTGTAATGAATATCCTTGTAAAAATATCATTGCATATATAAGCCAATATTTACAGGATATATTCCCGTCAACAATTTCTGGGCCAATGGTTTTACATTTTTCTAGTTGTTTAATTGTTCTTCAAGTCATCTCAACTTACATTCTACCAACATGTAGAAGAATAAAATTTTAAACTTAGTATCTTAGCCTTGAAAAAAAAAACTTAACCCTCAAAGATAAAGGCTTTGGGGTGGTTGTGAATATTTCAGTCATCCCTGACAAATACCATGCCAAAAGTTTTTTGAAATACATATATAAAAGCTTAAAAAGTTTCCCCTTACAAGAAACATAAATGCTCACCTCTAATTGAATGGACACACAAGCATGTAAGAAGAGTCCAAGAGTTTGCCCCTCACAAAAACAATTTGAGTTTGCCAAGAAAAATAAAATTTTTTTTAATTCCTCAGGATTTCTAACCACAGTGGTAGGGGTATTAAACTGTATTACCCTATTTGCACAGTTAAGTATCAAAGAATTGAGCTGACTGAAAAACAAGGCTAATGTAACATATCTTGAGCCTGGAAGGCTCAATTTTGGGTAAGTATTTATTAACTTTGAGGATTTGGAAAAGATTTGTTAAAAAAAATTAGTTTCTGGACAAGCACAGGGTTCACCCTTGTAATCCTAGCATTCCAGGAAGCCAAGGCAAGATTGCTTGAGATCTCAAGTTGGAGACCAGCCTCAGCAAGACTGTCTCTACCGAAAATAGAAAAATATTAGCTGGGTGTTATGATAGGCCCCTCTAGTCCCAGCTACGTGGGAGGCTGAGGCCCAACTGCCTGGTCCCATAAGTTTGAGGTTTCTGTGAGCTAGGCTGCTGCTGCAGCAGAGTGAGACTCTGTCTGAAATAATAATTTCCATCTACCTCAATAAATGACGGTAAGTTACTCTTCAGTATGACAGTTCTGGTAGAATTTCTGCAGGGAAGAACAGCATAGAACTAAGGAACTTGGATTCTGGATAAAAGATAGCTCTGGGGCTCAGAAAGGTCAAAAGTAACCTGGCCTGGGATGAGCTCATTCACTAACTCCAACTCCTACCTCAAATGTGCAGTCTCCAATACGATAAAAAATAGTTGTGGTTTTTTTTGTAGAGACAGAGTCTCACTTTATGGCCCTCGGTAGAGTGCCGTGGCCTCACACAGCTCACAGCAACCTCCAACTCCTGGGCTTAAGCGATTCTCTTGCCTCAGCCTCCCAAGTAGCTGGGACTACAGGTGTCCGCCACAATGCCGGCTATTTTTTGGTTGCAGTTTGGCAGGGGCCGGGTTTGAACCCGCCACCCTTGGTATATGGGGCAGGCGCCTTACCAACTGAGCCACAGGCACCGCCCAAAAAATAGTTTCTTTAAACTAGATCAGGCTTCAGTGAAGGCCAGAGGTAATTGGTTTTTTGTTGTTGTTTTTTACAATAATCCAATCTCATCTGCTCCTCTCTCCATCTCCACCCTTCAGTCTAATAATGAGGCACCCTTTCCGCCTAGAACTCTTTTCCCTGGGACTCTAGATAACTTCCTTTCCTGAAGGTCCTTACTCCATTTTCTAGCCTCCTTAAAATGTCTTCCTTTAATCCTATCAGCCCCTGGGCGGCACTTGTGGCTCAGTGGGTAGGGCGCCAGCCCCATATACCAAGGGTGGCGGGTTCAAACCTGGCCCCGGCCAAACTGCAACAAGAAAATAGCCAGGCAGTATTTTTACACTACTCCCCTGTAGTCCCAGCTACTTGGGAGGCTGAGACAAGATAATTGCCTAAGTCTAGGAGTTAGAGGTTGCTGTGAGCTGTGACACCAAGGCACTCCTCTGAAGATGATAAAGTGAGAGACTCTCTTCTCTTAAAAAAAAGAAAAATCCTATCAGCCCCTTATAGCAGCGATTTTCAGCTGGTGCTGTAAGAGGAACTTGAGTGTGCCTCAAAAACATTTTTTAATCATTAACTAAATTATTTTCGGAAGAGGATAAAAGCACAGGAGAATACAAGTATGTTCTTTTTTTTTACTTTTTTGATCAACATAATTTAAGTGTGCCACGGAAGTTTCACTATAGGATCAAGTGTGCCGTGAGACAGAGAAGGTTGAAAAACACTGCCTTAAGCCTCAGTCTTCTCTTCTGTACCTCACAGCAGGGCATCCTAAGAAAGGACATTGTCTTTACTGCACACCTCACCCTTGGCTTTTCCCCATCATTCCTCTAAAACACCCCTTACACTGAGGTTAACACTTACCATTCTTGGTCGTTAAATCCAACGGGTTCTTTTTGAATCTTATCTTACTTGACATCTCAGCAATATCTGTCACGAGACTATTATGACTCTCTAGTTTCCAGGATACCATTTTCCAAATTCCATTTGTTCATTAATTTACTAATATATATAAGGCACCTACAGAGACTATCTCAAAAAAAATAAATAAATAAATAACAAAAAACCAACCAGGCTGGGCCTAGTGGCTCATCCCTGTAATCTCAGTACTTTGGGAGGCCAAGGCAGATGGTTTGCCTGACCTCACAGGTTCAAGACTGGCCTGAGCCACAGTTAGACCCTTTCTCTAAAAATAGCCAGGCGTTGTGGCGGGGGCCTGTAGTCCCAGTTACTCAGGAGACTGAGGTAAGAGAATCATTTAAGCCCAGGAGTCTGAGTTTGCTGTGAGCTATAAGGCCATTGCACTCAACAGAGGGTGACAAAGTTAGACTCTGTCTCAAAAAAAAAAACAAAAAACAAAAGGCAACTACAATGTTGCCAAACACTGACCTAGAATTTTGGGATACAGTCACTTCAAGGAGAATTGTTACTAGGTAATTGTAACTCAATATTTGTAGTTAGTTGTCACTTGACATGATGCAAGGGTGACATCTTTTGAATTTTTGTTCGAAACTTAACTTAAGATCATGCTATTCACCCCACTGTCCTTTCTGATATACAAAACCTTTTTTATAATACCCTCTCCTTTTAGCCATCTCAGAAGATTCATCTCTTGCTACTCCACAAACCCCCAATATTGTTTTAGCCACTCAGAAATGTGTCCTTTTTTTTTTTTTTTTTTTTTGAGACAGAGTCTTACTTTATCGCCCTCGGTAGAGTGCCATGGGGTCATAGCTCCCAGCAACCTCCAAACCCTGGGCTCAAATGATTCTCTTGCCTTAGCCCCCCAAGTAGCTGGGACTACAGGTGCCCACCACAATGCCTGCCTATTTTTAGAGGCAGGGTCTCACTCTTGCTCAGGCTGGTCTGGAACTTGTGAGCTCAGACAATCCATCAGCCTCAGCCTCCCAGAGTGCTGGGATTACAGGCGTGAGCCACTGTGTCCAGCCCAGAAATGTGTAATTCTTGCCAGGCAGCATGGCATAGCCTCTGTTGTCCCATCTACTTAGTACATGGAAGGAGAATCACTTAAGACCAGAAGTTGAAGGTTATAACTTGCCATGACGGTACCTGTGAACAGCCGCTGCACTGCAGCCTAGGCAACATAGCAGCCCCATGTTAAAACAAAATAGGCTCAGCTCCTGTAGCACAGTAATTACAGTTCCAGCCTCATACACCAAGGCTGGCAGGTTGGAACTTGGCCTGGGCCAGCTAAACAACGCCAAGTGCAACAACAACAACAACAACAACAACAAAAAAATAGCTGGGCGTTGTGGTGGGCACCTTTAGTCCCAGCTACTTGGGAGGCTGAGGCAAGAGACTGGCTGAAGCCCCATAGTTTGAGGTTGCTGTGACACCACGGCACTCTATAAGGGTAACATAGTGAGAGTCTGTCTCAAAAATAAAATAAAATACACAAAAAAACCCCAAAAATCCAGCAATTCCCCACTGTCCCACCTTACTCTATGTACACACATCCATGCCTTTGAGAAATTTCTTTTCCCTAGCTTCCCTCATCACTCTAGCCTAATTTCTGTCTGTCCCTCCAGACACAGCTGAGTTATCAAGTCTTACTGAGAAGTCTCCCTCCTTCCCTTCCGACCACCCAGGCCTTTCCCCTGGGTCCCAAAACACCCTGTACATACCTCTATTTTAATTCTTAACCCAGACCAGGGCACCTTGAGGTCAGGCCCACCGCCAATTCCGCAATACCCAGCAGAGAGGGTTTAGGAGGTTCCAAAGGATTAATGAAGTTAGTTGAATGAAAACGCATTAAGGATCAGGATTTCCCTGTCCCAAATGAGGAGTGGCAGAATAAACCCAAGCACGCCAGCTAAAGCTAAAAGTTCTGTACTTTCTGCGACATTCCCAAGACTATAGTACGGGCAGCAGCAAATTACCGATCTCGTAGACCTAAGGGGAACCCATACAAACCATGAGTGTTTTTCAAAATGAGAGGAGGCAGTTGTACAACTAGACCCCCACCCCCTTTCTTCCCAGCCCTCCCTAGCAAAACCCCCAAACATTTAGGGGAAGAGAAGGAGACGGGGGCGGAAAAGGTTCACTGGATTAACGAACTTGGGGTTGACGGAGGCCAAAGGTAAGCAACTGGCAGCTCACTCGGCCTGCGGGCCCCAACGGGATGGGCTCCCAACCGCCTCTGGCCTGTCGCATGTTAGTGGGGGAGGGGAGAGGGAGAAACGGTTACTCTCACCGTAGGTCGCCCACGGGAAGCGGCCCAGGGCGATACTTCACCTAGAGGATCTAGTACCTGTTATGAAAAAGACTTTATCTGCGCGCCCCTTTCAGTTTGCACAAGATGAAGCGGTGCAGGGCAGCAGTTCTCCACTGTGCTTCGCGGCCAGCTCTCGCCCCAATGGCGGCCGCTAGTTTGCAGCCACCCCCCGCCTTTATAGCAGCCCCACCGCTCGCAGCCCGTCCATTGGGCGGGACCAGTCACGTGGCCACGCCCCGCCCCGCGGCGGAGGCGGGCTGGGCGGCCCGGGCCCGGCTGGCAGCCGGGTGGGCTGGAGCCCTTCGGTTGCCCGGGGCGCCTACGTGGAGTGGATAACTGAAGGTCATGGGGACAGCGGGGGTTTTGGAGTACGAGTGCTGCCCTCAAGTCCTTTATAGTTAAAACAACTTTTCACTAACTGATTAGTCCTATGTTGTGATTTTGGAGATCTGGATTGCGGCGTTTTTGTTGTTTTCACAATTTTCTGCAGCCCTTTCCACAGCTCCAATCTCTTAATAAAAATTAGGTAGCATCCGAGGCTAGAGAGCTAACATGAGCTCACAGGGTCTAAAATGGCAACTTAGTAGTCGGGTGGTGCTACAACTCACGGATCACAACCAGTTACAGATGCCTTTGTTACTTCTCCACTTCCACTGCTTCGTTTGACTAGCCTTTAAAAATGAATTAAAATAATAACAAAGTGAAGTTGCAACTTGGCTTTTTCTTCTTCTTCTTTTTTTTTTTTTTTTAGACGGTGTCTCAAGCTATCTCGGTGGAGTGCTGTGGTGTCACAGCTCACAGAATGCTCAAACTGTTGGGCTTAAGTCCCTCCCAGGTAGCTGGGACTACAGGCGCCCGCACAACGCCGACTGTTTTGTTGTTGTTGCAGCTGTTTTAGCTGCTCTGGGCTGGGTTCCAACCCACCAGCCTCAGTGCGTGTGGCCGGCGCCCTACTGTCTGAGCTACAGGCACCACCCCACTGTTTTTTCTCAACAGCTGCTTCACTGATAAGTGTTTTAGGATTTTGAGAACCTTGACAACTACCTCTTGGCGGTTAGTTAGCAGATACTTTAAAAGTGCTAATATGTACCTTTAGCATATATTTAGTGCAGTTGTTACCTTTTTGTGTTTTGTTTGAGATGGAGTCTAAGCTGTCACCCTGGGTAGAGGGTCGTGGTGTCACAGCTCACAGTAACCTCCAACTTGGACTCAAGCAATCCTCTTGCCTCAGTTTCTCTATTTTTAGTAGAGACAGGGTCTCGCTTTTGCTTAGGCTGGTCTTAAAACTCGTGAGCTCAAGCAATTCACCCAAGTCGGCCTCCCAGTGTGCTAGGATTAAAGGCTTGAGCCACCATGAGATTACAATGATTCTGACTTTTTTTTTTTTTTTTTTTTTAAACAGAGTCTCTGTTACCAGGGGCATCAACCTAGCTCACAGCAACCTAGCTCACAGCAACCTCAAACTCCTGGGTTCAAATGATCCTCCTGCCTCAGCCTCCCAAGAGTGTGTGGCCTGTTTTTGAATTCCTAATACTCATTTCAAGATGAATAGATGGATGGATGGGGGAGGAAGGGCAAAAATAGCTGATGAGCTGCTTCCTAATCCTGTCAAAAAACCAATCCCTAGGCCAGTGTAGTGGCTCACACCTGTAATCCTACCAGTCTGGGAGGCCAAGGCTGGTGAATTGCTGGAGCTCAGGAGTTTGAGACCAGCCTGAGCAAGAGTGAGACCTCGTCTTACTAAAATTAGAAAATATAATGAAATAAAATTTGGAACTGAAAAAAAAAAGAAAATATAGTCAGGTGTTGTGGAGGGCACCTTATAATCCCAGCTACTTGGAAGCTGAGGCAGGAGGATTGCTTGAACTCAGGAGTTTAAAGTTGCTATGAGCTGTGATGCCACAGGGCACTCTAGCCTGGGCAACAGAGTGAGATTCTATCTTAAAAAAAAAAAACTCTAGTTTTCTGAAGGGGGAAACTGAGGACCATTAACAGTTTGATATGTCTTCATTCAATCCTGTTGGTATGGGAGAAGAGGATCAAGTGTTCGCAACAAAGCAGAATGCTCAATCTGCTTACTAGAGGTCACATAAATACCTGTATTGGCAGGTATTTAGATATTCAGGTATTGGGTGGCGCCTGTGGCTCAAGGAGTAGGGTGCCGGTCCCATATGCCGGAGGTGGCAGGTTCAAACCCAGCCCTGGCCAAAAAAAAAAAAAGAAGAAAAGATAGGTATTCAGTTTAGATTTTTATGTTCTTGTTGTTGTTTAAAATCTTATTTATGGCCAGCATGGTGGCTCATGCTGGTAATCCTAGCACTCTGGGAGGCTGAGGTGGGTAGATCACTTGAGCTCAGGAGTTTGAGACCAGCCTGAGCAAAAGCAAAACCCCATCTCTAAAAATAGCTTAGGGCTGCGCCTGTACCTCTGTGTGTAGGGCACCGGCCCCATATACTAAGGGTGGTGGGTTCAAACACAGGCCCCAGCCAAATTGCAACAGGAAATAGCCAGGCATTGTGGTGGGCGCCTGTAGTCCCAGCTGCTCGGGAGGCTGAGGCAAGAGAATCGCCTAAGCCCAGGAGTTGGAGGTTGCTGTGAGCTGTGACACCACAGTACTCTACTGAGGGTGATAAAGTGAGACTCTGACTCTAAAATAATAATAATTTTAAAAAATAGCTGAGCATGGTGGCAGGTGCCTGTAGTCTCAGCTACTTGGGAGTCTGAGGCAAAGAAAGTCACTTGAGCCCAGGAGATTGAGGTTGCTGTGAGCTATGACACCATAGCACTTTACTGAGAGTGACAAAGTGAGACTCTGTCTCAAAAAAAAAAAAAAAAAAAAGACCCCATCTCCACTAAAAATAGAAAAATTAACAGTGTCACGGTGGGGGCCTGTAGTCCCAGCTACTTGGGAGGGTAAAACAAGAGGATGGCTTGAGCCCAGGAAGTTGAGGTTGCTGTGAGCTATGAGGCCATAGCACTCTACCCAGGGTGATAGAGTGAGACTGTATCTCTAAATAAATTTAAAAAATTAAAAAGCTAAATCTCATCATATCACCACACTTAAAACCTTTCAATTTCTGTTATTTTTAGGATATAGAACAAAACTCTTAAAATGAGCTAGAAAGATACTATATGCTACAATGCCTCCCCCTCCAAAAAACCAAATTTTTAAAATGATCCTATATGCTTTATCTACCTTCAGCTCCAACCATCTCTCCATCATAACCCCCACCCATCTCTAGCCACACTGACCTTTCAGTTCGTTCCAGTGTCCTGTCTGATCTGACGGCTTCTACACTTGGCTCTGTCCTTCCTACCCCAACACTCATTCCTCAGGTTTCAGTCTAAAGTTATTTCCTCAAGGAGGCCTCTACTAGATTAAGCCTTCCAGTTATACACTCACATTACAACCCCCTTAAACAGCACTAATAACAATTGCATATGCCGGGCACAATGGCTCACTCTTGTAATCTTTGCATTCTGGGAGGCCCAGGCAGGTGAATTGTTTGAGCTCAGGAGTTCAAGATGAGCCTGAACAAGAACAAGACCCCATCTCTACTAAAAAGAGAAAAACTAGTTGGGCGTGGTGGCAGGCACCTGTAATCCCAGCTACTCAGAGGCTGAGGCAGGAGGATCACTTAAGCCCACTAATTTGAGGTTGCTGTGAACTATGACACCATGGCATTCTACCCAGGGTGATGTGATAAAGTGAGACACTGTCTCAGAAACAAACAAAAAAAAAATTCAAAAACAATTGCATAAGCCAGTGGTGTATTTAATGTCTATTTCCCCATAAACAGTAAGCACCACAAGTGCAAAGTATCATAAGCCTTCAAAGAGTATTATTATTGAGTATATCGCCTTTTCGTCCTGCCTGAATTTTAAAGACTGTGGCAAGTCAGATTTGAATTAAGGGAGTGACAAGATAGGTCTTAGGTTTAGGAAAAAAAAAAAAAGGTAGAATGGGTATAAAATAAAGAACGTGGGGCGGCGCCTGTGGCTCAGTGAGTAGGGTGCCGGCCCCATATGCTGAGGGTGGTAGGTTCAAACCCAGCCCCGGCCAAACTGCAACAAAAAAATAGCCGGGCATTGTGGCGGGCGCCTGTAGTCCCAGCTACTCGGGAGGCTGAGGCAAGAGAATCGCGTAAGCCCAAGAGTTAGAGGTTGCTGTGAGCCGTGTGACGCCACGGCACTCTACCCGAGGGCGGTACAGTGAGACTCTGTCTCTACAAAAAAAAAAAAAAAGAATGTGGAGAATGGATTTGAGAGGGAGATTCCCCAGGATTGGGTGTTAAATTCAATATAAAGATGATTTGGGGTCAAGCCTGGGGGCTCATATGTGTAATACCAGCACTCTGGGAGACTAAGATGAGAGGATCACTTGAGCTCAGGAGTTCCAGACCAGCATGAGCAAGAGTGAGAGCCCATCTCTACCAAAAATAGAAAAATTAACCAGGCGTTGTAGTGGGCACCTGTAGTCCCAGCTACTCTGGAGGCTGAAGCAGAGGAATCACTTGAACCTAGGAGTTTGAAGTTGCTGTGAGCTAGACTGACACCAGGGCACTCTAGCCTAGGGCCATAGAGGGAGACTCTGTCTCAAAATGAAAAAAAAAAAAGTTTTAGGTTTCTGGCTTGAGCACTTGGTGAAAGGCACAGTTTACTAGGAAAGGAATTAATCTTAGGAGAGAGAAGATCATTAGTTCAGCTTTGTTTGTTTTTTTTTTTTTTTAGAGATAGAGTCTCATGTTGTCGCCCTCAGTAGAGTGCTGTGGTGTCACATCTCACAGCAACCTCCAACTCCTGGGCTTAGGCGATTCTCTTGCCTCAGCCTCCGGAGTAGCTGGGACTACAGGCGCCTTCCACAGTGCCCAACTTTTTGTTGTTGTTGTTGCAGTTCAGCCAGGGCTGGGTTTGAACCCACCACCCTCGGTATATGGGGCCAGTGCCCTACCCCACTGAGCCACAGGCGCCGCCCATTAGTTCAGCTTTGAACATGAGGAAAACTTAAGGCTTAAGGTACCTGTAAGTCATCTGGGTGGAGATTTTATTTTTTTTCTTGAGACAGAGCCTCTCACTATGTCACCTTTGGTAGCGTTCTTGACATCACAGCTCACAGCAACCTCAAACTCTTGGGCTTAGATTCTCTTGCTTCGGCCTCCCAAGTAGTTGGGACTACAGGGGCCCACCACAACACCAGGCTATTTTTCTGTTGCAGTTGTCATTGTTGCTTACCTGACCCGGGCTGGGTTCTAACCTGCCAGTCTGGGTGTATATGACTGGCACCGTAACCACTGTGCTATGGGCGCCGAGCCTGGGTGGAGATTTTTTGTTTTGTTTTGTTTTTTTTTGCAGTTTTTGGCTGGGGCTGGGTTTGAACCCGCCACCTCTGGCATATGGGGCTGGTGCCCTACTCCTTTGAGCCACAGGCACCGCCCCTGGGTGGAGATTTTTAATAGCCAGGTCAATATGTTAGTAGAGTCTGGCTGAAGATGGGAAAGGAAGGCTGAAAAGAGGTTAGAAATGAATGGAAAAGATTTAAAACTTATGGAGGACAGCAAAACAGGCAGATTGGGACATAAACAAGACCTGGAAAATGGTCATTGTTCTTGAACAAATAAGGCAGTTGCTTTTTATCTAACACTAGATTTGCTAGGGGTGTGTGCTAGAAAATAAGTAGAGGAATACAGCTTTCAAAATGTTGAAAGAAGCTGGGTGTGGTGGCTCACACCTGTAATCCTAGCCCTGTGGGAGGCTGAGGCAGGTGGATTGCTTAAGCTCAGGAGTTCAAGACCAGCCTGAGGAAGAAGGAGACCCCCCCTGCCCCCCATCTCTACTAAAAAATAGAAAAGCTAGCCATGCATTGTGGTGGGCTCCTGTAGTCCCAGTTACTTGGCAGTCTGAGGCAAGATTACTTGAGCCCAGGTGTTTGAATTTACTGTGAGCTCTGATGCCACCATGGCACTCTAGTCTGGGGCAAGATTACTTGAGCCCAGGTGTTTGAAGTTACTGTGAGCTCTGATGCCACCATGGCACTCTAGTCTGGGGCAACAGAGTAAGACTGTCTCAAAAGCCAAAAAATAAAATAAAAGTTTGAAAAGTGACTGGAGACTAGGATTTTACAGGCCATTCTATGAAATACGGAAATAGTTACAATTTTATTTTTAAACCCCATAATTTCACGTAGCATGTATTTTAGCTCAAATCAAATTATCATGTGAACATAACTGAAAAACCCGTTAGTTTCCGGGTGGTGCCTATGGCTCAAGGAGTAGGGCGCTGGCCCCATATACCAGGGGTGGCAGGTTCAAACCCGGCCCTGGCCAAAAACTGCAAAAAATAAAAAAAAAAAATGTAAAATATAAAAAAAAAAGAAAAACACTTTAGTTTCCATCTTTCACTGATATTAGATTCAGCAAGAAGCCCATGATGATATCCATAGCAACTATAGATTCACAAGTGTCCCCAGAACTCAGAATTAAGGAATTTAAATGTACAATTTGTTTATTTCTAAAAATATTTCAATTACCTTTGTGTTACTAAATCTGTAAGTCAGTTCTCGCAGGCTGCTTCTTAATTTTCCATTCTCAATGTTGGAATGCTCTAGCTGAATCCTTGGAGTTTTCCTTATTTATACACACTCAGGAGCACATCTAATCACATCCAATCTCAAGATCTGTCTGCTTTTGGTCCTCAAGTTTGTCTGTCCTAAGCCCCAGATTCATAGTCGGCTGCCTGTTGAATATCTCCCCTTGGAACTCTAGTGCACTGCTTGCTAAACTTGTAGGTCCAAATCCCAGCTCTCCGTGCCCTCCTCAGGCAGCTTCATCCAATCATCCCCTTCTCAGCAAATGGCAGTTCCAATGTCACAGTGTCTCAGACCAAAAATTGTGGCCATTCTTTCTCTTGAATTATGAACCAATCAAATCTAAAAACCAAAGTCTTTGCAGTGGTCTCCGAGCCCTACAGCCCCTAACCCTCTGCACCCTGTGACTGGTTCATCTTACTGCCTCTGCTCTCTTGCTCCTCCACAGCAGCCACTCACCTTTGGGCTGGTCCCAAAACACTAGCCAGGCTGCTGTCTCAGAGTGGCTGAGTTTAGCTGGTCTTTTTTCTGCAGGGGTTTTGCCCCAGGCCCCAGAAAGGTCAATGGCACATGCCCTGATTTTCTTCAGATCTTGACTTCTCTGTTAAGTTCACAGTGCACTCTTCCAATCAGATAAAGGTAGCTTATCTAAAGTAAAACATCCCATAAATTTTCTTTCTTTCTCTCTCTCCTTCCTTCCTTCCTTCCTTTCCTCTCTCTCTCCCTCTCTCTCTCTTATCTTTCTATCTTTCTTTTTGCTTTTGTAACTGAATCTCACTGTGTTACCCTGAGTAGAGTGTTGTGGCAACACAGCTCACAGTAACCTCAAACTCTTGGGCTCAAATGATCCTTTTGCTTTAGCCTCCCAAGTAGCCGGGACTGCAGGTACCTGCCCCTGTTCCCAACTAGTTTTTTCTGTTTTCTATTTTTAGTAGAGATGGGGTCTCGCTATTTCTCAGGCTGGTCTACAACTCCTAAGCTCAAGCAATCCACCTACCTCAGCCTCCCAGAGTGCTAGAATTACAGGTGTGAGCCACCACACCCGGCCCACCTTTCCCATTTCTATTCCTGCTTTACTTTCTTCCTTAGTTGTAGTCACTAATGTACTACTTATTTGTAGTTATTGGTTGATATATCCTAGTGTCTCAAAATGGAGTCACTCATGTCAAAAGTCATTAAGTCCGCAGCAAAGTTTTCCCCTCTCCCTCAAAGCAATAAACATGCATGTTTATTGAATATATATGTAATGAACTAAAGTGGAAAGATAACATGGGCTGCTGCCCAGTACCACCCAAGATCTGAAACAGACCCATAAAGAGTAAAAGTTTGGCTGAGGTGATGCGAACAGGGCCATGGGGAGGATCATAAAAACAGCCAGCACCTGGCCGGGTTCCAGCAGCTTGGAGCTTCTGTCCCTGAGAACTCTGAAGTCTTCTCTCCTGATTTTGGCAACAGTCACTGGAAGTTCTGCCAGAGAGAAGCCTTAGTCCACCTGCCCACCTGCAGCTGAAGGAATTCTGGCCCCATTCCACTTGTCTATTGTCTCTCTGGTCTCTTGAACCATTACTGTAGTTCATTACTCCCCTTTCATTACTGCCTCCATGTGTTGAATGTTAGTTGCAGGATTGAGCAGGGGTAGTGGCTCATGCCTATAATCCCAGCACTTTGGGAGGCCAAGGAGGGAAGATTGCTTGAGGCCAGGAGTTCAAGACCAGCCTGGACAATACAGCAAGACCATATCTCTACAAATGATTATTAAAAATTAGCCAGGTTGGTGGCACATGCAAATCCCAGGGACTCTGGAGGCCGAGGTAAAAAGATCACTTGAGTCCCAGCTGCGATGATCTGTGACTCCACTGCTCTCTAGACTGGGCAGCAGAAAAAGACCTTATTTCAAAACAAATAAATAATTAAAAAAAAAAAAAGGAATATTAGTTGCATGATTGGTGGTATGTAAAGGCCTCACAATAGACTGAATTGGTACATTGCTAATTGGCTATTGAGTCCTTGGAAAATCCCCATCAAAATTAGTCAGCACAAGGTGGTGCCTGTGGCTCAAAGGAGTAGGGTGCCAGCCCCATAGGTCGGAGGTGGCCGGTTCAAACCCAGCCCCGGCCAAAAACTGCAAAAGGGAAAAAAATAAAAAAAAATTAGTCAGTACAGCAAGGCCACACCAGCTTAATTAGCACGATCTACTATCTCCTTGCTCTGCTTAAATGCAAGTAGCATAAAGGCAAGGATTTTTTTGTTTGTTTCTTTTGTGGTGGGGGGGGCGGCGAGTCTGGGATGCAGTGGTGCAATCACAAACTCCTGGGCTTAAGCAATCCTGCTTTAGCCTCCCCAAACCACTAGGATGACAGGTGTGAGCCACTGCCACAGACTAGGGCAAGGTTATCTATCTGTTTTGTTCTTTATGTATCACAAGTACTTAAAAGAGTACCAAAAGAGTACCTATCTGGCTCATAGCGCTCAGTAAACATCTGACAAAAGAGTGAATTAATACACATTTGAATTGTTCTGTTTTGTCACAGAGAGTACATACTTACAACCATATAAAAATAAAGAAGGAAGGCTATGTGTGGTGCCTCATGCCTGTAATCCTAGCATTCTGGGAGGCCACAGTGGGAGCATCCCTTGAGCTCCAGAGTTCTAGACCAGCCTGAGTAAGAACAAGACCTCAGCTCTACTAAAAATAGAAAAATCAGCCAGGCGTCCTGGTGGCTGCCTGTAGTGTCAGCTATTCGGGAGGCTGAGGGAGAAGGATCACTTGAATCTAGAAATTCAAGTTTGCTGTGAGGTAGACTGAGGTCCTGGGCAACAGAGTAAGGCTTTCTTGGGGGGAAAAAAAAACCCTAATACAATGTAAATACTATGTAAATAGTTGTTCTACTGTGTTGTTTAGGAACTAATGATGTAAAAAGAAAATAAAAATCTCAGGACTACCTTCCAGATCTTTTTTTTTTTTTTTTTGTAGAGACAGAGTCTCACTTTATGGCCCTCAGTAGAGTACCGTGGCCTCACACAGCTCACAACAACCTCCAACTCCTGGGCTTAAGCGATTCTCTTGCCTCAGCCTCCCGAGCAGCTGGGACTACAGGCGCCCGCCACAACGCCCGGCTATTTTTTGGTTGCAGTTTGGCCGGGGCCGGGTTTGAACCCGCCACCCTCGGTATATGGGGCCGGCGCCCTACCAACTGAGCCATAGGAGCCGCCCTACCTTCCAGATCTTTATGCAAAAGAGAAAGTAAAGGCCTCATGCATCTGTGAAAATCTATCCCCACAGATCATTCATGAAGAAAATTCAGGGTGGTGCTCATAGCTCAGTGGGTTGGGTGCCGACCACATACACTGAGGCTCATGAGTTCAAACCTGGCCTGGGCCAGCTATAACAACTATAATAGCTGCAACAAAAAAAATAGCCAGACATTGTGGCAGGCGCCTGTAGTCCCAGCTACCTGGGAGGCTAAGGCAAGAGAACTTCCTGAGCTCAAGAGTTTGAGGTTGCTGTGAGCTGTGATGCCACAGCACTCTACCGATGGTGACATAGTGAGACTGTGTCTCAAAAAAAAAAGAAAGAAAATTCCTTGCAGGGCCTCCCATAAACAAGGACATGTGAATTGTAACTTTAGTTCTGCAGACTATGTCTGGCTCTTAAACTAAAATCTATTGTTGGGCACGGTGGCTCACACCTGTATGTAATCCTAGCACTTGGGAAGCCAAGGTGGGTGGATTACCTTAGCTCATGAGTCCAAGATCAGCCTGAGCCAGAGTGAGACCCCCTGTCTCTGAGAAATAGCCGGGTGTTGTGGCAGGAGCCTATAGTCCCAGCTACTTGGGAGGCTGAGGCAAGAGGATCTCTTGAGCCTGAGTTTGAGGTTGCTGTGAGCTGTGATGCCATAGCACTCTACTGAGGGTGACACAGTGAGACTCTGTCTCAAAAAAAAAAAAAAAAAACTAAAATCTATTCCAGTTTCACCCTAATAATGAATTATAAGGTTATTTTTATAGATTCAGGACAGAGACAAGACAGGATCAAACATGCTTCCACCCACCCTGGGATACCCATATAATTGACAATTCCTTCACTTCCTTTTTTCCTCTAACATTTGCCATGTGTAAAATGTAGATTTTCCTGGGTCTCATAAGAAATTAAGCATTTTGTCTCACTATCCCCTTCCCTGCCATTTTTTTCCTTTCTGTATACTTTTAAATGCTGAAATTTCAAAATTTCCCTCTGGGGGCTGGGCTCCCAGCACTTTGGGAGGTGGAGGTAGGTGGATTGCCTGAGCTCATGAGTTCGAGACCAGCCTGACAAGAGTGAGACTCCCTCTCCAAGAAATAGCCGGGCATTGTGTGCTTGTAGTCCCAGCTACGTGGGAGGCTGAGGCAAAAGAATCGCTGAAAGTCCAAGAGTTTGAGGTTTCTGGGAGCTGCGACGCTGTGACACCATGGCACTCCACTGAGAGCAACAAAGTACAACTCAGTCTCAAAAAAAAAAATTCCCTTTGGAAAAACAGCCACAGGTTTGTCTGTGGTTGGTGATTTTCCTGGGCCTAGCCTCAATTTTGGTTAAATAAACCATCATTGATTGAGATTTTTGCCTCAGTCACAAATTTTAGATCGTCAATGACATGAAAAAAGAAAGTTCAGCACACAATGAAAAAATTTTTTCTGAACAGTTTCCAAGTGAAGTTGATTAACTTCATTAACGCCGACCCACAGATACAAAAGACTGGCTATATTTGGAGACAGGGCCTTGAAAGAGGAGATTAAGTTAAAAGGCTGTTAGTGTGGGTCCTAATTCTTTTATTTATTTATTTTTTTTGGTTGTATTTGTCATTGTTGTTTGGTAGGCCCAGGCTGCATCTGAACCCGCTCAGTGTATGTAGCTGGCGCCTTAGCCGCTGAGCTACAGGCGCTGAGCCAGAAAAAATAATTTTTTTTTGACACAGAGTGTCATTATGTGGACCTCAGTAGAGTACGTGGCGTCACAGCTCACAGCAACCTCAAACTCTTGGGCTTAAGTGATTCTCTTGCCTCAGCCTCCCAAATAGCTGGGACTACAGCTGCCTGCTACAACACCTGGCTATGTTTTTGTTGCAGTTGTCATTGTTGTTTAGCTGGCCTGGGCTGGGTAACCACTGTGCTACAGGCGCCAAGCCAAGGTGGGTCCTAATTCAATCTGACTGGTGTTTTCGTAAGATGTGGAGATTTAGATACAGAGAGAAACCAGCAGTGCCAATACATAAAAGAAATCATGTAAGGACCCAGTTAGAAGACAGCCATCTGCAAGGCATGGAGAGAAGTTGTAGAAGAAACCAAACCTGCTGGCACCTTAATTGTGGACTTCCAGCCTCTAGAACTATGAGAAAATAAATTTCTGTTTTTAAAGCACCCAGTCTGTAGTATTTTATATGACAGCGCCAGCAGATTAATACATAAGAGAATATGTATGAAGTCTATCCATAACAATAAATCTAGGCTGGGCATGGAAGCTCACGCCTGTAATCCTAGCACCCTGGGAGGCCGAAGCAGAAGGATTGCTTGAGACCAGAAGTTTAAGACCGGGTGGTGCCTGTGGCTCAGTCGGTAGGGCGCCGGCCCCATATACTGAGGGCGGCGGGTTCAAACCCGGCCCCTGCTGAACTGCAACCAAAAAATAGCCGGGCGTTGTGGTGGGCGCCTGTAGTCCCAGCTACTCGGGAGGCTGAGGCAAGAGAATCGCTTAAGCCCGGGAGTTTGAGGTTGCCGTGAGCTGTGTGAGGCCACGGCACTCTACCGAGGGCCATAAAGTGAGACTCTGTCTCTACAAAAAAAAAAAAAAGAAGAAGAAGTTAAGACCAGCCGGAGCGGCCAGGCACCGTGGCTCACACCTGTAATGCTAGCACTCTGGGAGGCTGAGGTGGGTCAATTGCTTGAGCTCAGGAGTTCAAGACCAGTCTGAGCAACAGTGAGACCCCCGTCTCTACTAAAAATAGAAAAACTGAGGCAAGAGGATTTCTTGGGCCCAAGTTGGAGGTTGCTATGAGTTATGATGCCATGGCGCTCTACCCAGGGCAATAGCTTGAGATTCTATGTCAAAAACCAAAACAAACAAACAAAAGAAACAGCCTGAGCAAGAGTGAGATGCTATCTCTATAAAAAATAGAAAAATCAGGGTGGTGCCTGTGGCTCAGTGAGTAGGGCACTGGCCCCATATACTGAGAGTGGCGGGTTCAAATCCGACCCTGGCCAAACTGCAACAAAAAAATACCCGGGCATTATGGTGGGCGCCTATAGTCCCAGCTACTCAGGAGGCTGAGGCAAGAGAATCACCCAAGCCCAAGAACTGGAAGTTGCTATGAGCTGTGATGCCACAGCACTCTACCAAGGGTGACAGAGTGAGACTCTGTCTCTAAAAAAAAAACAGAAAGAAAGAAGAAAAAGAAAAATCAGCTGGGTATGGTTGTGTGGACCAGAAGTCTCAGCTATGTGGGGGGCAGAGGCAGAAGGATTACTTGAGTGCAGGAGTTTGAAGTTGCTATGAGCTATGATGACACCACTGCATTCCAGTCTAGGCAACACATCAAGACTCTTGACTCAAAGCAAAAAAGAAAAGAAAAGAAAAACAGAAGTCTAGAGACAGCATTATCCCAGATAGTGGGGAACATTAGAAACATTCTCTTTGAAACTGGGAATGAGAAGGTTATGTCCTCATCATCACTTCTGTGGCAGGGAATGATCAGTGAAATGTGACAAGGGAAAGAAATTAGAGGTGTAGGCTCGGCATCCATAGCACAGTGGTTACGGTGCCAGCCACATACACTGAGACTGGCAGATTGGAACCTGGCTGGGGCCAACTGCAACAAAAAAAAAATAGCCAGGCATTGTGATTGATGCCTGTTAAAAAAAAAAAAAAGTTACTGGGAGGCTGCGGTGAGAGAATTGCTTAAGCCCAGGAGTTTGAGGTTGCTGTGAGCTGTGATGCTACAGCACTCTACTGAGGATGACATAATGAGACTCTGTCTCAAAAAGAAAAAAAAAATTGAGTAGCACCACAAAGAATTGAGACAGATTCTCATTCTGTTGCCCAGGCTAGACTTCCATGGTGTCAGCCTAGCTCAGAGCAACCTCAAACTACTAGGTTTGATGGTCCTCCTGCCTCAGCCTCCAAGTAGCTGAGACTACAGGTGTCTGCCACAACATCAGTTAATTTTTCTACTTCTAGTTGAGAGAGGGTCTTGCTCTTATTCAGGCTGGTCTGGAATTCCTGGGCTCAAGTGATCCTCCCACCTTGGCCTCCCAGAGTGCTAGGATTACAGGTGTGAGCCACCACACCTGGACTGACAACTGTAACATGTTAAGAAACGTTATGGAAGACTCGAAGAAACAGAGAGATATGGTAGGCCATGGAAAGGAGGACAGAGTCAATAGCTTAACAATGTATGTATGTTCTTTCCGAATAGATGTGTAGATTCAATGCAATTTGGGTCAATATCTCAATAAAGTTTTGTTTTGTTTTGTTTTTGAGACAGAGCCTCAAGCTGTCACCCTGGGTAGAGTGCTGTGGCATCACAGCTCACAGCAACCTCCAACTCCTGGGCTCAAGCGATTCTTCTGCCTCCACTTCCCAAGTAGCTGAACTATAGGCACCTGCCACAACGCCCAGGTATTTTTGGGTTGTAGCCGTCATTGTTTGGTGGGCCCGGGCTGGATTCAAACCCACCAGCTCAGGTGTATGCGGTTGGCGCCTTAGCCCCTTGAGCCAGAGGCACCGAGCCTTTCAACAAGGTTTTTTTATTTGTTTTTTTTTTCTCAACAAGGTTTTTATGGAACTTGATAAGATTATTTTTAAGTGTATAATGAAGAGTAAAAGGCAAAAAATAAGCAGGAAACTTGTGAAAAAGAAAAGCAAGATGGAAACTTGTCTTGCCTAATATTAGGAAGCAAACAGTGTGATACAAATTAACCAACAGAATAGAGACCAGCAACAGACCCATTCATGTATGGACCTCTGGTATACATTAGGATGGCATGTCAGGTCTCTGGGAAAAGGAGCAATTGATCACTTAACACAGCTGAGAAAAAGGTTATCTATTTGGAAAAAGATGAAACTGGATCTCTAGCTTACAACATAAAAACAAAATCAAGGCCAGATGTATTAACGACTTAAATGTCAAAAACAATACTTTAACTTTGGACTTCTGGTCTTTCTTGGTTTGGGGCCTAGATCAAGGTCATTGTTGCTGGACCCCACTTCCATCCTGTTTTCTGTGCCCCTGTTCCTGCCTGACCAGGTGTGCCTCGGCACTGATGCTCTGGAACTCTCCTCCCAAATGCCATGGCCTTGTCTCTAGCTCGGTCTCTGCACTTGTGCATCACCTGGTGACATTTTTTCAGGTGACATCTGTTTAGGTGCATTTTTTTTTTTTTTTTTTGAGACAGAGCCTCACTTTGTTGCCCTTGGTAAAGTGCAATGACATCACAGCTCACAGCAACCTCAAACTCTTGGACTTAAGCAATTTTCTTGCCTCAGCCTCCCAAGTAGCTGGGACTACAGGTGCCCACCACAATGCCTAGCTATTTTTGGGTTGTAGTTGTCATTATTGTTTGGCAGGCCCTGGCTGGGTTTGAACCTGCCAGCCTCGGTATATGTGGCTGGCGCCCTAGCCACTGAACTATAGGCACTGAGCCTAGGTGCATCTTTTTTTTGAGACAAGAGTCTCACTATGTTACCCTCGGTAGAGTGCCATGATGTCACAGCTCACAGCAATCTCAAACTCTTGGGCCTAAGAGATTCTCTTGCTTCAGCCTCCCAGTAGCCGGGACAACAGGTGCCCACCACAATGCCTGGCTGTTTTTTTTTGTTGTTGTTATTGTTGTCATTGTTGTTTAGCAGACCCTGGCCGAGTTCGAACTCACCAGCCCTGGTGCATGTGGCCAGCACCCTAACCTCTGAGCTATGGGCGCCGAGACGAGGTGCTTCTTTTTAGGTGACATTTTCAGTTACATGTGTCTTATTTCCTCAGGTGAATTATAAGTGACTTTGAGCAGGAGCCCAGCCCACCTTTCCATGTCACCTGCCTATAATTGACTTTCAGGAAATGTTTATTTCTTCATTAAACAGTATCTTGGGACTTTATATACCATTGTTGTTGTGAAAGCCTTTCTTTTTTTTTTTTTGAGACAATCCTGAATAAAAATAGCTTTGGCTTGCCTGCAGTAACTTGTCTCAGTGTGAAGGTGCTATGAATTCTTCCTCTATAACCCTGTGTGTTCCCTCCAAAGAGGCTGTTTTTGCAAGTGTTTTGAACAATTTATGTTCTTATGGGAATCATTTCCTCCCAGGCATTCCATTAAACTTGTCTGACAGGTTATTTCGTATTTTATTTTGACTGTCAGAGAATTACTCAGAATTACTAGGTCACTCCAATATTCAAAACCCCCTCCAGTGTCTTTTTATCTTATATGGAGAACCCAATCCATGTCTGAATCCCTAACTGTGGCCTA
Source organism: Nycticebus coucang (assembly GCF_027406575.1). Taxonomy (NCBI): domain Eukaryota; kingdom Metazoa; phylum Chordata; class Mammalia; order Primates; family Lorisidae; genus Nycticebus; species Nycticebus coucang. The sequence goes on along the minus strand of NC_069784.1, from coordinate 22,976,953 downwards.
CATCAAGCTGCCATCCCCGCCACCTCTCTGGCCTTGTCCCCTCCAAGCCCCCTGACTTACTCTGCTCCACTGGCTTCCTTGCAGTTCTTCAATCATGTCAAACATTTCCCACCGATGTGGTTTTTCGCCTTCTTTTCACTCAGACTGAAATACTGTTTCCCCCAGCCCCAAATACCAGCATAATGTGTTTTTCCCTTCCTTTGGCTTTCTTGTGGCGCCCTCGCCTCCCCGCCTGACCTGAAGCGGAGTGCCCAGCACGCCTTGTCAGGCTCTCTCAATCCTCTCCTCTATTTCATTTCTCTTCGTTACATTCCTATCAACTAACATATTTTTTATTGATCTGGGTCTGGTGGGGAACCTGTGGCTTTAGGGTTACATGTGGCCCCCTAACATTCCCAAGTAGGGCCCCTCAACAGGATCCAAACTTCACAGAACAAATCAAAAACCAAATTGTTTTATCACAAAAATCCCAAAGTCACAGATGCTGGCGTGGATGTGGAGAAAGGGGAACACTTTTAGACTGTTGGTGGAACTAATACAGCCTCTTTGGAACTAATACAGCCTCTTTGGAAAGAAGTATGGAGAATCCTCAAAGAACTCAAATTAGACCTCCCATTTGACCCCTCAATCCCACTACTAAGTATCTACCCAGAAGAAAAATAAATTATTTTATCACAAGGACATCTGCACTAGGCTGTTTATTGCAGCTCAACATACAATCGCCAAGATGTGCAGACAACCTAAATGCCTATCAATTTAGGAATTGATTAACATTCTCTGTTAATCCATTATGGTACATGCACGCCACGAAATACTATTCAGCCATAAAAAGATGACAACTTCACATCTTTTGTATTAACCTGGATGGAGTTGAAACACATTCTTCTCAGTAAAGTATCACAATAATAGACAAGCAAATATCCAAGGTACTCAATACTAATATGAAGCCAGTAGATGATCTAATTCATGTCAATATAGGAGAAAAACTCATTTCAATTCAAATTGGGGGGATGGGGTACAAGGGAGGGGGAAGAAGGAAGGAGTGGGTGCTCCCACTGAATGGACACAATGTAGGAGTATATGGCGTATCTTTTAGGTGCACATCACAGCTACAAGAGGGACTCTACCTAACAAATTCAAATATTGTGATTTGGTTGTTTGTACCTTCACATTAACCTGAAATTTAAAAAAAAAAAAAAAAAAAGGAATTTTTTTTTCCAGAGTGTATTCTTTTTTTTGAGACAAAGTCTCACTATGTCAACTTCAGTAGAGTGCTGTGGTGTCACAGCTCACAGCAACCTCAAACTCTTGGGCTTAAGCCATTCTCTTGCCTCGGCCTCCCAAGTAGCTGGGACTAGAGGCACCCGCCACAATGCCTGGCTATTTGTTGTTGTTGTTGTAGTTGTCATTGTTGTTTAGCAGGCCTGGGCTAGCCCCAGTGCATGTGGCTGGCACCCTAACCACTGGGCTATGAGCGCTGAGCCTTTTTTTTTTTTTTTTTATTGGGGATTTATTGAGGGTACAAAGAACCAGGTTACATTGATTGCATTTGTTAGGTAAAGTCCCTCTTAAAAAAAAAGAATTGTTTTGTTAAATTTGGATTCAGTCAAAAGGCCATACTCCAGGATTCAGAAGGCCACAAGTGGCCCCAAGGCTGTAGGTTCCCTACCTGGCTCCCCTACCACAATGTAAACTCCAGTGAAAACAGCAGAGCTTTGCTTGGTTCTCGGCTGTACAAGGTCTGACAATTAAGTTCTCAAACTTGCCACCATGCACTTAAGTTGGCAGGACTGTACAAATAACCAGTAAGGTTTTATAACCTTGGTCTGTCAGTCTCACAGCCATGTTGGTGGCGGTGTGTGGCAGCGTCTTGCTGAGTGGCATTCATTATCTTTGTTTCGTGTTTTTGTGTGTCATGTGATGATAGCTCTGATGGTCGTTCCAGAAAAAAAGAGTTCCAAAATTGCTTTGAAGGGTGGACTAAGGGCTGACATCGTGCGTAGCTTCCCAAGGGGAGTATTTCAAAGGTGGCATAGTGACATTCAGCAGTGAAGTATGCAGCCCTTTTTCTAGGATGAGTTAGTGAACTTAGTTGTCAGATCTTGTATCCCCAGCACAGAGTAACACCCAACAATTACCCTCGTGTTAAGTGAATGCATGCTAGAAAAAAACAGATCTGACTTGAAAACATGCCTTGTTAGGCAGGTGATACATTTTCTTTTTTTTTCTTTTTTTTTTTTTTTGTGGTTTTTGGCCAGGGCTGGGTTTGAACCCGCCACCTCCGGCATATGGGACCAGTGACCTACTCCTTGAGCCACAGGTGCCGCCAGGTCATAAATTTTAGTTTGTGTAAATTACAATTATGTAATTATGTTTCTGGTGTTGCTTGTTTCTACTTCATTAAAGAAACGAAATTATTAGACTCAGAAAATATTGAGAAAATTGAATAAATTGAGGAACTGGTTCCAAGTTTCCAAAAATATTAACAAGATTCATTTCATTAATTTTATTACTTACTACCTTAATACCAGGAGCACAGTTATTATAAACAGTATTTTTCCTATGGCCGCTAGGTGGCAGAATATGCACACAGACTTCACCAACGAGGCAACGGAGGCGGTCCTCTTAGTTTCACCCTTTGGGAGCAGTATTTCTAATCCCTTATGCTTGAAGACTATTGTATAGTAGACAAATTGTTTTCAAGAACGGTATCTCATGATGCCTCCATGAAGTAGGAAAGACAAGTGTTTTTATCTGTTTACTTTTTAAAACAGGGAGACAGACTGACAATTCTTTTTTTTTTTGGTTTTTGGCCGGGGCTGGGTTTGAACCCGCCACCTCCGGCATATGGGACCGTCGCCCTACTCCTTGAGCCACAGGCGCCGCCCCAGACTGACAATTCTTATAGGACTTGCCCAAGGCAATCTACATTTAGCAGAGCTGGAACTGGAGTCTGCCTCTCCCACTTGCCGGTACAGGGCTGTCCAGATTCCATGCAAAGAGGGGAAGATAACCTTCCTGGAAATTTGGTTTTGATTTTAAACTTGCCCTGATAAAATAAGTCTGAAAATACAAATCCTGTTTAGCTTAAGAAAAAAGAAAAAACAAGCCATAAAATCTTCCCAAGCTTCTGATTTGGGATGAATCCTGAAATATTTCTCTTTTTGGATCTTCTCAAACTTCATAACACGTTTAGGGAGAAAATGGTCTGTGTCAGGGGACCGTTCCAGTGAGTAGCAGGACACCTTGTCATGTAACAGTAGGTACCTGGAAATGTCTGCCTCTTTGATGTTTGAATGCTTTTGAGGGGTGTTTGCTGTGAAGAACTAGGGCCTGCAACTCACATGAGCCTTAAAGAAAACTGCACAGTTTTCTGAGCCCTGGATGGATCTGGAAGAACACGGAGGGGGAACAGCAGAAAATCACCTACGTGTACAAACGATCACTTGAACTCATAAAATACGGCAGTTAGGTTTTCTAAGTTTACCATAAACAACTGATTGGTGTTCTTTTTAGCATAACTTTCTATTGGCAGAAATATGATTTAACAGAGTTCACTTCATTGATTAGACTTTGCTGTAGTGCCCTGTGGCATATGAGAAAGAATTTAGGCTTCACAGGCTGAATTCTTGGGTGTGGTCCTACATTAGCTGCTTACTGGTTGTGTGACTTTCAGTAAGTGACTCAACCCCTCTGAGCCTCACTTTCCTCAAGTGTAAATGAGAATAATAATTCCTAGTTCATGGAGTTGGGATGAAGATAAAGTGAGATAATGATTATGGCAGAGGTTCAGAGACATGGATCCTTGCAGACATGGTGATTACTATATGCACAGAGACTGGGGAAAGCATGGATGTTTCAAGCTGGAGGGCTGGGGCTTTATCATCACTAGCTGGTGATACTGGGTTGCTTTATTCATGTTCTTCAGAGGGTTTGGGGGTGGGGGGGAAGAGGAGGAACAACGAAGAACTGGCAAGTAGTTTATTGAGTTCTTTCTAAGTAACACTTTTCTAAGTTCCTTACATAACTATTAACTTAGTCTTTACACCCATTTCTGATGTGGATTTGTTGAAATTGATTGGTCATTAATGTTGAGAGCTAGAGAAGCCTTAAAATGATATGGTCTAATACCCATTTATTTTACACTCGAAGAAAATAAACTTGAGAGGTGCTTGAGGTCACATGGCTAGTGGTGGGCAGCCCTGAGATTCCAAAATAGCCAGTGGCAGATTTCCAGGGCATGTCACTGCCTCAGTTCCTGTGCTGGTCAGTTCAAAGAAGTGTGAAACAGAGAGTTACTTTTAGGCCTTTGAGTCCAGTTGGAGGGGTAAGTGAGAGTCACTTGGTGAATTTGCAGTATGTAGCACTTTCAGTGAGAGCAGAGAAGTGGGAGAAAATAAGGTAGGTAGAGATAGGGACCCATAGCTTCATAGAGGAGGAGGGATTCAAACTGGCTGCTGAAAAACAGTAAGATGTGGTAGCAAAAGAAGGGATAAGAGGAAATGCACAAATAATCAAAGAGGAGAAAGACGGGGAACCCACATGTGCAGGCACCTCAGCTTCACATAAGGAAGTGGCCAGCCAGGCAGGATAGGGGTTAGATAGGGCGGGAGGCCAGGCACCCTGAGTGCCAGGCGAGATTTATTGTTAATTCTCTTACCAACCGGAGCCATCATTAATTAACTCAATCAAGTAATGAATTCAACTGTTTCTTGGACAACTACCACATGCTGTGCTCTCAGGGAGGCATGGAAAATACAGTGCTGAACAAAAGTGGTCTGGCTCCTCCACTCAGTGGGGCTCAGCGCAGTGTGGGAAGATGGATGAGAAACTGGTGAATTACAAACTGAGAAGTGCTGGGGAAGGCACAGATAGGGACTGTGTTGGAGCATAGCAGAGACACCCTTTTACTCAGAGAAGCCAGGGACAGCCTCTCTAAGAAACTGGTGGGAGGCCCATATGGCTAGAGCATTGCCAGAATGAGAGGCTAGAGAACAGGCTGAGGGAATGAGCCAGGGCTTGGGTCGTAGTGGGGAAGAAAGGAGGCTTAGCCTCTTCCTAGCAATGAAGATGGCTGGACTTGATGGATGATATACAATTTGAAGGAAAGCCCCCCCACAGCTTATGGATGAACTAGTTGTAAGGAGTAGTAGAGAATGTAGCTGGCTGAATGGTGGCCCTCCAAAGATATATCCATGTCTTAATCCCTGGAGCCTAAGGATGTGATCTTATTTGGAAAGGGGATTTTGTAGATGTAATTAAGATTCTCACAATTCGATCTTCATGGATTACCCAAGTAGGCCCTAAATTCCATGACAATTGTTCTTTTAACAGCCACACAGAGGAGAGACCTAGACACACATGGGGAAGGCCATGTCAAGACAAGGCAGAAATTGGCTGATGCGGCCACCAGGAGTCCTGGGGCCCTCAGGATCCTCCCCCAGAACGTCCAGAGGGAGAGGTACCCTGCCCAGACCTTGTTTTCAGACTTCTGGCCTCCAGAACTGTGAGATAGAAATTTCTGGAGTTTTAAGCCACCAAATCTGTGGTCATTTGTTACAGCAGCCACAGGAAATGAATACAGAAAGGGAGGTGTCCAGCACGACCCCGGCCCCAGGCGGGTGGGGGTTTTCAGAAAGAGAGGTGTCCAGCTCGACCCCCGGCCACGGGTGGGTGGGTGTTTGGTGTATTGGCATTTGGTTTCTCGGTGGGGGGTGCGGGGTAGGAGTTCTGATGGGGACTACTCAAGTTTGAAATGCTCATTCCTCATGAGAAGCTGGAGCAGAGAAGTTGTTCAGTAGCTGCGTGGAGGAGTCTGGAGCTCAGAGGAGGCATCAGGCAGGAAGATGTGAACTTGGCCTGTTCAGTCCACAGCTTGGGTTCAAACCACAGAATCTGGTGCACTCTCTTTGAAAGACAGCATAGAGTGACATGGACTATTCATAGACAGTGACACGGACTATTTTAGTCCATCCATCAGAAACTCAACAATCTTTTTCCTTTTTTTTTCTTTCTCACCTCTACTGCTTATGAACCCAATTATAGCAAGAGCTTGCCTAACAGGGGAGGTAGTGTGATTTCCACGTGGAACAAGGCCATTTTGCCTCCTCAAATACTTTTTCCTTCTGTTGACTTTCCTGGCCTTCCATAATTAGAGAGTCATTCCTTTAAATATTAAAACATAACTATTGTTTGGCAGAAGTAATTCATAACTTCTTTCTTTATATCTCAGTGAGAATTTGTTTATCAGATACGTCCCCCAGAGCAGGTTATAATGCAGTGGCTGATAGGAGTGTGAGGGGATGAAAGCCTGAAGCTGGGGAGGTAAGTGGTGCGGGCTGAGTGGGCAAGGGCCCATCCCTGCTCTACAGCCTTTTTTATTTTTTGTGCAGTTTTTGGCCAGGGTTGGGTTTGAACCCACCACCTCTGGCATATGGGGCCAGTGCCCTACTCCATTGAGTCACAGGCGCCGCCCTGCTCTATGGCTTTGCATGGGAGGGACGAAGCAGCCTGGAGGATTCCTTGCCACTCTGCCTAAAAACTCACTAATCACACTCCCTTCCCTCGCCTCTGGTGAAGCTCTGATGAATCTCAGCTGACACACCCTCCTCCAAAATGAGAAGGCAAGTGAAAGCAGCGTGGGAGACACACACAGACACCTCCACAATATCGGGAGGAACTCTTTTGCAAGGATTTACAGTGTTTTGTTAAGGGCTCTTCTGAAGTCTCTGTATTCTCCAAGGTGATGGTCACTTCACTGGCCTGTCCCTGTTCACCTCCTCTGGACTCTGTCATTAACGTCCTTGGCCCAGCACCAGCCCACTGTGACCCTCCTGAGCTCCTGCAGGAGCCCCCACAGCCAGCCAGATCCCCTGCCTCCAACCTCCCCAGAACTCTGCTATCAAGGGAGGGCTTCAAAACGCAAACACACTTCTCACCCTCTGTGTCCCTATTGCTCCTTGGATAAAAAACCGTAAAGCTTTGTTTGATCTAACTATTGCCTTCTATTTCTGGCTTCAGCTCCTCCCTTTGCCCTTTGCTGCCTGAGATCCAGCTGCACTGACATTCGTTCAGTCTCTTCAGCTGGGTGAGCCTTCTTGACTGGGAATAAGCTCCCCCCTGTATGAGGGAAGCTATACTGAACCCTTTCCCTCCCTGCCATATAGAATCCTCCTATTTTCAGCTTTATAGCACTGTATGAGCTTTCTGCCTGGTTCTTATGAGAGTTATAGTTATGCATATATATTTTTAGTGGGGTTATTTGATTAATGTTTCTCTCCTACCAGATTTTAATGCTGATGAGGGCAGCTATCTGGTTCATGATGGCTTTCTTAGCATCCAGCTGCCCTTGGCCTGTGACAGGGTCTCATTGGATAAAATAAAGAACATAGGGCGGTGCCTGTGGCTCAGTGAGTAGGGCGCTGGCCCCATATACCAAGGGTGGCAGGTTCGAACCCGGCCCTGGCCAAACTGCAACAAAAAAAATAGCCAGGCGTTGTGGCGGGTGCCTATAGTCCCAGATACTCGGGAGGCTGAGGCAAGAGAATCACCTGAGCTCAGGAATTGGAGGTTGCGGTGAGCTGTGACATCATAGCAGTCTACCGAGGACAAAAAAGTGAGACTCTATCTCTAAAAAAATAAAATAAAGAACATATATTGCAACTAATTATTGAATTACTAGATGAATTCTAAGAATCCTCATATTGGGTCACTTCTGTATGGATTTTTAGAGCTAGAAAGTGATTAGTAATAATATTGAGTCTGATTCTAACCCCCAATAAAAGGAAGAATGGTATCTTTTTGGTCTTACTGACCAGCAGGAAGAATTTCCCTGTGACTGTGGTTTATGAATGAAGAGAAAATTCAGTGAGGGACAATGTCCACCCCAGGGCAGAGCACACCCCTCTGCCCCCCTTGCACACCTTAATAATGTGCTCTGGGTATTTGAAAATAAGCTCGGTTTCCGTGTGAGAAGAAAGAAGATGATAACTAAATTCAATCACTTTAAACACAAAGAAAGAAGTGGGGGCTAAGCTTGGCAAAATCACCAAAAAACATTAATTTAGGAAAAAAGTCAGTAATATGCCTCAAATGTAGTTCAAATGTTTTTTTCAAATATGAAGTCTCGAGCACACAGCTGTAGTCCTCAAAGTGATGAAAATATGGAATACATCTGTACATTTGTGGCTTGTGTTTATCCTCAAAGGAAAAAAAAGTCACAAAATGTTTCATGTTTTCTTTTAACTGCCAAAGCAGGGACTTCTGAGGCTTTGACAGAATTGGTTGCAATCCCTTTGAAAGGTTTTATTAACGTAGACAGAGTATGTAATCTTTCCCATGTTGATCACCCATATTTATGTTCTGTGATTTACTGGTGCAGAATTCTATCATATTGTAAGTAAACATAGAGTCACAAAATATATTGGATTTTTTTAATGCAGTGCAACAATGATTAACAATCAAACTAAGTGTTAAAATTAGAGGATTCTTCTTTCTCTTGGACAAAAGAAGCCTTGAAACCCTGTGAGAGATTAGTTACATTGATTTTAATGTAAACATCAGACACATTTCTCTCTTCTGAAGAAATTCTGTACATGAATGTTGTATTTTCTCTGTATTTTGGATGTAGTAACATAAATAAATGGAAAGTGTTTACTTTTTTTTAATCCCAGTTGATATTTTGTGCCTGCAGTTGGAACATAAGTTTTTTTAGCAATTAGAGAAATTTTAAAAATAAAAGTATGCATAAGAAAACATGGACTGCTTACTATAGCTAATCTATTATAATTATCTTTGTTATTCCTATTTTTTTTCAAAGTTTCATTCCAGTTTCACAGATCTCATTGTTTGGGGACTATTTAATGTGTTTTGGTCCTAAATAATTGGGTGCGTAGTAGTTGCCTGAACAGAAAAACATGTTTTGTGCCCTAGATGAATATACACATATAAGAAAGATCTATTGCAAATAAGCTACAATTCTTTCTTTCTTTATTTTTTTAGAGATAGAGTCTCAACTTTGTCCCCCTCAATAGAGTGCTGTGATGTCCCAGCTCACAGCAGCCTCCAGCTCTTGGGCTTAGGCGATTCTCTTGCCTCAGCCTCCCAAGTAGCTAGGAGTATAGATGCCCGCCACAACGCCCAGCTATTTTTTTGTTGCAGTTTGGCCAGGGCCGGGTTTGAACCCACCACTATCCTCAGTATATGAGGCCAGTGCCCTACTCAATAAGCCACAGGCGCTGCCCAATAAGCTACAATTCTTAAGGTAACAATTCTCACACTAGATATAATTAAAGGTTCTCATGCAATGCCCAAATAGGAAAATACTTCAGTAAACATAAAGGTCAAATAGAAAATACCATTTTTTTAAACTAAAAGTTTATTTTTTAATTAGTTATTTTGACTTTAGTGAGTCCAATCTTCAGATCCTATTTTGTTTTATTGTTAAAATTATACTGTAGGCTTGGTGCCTGCAGCACAGTGGTTATAGAGCCAGTCACATAGACCGAGGGTGGCAGGTTCAAACCCAACGTGAGCCAGCTAAACAACAATGACAACTACAACAAAAAATAGCTGGGTGTTGTGGTGGGCACCTGTAGTCCCAGCTACTTGGGAGGTTGAGGCAAGAGAATCACTTAATCTCAAGAGTTTGAGGTTGCTGTGAGCTGTGACACCATAGCACTCTACCAAGGGTGACATAGTGAGACTGTCAACAACAACAACAACAAAATTATACTGTAAGTTGGGTGGGGCGAGGTGGCTCATGCCTGTAATTCTAGCACTCTGGAGGCCAAGGCAGGTGAATTAAAGGAGACAGACTGATCAAGAGCAAGACCTTGTCTCTAAAAATAGGCAGGCCTTGTGGCAGGCACTTGTAGTCCCAGCTACTTGGGAGGCTGAGGCAAGAGAACTGTTTTGAGCCCAAGAGTTTGAAGTTGCTGTGAGCTATGATGGTAAGGCACTCTCTACTGATGGTGACAAAGTGAGACTCTGTTTAAAAAAAAAATAAAACTTGGCTCAGCGCCTGTAACTCAATGGTTAGGACGCTGGCCACATACACCAAGGCTGGCGGGTTCAAACCCGTCCCAGGCCTGCTGAACAACAATGACAACAGCAACAAAAAATAGCCCGGCGTTGTGGTGGGCACCTGTAGTCCCAGCTACTTGGGAGGTTGAGTCAAGAGAATCGCTTAAGCCCAAGAGTTTGAGGTTGCTGTGAGCTGTGATGCCCTGGCACTCTACTGAGGGCAACATAGTAAGACTCTGTCTCAAAAAAAAAAAAAAATTATACTGTAAGTTGTACATAGGTAAGTTTATAAAAAAAGCCCAGTACTTGAATAGATTTTAACCATGTTTACCACGTTTTATAGAGAGCTAGCCTAACAGACATTTAAGGATTGAAAAGAATGCCTAGAAATGGAGGTTAACTAACAACTTACAAACATTAAGGAATCTGAAATAGGACCCCTATTTTTTTTTTTTTGAGACAGAGTTTCATGATGTCACCCTCAGTAGAGTGCCATGGTGTCACAGCTCACAGCAACCTCAAACTCTTGGGCTCAAGAGATTCTGTTGCCTCAGCCTCCCTTGTAGCTGGGACTATAGGCACCTGCCACAATGCTCGGCTATTTTTTGTTTGTTTGTTTGTTTAGCAGGCCCAGGCCAGGTTTGAAACCTGCCATCCCTGGTTCATATGGCCGACGCCCTAACTGCTGAGCTATGGGCACTGAGCCTAGATCCCTGATTTTTAAATCATTTCTTCAAGAAATGTCACCAGGAGGAAATAGTGAGAGGGGCCAACGGAGGGGACAGCACTGGCTCTGGGACACATCCCATCTGGACACCATCACTAATGCCGTAACTTCTTGGTACCACCTGCAATGGGCTCTACAGGAGGCTGAGTGAGGCAGGTTGCTCCTCTCTTTATGACTCTTGCATTTCCTGATCTGAGTCAAAGGAACCTACACAAAGAAACCTTCAGCTGGAGACTCACTGTTGTAAATTTAGAAGGGTGAGGAGCTACATTGGGTTTACATGGAAGGTGACAGAAAAGAGTAGTTCTCTGCTTAAATCCATTTTCCAGTGAAAGAACAAAAAGTGGTTTCTCTAAATCCTTACAGCAAAATGGGGGCTGGCAATGGTGTAAATGCTGACTAAAAATAGCATCTCTTCGGTTTTGGAACTTTTCAGGACTTTTAGTCATTCATTTAAAAAACATTTTCTAAATGCCTTGTATACAATGGCTATGCTAGGAAAGCGGGGGCCAGGAAGGCACAAAATTGGAAGTGAAAGGCGAAGGCTGCAACATATTGAATCTTAATCGAAATCTAAACAATAAAAATGAAAGCATGTGTTTGCAATGAAATTAGAATGTTTAGGAAAAAACTTGATTGTTCAAACACAGATCTGACATTCAATTATCCAGAATAAAATAAATATCTGTCTTGTTTATTTTGACTGACTAAATTTCCTGGTCTGCCTTTTATCTTTGGTTGCATAGATATCATCCATAAAAGACACCCTATAAATGGGATGCTACATTCAGACTTTATTTTTAATTTATTTGTATTATGATTATTACTTTTTGAGAGAGGGTCTTAATCTTTAGCCAGGGATGGAGTGCAGTGGAGACATCACAGCTCACTGAAACCTCGAACTCTTGGGCTCAAGCGATCCTCCTTCCTGCCTCGGTCTCCTAAATAACTGGGACTACAGGCACATACCATCATTCCTGGCTTTCTTTCTATTTTCTTGGGAGAAATGAGGGTCTCAATCTTGCTCAGGCTGGTCTTGAACTCCTAGCTTCAAGCATTCCTTGTGCTTTGGTCTCTCGAAGTGCTGTGATTATAGGTGTGACCCACCACACAGACCCTTTATACTTTATTTAGTTAAATTGGGATGGTATGGGTGAGATCTGAAGTTGCTTTTTTTTATTTTTTGGCCGTGGCCAGCTTTGAACCCACCACCTCTGGCATATGGGGCCAGCCCCCTACTCCTTGAGCCACAGGCACCGCCCAGATCTGAAGTTCTTATGATAGAACTTAGTAAATATTTTGAGAATATTAGAGAAAAATTATCTCCTTGTAAAGTGATTGTACTTATCATGTACAGCAGGCATACGAAGTCCATTCTCCTTCAAAAGGACTCTAAAAATACACCAGAAGATGTTTAACTCACTAGTTGCAAAAGTTTGCATCATTGCAATGTTTCATTTGTGGCAATGACAGTCTATTATATATTAATTGATTAGTTAATATTTGAATTTGATGCCTTCCAGATTATGCAATATCCTGGTGATTTAGGAAGACACCCTAGTATTATAAGCAATAAGATTTTAAATTTGTGTTATGTCACTCTTGGGAAGATAGCTTTTTTATGGGGGGGACAGAATCTCACGTTGTCACCCTTGGTAGACATCATAGCTCACAGCATAGCTCACATCGCAGCTCACAGCAACCCCCAACTCTTGCCTCAAGCCATCCTCTTGCCTCAGCCTCCTGAGTAGCTGGGATTACAGGCACCTGCCACATCACCCGGCTGTCTTTTAGATATGGTGTCTCCTTCTTGCTTAAGCTGGTCTGAGCTCAAGTGACCTGCCCATCTCTGTCTCCCAGAGTGCTAGGATTACAGGAGTGAGCCCACCTGAGCCCAGCCAGGAAGCTCTCTTAAGATAGCTCATCTCATTATTTTTCGTTTGCATTGCAAAAGGTGACTTTGCTTTTTTGTAACGTCTTCCCCATATTCTGTGACTATGCCGTATCTGGATTGTATACTTCCACTGTGTGTCTATGTGTGTGTTTCCCTCCCTCTCTCCCTTCCTTTCTTTCTTTTTGAGAAGGGTCTCACTCTGTCACCTGGGCTTAAGTGCAGGGGCATTATCATAGCTTACTTAAAACCCTGCAACCTAGGGCGGCGCCTGTGGCTCAGTGACTAGGGCACGGGCTCCATATACCGAGGGTGGCAGGTTCGAACCCAGCCCCAGCCAAACTGCAACAAAAAAATAGCCGGGCGTTGTGGCGGGCACCTGCTCGGGAGGCTGAGGCGGGAGAATCGCATAAGCCCAAGCCCTGGTGGTTGCTGTGAGCCCTGTGACGTCACGGCACTCTACCAAGGGCAGTAAAGCGAGACTCTGTCTCTACAAAAAAAAAATAAAAATAAAAAATAAAAAAACCCTGCAACCTCAAATTCCTGGGCTCAAGTGATCCTCCTGCCTCAGCTTCCCAAGAAGCCGGAACTACAGGCAGTGCCACCATGCCCAGCTAGTTTTGTTTGGGAGCTGGGGGTAGGGATGAGATGTGGCTATATTGCTCAGACTGGTTTTGAACTCTTAGCCTCAAGCGATCTTCCCACTTCGACCTCCCAAAGTGCTGGTATTACAGGCATGAGCCATTGCTCTGGGCCTTCTTTTTGGTTTTACAAAAAGTTGTATTATGAAGCTTATGTAAATATTTTCCTTTTTTCCTCCCTGATCATACACTCTCCCTCACTCCTGGATTTGGAACATGACCAAGCTGAAAGATGAGATCATGTTAGCAGAGCACAGTGAGGTCTCAGCAAGAATCTTCTAATTTGAGAGACATCACTATTCTGCACACTCGATGCCGAAATGCTAAACAGTGAAACAAGAAGTTTAAAAGCGATGGGACTAAACAAAGGGGTTAGGATTTTCCTTTTTGTATTTTTTTATATTCCTAATAACTTATTTTTCCTGGCAAATTTGACTCTATTTCACTTAGAATCAAATTCTAAGTTGACTCAACCAGCAATGGGTATTTGATAATGCACGTAATACTAATGCCTTCCCTTTTATCTTATTTTTTAGTATTATGGAAATTGGCTCTAGAATGTTAACTCTTCTGTTCTTACTTTGAAATTGGTAAGATTTTGAGAATAACTCTTAGATTATTATTTATTAATTGCCTGACTTGCTTTATTGTGGAGAGAATTTTTCCTTTGTTACTTTTTAATGTAATTGTACATGATTATTATTTATTAACAGCCACCTGGCGATTCTTTTTCTTTCCTTTTGAGATAGAGTCTTGCTCTGTCACCCCATCTTGATTTGCAGTTGCTCATCACAGCTCACTGCAGCCCCTAGCCCCTGGGTTCAAGTGATCCTCCTGCCTCAGCCTCCCCAGTAGCTGGAACTACAGGCACCCACCACCACACCCAGCTATGTTTTTCTATTTTTAGTAAAGATGGGCTCTTACTTTTACTCAGGCTGGTCTTGAACTCCTGAGCGTAAGGGATCTTCCTGTCTCCGCCTGCCGGAGTGCTAAGATTATAGGTATGAGCCACCATGCTCAGCCTCAGCCTGGTGATCTTTCAATATGGAAAGATAATTTTCCCTTTTTTCACATAATTGTGTGCACACTATGCTATGCTACTTAGGATGCAGAACATATGAGTATAACTTTTTCTGGCAGATGTTCACCACATGTGGAGCTTAGTTAGCATGGAGAATAAGCATGAGTCAAGAACGGCCCACCCCAAGGCCCATTTGAAACATTTTTATGTGGTTCATGAAATAGTTGTATATTTTAATAGATGTCATGATGGCCATGATGAGATCTTTGTTTTCAGGAAATCTAACCCAAACTATCTGCTATGGGCATTTATTGTTTTTAACTAGCCTACTCTACCATTCCTCTTCATCGGGAATCCAATCTTGATTTTCCTTTGAGGAATCACCCCTCCCTTAGCCATGTGGTTCTAGTGAGATGACCACAGTGTCCCATCCACTCTGAACTAATAAGCATCTCTTTTTTTTTTTTTCATTTTCATATGTAGCTTTATTGGACTTAGAAAAATACATACAATAATCAGAACCATAGTTCTTAAATAGTTTTAAATTAAAAGTATGCAAGTGAGAGTATATTTCCACAGAATAAGCATCTCTTTTAAAGTGTTTTTCTACGATTTCTAGCTGCTAAGAATGAAAGGAGCTCTTTTTCTTTGTGTCCTCAAGCTGAAAGAATTGCACCAGCCTGAAGTTGCCCAAGGTCCTCATATCAGGCTTCATGGAAGAAGCTGAATGGTGTCCACACCCAGAGGGAACCAGAACTCTGGCAAACACGCAGTTCCTTCTAAAGCTACCTCCATACCTAAAGTTCCCAATGACTAAAGCCAGTATGTGCCCTTTTGCTGAAGGTAATTTAAGTTGGATTTCTGTGACTTGCAACCAAGAGTTTTGATATTGCTTTCCATCTAAAAGTGAGAATGATCAGATTGGTGCAAATAAAAATAACTGGTCAATAGTTCTAACAAGCAATAGAAAATCTTATTGGGATCTCTTTTGAACAAGTAGTAAGTTTTTATTGGTTTGGAATACTAAATTTAGAAAGCTCAAATGACTAACATTTTTTTGTACCCTAGAGACAAGTGCTAAATAAACCAACTGATCCCAAGGATTACTCAAGGATGTAATTCCAGGTTATAACAGAATGTCAGTGCAGATTCAACTTAATCACCTACATTTCTAACATTAATAGGATTATTCTCTATGAATCAGTGCCAAGAGCAATGATCCCAAGGCTCTGCACTAATACTAGCTATAACATATCGGTCCATTATTTGTGCCAAGAAGTGTGCTAAGCCAGTCAGTGCTTTATATTTAATTCTCACAGAAGTCCTAAAAGGTAGGCATTATTCTCCTTTTACAGATAAGGAATCTTTGAGAGGTTCAGCAGTGTGCTCAAATACCTTTGAAAATAGAAAGACCCACAGCTGATAAGTAGTAAAACACAAATCCAAACCCAAGTCTTTCTAATTCCAAAGCCCATGCTTTCAACCACTGTGCTTTCTGTAAATTTCCAAAGTATGTTTCTTCTGCCTTATCAGGTTTTCCTATAGTTTTCATGTTAGATATATTAGATTGATTTGTTAAATTTGCCAACCATATATAAATGTCTGATCATAAGAATTCATTCAATTGTCAGTTTTATATGTATATATATATAATATATGCATATGCCTATACCTACTATGAGCCAGGTATAAGATTTTTTAATTCACATGGATATCTTATTTCAGAACTATTATGGTTAAGCACTTCAATGTCTTTTTTTTTTTTTTTTTTTTTTTTTTTTGGTTTTTGGCCGGGGCTGGGTTTGAACCCGCCACCTCTGGCATATGGGACCGGCGCCCTACTCCTTGAGCCACAGGCGCCGCCCAAGCACTTCAATGTCTTAAGGAAAATAAAAACTGTTATGGATAAATCAGAATTAATCATCAAAAACTCACTGTTTTTTTATTGAGACAGAGTCTCACTTTGTCACCTTCGGTACAGTGATATGGCCTCACAGCTCACAGCAACCTCCAACTCTTGGGCTCAATCGATTCTCTTGCCTCAGCCTCCCAAGTAGCTGGGACTACAGGTGCCCGCCACAACTTCGGCTATTTTTATTTTTATTTATTGATTTATTTTTGCAGTTTTTGGCTGGGGCTGGGTTTGAACCCACCACCTCTGGTATATGGGGCCGGAGCCTTACTCCTTTGAGCCATAGGTGCCGCCCAACTCCGGCTATATTTAGAGACAGGGTCTTCCTCTTGCTCAGGCTGGTCTCGAACCCATGAGTTTAGAGCAATCCACCTGCCTCCCAGAGTGCTAGGATTAGAGGCATGAAACACCACACCCGGTCTTAAAAATTCATTATTTGAGGGCGGCGCCTGTGGCTCAGTGAGTAGGGCGCCGGCCCCATATGCCGAGGGTGGTGGGTTCAAACCCAGCCCCGGCCAAACTGGAACAACAACAAAAAAAATAGCCGGGCGTTGTGGCGGGCGCCTGTAGTCCCAGCTGCTCAGGAGGCTGAGGCAAGAGAATCACATAAGCCCAAGAGTTAGAGGTTGCTGTGAGCTGTGTGACGCCACGGCACTCTACTGAGGGCAGTAAAATGAGACTCTGTCTCTACAAAAATAAAAAATTCATTATTTGAATTAGAAATTCCTTCTCTTATGAGAGAAAGGGGCCCACACTGGCATTAAAACACACACACACACTCTCTCTCAAGTGAGGTGGTGCAGACTACTAGCAGAACCTGGGGTTGCCGCTTTTTCCAAAACCGCACAAACCCTCAGTGGTTTGGGCAGACATGGAGGGCATCGCTGCCCATCTAATGAGATCCGCAGCGTAGCAGGCAGGAAGAGGGTGGAGAGCCTGCAGTGGCCCCTTTCACAACCCTCTCCTTTTGTAAGTCCGGTCTCTGGTGCAGATCTGGCCTCCTGACTCCCACCATCTGCCTGTGTGACAAGGCCTTGTTTGCACGTTGACCCTTCACAGCTGGGAGCTGTGTTGGTTGGTGCTGCGTGTTTGTTTTGATCTCTCGTACAGGGCCCACGTCCAGAATGTAATTAATTGAACTCTTATTTGAAAAAAATGTGTTCTGTGTGTTTAATGACCCTAAAAAGATGTGAAAAATAATTTTGAGAACTGCAACAATTCAAATAGAACTACGTTCTCCAATGGAGAAGTGAAAAGTGCTAGTGATTTAGAGAGAAATTCACTTAACTTTGAATTTCAGGTAACCACTTATGAAGTACGTGTCCTCGGACACATGGTTTGTACCCCATTTTTACAAAAATAATACTTAAGTCGGCTCAGCACCTGTAGCTTAGCAGTTTGAGTGCCGGCCACATACATCGGAGCTGGCAGGTTCGAACCCAGCATAGGCCTGCCAAACAACAATGATAACTACAAACAAAAAATAGCTGGGCATTGTGGCAGGTGCCTGTATTCCCAACTACTTGGGAGGCTGAGGCAAGGGAATCGCTTAAGCCCAAGAGTTTGAGGTTGCTGTGAGCTGTGATGCCACAGCACTCTACTAAGGGCGACAGCTTGAGACTCTGTCTCAAAAAAAAAAAAAATTTAAGTCATAAAGACAAATAAAATAAATACTAGCATACTTTGCAAGTTTTAAAGCACAAGAGTTATTATAAATGAATAGATTCTACTGATATTGATAACAAAATTCCTTAGAATTTTCTTGAGTATCAGTGAATACACCATTCATTCTGATATGTTTATTTCTATACAATTTCAAGAATAGTTGAAAAAGTCATCTTAATATCTTTAAATCTCTTATAAGGTAGTATATAACAGCATTTGCAATATTCAGATAGTGCTATAATTTAAACAAATATCTGAGTAAAAACAGCTGTAAATCCTTACCATTTAAGTGATCAGATAATTGCAAAAATATTGCCTTGTTTCACTCTGAGTTGTGGATGTGGTTTTCCTTAGGTGGTTTTCCTTAAATATCCTATTTATGGATATTGATTCTCATTGTGCTTTCTTTCTATGCCCAAGAAGCTACTTATTTTTCTTTGGAGACTGTATGTATTCCAGGTAACGAAATGCTTGAATTAATGTAGAGTTGCTATATATTTCTCAGCAAATGAGGACTTGTATGACTATCACAAAAAAAGAACAAAAACAAAACCCATACGCCAGGTACAGTGGCTCAGTTCTATAATCCTAACACTCAGATCGCCTGAGCTCATGAGTTCAAGACCAGCCTGAACAAGAGCAAGACCTCGTCTCTAAAATTAGCCCAGTGTTGTAGCAGGGGCTTGTAGTCCCAGCTACTCAGGAGGCTAAGGCAAGAGGATTGCTTGAGCCCAAGAGTATGAGGTTGCTGTGAGCTATGACACCAGGGCAGTCTATAGAGGGTGACAGAGGGAGACTGTCTCAAAAAACAAAACAACAAAACCATAGAAAATAAGCATTGGTGAATGTGTGGAGAAATGGGAACCCTTGTACACTGTTGGTGGGAATGTAAAATGGTGCAGCTGCTATGGCAAACAACATACAGGTTCCTCAAAAAATTAAATAGAATTATCAAATGGTACAGTAACTGTACTCCTGGTTATATATCCAAAGGAATTAAAAACAATATTACAGAGATATTTTCATGCCCTCATCCATTAGACCATTATTCACAATAGCCAAGAGGTAGAAGGGACTCAAATGTCCATCAACACATGAATGAATAACTAAATGTGGTACATGCACACGATAGAATATTATTCACTCCTTAGCCGGGCGTTGTGGCGGGTGCCTGTAGTCCCAGCTACTCGGGAGGCTGAGGCAAGAGAATCACCTAAGCCCAGGAGTTGGAGGTTGCTGTGAGCTGTGTTGCCACAGTACTCTACCAAGGGCGATAAAGTGAGACTCTGTCTCTAAAAAAAAAGAATATTATTCGTTCTTTAAAAAGAAGGAAATCCTATCACATCCTACAACATAGATGCATCTGAGGACTTTATGCTAATATTAGACATAGTCAGGCACAAAAAGACAAAGTCTGCATGGTTTCATTTATGTGAGGTAGCTGAAGTCATCAAACACATGGAAACAGAAAATAGAAGGGTGGCTGCCTGGGATTGGGAAGAGGGGGCGATGGGGAGTTGGTTAATGGATATAGAGTTTCAGGTTTGTAAGGTGAAACATTCTGGACATCTGTTGCCTAACAATGTGAACATACTTACCCTTTTTTGAGTATACAATTCAGTACTGTTACAGTGGTAATTTGTTTTTTTTTTGTGACAGAGTCTCAAGCTGTCACCCTGGGTAGAGTGCCGTGGCATCACAGCTTACAGGAACCTCAAACTCTTGGGCTTAAACTCTTGGGTGATTCTCTTGCCTCAGCCTCCCAAGTAGCTAGGACTATAGGCGCCTGCCACAATGCCTGGCTATTTTTTTGTTGTTGCAGTTTGGCATTGTTGTTTTAGCTGGCCTGGGCTGGGTTTGAAACCACCAGCCTTGGTGTATGTGGCTGGCGCTCTACCCACTGAGCTACAGGCGCTGCCTAGAGTGGCAAATTTTATGTTATGTGGTGGGGGTTTTTTAACTATAATTAAAAAAAAATGTGTAAATATATTTTAAATTTTTGTATGATCTGGAAAGCTCCTTTATTATCTTTTAAGGCTCAATGGTAATTTATCTTAACAGTGGAGTTTAGAAGAAGCCATTAAAATATTTGACTTAGATTATGAGAGACAAATACAGTTTCCTGCAAACCCAGTGCTTGACTCAATGTGGGGGTGTGAAGGCTGGAGTCTCAGGTCAAAGAGTTTCTTATCAGTTTTTAAAGACTAAATCCAAGGCTGTTTGTAGGGGGCAAGGGACAAGTAGGAGAAGGATAATGGTGCTCCATAATTATATCCCTGAAATCTGTGAGCCAGAGGAAGCATTCTGTAACTTTGTTTTAGTAGCTAACAGTTACCAGTAATGGAAATATTTGTCGATTGTGCACTAATGAATTGTTTATTTATTTATTTATTTTGGTGGAGACAGTCTCACTTTATCGCCCTCTGTAGAGTGCTGTTGCATCGTATCACAGCAACCTCTAGCTCTTGGGCTTAGGCGATTCTCTTGCCTTAGCTTCCCGAGTAGCTGGGACTACAGGCACCTGCCACAATGCCTGGCTATATTTTTGTTGCAGTTTGGCTGGGGCCGGGTTTGAACCTGCCACCCTTGGTATATGGGGCCCGCACCCTACCCAAGCCACAGACGCCACCCTAATGAATTATTTAAATCAAATAATAAACCATGTTTCTGTAGAGCATGACTTTATTTTTTAAAAAAGTGTTGGGCGGCGCCTGTGGCTCAGCGAGTAGGGCGCCGGCCCCGCATGCCGAGGGTGGCGGGTTCAAACCCAGCCCCGGTCAAACTGCAACAACAAAAAAAAATAGCCGGGCGTTGTGGCGGGCGCCTGTAGTCCCAGCTACTAGGGAGGCTGAGGCAAGAGAATCGCGGAAGCCCAGGAGTTAGAGGTTGCTGTGAGCTGTGTGACGCCACGGCACTCTACCTACCCGAGGGCGGTACAGTGAGACTCTGTCTCTACAAAAAAAAAAAAAAAAAGTGTTCTGAGGGGGCGGCACCTGTGGCTCAAGGAGTAGGGTGCTGGTCCCATATGCTGGAGGTGGCGGGTTCAAACCCAGCCCCAGTTAAAAAAACAAACAAACAAACAAAAATAAATAAATAAATAAATAAAATCTTAAAAAAAAAAAAGTGTTCTGAGGTCAAAAGTTTGGAAAATGTAGGATTAAAGAGTTAAATGGGGGCAACCTGTGGCTCAGTGGGTAAGGTGCCGGCCCCATATACCGAGGGTGGTGGGTTCGGACCCAGCCTCCGCCCAACTGCAACAAAAAATAGCCAGGCAGGCTGGGCGGCGCCTGTGGCTCAATGAGTAGGGCGCTGGTCCCATATGTCGAGGGTGGTGGGTTCAAACCCAGCCCCGGCCAAACTGCAACAAAAAAATAGCCAGGCATTGTGGCCGGCGCCTGTAGTCCCACCTGCTTGGGAGGATGAGGCAAGAGAATCACCTAAGCCCAGGAGTTGAAGGTTGCTGTGAGCTGTGATGCCACGGCACTGTGCCAAGGGTGATAAAGTGAGACTCTGTCTCTTAAAAAAAAAAAAAAAAGAGTTAAATGGGACTCTTTACTCCAGAATTTCTCAATGCTTTACTATATTCACATCAACATGAATGGGTTTTTTTTGAGATAGAGTCTCACTTTGCTGCCCTCGGTAGAGTGCCGTGGCATATAGGTCACAGCAACTTCAAACTCTCAGGTTCAAGCAATCCTTTTGCCTCAGCCTCCTGAGCAGCTGAGACTACAGGCACCCATCACAAAGCCCAGCTAGTTGTAGAGACAGGGTCTTACTATTACTCAGACTGGTCTCAAACTCCTGAGCTCAAATCATCCACCTGCCTTAGGCTCTCAGAGTGCTGGGATTCCAGGTGTGAACCATGGTGCCCGGCCTAACATTAATGTTATCAATGTTATATTATGCTGATATTAAGTATTAGGTGTTCATATTTGAAATTAACAATTAATGTTAGATTTGTTGATTATTAATGTTAACGTATTAAGATTTTTTTTCTTTATTGTTGGGGATTCATTGAGGGTACAATAAGCCAGGTTATTATTAAGATTTTTTTTTTTTTTTTTTGGAGACAGATTCTCAAGCTGTTGCCCTGGGTAGAGTGCCAATGGCATCACAGCTCACAGCAACCTCTAATTCTTGGGCTTAAGCAATTCTCTTGCCTCAGCTTCCCAAGTAGCTGGGACTACAGGTGCCTGCCACAATGCCCAGCTATTTTTTTGATTGCAGTTCAGCTGGGGCCAGGTTTGAACCCGCCACCCTCGGTATATGGGGCCGGCGCCTTACCGACTGAGCCACAGGCGCCGCCCAATGCCCAGCTATTTTTTGGTTGTAGTTGTCATTGTTGTTTGGCAGGTCTGGGCTGGATTTGAACCCACCAGCTCTGGTGTATGTGGCTGGCTCCCTAGCCTCTGAGCTACAGGCACTGAGCCATGTATTAAGATTATTAATTTTAATGTAATGTGTAGAATTCTGTATATTGAGGTAGGCTATAAGAAACAAAACAAAAAACTACTATACCAAATACCTACACAGAAAATTCAAGTCAACTGAGCTAGAAGAGTCAAAGCAGCTTTTTGTTATTTGAAGAGTCCTTTATGTTACTTGTCAAGCCGAAAACTCCAGGTTTCTACAATTACACTCAATTAATGTTCTTTGTTTTATTTGTAGTCAAAGACAGTACACAACATCAGAAAGATGGCAGAGACGCCATGGCAGTGAGACCTTTGGCGGTGAGTCCCTGAGAAAAAGTCGCCTGGGTCAAGGCTCTAGCATTAGAAGTACAGTAGAACCTTTGTAAGTTGACCACCCAAGGGACTGTAACAAAGTGGTCAACACACCGAGGTGGTCAACATAAGGAACTAGGCTGGTATCTACGTGTAGTACATGTCCAGTCTATGAAAATTAGGTCAAATGTGGGCTGCAGCACCTGTGGCTCAATGAATAGGGTGCCAGCCCCATATACCGAGGGTGGCAGGTTTGAATCCAGCCCTGGCCAAACTGCAACAAAAAATTAGCCGGGCACTGTGGCAGGCGCCTGTGGTCCCAGCTACTCGGGAGACTGAGGCAAGAGAATCACCTAAGCCCAAGAGCTGGAGGTTGCTGTGAGCTATGACGGCACAGCACTCTACCGAGGGTGACAAAGTGAGACTGTCTCTAAAAAAAAAAAAATTAGGTCAATTTAAGGAGGTGGTTGATTAGGGAGGTGGTTAACTAGGGAGGTTCCACTGGTATTTGATTTTGAACCAGAAGAATGTAACCATCAATCTAAATCCTTACAAGAGATAATGTGATTAGTAGAAAGAATTATTGAATTCTTAATTTTTCAACATTTTATTTATTTATTTTTTTGAGATAGGCTCTCACTCTGTTGCCTCAAGCTAGAGTGCCATGGTGTCGGCCTGGTGCATAGCAACCTTAAACTCCTGGGTTCAAGTTATTCTCTTGCCTCAGCCTCCTGAGTAACAGGACTACAAATAGAAAAATGTCAGGCTAATTTTTTTTTTTTTTAGTAGGAACTGGCTCTGGCTCTGCTCAGGATGGCTCAGATCCTCCCGCCTTGGTCTTCCAAAGTGTTAGGATTATAGGTGTGAGACACTGGACCTGGGCTTAAAAAGTGTTTTTAAACTCTTTTTTTATTTAGCAGAGCTTTATTTCTGAAATATTATTTCTGAAACTACCTCTTGCCCAATTCCCTTTATTTCTTCAGCAGATATATATCGAGCACCTATTCTTTGACAAACATCAGGCTGGGCAGTGAGGATATTTGTTTTGCTATTATAGCTAGGAAACATATTTTTATTTGCATTAAGAAAAATTAAAACAGGCCAGGCATGGTGGCTCATGCCTGTAATACTAGCACTCTGGGAGGCTGAGGAGGGAGGATCCCTTGAGCTCAGGAGTTTGAGACCATCCTGATCAAGAGCGAGACCCCGTCTCTACTAAAAATAGAAAATTTAACTAGCATTGTGGTGGACGCCTGTACTCCCAGCTACTCAGGAGGCTGAGAGAGGAGGATCGTTTGAACCCAGGAGTTTGAGGTTGCTGTGAGCTATGCTACTGTTGCTGCAATCTAGCCTGGGCAAGAATGAGATCCTGTCTTAGAGAGAGACAGATTGAGAAGACAAAGAATTTGTCAAAATGTTAATAATTATCAATTCCGGGTGTTGACTCTTGGGTGTTTGTTACATTCTTTGCATTTTTCTGAAGATTTTTTGAAGATTTTTTTTTTAAATAAGATCTGTTTTTTTCTTTTGAAGATCAATATTCTACTTTCTGCCTACGATTAGTAAGTTGTGCACTTTTCAGTCCTCACAATAGTCATAAATGAGGCTCAGAACAAAACATGTGTAATCCTCTGCATGGCTGCACGGGCATTCTCACCAAGGCGGCCTAAAAATAACCAAAAGGTAAAAGTACTATGGAACAGAGAGGCCCCCAATTGACCTTAGGCCATCTGGATTGTCCATTCAGTTAGTCTTGTCACGATCTTGTAATTATGAGGTTGGTTTGCTCTTATTGAACCAATGTACACAAGGAAACTATGTTGCCACCAGAACCGTACCACATCACAGCCCTTGGGACCTGGTACTTTTCTAGTGTTACATGAGATTTCCTAAAGAAACACAATGTTTTAACAAAATGTGTATTTCAGGCTTCTCATCCCTTTCAACTAATACACCTCTTCCCCGACCAAACTGGCATTCCCTAAATGTGTCAATGCCATACACTTCTGCCACATAAACACCCAAAGCCACAGGATACCACAGTAGGCTATAGACTGTACAATATCCACAAAAGCAGTGGAGCTGCAGAGTTCTATGAAAAAGTCATTATATTCCCTGAAAGAGTCTCACGAGCTGAAATCCCAGTCGCTAAAAAATACATATAGGAAAGAGAAAAGCACCCAGGCTAGTATATAAGTGCACTCAAGCAGCGCTCAAAATTCCTGCTGAACTGAACCCGGAGTTATTTAAGACAAGTCAGGTGTCTGAAGAACCAGTTTGGGAGCCTCAGCCTATGTGTCTTTTTTTTTTTTTTTTTTATTAAAAACGTTTTTTAAAAAGATACCTACACTTCACTCGCTTGAAAAAAAAAAAAAAGTTGAAAGGAATTTCAATCCAACAGAATGAAATCTGAGACCATCCCAGGTCAAATACAAAGTTATATAGTTCACCATTTCCAGTGAAGATTTTTACCCCCTGAACTTTGATTTGAAAAATGTTAAGCAGGGAGAAAGTTTAAGGAATTCCTGAAGTTTTAAAGACCTTTAGTATAATGAAAAACTGAAAAATATCTTAACTTTAATCAGAAAAAAATCCTATAAAATTTACTACTTTATATATTTTTCTGTTTTCACAGTAGTGTAGTTGTAATAGCCCAAAGCTGGAATCCCTACAGATGTCCCTCAACAGATGAATTGCCAAGCAACCGTAGTACATTTGTAACATGGAATACTACTCAGCGATGAAGAGGTGTGGACAGGCTGGGCGGCTCATCCCTGTAATCCTAGCACTTTGGGAGGCTGAGGTGGGTAGATCTCTTGAGCTCAGGAGTTGGAGACCAGCCTGAGCAAGAGGGAAACCCCGTCTTTAGTAAAAACAGATAAACTAGCTGGGCATTGTGGCGGGCGCCTGTAGTCCCAGCTACTCAGGAGGCTGAGACAAGAGAATCTCTTGAGCTCAAGAGTTTGAGGTTGCTGTGAGTTATGATGTCATAGCACTCTACCCAAGGCAACAGAGTGAGACTCTGTCTTGATAAAAAAAAAAAAAAAAAAAAAAAAAAAAAGGAGCAAGCAATTGATACACAGGCAGTCCTGGAGTTACAAACATCCAACTTATATCTAACTCCCACTTATAAACAAAGGCCTATTACAGGTAATAGGTACATGTACCGTTCCAGCTTACATTTAATTCAATTTAAGAACAAACCTATAGAACCTATCTCATTCACAACCCAGGCACTACCTGTACACAGTATTTTGAAAAATATCCAGGGAATCATGCTGAATGATAAAGCAATGCCAAGGGGGTATGTAACATTTTTGAAATAACAAAAATTAAAAAATAGCAAACAAATTAGTGATTCCCTAGGATTAGGAAAAGAAGTGAGGGCAGGAGGAAGGAGGATATAGTTATAAAATGGCAACATAGGGGATTGTTCTGACAAAACCTTTGTCTCTCTTTTTTTTTTTTTGAGACAGAGTCATACTATGTGACTCAGTAGAGTTCTGTGGCATCACAGCTCACAGCAACCTCAAACTCTTGGGCTTAGGCAATTCTCTTGCTTCAGCCTCCGGAGTAGCTGGGACTACAGGCGCCCATCACAATGCCTGGCTATTTTTTTGTTGCAGTTGTTTACCTGGCCTGGGCCGGGTTCAAACCTGCCACCCTCCGTGTATGTGGCTGGCGCCCTAACCACTGTGCTACAGGTGCCGAGCTAAAACCATTCTATTTTAACTGTGGTGGTAAGTTAATCTACAAATGCGATAAAATTGTACGTAACTAAATACACGCACGCAGATTAGTACAAGTAAAACTGGGGAAAACCTGGATAAGATTTGATAGATAGGTTGTTTTGCCTGGTTGTTTTACCATGCTGTAGTTTCACAAAATGTTATCATTTCTCTGTTTTTTTCCCCCAATTTTTTAATTGTGGTAATTTACATATAACGTAAAATTTACCATCTTATACATCTTGTATAGGTCAGTGGTACTAAATACTTTATTTTCATTTTTACAAATGTGCACAAATTCTACAAATATATTAAAATATATACTCTGTTGGCCAGGTGCCTGTAATCCCAGCAGCTTATGAGGCTGAGGCAAGAGAACTGCTCAAGCCCAAGAGTTTGAGGTTACTATGGGCTATGATGCCATGGCACTCTACCAAGGGTGACAAAGTGAGACTCTGTCTCAAAAAAAAAAATACATACATTGTGCTTATGCATTTAAATTTCATAAAATTACATTTAAGAAAAAGCAAGATGTTATAGACTGAATGGTTGTATGCCCTTAAAATTTATGTGTTGGGCGGCACCTGTGGCTCAGTGAGTAGGGCACTGGCTCCATATACTGAGGGTGGCGGGTTCAAACCTGGCCCTGCCCAAACTGCAACAAAAAAATAGCTGGGCATTGTGGAGGGCATCTGTAGTCCCAGCTACCTGGGAAGCTCAGGCAAGAGAATCGCCTAAGCCCAGGAGTTGGAGGTTGCTGTGAGCTGTGTGATGCCATGGCACTCTACTGAGGGTGATAAAGTGAGACTCTGTCTCTACAAAAAAAAAAAAATATTATTTGAAATCCTGATCTCTATAGAATGTGATGATATTAGGAGGTGAGGACTTTGGGAGGTACTTTAGGTCATGAGGGTGGAGCCCGGATGAATGGGAGGGCTTATGAAAGAGGCACCCAGGGAGTCTCTCACCTGTTCCACCCTTCTGGGCACAGTGAGAAGATGGCCATCTGTGAGTCAGGAAGTTGGTCCTCCATGAATCCGGCTAGACTTCCCAGCCACCAGAGCTGGGAGAAATAAACGTTTGTTTGGGCCCCCTGTGTATGGTATTTTTTTTCTTTTTTTGAGACAGAGTTTCACTATGTTGCCCTTGGTAGACTACCGTGGTCTCATAGCTCACAGCAACCCCTAAACAGTTATCATTGCTGTTAAGCAGGCCTGGGCCGGGTTCAAACCTGCCAGCCCCTGTGCATGTGGCCCTGACCTCTGAGCTACGGGAGCTGAGCCATTGTCTATGGTATTTTGTTATAGCAGGCTAGACTAAGACAGGAGAAAATTAATGAGAGAAAAGAGAAGAAAAAAAGCTGAAGAAACAAAAAACCATACACAACGCATAACACTCTATGAAGCTTTTTGTTTATGTATTTTTAACAGATTCTGAGGAGTTAATTTGCTTGATACTGTAAAACAGTTGAAGATGTTTCAATGCTCTATAGAGCGTTGCTAAGGGGACTAGCAGTGAAGGGAAGGGGATCAGAGGCAGAGGAAGTGTGTGATGCTGTGTCAAAGGGGAAAAGAGAGTGGGAAGGAAGGGGATGCGTAGGTTAATGAGTGCTTCTTTTCTTTCTCTCACTGGGGAATAGCCTTTAAGACCTATTTCTTTCTCCTTCTCTAATAGTAGATATAGCCAGTGTGCTCCAGTCATAATTTTTTTAAATCTTTTTTTGCAGTTTTTGGCCGGGGCTGGGTTTGAACCCGCCACCTCCAGCATAGGGGGCCGGTGCCCTACTACTTTGAGCCACAGGCACCCCCCAATTTTTTAAATCTTTACTAGTGTATTAGTATAAGACCAAAATAAGAGCAGCATGGTGAGGCATCAGATGTTATTTCCACTCTTAGTGGCACTTGACCCTTTTTCTCGTTTTGGCTAACTTTGGTCTGCAGTCTTATTTGCTCCAGCCTGGGGGCTGGGTTCATCCACTCCACATTAACAGGCTTGCCCAGGGTCAGGAAGCCCCTTCCTCATGTTAGAACCTATGGCTTCCAGGTTTAGCTTTATTCAAGCGGTTTATACCACCCACTTTCTTCCCACCAGCACAATTTTGTTCTAGTCCCTTTGTGTCAAATGTATTCTGCGCCCTCCCAAGTCCTGGCCTACATAACCCACAAGGCCCTCACATCAGTTCCTTGTGGGTCCCTAGAACTGCATTGTTCTTCATGGTTGTTGCAAAACTTCACTATCTCAATCTTTCAGGCGCATGCACCCATCGCTAGAATGAAGCCATGCCTTAATTCGACAAAGTTTACTGAATGGATACCTGTTAGGTGCTGACATGCTGTTAGGAACTGGGAGACTTTACCTCTTTCATGTTTACATGGATGGAGCTGGAACATATTCTTCTTAGTAAAGTATCTCAAGAATGGAAGAAAAAGTACCCAATGTACACAGCCCTACTATGAAACTAATTTGGGACTCTCACATGAAAGCTATAACCCAGCTACAACTTAACAATAGGGGGAAGTGGGAAGGGGTGGGGTGGGTAGAGGGAGGGGGATCGGTGGGATCACACCTGTGGTGCATATTACAGGGGTATTTGCGAAACTTGGTAAATGTAGAATGTAAATGTTTTGGCACAGTAACTGAGATAACGCCGGAAAGGCTATGTTAACCACTGTGATAAAAATGTGTCAAATGGTTTATGAAGCGAGTGTAGGATACCCCATGATCATATCAATGTATACAGTTATGATTTAATTAAAAAAAATAAATAAATTAAAAAAAAAAAAAAGGAACTGGGAATACAGGGCTGATTAAGAAGGCCACGCCCCCTGCTGTCCAGGTGCTGGCAGTGTAAGGTGGAGCTTTCACAGGAAGCCTGCTCCAGGAGGGACCTTGCTTTCTTCACTGGAATGTGAACCTGTCCATAGAAGGGACTGAAGAAAAGTGCGTTTTGGTGAGTGAGAAGTAAGATAAAGTACAGGGACCAGAACTACCAACATTGCTGGCAAAGAACAGACGCAGATAAATTGTCAGATGTGCTGGTGGGAAGAGGATATTTTCATTTGAGGGCTTCTCAGTAAAATAAGAAGCAAGGTCATCAGCTGAGTTTGAAGGGGGGGAAAGAAGTATTGAAAAACATTTTTTTTTTTGAGACAGAGTCTCCTTCGGTTGCCCTGGGTAGAGTGCTGTGGTGTCATAGCTCACAGCAACCTCAAACTCAGGCAAGATAATCGCCTGAGCCTCCTGAGTAGCTGGGACCATAGGCACCTACCACAATGCCTGGTTAGTTTTTCTATTTTCGATAGAGACAGGATCTTGATTTTGCTCAGGCTGATCTCGAACTCCTGAGCTCAAGCAATCCACCTGCCTCAGTCTCCCAGAGTGCTGGGATTACAGGTGTGAGCCACTGCCCCAGACATGAAGTATTGAAGATTTGAGGAGAAATAAAAGAAACCTCTTGGATCATGGCAGAGTGAGCAAATAAAGAAAATATGGTAGAATTGCTGAGCAGCACTAAAGGCCCATTGAGAATTGTGGTCATAAATTTAAAGTGAGATTAGTCATGATTGTAGATGGTGAAACAGTGGAAGGATCAATGGACTGGAGCTCCTGGTGGGTCAAGATATTGTTGGAACCAAGACACTAGAGGTGATGAGTTGGAGATACAGAGATTGATGGTCAGAAAGGAATGCGTGAAATTGGATTAGAGAGGTGAAGCGGTTACTGCTAATGAAAGTGATCTGGACATGGTTTGGCAGTAGGTGGCTGAAGTAGGGTGAAGAACAGGGCGCTGGACGTGAGAAGGTCAAGGAACTGAGTGGCCAAGTTTCCCAGAAATGGAAGATGAAGGGATTTTACCATTGATTTGCCGCGAGCTCCATCCAGAGGGCAAACTGGAAGGATTTGAAAGGTGGAAAGGGGAGAAAGATCGAATGGAGTTAGGGGAGGTTCAGAGCCATGTGTTGATAAGAATCAGGGGATGGGCCAGTGCAGTGGCTCAGACCATCACAAAGAATCAGGTGATGAGGGATTACTTGGTAGGCTTGGATTTCTTTCTTTCTTTTTTTTAAGAGACAGAGTCTCACTTTGTCGCCCTCGGTACAGGGCCGTGGTACAGCAACCTCCAGCTCTTGGGCTTAGGTGATTTTCTTGCCTCAGCCTCCCAAATAGCTGGGACTACAGGTACCCACTACAATGCTCGGCCAATTTTTGTTGCAGTTTGGCCAGGGCCGGGTTCGAACCCGCCACCCTCGGTATATAGGGCCGGTGCCCTACTCACTGAGCCACAGGCGTTGCCCAGGCTTGGATTTCTTACAGAGACTGGTGTAAACAGGCTTGAGAGGTCCTCTGGTATCTTAGGGAGAGGTGAATCATCATTCTATCCTAGCTTCCTCCTCGGGACCAGTCTCTGAGGCACTCCTGCTTTAGAGCCATAACATCCTTTTGAGATTGTTCAGAATGTTCTTTCATTCTCCGTATCCACTGAGTAAGCTCACTTCTTACCTCACTCTGATAATTTCAAATGAAGGATCATCTCAATTCTCTTAGCACTTTTGCTCTCATTTGATATTAACGTATAATATTTTTCTATTCCCTAGTTATCTTCTATTATATTTCTTGTCACTCCCATATGTATTTTTTACCTCTTCATATGGCTTAGCAAATTTCAATGAATACTGGTTGGTGTTTGGAACATGAAATAAGCCAATTATCTTCCAGAAAGCAGGATAAATTATATGGGCAAATTGGGAGAATTTTAGTTAAAAATTTTATATCATTTTTCTCAAATATTAACTTTTCTTTCTTTCCTTCCTTCCTTTTTTTCTTTCTTTTCTTTTTTCTTTTTTTTTTTTTTGAGACAGAGCCTCGCTTTGGGTAGAGTGTCGTGGCATCACAGCTCACAGTAACCTCCAACTCCTGGGCTCAAGCAATTCTCCTGCCTCAGCCTCCCAAGGACTACAGGCGCCCACCACAACACCCAGCCATTTTTTTGGTTGCAGCCATCATTGTTGTTTGGTGGGCCGGGCTGGATTTGAACCTGCCAGCTCAGGAGTATATGGCTGGTGCCTTAGCTGCTTGAGCCACAGGTGCCAAGCCTCTTTCTTTTTTTGAGACAGAGTCTTACTCTGTTGCCCTGGATAGAGTGCTATGGCGTCATAGCTCACAGCAACCTCAAACGCTTCGGCTCAAGTGATCCTCTTGCCTCAGCCTCCTGAGTAGCTGGGGCTACAGGTGCCCACCACAAGGCCTGGCTATTTTTTTTAGAGACAGTCTAACTCTTGCTCAGGCTGGTCTCAAACTCCTGAGCTCATGCAGTCTACCTACCTGCCTTGGTCTCTAGAATGCTAGGATGACAGGCATGAGTCATCTATTTTTTTTTTTTTTTTGTCCTAACCACTAGAGACTTTCTTGTACTTGTTAAAACGAGGGCAATGAGGTTGTTTTCTTTAGGATGTTGAGTATCAAGGTGGTTAAGAAGGAAAGGATCCATCAATTGCCTTTCAGAATAAAGCATTTTCCTAAAGCTGTCTTGGTTAATATTTGCAAGTATTGTAAACTATGTGAATGAAAGATACCACACCTATGCAACTCAAAATGAATAGTAACATATGAATACATATGTAGTTCTTTCAGTTATAAACTGTCATCACTTTCAAGTTATTACCGAAATGAAAGGACTGGTATCTCATGACTTTTGGTAAGAATGGTACACATTCATTAGGATAAGATGATAATCCTAAGGATGAGTTGGTCCCTCACTCATCTCTGCTCTAAGTGGGCATTCCTGAATTTAAACACAGCCCTGAACAAAGAGGGTGCAGGAGGATCCTCAGTTGACTATGGGGCCCACAATGGCCCTTCAGTTCACTTTTAGAAAACAGAGATAGTTATTTTTCTGGCATACTTGAGTTATGAGCTAAGATTTGTAATATTTACAGACATTAATATATGGCCTTGGTGCCCCCCCACCCCATTCTTTTGGTTCCCCTGAGCACAAAATAACATTTTACAATTCACGATTCTTTTTTCTTCTCCAGGCCAGAAACTCAACAAACAAAAACAGAAACAGAAGAAAGAGGTGGGCAAGTTCTCTGCAGGGTGCTATGGAGGTGGGGCTGGGGACAGAGTTCTCCCTCTGGAATCTGGCTCCTCCTGCTGGGATAGCTAAACTCAGCCATGTCCCCTGTGGAGTTAAGACCACAGCATTCTCAGAGGGGTTTGCTGTCTCTTTGAAATGGTATGAAGTTTCTGGCTTTGTCAGAATCCCAGCTGAGGGGGAAATTGAAGGTGTATTGTGGAACCCTCCATTGGAGGCTGTGCACAGTTACAGGAAATGGCAGGTTTACAGGAACTCTGTGGATACTTTAAGGAAATTTGCTTTGGATTTTTATTTCCAAATTCTCTGTGGAATTCACCACATCTGAAGCAGGTGTCCCTTTTGGACTCTGCTCTGCGTACAGGTTCATCCCATAGTATTTTTCCCTCATTAATTTGAAATTCACCAGCTGCAAATTTCATCAGTGAAAACTAAATTCTAATCTTGGATATAGATATAGAAAATGGGGCTTTAACTTATGGCCTTAGATTATGATGACATATAAAATGCCAACAAGTATGAGTCGGAATCTTTATGAGCGAATTCGAGAAATAAAGTAGTAAATCTGTCTGTAATAATAAGTTAACCAAGCAGAAAATAAGAGCACATGCTGTAGTTTGTAGACCAGTGTCCTGTCACAACAATTTTGAAGCAACATTTGGTTCATGTTCTGTCACACATTCTTAAGAGCAGTTGTGCAATTGCCTCTAAGCTGTTGGCTGTATTAGACAAACTCTTAAGTTAGAGTCTTTTACTGGGCGAAAGGAATCTATTTTCATGTGGTGGTTGGTGATGGGGTAATATTTCTTCTAAACAAACTTCTGTTTTTGTCTTTTGAAAGTTTTGAAGAATTAAGCTTGAAAAATAGGTGGCTCTCTCTCTGTGGGTGGAAGGGGGCTCACTTTCACCTGTAGCACAGAGGAGAGGTTCAGAGCATAGCCTCTGAGCCCGGCTCTGCTTCCGGGCTCTGTCACTTGCTGGGTGTGTGATGCTGGGCAGGTTACCTAAGCTTTCTGTGCATCATTTTCTAATCTGTAAAATAAGGTTGATAGAGCTGTTCTAAGGATCTAAGTAGTTAACAATGATAAAGTGTGAAGCCTGTGCTAAGTAACGTATTAGTACTTGTTAACAAAGAAAGAAAACAATGAGATGCGTTTGCTAATGATGTGGCCTTTCAGAAAATTGAGGTGTTTGGCGCTATAAGGACTCAGGGTAGAGTTAGTGACGTGAATGAGTTATTATGAATTTGTTCAGTTTTCTGCTAATCAACAGAATCTGAGACATACCACAGAATAAGAGTCACTGTAACCTTGTGGGGCCACATATACAGGAGTGGTTCCTTTTGGGAAATACAGCCTTAGTCAATCACTGAGGTTTTCTACTGTCAAACACTTCTTTTTTTTTTTTTTTGGAGACAAGGTGTTGCTCTGTTGCCCAGGATGGAGTGCAGTGGCATGACCATAACTCATGGCAACCTCAAACTCTTGGGCTTAAGCAATCCTCCTGCCTCAGCCTCCCAAAGTGCTGGGATTACAGGTATGAGCCACCTTGCCTGGCTTGCTATCAAACATTTTTTATGCAAATGAGATAAGGTGCAACTCTTTATTTTCCCATTGTGCTTATAATTCTCTTTGAAAAAAATTAGAGAAAATGACTAGAGCACCACCGAAAGGAAGCTGGTAGCTTATGGTAAAAGAGGACCCATTCCCTTAGACATTGGTTAATACCTCCATTAATAAAAGTCAGGGGAACACTTTTTTTAGAGCTTTGCTTGGGAACTAAAAATTTACATTTATTGCTATATGCTTTAGGTATCTGGGTTTCTGCTAATACTGCCACATTGTAATATAAAGATTTAAAGAATGGAACTGGGTGTGGTGACTTATGTTTGTAATCTCAGTGACTAAAGAAACTGAGGCAGGAGGATCACGTGGGGCCTGGAATTGGAGACTAGACAGGGCAATGTTGTGAGACCCTGTCACTAAAAAAATGAAAAACAAAATTAGCTGGGCCTGGTGGCATGGGCCTGTAGTCACTAGTTATTTGAAAGGCTGCAAGAGGATAGGCTTGAGCCAGGAGTTGGAGGTTGCAGTGAGCTATGATAGCCCATTACACTCTAGTCTGAGTGATAGGGTAAGACCTTGTCTCAAAAAAAGAGAGAGGGAGACAGAGAGACAGAGAACATACCTCTATAGACATTGTTAGGTTTGTAAAAACTGATGTAATTTCTTATGTTTGTCTAAGTCAACTACTAAACTAAATAGCCCTGAATTAAATTTGTGAAACTTTTGGTGGCAGGTAGTACAGCCTGGTAGTTGAGGACTTGGGCTTCCAGCTAGATGGGTAAGTTTGAGTTCTGGCCCTTTTACTTATGAGCTATATCATCTTGGCAAGTTATAAGTGTGTACATAGGCTTGTACATAGCCTTGGAGGGCTGTGAGAAGTAAACGTGCCCTTCCTGGCATGAAGCCATTGTTCAACATATCAGGCTACTATTGTGAATCCAGTTCCACTTTTTGTCTTTTTGTAGACAGAGTCTCTCTGTCGCTTGGGTAGAGAATAGGGGCATCATCTTAGATCACTGCAACTTCAAACTTCTGAGCTCAAGAGATCCTTCTACTCAGGCTCCCACGTAGCTGAGACTGTAGGTGTATACCATCATGCCTGGCTAACTTTTTTCCTATTTTTTGTGGAGACAGGGTCTCGCTGATGCTTAGGTTGGTTTCAAACTTTTGGTCTCAAGTGATTGTCCTGCCTCAGTCTCTTAAAGTGCTAGGATTATAGATATGAGCCACCACACCTGCCAGCCTTTAACCACTCTTTAAAGACAAGATACTCTCAAACTGGGCACAGTGGTGTGTGCTCATAGTTTCAGCTACTCCAAACTCCAGAGGCTGAGATGGGAGGATCTCTTGAGCCCAGAAATTTGAGGGCAACATAGCAAAGCAAGATCTCTTCTCAACCACCCCCCCAACAAAAAATAAAACAAAACAAACAAACACAACCCAAGAAAAACAGAGAAGACATTCCTAAATTATCTAGGATTTGGCTCCTCTCTTTTTTTCTACCATGTCATTTTATTTGGAAAACTTCAATATGATTGATACATTTAAATGTGCGATTAAATATTTACACCCAGTTCAAGTGTTCATGTCTGCACTTGAAACTAAGACTTGATAACCTGAGGCATGAATACTATGTAATTGAGTCTAGGAGAAATCTTGAGGTCCCAAATTTAGAGAGACTGCATGAATGCTGAGGCTAACTCCATCTGGACTGTTTACCAGGGCATTATGCCTATTTGATTCTAAATGCCTAGCTCAAGTCTTTCACTCAATTGGTACCCAGTAAATTTTGGTAAGGAACGAATGATTCATTAGGAGGTTTCTGCAGTAATCCAGGTGATCAATGACATTTGACCTTTGTGAACAAATCTCCCATCTGGTGGATTCTCTTTATTTTTTTTTTTTTTGTAGAGACAGAGTCTCACTTTATGGCCCTCGGTAGAGTGCCGTGGCCTCACCCAGCTCACAGCAACCTCCAACTCCTGGGCTTAAGCGATTCTCTTGCCTCAGCCCCCCAAGTAGCTGGGACTACAGGCGCCCGCCACAATGCCCGGCTATTTTTTTGGTTGCAGTTTGGCTGGGGCCGGGTTTGAACCCGCCACCCTGGGTATATGGGACCGGCGCCCTATCGACTGAGCCACAGGCGCTGCCCAGGATTCTCTTGTATGTATAAGATTCTCTAGGTATAAAAGAAAGGTTGATATTCCTGTTCTCTCAAGTTCTAATAACATTCTAATAACTTTCCAAATCATAATGTAAGTCATACTATAAGAAGCCGCTCCATTCTAGTGTCCAACATATAAAAGGCCCAGGACCATAGCCCTTTAGAACTGGAAGAGCTCTCCAGGGCCTAAGCCAACCCTTCATTTTAAGGAGAAAACTGAGCCGGGAAAAATTTAAGCCATTTATGTAAGATCCCACAGTGAGGATTGAAGTGTGGTCTCCGAAACCCCAGTCAGGCCACGGTCATTTCACCCGCCTGCATGTAAGACCCTGTCCTGTCATTTCAGTAGATCTTTTAATAGAGAAACGGGGGTGGGGCATACAGGAGCATCAAAGTGGTGTTCTGATTCCTGCACTCAGGTCTCGCAGGGTACGGTTCACAGGCACGTGCCCGCAGGACCACGCACTGCTAACTGTTACCCAACCTCAGGGTAACGCCAGTAATGCTGACCCAGCTCCATTATTTGTATTAATTTTTTTTAGCTAGCAGGGGAAATGTCTGGGTAATGCACTCTCAGCTGTTAAGGGAGGAAGAGGTAAGACTCCGCAGGCCGGAGCGCCCACCAGCAGAGCACGATAGACCGGGACTGGAGGTTGGGAACAAACAAACAAGGACAGAACGAACGCCTTCGAGGCGGTGGGGAAGAGGGTGTGATCAGATTATCTGAGGTTTCAGAATTTTTACAGCAGGACCACTAAAGACAAATAAAAACCCGACTCTGTCCAGAGAGCCCTGGAAAGTTTGAAGGACCTAGTCTGAAGGAGAGTGTTCCTGCAGCTCGCGCTGTCCCCGGGACAGGGGACCCCAGCCGCCGCCTCCACCTGGGCGCGCCAAGCCCGGCAGCACCCCGAGCTGCTGCTCCGCTCGCTTCCTCGGCCAGAAGGGAAACGTAGGCTGGAGCGGCGCTCGGGGCTCATCCATCAGCGGAGAGGCAGAGGGGAGGAGAGAGGAGGCGGGAGGCGGGAGGAGGCGTTTCTGGGCGGCCGGGAGCCCCCGCCGGGGCCGGCCGAGCAGCGCGCCCTTCCCCCCGCGCGCTGATTGCTGCGGCGTCCTGCCCGTCCCCGCCCGCGTGTGTGTGAGCGGCAGCGAGCGCGCCCGGGCGGCCCGATGGGGTAATCGAGGGTTTCGGGGACGCCGAGCGGCACTTTCCTCTCCCCAGCGCGTGAGGGAGGGCAGTCGGCGGCTCTAGCGCCCGGCCACTTTCCCTGCGCGATTCCGCGAGCTCCCTGCAGGAGGAGAAAGTCCCCGGCGGGTCCGGATGGCGTAGTCGCGGCCGCCGCGCGCTGGGCGGGGAAAGTTTGCTCTGCGCTCCTCGGACTCGCCGCGAGTGGGTCTCCGCTCCACACGCCGCCTGCGAGGTACGTGCCGGCCCAGCCCCGCTCGGGCGGTGCAGGCGTCCCCGTGCCCGTGGTGCCTGCTTCCCGCCCGGGACCTCCGGGCTCGGGAGGGCGACCCTGGCCCGCACCGAGGAGCGGGGACCTGCGTGCCTGGCGGTGCGCGGCTCCCTGGGCGATGCGCCCCGTGGGGAGGAGCAGTCCACGCCCGCCCTCGCTCTTGCTCTCCGCGGCTGCGTTTGACCCCTGCGGGGCTCGCCGACCACGTCCCTCCCGGCGCGTGACAGCGTCGCCGGGGAAGGTTTGTTGTGGGTCTGCGCTCAGTCGCAGGGGCCGAGACTGCGGATCCCGGGTTCGCGCCCCGGCTGGGGTTGCGCTCCCCGCTGGCCGCGCCCTCGGGGTGCCTTGCGGGCGGCGCCGCACGCTGCAGCCCGGAGCCCGGGCCGAGAACGCGCCCCCTTTATTTTGAAGGCTCTCTTGTTGTGTTAATTTGATTAAGACAAATTTAGAAA
Organism: Nycticebus coucang; assembly: GCF_027406575.1. Taxonomy (NCBI): domain Eukaryota; kingdom Metazoa; phylum Chordata; class Mammalia; order Primates; family Lorisidae; genus Nycticebus; species Nycticebus coucang. The sequence goes on along the minus strand of NC_069784.1, from coordinate 22,938,892 downwards.
TCTTGGACTGTTGCTGGAAGAATCTGCTTGCAAACGTGTGCTTATTAGGGCATTTGCCCCGCTTTCCAGAATCGCACGGTGCAGAGAGCTAGGGTGTCACGCGTGAGTTACCTTGGCAGAGTAGAACTTCATGGATCTGGAGTCCACACAAGAAGCTGGGAGAAGAAATTCGCTCCATTTCTCTAGCTGCGAAGTGGGGATATTAGTACTGGCCTCCTAAGGTTGCTGTGAGGACTGGATGATTTAATACGTGCGCGGTGCTAGAACCGTGCCCGGCCCGAGTCAGCTCCGCACGGTGTCCGCGCCGCTCGCCCTGCGTGGCTGGAGAAGCGCGGCGGCTGAGATGGGGAACCAGACTCTTCTGAGTTCCATCTCCCTTCCAAGGACGCAGCGTCTGGAGAGGAGACAAGTCTCCACACGTAGTAGAAACACTTGTAACACCTTTTAGTCTTCCTGAAATGGTACTCAGACTGCAGTTACTTTGGTGTCAACTCAGTTGCTCCTTTTGGGTAGTAATAACAGCTAACGTTTATTGAGTCCATAGCTGGTGCACTTTAGGTTCACACTAACTCTGTGGTACGGATAAGAGGTTAATATAGGAAGATACTAGAGGTTAAGTTACTTGCCCAAGATCTCACACAACTTCGTGAGTTCTGGCTCCAGTGGACAGCAGCAAGTAGTCAGATTTATGTACACACAGGTGTACACTCAGATGTGTGTGCCTTCAGTCCGGGGATCTCCCCCCATCCAGCAGCTTCCTACGTGAGCTGAACACGTATCTCTTGAAACACAAATACTATAGCTGTGGTTTATTTAGGGGATTATATGTACTTATCAAGGTGGCAAATAACAGCTCCTTTGGAACTGGCCCCCAATAATTATAAATATAATTCTGACTTTCATTAATTAATATGGATCTTTATTCTTAATTTCTTTTGTTAATTTTCCAGATATTGTTGATCACCATTACTTGGCTTCCTTAGGAAACAGCTTGGGGTTGGCACAGGAGGCAGGGAAATAATTCTTACCCCCTTAAGGGCTATTAAAATGAAATTGATTTCATGCCATTGTGTCCTTAAAGGATGTTGCTGTGTTTCTTGGTATTCTCTGCTTTTGGCTTTAATTCTGCATTGTTCAGTGTTTCAAGGCTTCAGCTTTTTTTTTTTTTTCCTTTCAGTTTGTCTTTGTCATTTGTCAACTTTAGTTTTTCCTGTTTTGATGGAATCTGACCATTCCATGGCAGCTTTGCTTAACAACTGTTGATTTCAGCTTATATTTTTAAATACAAAAATCACCAACATACTTTTGAACCCCAGGACTTCAAAGGCAATCCCTGGGGAATTCATTGTTATTTTGACATTAGTCAATAGGGGGAGCACAACACACTATTGATATGTATAAGGCCCATAAATTGGTTTTTGGAGTATTAAACATACATTTGGAAGTGGAAAGTGTTGTGGCTTTATCTAGCAAAATAACCAGCTTGTTTCCTGAGTTTACAGTGGAAAAGTGGATTTAGTTTCAGCTGATTAAAATAAGAATGACCTTGAAGACAGGGCCTAAATATTGGACATAGGTATGTCAAGAACTCTGTGATAGCCGGACAGATACTAAATACACACACGTGTAGTTTTCTCAATTTGTTTTCTTTAAGAGGTATGTAAAATAATTTAATGTGGGTTGAATAGCATTTCAAGTTATCTAGGAGAACTGGCAATTCAGAGAAATCATTGCGAATTCTTTCGTAATAATCCTCATTTGTCTTTTGTAGAAAACTGGATATAATGACTTTGTTCTCTGAGGTTGGTGTGTTCAAGTTGGCCTGTCATTTTCGTCTTTCATTAGCATCTTCCAAATGTAAGACAATAAGGGATTGTTAATTCTAAATAATGGCACTTCTATTAACGGTGCATTCCTCAGAGGCTTATATTTTAATATAACAATAGCTTGGAAATATATTTGGTGGGATATGTCTGTGGACACTCGTACAAATATAAACAATACTTCAGAAGCAACATGCTTGGGAAAATCAGTCAAACTGACTTTTTAAAAAAGTTCAATTTTTGTCTGCAGTTTTATAGGCCAGTTTCCTTTCTTGTTCACGTAGTATTGATTTACCTTTTTTCATTTACCAAGTGAGGGTCCAGTGGATCCTATTTTAAAATAATTTTCAAACGTAGTCACTTCTTTCTAGATTGGCATTTATTTAGGATCCTGTTTCGTTTAATCTTGTTTCCTCATTTGGCAGACATTTCTCAACCCCCACCTCCCTAATAGGTTTATTGTTTCTGGTCTTAAAGTTTGGCAAATTAGCTGTCCTCATTCAGCCCTCTGATAGCTGGGGGCCAAGATAGCTTAACATTGCCTAGGGTTTCTTTTGGAAAGCATTTAAGGATTTGACAAAATTGGTTCACTAGAAGGAAACTATTGTCCCATTTTTTTTCAGACTCTAAGGAATTAATCTTTCCCCTTTGCATGCAAACTTGGTTGTAACTTGTAAAAGTCAGGTGACTGCTTGTTTTTCTGAGGGCACAATCTGAGCCCAGAATCATTTGTCCTTTGAGTTTTAAGGTGAACACTACTGACTTCTTTAGTATATAAGTAATGACCAATTTCCTTGGATTGTAAATCTGTGAAAGGTCCTGACTTTACATTTTAAGATACGACAGTTAGAATTTAGAGAACAGCTGTGTAAGTAGTGATATTGCTTTAATACTTTTCCTGGGTAATTCTGCTCTGTGGTCATTTTGTATTAATCTGTTCTTGATAATTCATTTGGAAATGCATTTTTCCTGTCTTTTCAATAACATTGGATGAAAAATTATAATTGTTGGACTTATTAGAGGACAGTCTTCTTTTTTAACTCTTAACAGTTTTTTAAATTTTTTTTTTGAGACAGAGTCTCACTATGTCGCCCTGGGTAGAGTGCTGTGGCATCACAGCTCACAGCAACCTCCAATTCTTGGGCTCAAGCAATTCTCTTGTCTCAGCCTCCCAAGTAGCTGGGACTACAGGCTCCTGCCACAACAGCCAGCTATTTTTGTTGTTGTTGTTGTTGTTATTGTTGTCATTGTTGTTAGCAGGCCCTGGCCGCGAGCCCTGGTGTATGTGGCTGGCACCCTAACCACTGAGCTATGGGCACTAAACCCTCTTAACGTTTTTTTTTTTTTGCAGTTGTTTTTTTTTTTTGGCAGGGGCTGGGTTTGAACCTGCCACCTCCCGCATATGAGGCCAGCGCCCTACTCCTTTGAGTCACAGGTGCTACCCCCTCTTAAGGGTTTTTAAAAAGTGATTTTGTTACCATTTCAGTCAGTCCATTGGAGCACTTTTCTTCTTTTCAAATTATTTAAATTTTTATTTTAATTAATTTTTTGAGACAGAATCTCACTCTATCACCTTGGGTAGAATGCCATGGCATCATCATAACTCATCCAACTTCAAAATCTTGGGCTCAACTGATCCTCTTACTTCAGCCTCCCTAGGAGCTGGGACTACACACCTGCTAGTTTTTCCACTTTTAATAGAGATGGAGGAACTCCTGAGTTTAAGCAATGCACTTACCTCAGCCTCTCAAAGTGCTGGGGTTACAGGTAGGAGCCATCGCCCCAGCCTAAATAATTTTTTTAATTTCAAAAATGCTAACTACTTTTTGAAATTTACATAACCTGAGTTAGATAACTCTTTTTAGAGGTATTTAACTTAAAAGCCATCTTGCATTGCCACAGGGAATAAGGATAATTTGGAAGGTAAGGGTGAAGGTAGGTTATGTGAAAAGCTGCTGTTTAACAAATAACAGTGAGTCTTTAACAGATTGAATGAAGGTGTTCCTGTAGTTAGAGAAAATTTGGTGAACCAAGATCCATCCTAGTACTTTATGTGGTTCCACATCTTCAGAGTAACATTGTTTCTTTTATAGCATTTCATAAAATATAAGATGTTGCAATTTTTTTTTTTTTTTTTTGGTCAAGCTGAAATAAATCAAGACAGGTTGGAAGGGCCTCACAGAAAGGATCTAGGTCCATTTCCTGGGCTCTGTCCAGTTCTTTAGATTTCTTGGTTTATATCTTTTGAAATGGCACCTCTGTTTGCTTACTGACATTGTGTTTTATTTTCTCTGCTTGCAAAGTCCTTGCTTAAGATTTAGCACAGATTTCTAAGCATTCTTCTACTCCACCTTGGAGAGTAATCATTTTGATCTCTTGGTCTCAACCAAGATGTGTGTTTAAAGCAACATTAGTATAAATTCTGCACGAGGCTACTTTCATTTGGACTTTATTCTTCATTTTGTTTAGTCTTCAATTTTCTAGACCAAAGATCTTTAATAGGCTGACAACTATTTATGAGAGGTGGTGACTATATTTAAAATGGAAGGCCTGGAACAAAAGCCCCAGAACCATACCTCCAGGCCATCCTGATGCATCCTGCTGAAGATAATTATGGGGGCTGAGGGAAGGTTAATGTCTGGTGTTTCTGAGGTGATTTCTTTGTGCTGAAAGCTTCCAGGCTGGGAAGAGGACTCAGTAATATGTAAAGTTCATTTAAAAAAAATCAATTAATGAATTAACTTTAGCATAAAGATAATTTCAACATGATCATTTTTATAATTTAATATGAAATGGCTATCAGATTAATAATTTAGAATGAAATCTGAAATATTAGCTCTATCTCCACTCTAAGAAAAAGGATTATGCAGAAGCCTACACTCTTCCTGCCTCTTGGATACTGGAGTAGGAGTGAAAGGGGCCTTTGGTTTTGGGTGCTGTTTTCAGGAGGACAGAGCACCTGCTGACAGGTGTTTTTCTGTCCTTCCAAGCACATAATTCATTTCTCTGGTATATGCTGATGGTCAGTTTTTTGTGTGTAAAATTGCTGATGGATCATTTGTAAAAACACATTTAGTTGATTAGTCTCTGAAAAAAAATGACCTTTAGAGAACAGTCTTTACAGATACTAGTCCTTGAGCGTTCCTGTTGATCTGATTGTCTTGGGAGCAGGTCTGCAGTTTTGCAGGCATGGTGACTAACCACCACTGATGGGCAAGAACACCAGATGGGCTGGGTGCAGGGTCTAGCAGAACTTTGGATTTCTTTTTTAATTTTTATCATACTATTTTCATAATGGAAACTTGATGAATACTTAATTCCATTTGGTGAGTGAAAATAATCCCTTTTGGGAGTATCACTTTGTTAGCATATTCAGTGATTTATGCATTTTGACAGTATGCTATTGGTCTTTGGATGCAAAAATACACTGGTGGCTATTTGCAAATTTCATTTTATAATTAGCTAACTGTATGATAATTGTTGGAGTAGAATTTGGCTTTTTTTCATATTTGGAAGGTTATTTGAAGTGAAATAAATTTTACTCACAAAGCTTTGTAGTCATGGGGTCCCCTAAGTACTTCTTTGTGGTACTCACAGTTGTTATTTGTCGTATTTATTTATTTTGAGACAGAGTCTCACTTTGTTACCGTCAGTAGAGTGCTGTCGCATTATAGCTCACAGCAACCTCCAACTCTTGGCTCAAGCAATCTCTTGCCTCAGCCGGCTGAGTAGCTGGGCGTACAGGCACCTGCCATCATGCCTGCTACTTTTGGAGACAGGGTCTCTCTTTGGCTCAGGCTGGTCTTGAACTCCTGAGCTCAAGCAATTTACCTGCCTCAGCCTCCCAGAGTGATGGGATGACAGGCATGAGCCACTGCACCCAGTCAGTGTTTTTTCTTTACTTACAAAACATGCTCAAAGATAAAACTCAAGCGTCCGTAAAGAATAAATATTTCCTTAGCCTTTGTGCAGTTGTCTGGCATATCACATTCAACCTTGAGGGAAAGCACTGCTGACTCATTACATACATTTTGCATCATCTCAGGGGAAGGTCTTCCCTATGTGTGTGGGAGAAGTTTCTGATCTTCTAAATGGGCTTGTTTACTATTGTTGGTCTTTCTCTGTTCGCCAAAGACTTTCTGAGCAGACAATTCCTATTAGTTTCCTTATATTTGAGACTTTAGAGAGAGATTTGTTGCTTGTATTTGTGACATACCATGTAAATTATGAAAAACCACTCAGGCTAACAAGTCATTTTGTAAAGAGACCTGTCTTTTTGTTTTTAATCCACCATATACATTATTCATTAGAACTGCCTGATACAATTGGTTGTACCGTGTTTCCCACGCAGGAGCCAGGGGAAGGATGAACTACTTGTTACATTTCACATTTTTCCGTGTTTATGCCTTTTTCAGTTTGTGGCATCTTTATTTTACCTTTAGAGTGGTTGCTTTCTAAGATGTTCAAGGTTTTAATTTCATTTAGTGTGTGGGCTAAATAGGGAGGTTTCCTGTAGAACCAGTTCTACTAAATTCTTGAAAATGCCTGTAGAAAATACCCCTGTGGGAAATAGCCCTGTGGATACCACGCTGGGTAGGGTTTTTGGTAATGTTTGAATGGGGGAAGCTGAACACTAAGCAGGATTCCACTTTGTTTAAATTGGTAGAGAGGCAGAGAAAGTGAGAGGGCTATCTGATTTGTTGGGAGAAAATGCACCTTTGCATAATAATAAGGGATTAAATGTTTTCATTGGAATTAATATGTATTTCCAGTAGGTACATAGGTAAGAGGTTTGCAAAAGAAATTTTGCTAAGGTTGAGATTCTGTAGTTGGCAACTCTTATAACCCCGAAGATCCTGTTCTCTAAAGCCAGGAAAAAGCAGTCTGCTTCCAATTATGTATCACACACACAAAAAAAAAAAAAAGTAAAATTAAGCCAAGAAAAATGATCATTTGGGAGTTGGGTTGCTTTTTTACAGAGGTTAAAGGAGAAAGGACTATAAGCACACATTCGAAGGAATCTGCTGGTTTTTCTGTTGGCTTTCAGATTTTTCTTAAGCACTCTGTATTGGAAAGTCAGAATAATTTTAGGATTCAAGACTTTCTCCTCCTTTGGCTCTTTTTTTGTTTCTCAGAGAGCAAGTAGAAGAGCATTTAGGCTGCATCTGCTGACGCTAGGGGTTGGCGCCCAGTGTTCTGAGACCCAGCTGGAGTTTTCCTGATGCCTTCTGTGTGAATAGTGTCACATCTGGGTGCATAGCCTCATGTTTGGTAATAAACACACACATACACACACACACACACATATATTTGTTTATTTATCTATTTATTTTTTGAGACAGAGTCTCACTATGTTGCCCTGGGTAGAGTGCTGTAGCATCACAGCTCACAGCAACCTCAAGCTCTGGGGCTTAAGCGATTCTCTTGCCTCAGCTTCCCAAGTAGCTGGGACTACAGGCGCCCACCATAACACCCAGCTATTTTTTTTGTTGCAGTTGTCATTGTTGTTTGGCAGGCCCGGGCTGGGTTCAAACCCGCCAGCTCTGTTGTATGTGGCTGGCGCCCTAGCTGCTGAGCTACAGGTGCTGAGCCATAGCTGTATTTTTTGTTACACTTTTTACCATGCTTTGAACTGTAGTCCCTGCTGCTTTGCAGCATTCTGCTGCTGGAGAGAAACCAGGGATGCCAGCGTGAGCAGGGCAGGGAGGTGAGAAGTCTAAGGAGTTGGACTGTGTGTGGGTGAGCACTGGCCCCAGCACCTGTCAGAAGCGACCAGCCTTTCTCAAAGCCTGCTGCTAGTTTCAGGATTAGTGGTCCCGTGAGACCTAGGTGTCAACTAGGAAGACTGCTCTCCACCGCCAGAAGATCACCCAGCAGGTGTTAGTTCCTGCTTCTCACACCTTCCACCTCCACGGTGTTGAATAAGACTTTCCTGGTGGCACAGGGCCTTTGATGACATGTAGTCTCTTCGGGGCCAGGGGTGTTTCAGCCGTTGCTTCTGTTCTTCTCACCTGCCGTTCACTGCGCATGCAGGGCAGAGCCTCCCCCGGCCCTGGCCCGCCGTGCGGTGAGCGGGCGCCAGAGGAGCTGCAGCGGGCCAAGTGCCCGCTGCTTCCAGTCAGCGTCTTCACCCTCCGCCCCCTGACCGACTGGTGCTTTACTTTCCCTCGCATTTTAGTTTTTTGGTTTCCTTGCGACTGGTTCTCCCCATTTCCCCTTGTGTCCCGCATCCCTCTTCTGTCGTCTTTTTCAATGCTTGACCCCTTCCTGCTGGCATTCGCGGGCTTCCCTTTCCCTTCCTTCCTCTTCTCGCCCTCCCCTCTCCTCCTCTGTTCTCCCCTCCCCTTCTTTTCTCTTCCCTCTCCTCCTTTCTTCTCCTCTCCCCTCTTTTTTTTTATCACTACGTCACCCTGGGTAGAGTGCAGTAGCATCACAGCTCACAGCAACCTCCAACTCCTGGGCTTAAGCGATTCTCTTGCCTCAGCCTCCCAAGTAGCTGGGGCTACAGGCACCTGCCACAACGCCCGGCTATACATTTTTTGTTGTTGTTGTAGTTGTTATTGTTGTTTAGCAGGCCCCGGTCGGGTTTGAACCCGCCAGCCCCAGTGTATGTGGCTGGGACCCTAACCACTGAGCCTTTTGTTTTTTTGAGACAGAGTCTTACTTTGTCACCCTCGGTAGAATGTCAGGGCATCAAAGCTCGCAGCAACCTCAAACTCCTGGGCTCAAGTGATCCTCTTGCCTCAGCCTTCCCAGTAGCCAGGACTACAGGCACCTGCCACAAAGCCTGGCTAGTTTTTCTATTTTTAGTAGAGATGGGGTCTCACTCTTGCTCAGGCTAGTCTTGAACTCCTGAACCTGCCTTGGTCTCCCAGACTGCTAGGATTACAGGTGTGAGCCACCGTGCCTGGCCCTGTTCTGTAGGTCTTTCTGTTAGAAGTGAGTCCAAACCGCAACCTTTCCTTCCCATCTTTGTGGTGGCCCCCTGTTTACTGGTCTAGGCTCTCTCTGTTGCCAGCTCTGCTGGTGAAGCTTTACATGCTTCTCCTGGTAGGTGTTTGTTTTTCTAGCTCATGAAAACTGCTTTCTTCCCCTGGAAGACTGTGGACCTTCCCGGAGCAGGACTGACTTGTACCATCTTTGTATGCTGTAGCATGGGTCTGGTTTGTAGTATGTGTTTGTCAGACTGAATTCTTCAACTCAGTTCCACTTCAGTTAAAGATTTAAGGAATGGCTCATTGCCTGTGGCTCAAGTGGCTAAGGCACCAGCCATATACACCTGAGTTGGCGGATTTGAATCCAGCCTGGGCCTGCCAAACAACAAGGATGGCTACAACCAAAAGAAAACCCAGGTGTTCTGGCAGGCACCTGTAGTCCCAACTACTTGGGAGGCAGAGGTAGGAGACTCGCTTGAACCCAGGAGTTGGAGGTTGCTGGCAGCTGTGATGCCACGGCACTCTACCCAGGGCGACAGCTTGAGGCTCTGTCTCAAAAAAAAAAAAAAAAAGATTTAAGGAATGATCAGGCTTATGGTTGCTATAAATTATATCCATAAGAAGATATGGTAAATCAACTCAGAATCACTGAGTTTAGGGTTAGAGTGGGGCTTAGAATAATTGTCTGTAAGTCCTTCTATGGAAGAGAGCAGCCAGACAGGTTAGGACTCAGGGGTGTCCAACCTGCAATCTGGAGGCCACATGCTGGTTATTTGAGGACTGTTTTGCTTATCTGTAGTTGGATATCGAGAACATATGCAAGGACTCTTTTTTGGCTCATCAGCTTTTGTTAACATTTGTGGGCTTAATGTGTGTGGCTCAAGGCAACTCTTATTATTCCAATTTATGGCAGCGAAGAAAAATGGTTGGACACCTCTGGTGGTCTGCTCAAGCTCACACAGATAGGGAGCAGTATTTCTCTCCTGGCCCCTCTGCAATTAGTCTCCACCCAATAGCCAGAATCATTATCCTTGGAAGACCTAAGTCAGATCCCATCATTCCTTTGCTTTCAATGCTCTCTTCTTTTCTTTCTCAGAGTAAAAGCCAAAATGCTTACAGTGAGGGTAGAGCGACTCCTGTGGCTCAAAGGGGTAGGGCGCCGGCCCCATATGCCAGAGGTGGGGGGTTCAAACCCAGCCCTGGCCAAAAACTGCAAAAAAAAAAAAAAAAAAAAAAAAAAACCCCAAAACGAAATGCTTACAGTGATCTGTCCAGCCCTGCACACCCAGCCTACCACTTCCATGCCCATTACCTCTTTGAAGTCCCTCCTGTGCTCTAGCTGCTTTCTGTCCCCTGAGTGTGCTGGACACGCTCTGCCTCAGGGCCTTTGCACATGCTGTTCCCTTTGCTTGGAGTATTTTTCTCTCCAGAGAAAATATCTACAAAGTTCACTTCCTATGGGTCCTTACTCTGAACAGAAACAAACCAAGCCAGAGACCTACAGACATACTCCTTTCTCTCTTCTCTGTTTTATTTGTTTATTTTTAAGCATTTATCTATATATGTCTTGTTTATATTGTCTCCCTGACTAGAATGTAAGCTCCATCAGGGCTGAAATCTTTCTGTTTTGTTCCCTGTTGAAACCTCATAACTACAACAGTCCTGGCATGGAGCAGACTTTACATAAATATTTGTTGAATGAATAAATGAATGAGAAGAAGAAAGAGTGTATAGATTTCCTATAGCTCCTGTTATATGTGTACTCAGGGCATTATAAGGAGAAAATTAGGCCAGAAGATGCCTCAGCCTATGAACCCAGGACTTGGATGTCTAAGGGGGGAGGATTGCTTGGCCCAGGAATTAGAGGATTATACTATTGTACTTCAGCCTGGGTGACAGAGTGAGACCCTGTCTCTAAAAAGAAGGGGGGTGGGGAACATCAGCTTTGTCTGGAAAAAGAATCTGGTTTCCTTCCTTCCTTCCTTCCTTTCTTCCTTCCTTCCTTCCTTCCTTCCTTCCTTCCTTCCTTCCTTCCTTCCTTCCTTCCTTCCTTCCTTCCTTCCTTCCTTCCTTCCTTCCTCCCTCCTCCCTCCCTTCCTTCCTTCTTGCTCTGACACCCAGGCTAGAGTGCAGTAGCATCATCATAGCTCACTGCAACCCCAAACTTCTGGCCTCAAGCGATTTTCTTGCCTCAGCCTCCTGAACAGCTGGGACTATAGGTGCTTGCCACAATGCCCATTTAATTTTTCTATTTTTTGTAGAGACGGGGTCTTGCTCTTGCTCAGGCTAGTTCGAACGCCTGAACTTAAGTGGGCAGTCCTGCCTCGGCCTCCCAGAATGCTAGAATTACAGGCGTGAGGCACCTGTCCTGGCCCCAAGAATCTGATTTGTAAAAGCCTCACTTGAGACTAGATTAACAGGCGTCCTCAAACTTTTTAAACAGGGGGCCAATTCACTGTCCCTGAGACTGTTGGAGGGCTTGACTATAGTTAAAAAAAACAAAACAAAACTATGAACAAATTCCTATACACACTGCACATATCTTATTTTGAAGTAAAAAACAAAATGGGTACAAATACAATTCACACCACTTCATGTGGCCCGCAGGCCGCAGTTTGAGGACACCTGGACTAGAACATTAACCTCTTTTTCATTGGCTGACCTGAAACAGCCACCTGGGCTTTCCCCAGCATTAAAGTGGTTTGGGAAGACTCCTGTGTTATCTCCAGAAGGCATGGACTTGCTGTGGTTTCTCTCTGCTTGTGGTTTGCCCACTAACTCGTCAGGCTACCAAGCTGAAAAGGAAACAGAGCTTAATGAAGTGAGCTCAGATATGGGAAAGAGGGGCAGAATGTCCCTGGGGCCTTGACATCTTCCTTGATTCTGGGCGCTCCTTGGCTTGCTCAAGGTACCTTCCAGAGTTGCCTTGCTTGGGGGTTGTGCCCTAAGGAACAGTCTGGAGATTGCCGGACTCTTGAATTTTGCTTTGATGTTCTGATTTGTTTGTAAAGAAATGTTAATTTTAGGCAAAAAGGACTTGGGAGAAAGGATTTTTAAAATTGAATGACTGTCTGGGCGGCGCCTGTGGCTCAGTCGGTAAAGGCCCCATATACCGAGGGTGGAGGGTTCGAACTCGGCCCCGGCTGAACTGCAAACCAAAGGATGGCTGGGTGTTGTGGTGGGCGCCTGTGGTCCCAGCTACTCTGGAGGCTGAGGCAAGAGAATCGCTTAAGCCCAGGAGTTGGAGGTTGCTGTGAGCTGTGTGAGGCCACGGCACTCTACCGAGGGCGATAAAGTGAGACTCTGTCTCTACAAAAAAAAAAAAAAAATTGAATGACTGTCTTAATTTCGAAATGAAGTTTAATCCTTCTCAACATAGAAAGGATTGTAATTGAAGTTATTGCTGGGACCTGTCAGTGGTATAAGTGAGGAGTCAAGACTGGTAGAACCTGGTCTTGTGAAATCAATAACTTAAATCCAAGGGGCAGTAAATTCATTACTGAAGAAGTGTCAGATTCTTCAGAGTAGAGGTTATGTGGAATGAAGAGCATAATTTATATTAATGCAGTTGTAGAGTTAATTTGCCTCCCTCTGTTCTTACTACAGTAACATCTGCATGCTTCCTTCAGAGCTCTCCTCTTCAGGACAGGAAGCCCAGCCAAGGAAGTAAAAAGACTTGGGAGGAAGTTATTTTCCATTTATAAATTTAACAGTATAATTTAACCCTGGATTCAAATTGAAAAAAAAAAAATTATCTTGAATGGAGCTGAGTTATCAATGACTAGTTAAAAATAATCATGGCTACCATTTCCTGAACCCTAACAACCTACTAGGTTTTAAGTGCTTTATATATTATTAATTTGTTTAATTGTCATAACAACCCCATGAAGAAGAGAAAATTATATTGCTTGAAAGAGTTTGGGCAGGGATTTGAACTTGGGTGAGACCTCACACTTTCCACTACATATTATTGTACGCTGCTCCGAGGCGGTGTGAAGTGTGCTATCACCTCAGGGCCTTTGCACCTGCTCTCCCCATTGCCTGAAATGCATATTTTATATTTGTTGTCTGTCTTTCCCATTAGAAGGCAAACTCCATGAAAATAGGGATGTATTCAGTGTGCCCAGCTCCCTGAACCATGCCCAGCATATGGTAGGTGGTAATAAATGTTAAGTGAATAAATGACATTAAGCTAAAACTGCCGATCAAGCTTTGCTACTCTGGTTTCAGAACAGAGTAACTTGTCCCTTGTATCAGAGCTTGTCAAACTGCCCACCACCAGAAGGTGGCTGTCCACGCAGGGCCAGCTAGTGGTTTAGTGATCACACATAGTCCCTGCCTTTCTTGGGAAGTCAGCTGTTTCTGGAGGAACTTCTGTATGCAGTGGTTCAGAGCATGGGCTGTGGAATTACACAGACTTGGGCTCAAATCCTGGTGCCGGGACTTACTAGCTGGTGCCTTGGGGTTGCTTAGCATTCTGAAGCCTTATTTTTTTCACTATAAAATGGAGTAAAGGGCATCTGTCTCCTGGTTGGTGAGAAGACTGAATGAGAAATTGTGAAGCACACAGTAGGTGCTCAAGAGATAGTAAGTGGGACATTTTTGGGGGTCGCAAGAAAGTAAGGGTGTTAGTCTCTAATACAGTGTTTTTCAGCCTTTTTTTTTTTTTTTTTAAATCTCACAGCATGCTTGAAGCTATAAAACTTCTGCGGCTCACTTAAATTATGTTGATCAGTTTGGTGTGGTGACTCATGCCTGTAACCCTAGCACTCTGAGAGGACAGTGTGGGTGGAATGCTGAGCTCAAGAGTTTGGGACCAGCCTGAGCAAAGTGAGAACCCATCTCTACCAAAAATAGAAAAATTAGTGGGGTGTTGTGGCAGGTACCTGTAGTCCCACCTACTCGGGAGGCTGAGGCAGGAGGAGTGCTTGAGCACAAGAGTTTGAGGTTGCAGTGAGCTATGATGCCACAGCACTGTACTGAGGGTGACAAAGTAAAACTCTGTCGCAAAAAAAAATTATGTCGATCAAAAAATGAGTTAAAAAAAATATGCTTACTATGCTTTGAACTTCTTTAGAAAATAATTTAATTAATGTCTTTAAAAATTTTTGTGGCACACCCAAGATCCTTTCACGGCACCCCAGTGTGCCACAGCACACCGGTTGAAAGTCACTGCTCTAATAGGAAGAGGAACAAGTACAAACACTTGAAGGCAAGAGAATAATCACAAAGCAGCATGTGGAGGAATCTTGGCTTAGCTACTAACTAGCTGTGTAACAGTGGGTCGGTCATTAAGCCTTGCTACTACTTGGTTTGCTAATCTGTAAAGTTACAGGGTTGGAGTAGATGTTATCTGTTTCTAACATTCTGAGTTGGCTCTGAGTAGATGATAACAAATTACATATAAAATGCTGAGGAGACAGTGTTCACAGTGGGATGGGATTAATCAAAAGTGGCTTTGGGAATGAGGTAAGGAGAATGAATAGAGTTCCTGGACTTCAAGGGATAGCAGGTTTTGATCAAAATGGGCAGATCTGACAAAATTCAGGTTTTGTGTGTGCTTACATACTGAAATCATTTAAATGCAGTTAGATACTGCATTTAAAATTGTTTGTTTATGTAAGTTATACCTTAAAAATAGTTAATGTAGTGTTTTATTTATTTTTATGTTGTTGATGATTTGGGAGTAATATTTCCCAGTTTTGTTAAGTTATTCCTACTAGCCAATGATCATGCTTTTCAGATTTCCACAAACGTGTCTGTAGTCTCATTTTCTAAAGAGGGATTCAGGATCGTTAGTCTATATAATGACAATTCGAAGTAAGGTATAGTATAAAAGATTTCTTTTTCTGACTACAAAGACTCAGAAGAGATAAAATAAAAGATTTTCTTATTTAATCACTTCATGTTAGAGATGAAGTAAGACCAAGACCAAAATGTGTTGATGGTAGAATTCCTGCCTTATGTTCCTTTGAGGATGCCTGCAGGTTTTTTTTTTTTCTTTTGAGACAAGAGTGTCACTGTGTTGCCCTCAGTAAAGTGCCATGGCATCAGAGCTCACAGCAACCTTAAACTCTTAAGCAATTCTCTTGCCTCAGCCTCCCAAGTAGCTGGGATTACAGGTGCCCGCCACAACGCCCAGCTATTTTTATTTTTTGGTTGTAGTTGTCATTGTTTGGCAGGCCCAGGCTGGATTTGAACCCACCAGCTCCCGTATATGTGGCTGGCACTCTAGCTGCTGAGCTACAGGAGCTGAGCCCTGCAGTTTTTTCTTATTTATTGGGTTGTCATTTGATATTGAGAAATGTTCTAATAATTTATCATTGTTCCATACTATTTTTATCTAATGTGCACAAGGATTATTTCATACTGCTATCCATTATGGCACCTTCATTGAATGCCCGCTACAAGCCAAGTATAGGTATACTGCGGTCTATCTGTCTTACTGGAGTTAATAGACCAGTGGAAAAGCCATATCTGGAGGAAATAATTGCACAAACATTAATCTGCAGAGTTGAATTGCACTACATTCCAGTGTCCAAAGTTTGACTTCATCTGAGGGAATCAGAGGAGGTTTCCTGAAAGAAGTAAGGCTTCTGCTAGGTTGTAGAGATGATAGAAAGTGGCTGTCTTACTGGAGCCATGGAGAGATGTTGAGTTCCAGGACAGTGAACATTGCTTCTGAAAGGTGAGGACTTGGCCCTTTTGTGGGACAGAATTGACACTATTCTGGCTGACACTATTCTGGCCTGCACAGTGGATGAGTTTAGACTAAATGGACATGTAAAGAGTTTTGGTCTTTATCCTGATAGCAGTGGGCAACCACTGAAAGGTTTTATTATTATTATTATTTTTGAGACAGAGTCTCAAGCTGTTGCCCTGGGTAGAGTGCTGTGGCGTCACAGCTCACAGCAACCTCAAACTCTTGGGCTTAAGCCATTCTCTTCCTTCAGCCTCCCAAGTAGCTGGGATTACAGGTACCTGCCATAACACCTGGCTATTTTTTTTTTGTTGCAGTTGTCATTGTTGTTTAGCTGGCTTGGGCCGGGTTTGAACCCACCAGCCAGCCTGGGTGTATGTGGCCAGCACCCTATCCACTGAGCTATGGGCGCCACCAGCCACTGAGAGGTTTTAATTCTCAATGTTTCCCATGCCTGGGCTGTTCAACCCATTCCTTATCTGATTATATGAGTTAAATAATTGAAATGTATCTATTGAGCGCCTCCTCTCATTCCAGAGGAATAATTTGTACTGGAAGTCAGTGAGAAGGAAAAAAAACCCAGCTTAATTGTAATTAGCACAGTGTCTATTGCTAGAGTGTTTTTCTGAATTCATATATTTGCAGAATCCCTGATTAATGTCTACTAGAAGTGTAAGAGATACAGCTTCCCTAAAGCTTTTTTCAAGACCTTCTTTCAATGCCCAGGTGCTTGCTAGGGCTTGAGTATGATAACAATTGACCTGAGAATATTCAGATGTGTTGAATTTTGCAAGAATAATTAAGCTTCCTGATTTCAACCCTTACAATCACATCTGATTCCTCATTCTAGGTAGCTTGGGTGGTTTGATGGCAGTGCCAGGCTAAGTTCTGCAGTCAGCTCCTTGCTAATCCCTGCAGCTAATTAAGGAATCATAAAATAGAATTGTGGAGGGCTATGCAGACAGATCCTGTAACTTATACCAGAAATATTGAGGCAGTAGCTTCACTACCCTTTAAACAGCTTTGCAACATTGTGACTATCTTTAGAACTCTTTTTTTTTTTTTGGAGACAGAGTCTCAAGCTGTCCCCTGGGTAGAGTGCTGTGGCGTCACAGCTCACAGCAACCTCAAACTCTTTGAGCTTAAGGAATTATCTTGCCTCAGCCTCCTAAGTATCTGGGACCACAGTGCCCACCACAATGCTCAGCTATTTTTTGGTTGTAGTTGTCATTGTTGTTTGGCAGGGTTCGAACCCACCAGCTCTGGTGTATGTGGCTCATGCCCTAGCCTCTGAACTACAGGCGCTGAGCCTAGAACTCATATTGAATTTGGAATCATCATTTTTTGGTGATGGAAGGACTTTTAGAAATTCTAAATGATAAAATCTAGTCTCAAAATTATTCTAAAACTTGCTATAAACTGCTATTTATATTATCTTGCTACTAGTGATTATTTTTTTCTGAGAGTCTAGCTGTATTTTAACCATAAAAGCACCAATGACTATTATTTATTTAAAATGATTTGTGTGGGCCACGTATTATTTTAGGTGCCATCCCCATATTGTATCTCATATATAATCAAAATATTGTTACTGGCCAGATGTAGTGCCTCACACCTGTAATCTTGTCACTTTGGAAGACCAAGGCAGTTTGGGAAGATCACTTGAGGCCAGGAGTTCGAGATCAGCCTAAGCAGGATAGCCAGACCCTGTAGTAGTCCCAGCTACTTGGGAGACTAAAGGACGCTAAAGTGGATGGATTACTTGAGGCTGCTGTGAGCTGTGATTGCATCACTGTATTCACCTGGGAAATAGAATGAGACCTTATCTCTAAAAAAACAAAAAAATTACCACCCTTTTATAGATGAGGGAGTCATGGAGGCTAAATGACTTGTCCACTGTAGCACAGCTGGGTGAACCAGGTTCTCTATTAATTCTAGCTTAAAAGCAGATGGTCTTATAAAAGATAAACAACAAAAATCTTTGTATGCAAAAATCTTATATGTGAAAAGGGGATTTTTAGAGTATTGCAAGAGTGTGTGGAAAATCCATCCTACTTTGTGAATTTGAACAAAACATGGTCTTTTACAACCTTGTGAAATGTATTCATGCCCAGTCTCCCCTTTTTGCCGTATTTTGCTTTTAACCATTGCATACCAGTACAGGAGGATGTCAGGGACTGACCCTACCGTTGTTTTGTTTTTGTGTGTTTGTTTATGTGGGACAACAAACATAAAACATCAGTGGGTCGAGGACCCTCCCTCTGCTTCTCCCCACGCCCCCTGACTGTTATGTGAGCGGTTTTTAAGAATTGACTGAAGTTCAGCCCCAGGTAGAAATCGAGAATGCTGGGGCCAGCATGTTGATCATGCTCTCAGCCTAGAGTGAGAGTGGGCCGGGCCCCTTCAGGGCAGCTTTGTCTTTTATTTTGGTCTAATCTACTGTAAGAATTTGAATCTTCACACAGCAGCTCTGAAGATGTGCAGTATGGAGCAGGCCGAGGGGAGCTCAGCTTCTCTGCTCACCGCTGCTTATTCTCCATGGCTTCCGCCTCCCCCATGCCTACCAGTACAGGTAGTTCAAGGGTATTCTTTCTCCTTTCTTTTCCTGCCAATGGCAGCCATAGCATGTTGGGACCTTAATTAACCTCAGGCTTCAGGACAATAAATCTCCCTAGTAGAAACAGCCTGCTAATGGTAGATAATGATAGCTTTAATATGGTACATGTATAATCTCATTTGATTCTTGCAATAACCCTGTGATGTAGGTAAGTTTAGTTTGTTATTACTCCTTACAAAGGAAGAAACTGAACCACCATTATGATCTAGGCTTTGTCTTTTATTTTGGTCTAATCTACTGTAAGAATTTGAACTGATCTATGTATCTGACCTCCCTTTAGTCTGTTCTCCATGCAGTGTCGAGGGAAATCTTTTATTTTTATTTCAGAATATCATGGGGGTACAAATGTTTTGGTTACATAAATTGCTTTCATACAGTTTGAGTCAAAGTTCTAGTGTGCCCATCACACTTACAGGTGCACATATATATAAATATGTATGCACACAGATAGTGTGCATGGTCCTGTTTAAAAACCCGATCTGATCACACTGTTCTCTTTGAAACTTCTCCTTTTCTGTTTTTTTTTTTTTTTCTGGCTCTGCAGCCTTGCTCCTTCCAGTGCTGGGGGTCTGTGGTTTCCTCTATCAGTAGCGTCCTTCCTCATCTGATCTTTTAAATTTCTGCTTATCTTCAGGTTGCAGATACTTTTCCTTTAGAGCTCTTATCATACAGTGTAATTCCAAATTTGTGATTATTTGTCCATCTGTCTCACTAGACTTTAAGCCTATGAGTGCAAAGAGCATGTCTCTTTGTTCATTATATCCCCGTTGCCTGGCAGAGTAAGCAACAAAGACAGATTTGTTGAACAAAGAAATGAAGCTCAGGAAATTAAATGTCTTGCCTTAAGCAGTCACTGATACCAGCTAGACCATACGTTCCACAATTGCTGGATATTTAGGCCCTTTTTTCACTGAAGTATCCCTGGCATCTTGAACAGTGCTGGGCACATGGGAGTAAATATTTGATGGGTATTGATTGCGCTTGGATGTAATTCCAAAGATTTCTTATATCTAGAACTTTTTCCCTTTTTGTGCCAAGGCAAAAATGGGGATTTGGAATTATCGGATTTTCCTGTGTAATAGAGAAATCTGAGAGTTGCTGTTGTGACTCAGGAAGGTGGCTTTGCTTTCTCTGCGTCCAGGTCTTACAGGGCATCCAGATGTCATCATACAAACAACAGTATCTGTCCTGCATCCTGTATGCCCCCTTTTTATAGGTTGCCAAGCTAGATATTGGTGTTATCCATCTGCCTTTCTTCTAAACCAGTGGTTCTCAACCTTCCTAATGCCGCGATCCTTTAATACAGTTCCTCATGTTGTGACCCCCAACCATAAGATTATTTTCATTGCTACTAAAAATAATTTTCTGGTTGGGGTCACCAGAACAAGAGGAAGTGCATTAAAGGGTTGTGGCATTGGGAAGGTTGAGAACAGTGGTTCTGAACCTTCCCAATCAACCATCAACATGTTATCGCCATCAGAATAATTCCTCTAACAGGAGGTGTCCAACCTTTTTTCTGCCACACATTGGAAGAATAAAAGTTGTCTTGGGCCACACGTTAAATACACAAACACTGATGAAAGCTGATGAGCAAAAGAAAAGGCCCATGCAGACTCTTCTTGCCACTACAGATAAGCAAAACAGTCCCCAAGTAATCTGCATGCCCCTCGCCCCCTGCAGATTGGGTGTTGGACACCCTACAACTCTACCAGCTTTTATTTAACCATGTGTAGACTTTGCTGGGTATTTCTCCCAAAAATTCACTTAAGTGGCAGAGAAGAAACATTTTAATGATCTGTTAGGAAACCATTACATGTTTAAGGTACCAGAAACTCAGGTGCTATTTACTATTTGAGTTTAGGCATTGGTAATCTTTAAATTCCTCTCCATCTATCGCTGGCCTTAGGAAGTTCTCATGTGTTGAATATTTTCCTGATTTTGTTTTCTTCTCCTGATTGGGGGGAAGGGAGCGTCAACATTAGGATACGATAAGGCACAGGTTTGTATTTTCAGAGAACTTTGAGGTTAGCAGTATCAAGGAGTTTTTTTTTTTTTTAGAGACAGAGTCTCATTTTGTCGCCCTGGGTAAAGTGCCATTGTGTCACAGCTCACAGCAACCAGCTCTTGGGCTTAGGCGATTCTCTTGCCTCAGCCTCCTGAGTAGCTGGGACTACAGGCACCCACCACAACACCCGGCTATTTTTTGTTGCAGTTTGGCCTGGGTTGGGTTCGAACCTGCCAGCCTCGGTATATGGGACTGGTGCCCTACTCACTGACCCACAGGCACCTCCCAATTTATTATTGCTGGTATCCATCTTCCTGAAGTCAAGGCATAGTTGTGATCAGTTGGAACCAGTTATGATTTGTGCAGAGTGCAGGTCAAGATGGAACGTCTGGCAGCTGTGGTAGGCTTCCCCCTCTCCTGGAAAAAAGGTTCTGTTTTCAGAAATTGAATGTTGAGGTGAGAGCTGGTTCCCTGTTTGTGGGGACAGATCTGAGGCTGAGAGGTTGAATGGTAGTCATGTGAAGAGCACTATCTTGGCCTTGACTTGTGTTATTTTAGGCAAGTGTTGGTCTTGGGGTTTGTGGCTCCTCTTTTCCAATAAAACCATGTTCATAACTTCCAGTTTTATATGTTATTCAATACATTAATATGTCTTTAGTATGCTATTTTTTTAACTGAAAAATTGATCAGCTGCAAGTTAGTGGTGATTTAGTGCTATTTCTGAATCATCTCCTGGACATAGACAGGCATGTGAACCATCTAAGGGGACGTCAGTACTTTTTTCTTACTTGTTCTTATCCTGTTGCCAGAAATCACCCTCATTTTGCCACAGATGTCCTCTAAGATAGAGCAACATTTGCTCTTTAAAAAATTCTCACCCCAGGGACTGTTTTTCCCAGCCAGTTCCTTTTGAACACTGGTTTTACCTGTGATGTTTTAAAGGCTTTATTTCGGTAGGTTTTCCAGCTAATCCAGGTCTTTATCTGTGTACTCTAGGCAAGGTGGGGCGGCATGCTCAGTTCAGTGTCCTCAGAAATAAATACGAGGGAACTCGGAAATTAGCAGAGTCAGTAGTACGTTCATCTTTTGCTTTTTAACCCATGAAGCTCTCACTCAGAATTTTGTTGTTAATTTGTACATACAAAGCATTCTCATATCCTTTGAATGGAACCCATTGCTTTGAAATGGGGGCAAAATGGCCATTACACAGTAGACCCCCAATTGTTCTTTCCTGATCTCAGAGGACCTAATTGCTATTTCTTTTTTTTTTTTGTAGAGACAGAGTCTCACTTTATGGCCCTCAGGTAGAGTGCCGTGGCATCACACAGCTCACAGCAACCTCCAACTCCTGGGCTTAAGTGATTCTCCTGCCTCAGCCTCCCGAGCAGCTGGGACTACAGGCACCCGCCACAACGCACCCGCCACAACCAAAAAATTGGTTGCAGTTTGGCCGGGGCTGGGTTTGAACCCGCCACCCTCGGTGTATGGGGTCGGCGCCCTACCAACTGAGCCACAGGCGCCGCCCCCAATTGCTATTTCTAAAGGAAGCATTTAGTTCACGAAGTCCAGAGATTGAGTGAGATCAGAAAGTCAGGGCCAGGAGTCCCTGCTCTTTGCAGAAGAAAGATGAATTTGTATTTCCCTGATTTTATTTCAAAGCTACAACTTTTCAGCAGTCTTTAGTCATCCATCAATTCTTCTAGGTAGAGAACCAACCCCTCAGCTGTGTGTCCAGGCACTGATGTGTCCAAGTCGTGGCTCAAACTGGAGTTCAACTGAGTGGGAAGGACACGCTCCCCTTTTTCTTCTCCTCTGCATCGGGAGCCTGTCACCGCACTGGGAAGATTAGACAGAAACTCTCTGCAGTTTATTTTCCTTTCAAACAAGTTACACTATAGAGGGACTCTTACACTAAGAGAAGAAAAGCTCCCTCTTTGTTACAAACAGCAGTGTGTAGTTTCAACTTGCCTTGGACTTCCTCGGAGATGTTTTAAGATCCGGTGTAAACTTGCTGTGGTTTGCCTTTGGGCACCAAACTGTTTAGCTTGGCTCTATTATATCTGTAATTGCTGCATTTTAATAATTGCCCAATATTCTTGTCAGCAATTTGCAGTTTATATTTTTAATAGAACCATTTGCCTTTCTTTTCCACAGGTTCATTCAGACCTGGTTTAAGCCCCTGGATCGACACAGTGCAGTCCCCCAGACCCTCTGCAGCTGTGGGCCCTGGTGGCGCAGGCTCCTTACATGCTCCCATAAGTTTCACACGGCTCACAGTTTATGCACCCCATAAAAATCCTCTGAGAAGCCATCTTCTGAGATCTTCTGATAATGTATTCTTTGAGAGAGATTTTTGCTTATCAATCCATTCAGGAAATTTAATTTTTTTTGAAGGGAAAAAAATGGAAACAAATTCTCTTTGCTATTGAATTTTTAAATTGCCAGAGAGAAGATTTCTATTTGATCTGAGGGGATATGGACAGAAATGTTGGACCTCAAGGGATGATTGAAGCCATCTCAGTGGCTTCCAAATTGTCTATAATGTAGTCAGCTTTTGAGGCAAGACTATTGTGTCACCAATGACTTGTGCGGAAACTTGACTGGCAATTTGTTCTTTTAGTGATTTTCCTCTTGCTTATCTCCTTTTTTTTGGCTGTGTAATGTTTATTTTGTAGTAAACAAAAGATTGAACTGGTTTCACACTAGCTAAGAATTACACAAACAGCCACATTCCAGGTTCTCTACTTTATCAGTATAAATTCCTCAAAGTGAATGGACGAGTGCTGATGTAATACAGTTATCATGGCTAACATGTAGTGATTAGGCACTAAAGCAGTGACTAGCCTAAAATGTGTACTAACTGAATCTTCCCAACAGCTTACCTTATCCTACCATAGGATAGGTTAGTTCTTTTTTTTTTTTTGAGATCGAGTTTCACTATGTCACCCTCAGTAGAGTGGCATGGCGTCACAGCTCACAGCAACCTCAAACTCTTGGGCTTAAGTGATTCTCTTGCCTCAGCCTCCTGAGTACCTGGGGCTACATGCACCCACCACAACACCTGGCTATTTTTTAGTTGTAGTTGTCATTGTTTAGCAGACCCAGCCAAGGCTCGAACCCACCAGCCTCAGTGTATGTGGCTGGTGCCCTACTCACGGAGCTATGGGCGTTGGGCCAGGATAGGTTAGTTCTTGAAGAGTAAACCCTCTACCATCACATTTAGGAGGTGGCAGAGTGGATTCACATATAGGCAGATTTTTAAGTGGCATCATGATCCATGTTCTACTGATCCTAGACTTTTGTTTTTGAGAGACAAAGTCTCAGTTTGTCATCCTCGGGGGAGTGTGGTGGCATCACAGCTCACAGCAACCTCAGACTCTTGGGTTCAAGCGATTCTCTTGCCTCAGCCTCCCGAGTAGCTGGGACTACAGGTACCCGCCACAATGCTGGATATTTTTAGAGATGGGGTCTCGTCTCTCTCTGGCTCAGGCTGGTCTTGAACTTGTGAACTCAGGCAATTCCCCTGCTTCGGCCTACCAGAGTGCTAGGATTATGGGCGTGAGCCACCTTGCCTGGCTGATCCTAGACTTTTAATCACTATCATATACCAAGATTGAGCCGTCTTGCCTCCTGTGCATATAATAATTTAGTTTTAAGGCATAGCTTAGAATCCCTTTTTGAAATTAGAACTTTATTATTATTATTTCTAGATAGGTAATACTTGCATCTGGTACAAAATCCAGAAGAGAATTCAGTGAAAAGGCTCCTGCCTCCCTCCCACCCCGTCCCCTGATCACCCTGTTTTTTCCCTTCTCATATATAGGCAGTTAGTGTTACAACTGCAGAGAGCCATTTGAAATATCTTCCTTGTAACACTTGATGCAGTGAACTAAGACCATTTAATTAGAAACTCATTTTGTGGCTTGGTGCCTGTAGCTCAAGTGGCTAGGGTGCCAGCCACATACACCAGAGCTGGCGGGTTTGAATCCAGCCCGTGCTGCCAAACAACAATGACAACTACAACCAAAAAATAGCCGAGCATTGTCGCGGGCACCTGTAGTCCCAGCTACAGGCTGAGGAAAGAGAATCGCTTAAGCCCAAGAGTTGAAGGTTGCTGTAAGCTGTGACGTCCTGGCACTCTATCCAGGGCAACATAGTGGGACTCTGTCTCAAAAAAAAAAAGGAAACTCATTTTGCTACTTTTATATTTTTATACTGGATCTGCAAGTGCCCAAGCAGGCTTTGTCTCTGAAGGTAGTAGGTTCTGTGCATGGTAGTTCCTGGGTATGGGTACCAAGGCTACAAGCCCCAGGTGTTGGAGATGGCTCCTGGAAACACCACCATCCTGCTTTTCCGAGGACTTAGAACGGGCAGGTACTTTGAACTGGTATTCAGTTGTTGGATAACTTTTATTCTTTTTTTTTTTTTCAGTCTCAATTTTTATTACTCAAAAAAACCCCTTCATTTTCTTATTTAGCTTTCTGACTCTGTGCTTGTGCCTTCAACACTTGCACAACGATTTTCTGCTCCTCGATAAGGAAAGCTCGCTTGATCCTGTCACGAACACATTTAGCATGCATGGAACCACCATAGGCCCTGCTGACATGTTTTTTTGTTTTAGACAACCTCATAAGAACTTTAGGTCTCACAGCGCGAACCCCTCGAAGTCTGCCTGGGCACACGCCACATGCAGATTTTGGTGCTTTCCCAACCCTCTTGGTATAAAGGTAAACAATTCTGTTACCAGGGATGCGGGACAGCCTGGTTTTGTTAGAGGCTGTATTGTAGGAAAGCCTACGACGGTATGTCAACCGCTGCACCATTTTGAGTGCCTCTAGACAGCGTCCCCAGAAGGGGTAATTTTTATTCTTACAGAGGAGGAACCATGCTTGGAACATAGTAGGTGCTCAATGAATGTTTGTTGACTTGAACAACCTCCATGAATTGTGGCAGGCTCAGGGGTCATATACTTCGCAGCATCTAAGAGAGGTAACAGGGCCATGGGAAGAATTTTCAAGTTAAGAAAACCACTACAGAGCTCTCATTCATGACTCAGGGTAGGAAAAGTTTAGAAAGGACCTTCTGGATCCTCTGGTTTGTAACCAGATAGTCTCTGATGGGGATGAGAGGCAGGGAAGGCTTTCTCTTGTTAAATGTTGGCACACAGTTGAAATAAGAACTTTGCTTTTTAAAGTTCCTTTATTTTTTTGGATTGATTCTCAATGTAATTTAATTTGATCCTGTGATAACCCTGTCATTATAGCATTGGATTGAGTCTCTAATCAGAGCTGTTTGTTTTCTTGCTGGCACTAGGGAAATACATGTATCCAGTATCATTGATTACTTCAGTGCCGCGGCATAACTGGTGATGTTACATTTCAGGTGCACCTCGGTTTTCCTCTAAATTCCTGAAAATTCTGTATAAAACCCAAAGATTTAAAATGTCAAAAATAGGCCAAGCATGGTGGCTCATGCCTATAATCTCAACTTTCTGAGAGGGTGAGGGGGGAAGATTGCTTGAGGCCAAGAGTTTGACACCAGCCCAAGCAAAAGCCACACCCTAGCTCTACAAAACCCAGAAAAATTAGCTGGGCATGGCAGTGCATGCTAGTAATCCCAGCTATTTGGGAGGCTGAGACAGGAGGATTACTGGAGCCCAGGAGTTTGTGGTTGCAGTGAGCTGTGATAATGCCACTGTACATTAACCTGGGTGACAGAGTGAGACTCTATCTCAAAAAAAAAAAAAAGTAAAAAATAAATAAGTATATCATTTGTAAAGGTGTTTGCTATAAACGTTTTTATTATGTAGTTACCAGCTCCTCCCCAGTTTTCTTGAGTCTGTCATTTTTTAAGATAAATTTCTTTTTTTTTTTTGTTTTCTTTTTTTTATTTATTTATTTTTTTTTTTTGTAGAGACAGAGTCTCACTTTATGGCCCTCGGTAGGGTGCCATGGCATCACACAGCTCACAGCAACCTCCAACTCCTGGGCTTAAGCGATTCTCTTGCCTCAGCCTCCCGAGCAGCTGGGACTACAGGCACCCGCCACAACGCCCGGCTATTTTTTTGTTGCAGTTTGGCCGGGGCTGGGTTTGAACCCTCCGCCCTCGGCATATGGGGCCGGCGCCCTACTCACTGAGCCACAGGCGCTGCCCGATAAATTTCTTTTTTTTTTTTTTTTTGAGACAGAGTCTCAAGTTGTCATCCTGGGTAGAGTGCTATGGAGTCACAGCTCACAGCAACCTCAAACTCTTGGGTGTAAGTGGTTCACTTGCCTCAGTTTCCCAAGTAGGTGGGACTACTGGTGCCTGCCACAACGCCCAGCTGTTTTTCTATTGCAGTTGTCATTGTTGCTTAGCTGGCCCGGGCTGGGTTCGAACCTGCCATCCTGGGTGTGTGTGGCCGGCACTGTAACCACTGTGCTACGGGCTACAGGCACTGAGCCTAAGATAAATTTC
This sequence comes from Nycticebus coucang, assembly GCF_027406575.1. NCBI lineage: Eukaryota > Metazoa > Chordata > Mammalia > Primates > Lorisidae > Nycticebus > Nycticebus coucang. The sequence continues at coordinate 22,912,356 of NC_069784.1, read as the reverse complement.
TTATCTTAACATTTTTCAGAAATTCTTCATTTAACTTTAATGTGTGCTTATGAAAAGAAGTTTCTGTACTAAGATTTCTTATTGAAATTTGTTTACTTTTACAGGCAATTTGAAAATTACAAAGAGGGATTTTAAGACCACTTCTGATTTGCAAAGCCTGTCTGCTGACTGAAGAACATCAGTCTGAGGTGACTGGACGAGACGCAGTGTTGGAGAATTAAAATGACTTCCCAGTGTGTGGTCACCGTGTTTGCCCTCATGAGCTCCTATTTAGCCACAGCAGGCAAGTTGCATAATATAAATTGCATGCTTGTTAGATGCTTTGGATATATTCATCTGGTTTCTTCAGTTTAGAAGAATTTAGGGGATGTGATGTCCGTGCAGGACTTGAATATTTATGTTCTTTAGGGAAATAAAATATTTGGCTGCTATACACATACGTAATATGTTTGCCTATGCCCTGTTTTACTAGGCTGCTGCTGGACATTATAATGTCAGTGATGCAGACACCAAACTAACCTGTGTGGAGACAGAAAAAATATGCTAATGATTAATCCCACTTAATTTTGTTACATGCATAGATTATATTAGTTATCTTGTTCCTAAATACGAATTTCAAGAAAGACTTTTTGTTCTTTTCTTCTTTTTTTGAGACACTGTCTCCCTCTGTCACTCTGGGTAGAGTGCCCTGGTATCATTATAGGTCATAGCAACCTCAGTCTCTTGGGCTCAAGCAAACCTCTTGCCTCAGCCTCCCCATAAGCTGGGACTATAGGCATCTACCGTGATGCCCAGCTAGTTTTATCTATTTTTAGTGGAGTCAGGGTCTTGCTTTTCCTGAGGCTGGTCAGTCTAGAACTCACGAGGTAAGCAATCCACCTGCCTCGGCCTCGCAGAGTGCTAGGATTATAGGCATGAGCCACCGCGCCTGTTCTTTGACCTGGGCTGTTTGGGTGATATTTAATTTTGCCTATTACATATATATTTAATATGTAACTTTTTAAAAAGTAGGGAAATGCACTGGGCTTCCTGGAGGCCTTCTGAGTACAAGGTGGGCTGTGAGAAGAATCAAACGACTTGGTCAGAATGTTGTTTCTTAGGAGTATCAGACACCCCACCCCAGCATCTTCATGTTTGCTGTCGGGGTTACTTAATAAATTTGGAAGCTTAATTTGTTCCCTATTTTCTTATAATTTGCTTTTTTTTTGTAATGAGCTATATAAAACAAATTTTTTGGGCCTATTCCGGAAACCGGCAGGTCTCAGCAAGAAAAACATTGACTTGGAAAGTGACGAGCCTCATGGTATTGGCCATTGAATTGCACAGACAGGTGAGTGTGGTAGTAATGACCTTTTATTGAGCATGCTCTACAGCCTGGCACTGGGCTAAACAATTATAGAATATAAAAATGAATAGGGACATTCTTTTTTTTGTAGAGACAGAGTCTCACTGTACCGCCCTCGGGTAGAGTGCCGTGGCGTCACACGGCTCACAGCAACCTCCAGTTCCTGGGCTTACGCGATTCTCTTGCCTCAGCCTCCCGAGCAGCTGGGACTACAGGCGCCCGCCACAACGCCCGGCTATTTTTTGTTGCAGTTTGGTTGGGGCTGGGTTTGAACCCGCCACCCTCGGCATATGGGGCCGGTGCCCTACTCACTGAGCCACAGGCGCCGCCAGGACATTCTTATTTAATGAGCTCTCTTAATCATAACTCTGTGTGAAGTATAATTATTTTTGCCTTTTTATAAGATGTTAAAATGAGATATGGAGAGATTAGGGAACTTGTATGCATGTTGTCATGAAGCTGGGAAGTGAGGGTGACAGATTTTACATCTGTATTCCTTTTTTTTTTTTTGAGACAAAGTCTTTTTCTGTTGCCCAAGCTAGACTGCTGTGGCCTCAGCCTAGCTCACAGCAACCTTAAACTCCTGGGTTCAAGCGATCCTCCTGCTTCAGCCTCTCGAGTAGCTGGGACTACATGCGCCTGCCATAACCCCTTGCTAATTTTTCTATTTTTGGTAGAGATGGGGTCTTGCTTTGCTCAGGCTGATCTTGAACTCCTGAGCTCAAGCAATTCTACTGCCTTGGCCTCCCATAGTGCTAGGATTATAGGCCTGAACCTAAAGCCCAGCCTATATCTGTATTCTTAACCTCTGTATTATACTGAAGGAACCAGATTGTCATTAAAACTTTTATTTGACTCAGGCCAGGGGTCATATGCAGACACAGAATGAGTGAAAACTAGCTGGCAAAAATTGGTTTTGAGATTTTCCCCCTGATTGCAAATATCTTGAAAGAAAGTTGCCAGGTTTTTCTGTTTTTTTTTTTTTTTTCTCTGTGTGTGTGTGTGCGTGTGTGTGTTTTGAATGCCAGTGTGTGAATTTGAACTGCCCATTCTTTCTGTAGTATTATCTGTCAGCAGTTTCATTTTGTCTCATTATTGAAGTGTTATTTACCTTTTAGCTTGTACCTTAAAACAGATCTTAATTAAAATCTCATTGAAAAATAGTCGCAAAAAAAAAAAAAAAGAGAGAGAAATGGTTTGATGGAAAATCTGCTGTTTTGATGACGGGCTGTGTAATTGTGCTGGGCTTTCTGTTTTCATTGATGCCTGGGTCCAACTGAAAAACACAACTGAAGAAGGTATGGGAAAGCGCTGAGTTTGATGGCTCTGTACAGCCTTGATAAGTTGGATAGTGAATTAGTTTTGCCTAGGATCTTCCTTTCTTCTTTCAAGCTATTGGGAAAATATATATATATGTTTTGAGTTGTATAAATGCTCAAAGCTTTGCTGAGGTGGCCAGAATAGTTTAAAATGACAGATTTTATCACAGCATAAGGTGCAGAGGAAGGGATGGCTTTTTGGTATAGAAGTTTATTGATTATTTCCATTTTTTACAACCTAATAGGCCAAATGATAAAGAAGGAGGAAAAAATGGTTTGCATGTAATGATCTGCTGTAGCTTTACTATCTAGGCCCAACATACTTTATAAAATGCTTTGTGGGGCATCCTGGGTGGTTTGAACTTAATGAAGATAGTTATAATATTAGCAAACATTTAGAGTAATTACTGTGTGTCAGGTTCCATTCAGAGTGCTTTATATATGTTATTGAATTTCATCCTTATAATTACCCTAATAAGTGTACAGACTTTGATTATCCCCAGTTTATAGATGAGGAAAGTGAACCACAGAGAGGTTAAGTAACTTCCTTAAGATTGCACAGCCAATAAGTAGCAACTTAACTATAAACCTGTGTTTAAAGATTGAGTCTCCTGGCTCAGAGCCCGTAGCTTAGTGAGTACAGTGTCAGCCACATACACTGAGGCTGGCAGGTTTGCACCTGGCCCAGGCCTGCTAAATAATAATGACAACTGCAACCAAAAAATAGCTGGGCGTTGTGGCGGGTGCCTGTAGTCCCAGCTACTTGGGAAGCTGAGGCAAGAGAATTGCTTAAGCCCAAGAGTCTGAGGTTGCCGTGAGCTATGGCGTTACGGCACTCTATCCATGGCGACAGCTTAAGACTCTGTCTCAAAAAAAAAAAAAAAAAAAAAGATTGAGTCTCCTTCTACACTTTGAGGGAGTATTGATCGGAAGGGTATTTGTTTTGAAACAATGATGAGTTTTCTTTAACCCATCTATGTCCTATTGTAACATTGAGGAAATCACTTATTTACCGGGTTTCTGCTAAGTGCAAAGCATAGTAAAGTCCTAGTCACTTAGGGATGTATGTACAAAGAAATGTAAGATTCAGCCCTTCTTTTGAGTTTGCTTGTACTTTAGTTAGGCTTAAAAAATAAAATCATACAACCAAATCATCAATGTATGGAGAATACCAAGTAAAACCCCAAAGACCTCAAAAAGGGAAGTCCTGTTGGTTGGACCAGCGAGGGAGGGCTTTGTGGAAACTCTGAGTCTCAACCTCTGTCTTAAAGACTGGGCAGGAAATGGGAATGGGAAGGCACTGGTTGACCAATGAGGAACTAAGCCTAACTGTGTGGCACTTAGATGCTTGACTTTTTTTCTTCTTCTTCAAATGAATGGGTGACCTGGAGATTGGTATGGAAATAGGAAGAAGGATGGAGTGGACTATGCAAGACCTTAGATATCAGATTGATGCTTGTGGATTTCATCCTGAGGTTTGGATTCTCTTCTCCATCTGCCCTCAGAGCCAAAGGCGTGTGCTGTTTAATCTCAGAATTCAAACTGTGGCCTCTAACAGTGAGGCTGAGACTCCAGCCTTGTTAACTTCAAACACAGCGGTGCCTGGCCCATAGGCTGATGTTGGTCAAGGGCTGGCTATCTGCAGCTAACTTATTTTGTCTTTATAAGACAGCCCTGTGAAGGGGGGGTATGATTATTAACTTCATCTCTTCCATTTTATAATCAGGAAACTGAGACTCAATTTGGTTAACAACTTGTACAATGTCCCATAGCTAGTAAGTGGCAGAGCTGGGGCTTCCACCCTGGCAATTAGGCTCTAGTGTCCAGCCCATCAATCACTTCAGTAGGTCTTCCTTGGTGTGGAATGAGTTAGAGCTCTTCTCGACTGACTAAATCCCAGGTGAGTAGCCACCAGTGGGACATCCTGGAACCAGGGGTGAAGCTCCTTTAGCCTTAGCGGAGATGGACATAGGTCATCAGAGCAGAAGGACCCTCAGGTAACAGGGCTTCTTTATTTGTACTCTGACTTCACAGAAATGACCTTAAAGCTCTAAATCAGAGGGAAGGTGTAGAGTTGTTGGTGGCAGAGGGGTGAAAACTTATAAAAGGCCTCCTTTAGGTACGTGGCCAGGGGAGGGGCAGAGCGCGTCAGAGCACATAAACAGAGCCCAAGTTAGAGTGGTAGGGGCCTGCTTGTTCCAGCTCTGTGGGTTTGGCTGGGCCTTTCTTTCCTCCCCCTGCTTGTGGAGGAGGAGGAGGGAGGCAAGGGCAGCAAGTGTTAGAGGTTGCTTTGACAGAACTCGTATTTCCTCCCCTCCCGTGCTCCTTGGCATACTGTATAGTTGTAGGGAGGGTGGGGAACTGTATAGTTGTAGGGAGGGTTCGGCTGCTGCCGAACACGGGCTGTGTAAGACCCTTATGCCTCCTGATTAGAAATTACCTTGGATTATTGTTTCTTGGCACCTTATCTATCCTGTAACCTACCAAATGTAAGAAAAGTGAGGAGTTTAAAACCTACACTCTTGCTACTACAGGCTTAAACCTTACTTAGTTGTTACTTTAAAAACCATTCCGGGCTTGGTGCCTGCAGCTCAAGCGGCTAGGGTGCTGGCCACGTACACTGGAGCTGGCAGTTTCGAATCCAGCCCGAGCCTACTGAATAACAATGACAACTGCAACCAAGAAATAGCTGGGTGTTGTGGCGGGCACCTGTAGTCCCAGCTGCTTTAGAACTGAGGCAAGAGAATCGCGTAAGCCCAAGACCTGGAGGTTGCTGTGAGCTGTGATGCCACAGCACTCTACCCAGGGTGACGCTTGAGACTCTGTCTCAAAAAAAAAAAAAAAACAACAAAGCACAAAAAACCATTCTGCACTTGTATTAAAACATGCACGTTACTGAGCGTGTCTGCTCTCCAGCCTGGAGTGATTCATTTGTTACTCTATTCTAGGCTTTCATCTTTTGTAATTTGTGGTAATATATGCTTTTCTTTTTAATACAAAAAAAGTGTAAAAATAAAAACTTGAAAAGGCAAATTAAAAAAAACAACCTGTTCTACACATCTTTAAAAAATATTAGCTGCTGCTGCCTCTGAGGCTTGCTAGCATCAGGCAGGGCTGTGTTTCCAGGAGCCTTAATGAGAAAAAGAGGCATGCACGGAGAATTCGGGGAAATGGGTTTGGCTGGAAGGGCTGGAGTTGTCTGCACTCCACTGGCCCCTCCTGGCACATCGGAGGGGTGCTGCTAAGGTGAACGCTGCAGACACGCTGCTGGCTGCGGTGTCAGCCGGCTGTCAATGGGACAGCTAGTTTCTTTACTCCACTGCCTTGATTCAGTGCCCAGATGCATCCCTTTGGAAGCTTGCCCACAACCTAAGCACTGTACATTTCTATTGAGAAACATTTGATTTCATCAAATCATTTCATTTGATTCCAGGTTGAGTCCCCAGGAAATTGGAGGTGTTTTAGTCCGAGCTGTCTTTCTGCTGAGAAAGCTCTGAACTCTTTGTGACGATGAGATGGCAAGCACAGATACCAGCTGGTTAATACTTGGTCTGGAATGGGACAGGCTGGCAGACTCTGGGAGAGTCTGAGCTGATCATATCATACTGTATTTCTAATCTTCAAAAAGCTTTTACACCAAGTCTTTCATTTGATCCTCACAGCAGTCTCTGGATATTATTTTCTTCATTTCTAGAGTGAGAGTAATGCGGCTTAGAGAAAGCAAGCAACTTAGGATGATTCAGCTCTTCGTTGAACTCAAATACACTTCTGCAGATGAACTGCACCAACAAATCTTAGGGTCTTTTTGGCACAGTGCACCCTAGAGCCCTTCTTGACAAGTAAAAATTGTGTATATTTAGGGTGTACAAAATAATTTTTTTGAGATAGTCTCATGCCCTCTGTAGAATGCTGTGGTATCATAACTCATAGTAACCTCAAACTTCTGGGCTCAAGCGATTCTCTTGCCTCAGCCTCCTGAGTAGCTGGGACTACAGGGGCCCGCCACAACACCCAGCTATTTTTAGAGATGGGTTCTTACTCAGGCTGGTCTCCAACTCCTAAGCTCAAGCAATCTGCCCGCATCAGCCTCCCAGAGTGCTAGGATTACAGGCGTGAGCCACATGCCCAGGCCAATATGATGTTTTGATACTTGCGTACATTGTGGAATGCCTAAACCAAGCTGTTTAACGTATGCATTACCTCACATACTTTTTTTTTTTTTTTTTTTTGTAGAGACAGAGTCTCACTGTACCGCCCTGGGGTAGAGTGCCGTGGCGTCACACGGCTCACAGCAACCTCTAACTCTCGGGCTTACACGATTCTCTTGCCTCAGCCTCCCGAGCAGCTGGGACCACAGGCACCCGCCACAACGCCCGGCTATTTTTTGTTGCAGTTTGGCCGGGGCTGGGTTTGAACCCGCCACCCTCGGCATATGGGGCCGGCGCCCTACTCACTGAGCCACAGGCGCCGCCAACACACATACTTTTTTTTAAAATTTATTTCAGATTACTATGGAAGTACATACAATCAGGTTACATGGTTTGCTTTTGTAAAGTTGAAGTCTGGTTGGTAGTTGTGCCCTTCACCCAGAAGTGTGCCGTATCCCTGTGCGATGTACTCGTTGGGTGGGAATTTACCCAACCCACTCTCAACTCCCTCTTACTTGAATTTAGTTGAGTTTTTTCCTCACATGCGCACGTAGTTGTTAATCTACTGGTTCTAACTAAGTACTGAGTATGTGTGATGCTTGTTTTTCCATTCTTGTGGTATTTCTCTTAGGAGAATGTTCGCCAAATCCATCTAAGTTGTTATAAAAGATACGAAATCTCAATCTTTCTTCTGCCTGACTAGTATTTTGTAGTACACATGTAGCACAGTTTATTCATCCATCCATGTGTTGAAAGGCACCTGGGTTGTTTCAGTGAACTCTTAAAATCTATTTTCTTAGCAGTTTTTATGCATACACTGTTGTTTTTTTTGGTTTGCTTTTGGTTTAGTTTTCACATTATTATGGGGGCCCACAGGGAAGGGGCCGCCTCCTGTCCAGTGAGGTGTTTACAGCTTATTCAGCCGCTTCAGGCTTGGCCCTGGTGTCCTGGGGGTGGTTGGGCATGGCTGGCATATTCCTGTCATCTTTGGGGTACTGGGCTGTTTCAGAGAGCGGCCTGGTTGGTCATGGTGGTGTATTTGGTGTAGACGCTGAGTGGGGACAGAAGTAGAGTGAGGCCTCCAGCTATCACGGGCTCCACGGCCCAGGCATTCTTGAGGAAGACACAGTCCTCGAGGGGTAGCAAGGTGGTTTCCTCTTGCAGAGGTCACGGCCACCTTGTTCTCAGCTGTGATGGCGGCTGCTACAATATATTGTCTTTTGTTTTCTTTTTGAGACCAGGGTCTCTCTCTGTTGCCAGCCTCGAGTACAGTGCCACAATGATAGCTCACTATAGTTTTGAAACCCTGGACTTGAAACCCAAGTAGCTGGAACTGCACACACCACCGTGCCTATAACACGTCCTTATTAACTGTAGTCACTGCAGTGTACAGTAAATCTGTTGAACTTATTCCTCCTGTTTCGTTGAAATTTTGCATCCTTTGAGCAACAGTCCCCAACCTGGGATCCTCTCCCCATTTTACTCTGTTTCTATGGGTTTGGCTTTTTTAGATTCCACACGGAAGCGACACCTGCAGTATTTGCCCTGCCATGCCTGGCTCGTTTCACTTAGCATACTGCTCTCTAGCTCATCCGTGCTGTCTCAAATGACAGGATTTCCTTCATTTTTAAGGCTGAATCGTATTCCATTGCGTATCTGTACTACATTTTCTTTATCCATTTACCTTGAGCTCTTTCTCTTGGACTTGAAATAATGGCCTGAGAACCTCCGAGGTGGTTCTGTCCTGGTTCTTTCCTCCGTGCTAACTGAACATACAGGGTGCCAGCTGTGGTTTGCCACCAGGGAAGGTACAGATAGAGTGGATAGTCCTGAAGGTTCAAAGCAAACTGAAACTAGGCCTTCTGTTACTTACCCCCAGGTCTTTGGCCACAGCTAGTTGATTTGATCTGGGATGATTATTGTCTTTAGTTCGCCAGTATAACCATTTTTATGTTTAATTCTGCTTTTGGACATACAGGGAAAGGATATTGGTCATTGTGATACCAGCTCTCACCAGGGTGCCCAGCTTCCTATGTATTTTCGAGAGCAAAAGAACTATTATTAAAAAACCCCAGCGTGGTGGATAGAGTGCCTTGTATTTTGCACTGTTTTCCCTTTGAGGATATTATGGAACACTCAAGTGTGATGAGGCCTCCGCCCTCTTCCTTTAAAGGTTTCCCCCCAGAAACAGCATATGCGCACACCCTGGGGCAGTTAGGAGTAGTTGAGAAAAAAGTGAGTTCATTTCTTAAGGATTCCCTTGTCCTTCATGGACCTAGGGGGTGTCTCTGTGTGTGTGTGTGTGGTGGAATGTGATAGGACATCTAACACAAAGCCTTTTTCTTTTCTTTTTCATTTGCAAGGGGAGTTTACTAGTAACTAGTTGGGTAACTGGATGTGTATATAGTGTTAAGAAAGATATTTATTAAGGGTGTAAGGTTATTTGTAGGTTTGATGTCAGACAAGGAGAATCCACGTTTCTCTCTCCTTTGCACCCTTACCCTAGTCCGTGTCACTGCCACCCTGGTTTCTGGATTTCTGATTTATTTGGATTATTTTAGGACATCAGTAATGGTCTGTTTTATAAATAGTGATCAACATTTCCATCAGGACAGAGCTATCTGGATGTGCCTACGCAGCTGTCTAATTGCTAAAAGCTTACAATTTCACACAGAGGAAGTCAGGCTTTCTCAGCTTTTTGCTTTGATGACTAATCCCTGATACTCTGGGGGCACCTTAAGTCACCCGGCGAGCTCTGAGCGTGCTGACTTTGGAAGTGATGTAGAAGCAGGGAGTGTTCCGGGAAGTGTTCCAGCGCGAGGCCTTCCTGCCGGACCGGCCCTGCACCGAGGCTCTTGCCCTCTTGGGTGATTGGCCCATCCTGTGCTACTTCATGGGAGTCACTGACTTTCAGTTTTTAGAAAACGTTTCTGCCAAAGTGGCCTAAAAACCATTTCTCTCGCAGTCCACCTAATGTTTTTGTTTCCTCAGAAGAACACGGTTGATCAGATGGAATTCTAGAGGGCTTGAAAATGCACTTGCTCCCAGGACGTTCGGTAGCAGGTGCTCTGGGGACCGAAGCCCAGCTACTTTCCTGCTCAGCCAACTCCTAGAAATCTTAAAAAAACATCTAGAGTAGAATGTGGAAAATTTTACTATCTTCAAAGGAAAATATTGATTTATAAGAAATTTTATTTTAAAGTTATTCTCTGTGGGCAATGAAGGGAACCATATATGGCAGGAGGAAAAAGGTGCAGTAAAACTGCTTTAAATTCTTTGCGTTGCTTCCTTTCGTCCTCAGCCCTAGTCTAGAAGATCGGACCTGAGCCATCGGGGAGACTCCTCCCTCATTCCTTCTCTCCTTGCCCATCCAAAAGCCTGCAGGTGGCACAGGTCTCAGGGGACAGCAGCCAGGCAGCTCTGGAATTGTCCCCTGCTCTGTTGTCTCCATCACCAACACCCTGGGGCCGCTGGCGCCTTTTCCTGTTTTATACTCTGGATATTCATATGAATTTTGCCCGAGGTGGGTGATGACCCTCTTGCTTGTGGAATAGAAAGTTTTATTTTTAGAGTTGGAAGCTATAAACAGATATTAGACCAGTGCTTTCGAAACTTTAATGTGCCCAGGAATTACCCAGGGATCTTGTTAAAATGCAGATTCTGTTTTAGTAGGTCTTGCTAGGTCAAAGGTTGTACCTTAACAGGCCCAGGCAGTGGCTGATGCTACTGGTCTGAGGATCACATTTGACAACAAGATCTGTTTTCTGAACGTACATATTGTAACAGAACAGGCAAACGCCTAGAAAATTTCTTAGTGTCATAAAGGGGAGCTTGGTGTTAGCGTGCCTTTGAAATAGCTGTCTTGAACAATTTTGGTAAACTCGTTTGGGTCAGAGGGATCCCTGTGCTGGAGAGGAAACTGGTTTGAGGGAGTTGTTCCATAGGCGCCTTTAGCTCTCTGGCTGTGAGTGTGGGGCACCTGCAGAAACCAGGTGCATTTTTATTAGCTGGGGCTACCCCTTGACATAATGATCACAGTTGGAATAGAAGGAATTTCCCTACCTCCATTTATTCCTTTTATGTGCTTTCTTTGCCTTTTCTCATTTCTTGCTTTGTGGCTTAGTATAGACCAGCGGTTCTCAACCTCTGGGTCGCAACCCCTTTTTAACAATGAAAATACATTGTGGCATTAGGAAGGTTGAGAACCACTGGTATAGACCAAGGTAGGAGACTCCTGTTGACTCACTGAGGGTGGGAACATTGGTTAGCTATGGCTCAGAGACTCTTTGTAATGACAGATGGCATGGCTGACTGTGAGGAGTTAAGGTGGCTCTGGGGCTTTGGTACTAAAACTTAAAAGTGAGTCGTATCTTGGTTTCTGCTGGAAGGGCTCTAGTTTTTAACTTGGGTTTCCTCTTTGACTTCTTACTTTATTCCTATAACTAGAATCCAGGCTTGAAATCTAAAAAAAGAAAATCACATTTTTTAAGAGGGGAAAAATGTTCCCCAAGTTGTTATTGATATTAAGCACCCTGATACCATATTTAATACAAATTTAGATAAGACACTAAGAAGATTAAAACTCTGTGCCTGAAAATTTCTCTTGTAAATAACTGCATGTATTTGTTTTGCCACAGAGTAACCAGTTGGGTAACTGGATGAATAGTTTATCAGTTTTTTTTTTTTTTTTGTTTGTTTTTTTTTGCAGCTTTTAGCTGGGGCTGGGCTTGAACCCGCCACCCCTGGTATATGGGGCCGGCCCCCTACTCCTTGAGCCATAGACGCCACCCGTTTATCAGGTTTATTGATTTGCTTTCTCAGGCCTCATCACTGTTGTTGGAGGGGCTATGAACAACCTAAGTATGGCTCTGGAGATTGCCACACACCTCGGGTGGTGGTCATTCTGTTTTGAAATTGAGCCAGAAAAGTCCAGAGGAACGCAGCAATATATATATATTTGCCCCCTGCTAGCTTTTTTCTAGGCCTCCTCAAAAACATGTTTATCTTGTTGGCCATGCATGTGGAGCAGTCTGGAATTCTGTGTGGCATTAGATAGTGAAAAAAATAGATTTCCCACATGACTGAGGTTATGGGAGTGAGAAATCTTGGATTATCCAAGTCCTCTTTGATTGCAAAAGGGAAATGTTGGGATGGGATTTAAGATATATATTTTTAAATATCTTTATTTTCATATCTTTTTTTATTTCTCCTTAAACAACCTTTCTGGGGGTAGAGCAGTGAGAGTGTGGATTAGAAACAGTACCAAATTATTAAGTAACAAATCAAGAGTTTCCACTCAGAAGGAAAAAAAAAAAGTCTTGAAGTGAAAGACCAGCCTGGACAGCCAGAGCCTGATAATTATGTGTAATCTGAGAGCAAGGTCTGGCATATTAGAAAAGGCCCTGAGGACCTGACCCAGGAGGCCTACCGCCTTTGTCACCAGAGGATTGTCTATGAGGACAACTTCACTGTCACCTGTTGGGTCTCTGTCTGGCTTTTGTGTTTGCTATTTTGCCAACCTTAATTAGCCCTAGAAATACATTATCAAAGGCTGTCTGGCGGTGATCCATTAATTGTATGGAGTGAATTCAAAAGCACTAATTAATTGTTACATTATTTGCAAAGCCCATGCTGAAAAACCTAATGCTTGTAGGAGAAAGTTGGCAGAGAGGCGGTTCAGAGATTAGCCTGGACCTTACAGGCTCAATTGCCTTTTGGAGTTGGGCCAAGAGGGGAGTTGCTTTTCTCTTTGGAGAAGTGTTTGTGGCCATATTGTTCCCTAAATTGCTAGTTTATTGCTTCAGGCTCTCTGTGATAGAACTCACATGGACCAGAGAGCCCAAAGAGCATCTTTAAGAGGTTTTGTTTGTTTTTGTTTTGTGAGAGAGGCACAGTTACTTAACATTCATTAACTAAATAAATACTTCCCAAGAGCCTCTTGTTAGAGGAAAAGGAGCTTTGCTTTGTTGTGAAGCAGTTCAGGTTTTAAATGCTAAATGTTCAAAGGAATCAGAATATGAGCTTTAAGTAATTTTTGTTTGTTTGTTTATTTATAGGCAGAGTCTTACTTTGTCGCCCTCCATAGAGTGCAATGGCATCATAGCTCACAGTCGTTTGTCTTTTTTAAAATAAAGCAAATCAAGTTCCTCATGTCCTCTGTTTATTTGGCCCAGGTCAGCAGAAAGTGAATTTTCCAACTGCTCCAGAGTCTTTTGCAGTTGTAAAATGGTGTTAAAAAAAAAAAATTCTCCATTTGGAGTCAAGTGCATGCCAGTTGAAGTTCAAGGCACACTGCATGCATGAAGGGAAAAAATAGGTTTGCATTATTTTGCTACATTTAACATACCAGATAATAATATCTAGAACTAGCTCAGCCTACTGATTTGTAGAAAAAAATCTCCGCCCATTAAAGATGAAAGAGATTGGAAGCATTTTGAACCAAATCCTATTTTAAGTTGATGCTAAGGGCAACATAGATGGATGAAGGTGAATGTATAAACGAGCATTTTAGATTACTCTAAGAGCCCATCTAGTGTTACATAATAAAGGAGCTTGGTATTGCTCTGTTTGAAAACATCCATCCAGAAATTTTCCAATTCTTTCCTGGCCCTGCATCCTACTGACAGGCTGCAGTGTCTTTTTCTCGTCCTTCTGGACTTGAGCAGCCTGTGAGTAAGTAGTTATATACTCATCTTAAGCCAAATCTTATTTTATTAACATGATTCAGAAGAAAAGAATTCTAATGAAAAATTTCAGAGAACTGTGTTAAGCCATTTCATGATATTGTCAGATCTTCCTGAACTAAAGGAAGGCCCAAGAAAATCCATTACTTTCTGTTTGTTACTCAACTTGGAATCTATCGGAAAAAGCTTACAAATGCCTCAGGAGAGTATGTGCTGGTTGAGGAATTTATTCCTGAGGGCACTGCAGCCTCTGCGTTTGCTCTGTGTGAGGCTGGCTGTCCTGAGACCCTGGACAGCCTGCTTCCTTAGCCAGCAGGCCTGGCGTATCAACTTTGAACTTTTAACACTTTTTGTCAAATGATCCCCTGTTAACTTAGTGGAGTTGATAGGAATGCAGATCTCAGAGTTGCAAAAGATTATAAGAAAATATTTTTAAAGCTTTTGAACTGATAGATGACTATGATTTTGCTTTGCTCCTTTATTTCTTTTTTTTTTTAGTCTCATTATACTTTTATTTTGGAGAAGTAATGCTATGCCACAACATCAAGACTACTGGTTTATCTCATTTAAATTGTGACATATTGTGAGTAGTATTATAACTAACAGTTAAAGACTTTAAAAAATGATTTTCATCAAAAAGATAAAACAAAATTCAAAGTTATTCTCAAATAACCATGGTTAGTTACATTTAAATATACCTGAGTGGGAGAGAGAGGGGTTAGGATTGCCAGTGATAGAGTGAAGAATGTTCAGAATCTGTGGCCTGTCATCTGTTTTGCTATTCATGAACATGGTATGTCTCTACATTTGTTAGATTTTCTTTTAATTTCTTTCAGCACTTTAGTTTTGTAGTTTTCAGTAGTTTATTTTAAAGACAACAGTATGTTCAGATGTGAACAATATTCATTATGTCTTTTTCATTAGAATTAGGTTTGGGAAACTCTGTTTTAGCACTATGATTCTACTCTCTTCAGATTGCTGTGTGTTAATGATGAAAACTAACACTCACTCTGGCTTTCCGAGAGACTGAGCTCAGACACAGGTAACTAAGGCCACTTGCAAAAGTGAGTTATTGGCTTGGCTGGCTTTGCTTTAAGATGTAGGAACTCAAAGCTCACTATATACTGTAAGGAATATCCTCTAGCTGAGGCTCAAGGCTAGTGTTGCTGAGCAGGAGATAGCTATAGCATCTCCTCACTATGTAAAATGAGCATCCTGTTTATTTATTTATTTATTTTGAGACAGACTCTCACTTTGTCACCCTCCGTAGAGTGCCGTGGCGTCACAGGTGACCAGTGGTTGGTATTGTAAAATCATGCATGGGTAAAGCAGTCCACATTTGGAGATACAAGGTAGAGCAATTGAGTTTTTTTTTTGTTTGTTTGTTTGTTTTAAGGCAGAGTCTCACTTTGTCACCCCGATAGAGTGCTGTGGTGTCATAGCTCATGGCATCCTCCAACTCTTGGGCTCAAGTGATTCTCTTGCCTCAGCCTCCCAAGTAGCTGGGACTATAGGTGCCCACCACAATGCCTGGTTATTTTTAGAGATGGGGGTCTTGGTGTTGCTCAGGCTGGTCTTGAACTCATGAGCTTAGGCAATTCACCTGCCTCGGCCTCCCAGTGTGCTAGGATTACAGGTGTGAGCCACATCATTCCGCCCTGAGCAAACGACTTTTAAAAACATTTCATTTTGAGATCCTTTTAAACGTACAGAAGAGTTACATAGGTAGTACAGAGAGTTTCTTTATGCCTACTTACCCCTCAACTGTGCCTTATAAGAGCATCTTATGTAACTGCAGTACAGTTATCAAAACTAAGGAATTAATCTTAGTACAATATTTTTAACTGAAGTATCGAATTCATTAGGGTTTTACCAATTTTACTAGTATTCTTTTTCTGTTGCAGGATCCAATCCAGGCTCTCACATTGCAGTTAGTTGTCAAGTCTCCTTAGTCTCCTCCAAACTGTGGGTGATTCCCTGGTCTTTCAAAGACGTTGACACCTTGGAAAAGTATTAGAGAATGTCCCTCAGTTTGGGTTTGTCTAATGTTCTCTCATGATGAGATTGACATTATGCATTATTTGGAAGAATACCATAGAGGTAATCTGCCCTTTTCAGGGCATCAAACTGGGGTATGTTATGTTGGTAAGACTTAACTGCTGGCGATGTTAGCCTTTATTGCTTGGTTAGAGTGTTGTCTTTCAGAATTCTCTGCTGTAAAGTTACTATTTCTCACTTTGAAATTACTAAGTATTGTGGGGAAAGCAATTGATTTTAATTGTTACAGATTATGAAAAATTATTTATGTGAATAGAACAGAAAATAGCTGCACGTATATGAAAAGATTATTAAGATTTACAATTTCCAAATGTAAATACTGTATCTGGATGAGGCCTGATTTCTTCCCATCCTTTTGCCAGAAGAATATGTTGCAAAAAATTGAATTCAAAAGTTGATCTGAAAATCCAGCTGTCTTTTATTTTTTTATTTTATTTATTTATTTATTTTTTGGCCGGGGCTGGGTTTGAACCTGCCACCTCTGGCATATGGGACCGACGCCCTACTCCTTGAGCCACAGGCTCCGCCCATCCAGCTGTCTTTTATTAAGCCAGACATTAAAGAGATTTGCAAAAATGTAAAACAATGTTGTTCTTCTCACTAATTTATGTTTTGTTTCAGAAAATAGTTATTTTTCCTCAAAGATACTGTTTACATTAACATGCAATGAATTTATTATTGTTGGTTTTGAATAAATTAATACATCTTTTAAACATTTCTCAGTTTTAATCCTATTGTGGTAATGTTGATAGATATAATTCAATAACTCATATAAACAAAATGGAGTCCTCGGTAATTTTAAAGCATAAGAGGATCCTAGTACCAACAAGTTTCAGAATTGCTACTTTCTGAATAATACAGAAGTGACATCTTAGTGGGGAATGTTCCCCCCCTTTTTCTGTACCAAATAAAGATTCAGGGAAGGGCTCCACCGAGGAATCTTACCCTGGGGGGAGTCACAAGTCCCTCACTAAACAATTTACTCAACAGGGAGATGAGGGGAATTGGTCTTTAGTTTTTTCAACTCCAAGCTCTGGGATTCCAAATCACTGTTACAGATTTCATCTTGGCATCTGGACATTATAGAATGCCACAGTAATCCGTAGACCCTATAGAGCAGGGGTCCTCAAATTACGGGCCTCCGGACATTGATCCGGCCCCGGGGTGTTTTTGCCACCGCTGCCTGTCCTGCTACAGTGCGCATGTGTGGAATGTGCACGGCACTCCCCGACTCCCTCTTCTCTGTCTCTGGACTCCTCCTCTCAGTCTCGGGACTAACTGATGCACACTTGCATCACTTGTTACGACTAGCAGTGACAAATATGGAACCAGACATTGACCATCTCATTAGCCCAAAGCAGACTCATAGTTCCCATTGAAATACTGTAAGTTTGTTGATTTAACTTTAGTTGTTCCTCATTTTAAATATTGTATTTGTTCCCGTTTTTTTTTAATTCAAAATAAGATACTTGCAATGTGCATAGGAATTTGTTCATAGTTTTTTGTTTTTTTTTAAACTATAGTCTGGCCCTCCAACGGTCTGAGGGACAGTGAACTGCCCCCCTGTTTAAAAAGTTTGAGGACCCTTGGGCGGCGCCTGTGGCTCAACGGGTGGGGCGCCGGTCCCATATGCCGGAGGTGGCGGGTTCAAGCCCAGCCCCGGCCAAAAAAAAAAAAAAAAAAAAAAAAAAAAAGTTTGAGGACCCCTGCTATAGAGCAATGTTTTTCAAACTTTTTTTTATCTCACAGCACACTTGAACCTATAGTTAAACTTCCGTGGCACACTTAAATTATGTTGATAAAGAAAAAAAGAGTAAAAAAAGGATATACTTGATGTGGTTTGAATTTCTTTTGAAAATAATTTCATTAATGATCTTTAAAAATTTTCGTGGCATACTGATTAAAAATCACTGCTATCGAATGTGATATGTACAAGGTTAAAGATGAAGATTATATCTAAGGGTATGACACAGTAATATTTGTGAGGCAGGGGCTCTAGGGCCTTGTTCTGATGTTTTGGGTTTCTAAATTATTTCTTCCACTGTTCCCTTAAAAAAATAGAAGTTTTAATATTATTAGATTTGACTATAATGAGCAAAGATCTTTTAATTATTGCTGATGATTTTTGCTAGTTTATATATATCCCTAATTAAAATGCATAATTCTAAGAATTTCTCAGCTGTGATGTATATATAAACTTATTTTATGTGAATGTTTGTATTTACATAAATTATTTTAATTTGTTAAGAGGTTCTTAACGTACCACTGATGTCTATATTGAGGCAGACTCAGGTTGTATATTCATTATATACTTAAAAGCTTCACAAAGTTAATGATTTTGGTGCTTTGATTTTCTAAAAAATTGATTATTAAGACTCTTTAAACATCATTAATATTTACAGACATAAACTTAACAAAATACTAGCTGGAATGTATTAAGAATCCCTAACTTTGGAACTAACATTTTCTGTTTTTAGTTTAAGTAGAAGGAGACTGGATGGCTTGGTTTTTTAAAATGAAGAAAACAGGCCGGGTGCGGTGGCTCACGCCCATAATCCCAGCACTCTGGGAGGCTGAGGTGGTGGATTGTTTGAGCTCAGGAGTTCAAGGCCAGCCTGGGCAAGAGCGAGACCCTGTCTCTAAAAATAGCCAGGCTTTGTGGCAGGCTCCTGTAGTCCCAGCTACTGGGGAAGCTGAGGCAGGAGGATCACATGAGCCCAGGAGTTTGAGGTTTCTGTGAGCTGTAACGCCATGGCACTCTATCGAGGGTGACAAGGTGAGACTCTGTCTCTCTTTTTTTTTTTTTTTGTAGAGACAGAGTCTCACTGTACCTCCCTCGGGTAGAGTGCCATGGCGTCACACGGCTCACAGCAACCTCTAACTCTTGGGCTTACGCGATTCTCTTGCCTCAGCCTGAGACTCTGTCTCAAAATAAATAAATAAACAAATAAATAAAATGAGGAAACAAAAGCGAAGGGGGAGCCAATAGCATATTGTCATATTAAGTGTCACTCTAAATCAATTTTTAAACAGGATCCTGTATTCTGTAAAGTGGATTTTGTAAAGGAAATGGCCAGTTGAGGGCCAGCTCTATCATAATCACCACTTCGGGCATCTCTGAGACTTAGCAGAAGTATAAATATCTAATGCAGTGTGTGTTTGTGTTATAATGTCATAGGAAAATATTGTAACTGATTTTGAGCCAGATTCTTCTAAGGTTTAAGCTACTACTTGGAAATAGGATTTGGAAACTGAACTTTGTGAGACCTTCTACGATTTGGTAAATTAAAGTACATTTAGGATATATTATTTCTAGGATAGAAATTTATGAGTATCTTATATCAGAAAGTTTTATCCAATTTCAGAGGTTCCTTTCAGTAGTTACTATTTTAGGATATTTATGTAAGAGGAAAATGCTCCCTACCCTCAGTAGGACTTCTTAACAGGGCATAAGCTTTAGAGCACAGACGGGGGCAGCTGCCTTGGAGAGAATCCCAGGTCTGCCCCTGAGTAGCTGGTTAACCTCTGTCTGCCTCAGTGTCCTCATGTGTAAAATGGGTTGCTTTGAAGATCTAATGAGCTATTATGCCTCAAGGGCTCAAAACCCTGCCTGGCACTTAGAGAGCGCTGCTGAGCGCTGTCAGTATTTGTATGCTGTTACAATTATTGCTTAGTTAACGTGTGGTATCTTTTAGGTTGTTTATTTCTTCATGACATTTGAATTTTTATCTCATTAACATTGTCATAAAGAATGTTTTAGGATAAGTTACAACTGGGAAGATTGCTATTCGTACAGCATAGTTGAGTGCTAGTGGTAGGTTGGCATTTTAAGAATCCTTGGAGATTATCTGGTCTAACTCAGCCTGATACACAAACCACCTTTCTAATATCCTGTTGACTGAGGCCCCAAACTTCGATTGAATTTAAAACATCTCTAACTCTTTGAAAATCCTTCCTTATTTGTGCTGCAGTTCACCTGGCTGTAACCTGCTCTCTCAGCAACTTGTTCTGCCCTGCAGATACATAGAATTTTGGCTAATAAAACCCATCTGGATGGTAACAGTTAAGCAAATGGATTCTGGACAATTAAATTTTATATAAAAGTGGCCAGATGGTGTGTGTCAAAGTTCTGGGGGCTCACAGGACTTTGTTCCCTGTTGGTAAAAGAAGTAAGGCTCAGATCTGTAGTTAGAGCTGTCCTGAGCTAGTTGGGAACATTTTTGGCATAAAAATTTGCCCCAGTGAGTTTGTGATGGGGCTGTGAGCCAGACAGGGGACAGACAGTGCCTGGGTTTCTGGGCCCCATGCATTGTCATACTTGTCTGTTTCTGGAGGTGGAGCGTCTTTGCACTTTGGAAGCTTGACCTTGTGTGTGTACTTGTGGACTGTCTGTTTCTCCTACATAGAATGGAATGCCCATGAAAGCCAAGGAGAAACTGGTTATCTTGTTCACTGCTGTATCTCTAGAGGCCACAAGAACTTGGCATATAGTAGGTGCTCAATATTTAAATGATGGAAGTAAAGATTGACTCTAAACTCTCCATTTTAGTGCAGGGAAATAAACATCACCTTCCCTTTTATGTCATGGCCCATTCATTGGGCCTAAAATGAAGTTTAACCTATCAGAGGATAGGAAACAAGATCTCAGGAGAAGTATCTATTACTATCTGCAACGTTCTAATACCTTCAGGAAAAGATACCTTTTCTTTTTTGATAAGTGAAGATTTTCTAGAAAGTAAGGGTTTCTAGTCTTTTCAAAAGTAGGAGTATACCATGCTATCAGAATTGGATTTTTAATTCAGCCCAGCTGGATAGTAATTTCAAACTGCAGCTGGGGTGATGTGTTCTATGAGCTTAGCTCTGGGTTGAGTGCTAATGAAACAAGTTTGCCAGAAACATGAATTGTAAAAAGCCATCAAAACATTACAATGTAGGAGAAAAATGCAGTGAAAATTTCAACATATAATGTCCAACTAGTTCTTCTTTCTGGAGGCTTTAAACATTTTCTTAGGTAATTTGCAAATACTATCTGACTGTAGAAAATATGTCTAAAATTAGAATGACATTAGCTGAGAATTTTGAGCATGTAATTAAGGAAATCTGGACTCCTTTTTTCTTTGGTGTTTGTATATCTTCACAAAGTTAATGATTTTGGTGCTTTGATTTTTTTAAAAAATTGATTATTAAGACTCTTTAAACATCATTAATATTTACAGACATAAACTTAACAAAATACTAGCTGGAATGTATTAAGAATTCCAAACTTTGGAACTAACATTTTCTGCGTTTAGTTTAAGTAGAAGGAGACTGGATGGCTAGTAGCTGAGTTTTCCATAGAATAAGGACATATATTTAGGTCAGAACTCATTGGCATATTCCTCAGAATATCTTGATTCAGAGTTTTCTCTGGGAAGAAACACCTGTTGATTTTGGAACCTGGAAGACTGGCCTGTCTACTAGTTCAAGTTATGACCTAAATTACACTGCCGGCTGGCTTGGCTTACTCATTTGATTCAGTAGTATTATGACTTTCAGTGAGTTACTTAATATCACTCTGCTCAGTTTTTTTCATCCATAAAATTGGGATAAAATAGTATACCTCAAGGTTGTTGTGAGCAATAGACGTGGTAATACACCTCAGATGTTTAGAAGGGATCCTGGCACGTAGTAAACACTCCCTAGATAATAATGTTATTACCGTCAAATGTGGTTATCTTCAGGGTAATATAAAACGGAGAATAGAATAAATTTTCAAATATAAAATTCCTATATAAATTCAAAGGAATATCGATTGTCTCTCTAGCAAAGGTGACCATAGTATTTTCAAAGCTCTCCCTCATTTATGGCTACTTACACTTCCTGTGCGTCCACTTACACTTCCCTTACAGACTGTGGGGTTCATTTCTAGGCTGCTGCATTAATCATGAACTAGGAATGCTCTGAGGTGAAGAAGTTTAAGAGCTAACTAGTTGGAACATGAAATAACTTGGAATTTTCTAAACCTTACTTTTGCTAGGAATTTAACTTTGTTAAATTTCTAAGCAAAGGGTTAAAAATCTACACTTCCTTTATTAGATTCATGGTGTTTGTAGGCAAAAGAAAAGCAAAAAACACAGGAAGAAAAATGACATTTGAAAAGATTTGTTTTTAAATAACTGTATGTTAATAAATTCCATGGATATCGTCTTATCACTTTTGTCTCTGCAGAGAATGGGGCAGGTTTTGAACATACTCCCCACCCTGCTTAAAATATACTGGCCACTATATTTAACAGGACTTAAGTTTGTTTTTTTTTTTTTTAAATAGAGGTAATTAATTGGGAAGTATTTTGATGTTCAGCAGGCAAAGGAAACACATTACTTTGTGTAAACAGAGGTTAATATGGAGCCTTTGAAGTCTAAAATTTTTGAACTATTTGCCTAAGGACAAACTTCTTAACTGTTTAGGTTTCCTCTGGCCTGCAATAAACCACAATGGTGGGAATAACACAAAAAAATTCTACGTGTAAAACATCATTTGGGTCTTGCCCACGAAGCATGTTTGACCCAAATCTTCAGGTTTACCTTTGAGTTACGCTGATGAATTAGGGAACTTTCATTCTACTTTCCTAGCAGTGTTCTGAATGACTGGTGGTTACTAAAAACAAAAGCATGTGTTTCTGGAATTGGTAAACCCCAATTTTGTTTAAGTTTCAAATGATCGTTTGTCTCTGAAACTGGCACTAGGGCCAAAGAATGTTTATTACTTCCATGTTGTTAACATGGGAATGAGTCTGAAAGACCAAGTGAAGTTTATGTTCAATTCCGTTCTATAGCTTCCTTGAGCCCTGCCAAGGTGATTTGGTTTTGAAAGAGTGAATAGGACTTATAGTGCATATCACCCCCACAAGAACAGCAGCATGTGGTCAAGGACTTGTTTTTATGGTTGTTTTTGTCTGAAAGCGTTTACCTTGAGGACAGAAGCTGCACTTTGCAGAGTAAAAGACAAACTGTTACTGACCTTAGCGAATGGACAACCCAAGGCAGGTGGGCGGGGTGCAGGCTGTGTCTCAGCTTGTGTTACATGTCAAACCTCCCTTTGGGTAGGCCGGCCTTGGGAAGGCGGAAACACGAGAGTGGTGGATTCTGGCTTGAAAAGACCTTTGGGACTCTAGTCCAGGGGATTTGACCTGTGTGTGTTAGCCAGAGTAAGAGGGAGATCCCATGTCTAAAAAATAGCTGGGCATTGTGTTGGGCCCCTGTAGTCCCAGCTACTTGGGAGGCAGAGGCAAGAGGATCACTTGAGCCCAAGAGTTTGAGGTAGCTGTGAGCTATGATGCTATGGCACTCTACCAAAGGTGAGAAAAGTCAGACTCTATCTTGAAAAAATAAATAAAATAAAATAAAAATAAAATTGGTGGGAGGTGTGATGTGCTGCCTGCTGTGGGGGTGGGGACAGCAGAAAGCATTTGATGCAGAAGTGGCTCTGCCCAGTTCCACATTTACTTTTCCAAGATCCTTCCCTTTGCACAGGGCTGTGGCCCTGGACCCTCTTCACTGCTCTGCGAACTGCTGAAGTCACAGGGAGGAAGTTGCTGCTCCTTATGCCCTGTAGTCTTATGGTGCCCCCAGGCTGAGATCTGTCAGGTGGGGGCTGGGGTCCACTTGAACTCACTTTGTATTCACAGCTTACTTGGCAATTCTTGCCCAGGGCCCCGACCTGCCTATGAAGCACCAGCCGGTATCAACACAGCTCCCATTGACCCCCTGTGCACGGACAGACGTAGAACCCAAAGCAAGCTCTGGCGACCTCTGCTATTTCGCAGCTGCTCACAGCTCCAGTCACTGCGGCAACTGGATCTGTTTATGAAAATGAGGGAGGACCTGGAGCCTGGGGCAGCCATACTGTGGACAGAGCTCCTCCTGGAAATAGACTGCCTGCCAAATTGCCAGGGCTAAACCAAAACAAAGACACGCCAAGCACAGCAGCCAGGAAGTGTTCTGCTCTTGGTGGTGGTGGTGGGAGACACATACCACAGTGTGATCAGCTGCCCCCTCCTTCACCAGGCAGAACCGGGTCAGAGCGGGCTCATCTCGGTTATGTCAGGAAGACAGAGGCAAAGACCCTGGTGTGACTGCTGGCGGTTTTCAGAGCATGGCCCGTCCTCGCGGAGGCCTGGCCTCCAGCGCTGGGTTAAGATGGAAGCCGTGTTTAGTACCGGGGATCTTTGAAAATCTTATTTTAGGTCTTGCTTTTGTATCAACTATCAAAAAGCCTTACTGCTGTGCCTTTAGAATAGACCCTGGTCTGGAACACCTGGGTTTCCATTCTGTCCTCGTGCCGTCCTCTCTGTCACAGACCTGGGTCTCCATTCTGTCCTCATGCAGTCCTCGCTGTCACAGTGATGTCTTCCATATCCAGAGCTCCCTCGGTAGTTTTGACCCCCTCATGGGAAAAGCCATAGACATCTTCGAGCACATTTGGAAGCCTAGAGTGTCCCTTCATGGGATTATGTGTTCTGGGTGCTTCTAGCATATTCATAGGCTTCATGGTTCCATGGCTGGACCTTTCCGCATATTTGCCCTTTGAACTTGCTTAGATGGACTTGGGACAGTTCACTTGGCAGATCGGAGCCAGTGGATGGTCTTCTGATGACATGCCTCCCCACACCATGCCTTATCACGGGGCTATGGCCTGGCATCCTGGTGGAGGAGGAAGAATTGGGGAGGCAAGAGTTTTGGTGCTTGTGATTTGCCAACAGAACAGGTGCCCAGGAACATGGGCCTGCCATGCTCACGGTGAGCCAGAGAAAGAGGGATCCTTCATACATGTAAGTCAGCCTTAGCTTTAAGGTTTAAAACACCCATTTACTGCACTGAGGAGGCACTGAGGTCCCCTTCTTGCTCTTCGGGCTCGTACTAAATGTCCAGGAGTGAGAGGGAAGGGTTATGGGGGAGGTGCTTTCTGTTGGCTGTGACTGCAATGGTGGGAACCTGGGCTACACCAGAATTCCCTCCCAGAACTCTCCTCTGCCTCTGCCCCAGCAGCCCTTTGCTCCCGCACACAGTAGGGAGCATGGGGCTTGACCAGCTGCTGTCTCTTGTGGGGATGACCCATTTGAAGGGATCCCTTTACTGTGGGAAGGGCTGAGGCTAAGTTCACTTGGCTCCTGTTTCCACTGCAGGAAAGTACAGCTGGGGGGTGGGTGGCTGGCCCACTTTGCTCACAGTCATTCCTTATGAACTCTCCTGTTGATAAACTGAACTAAATCGGCTTGAGTTTTCCTTTAACTAAGGATTTATGTTAAAGTGTAACCACAAGTGTCTTGTTGGTTTTCCTTAATTTCAGTGCTCAGCATTTATACTTCAGGCTATGGATTGATGTTTCCTTCCTGTCTTGGCTGAGATACCTGTGTGAAATGTGAGTTTGCCTTTTGGCAAACTCTTTTTCCTGTGGCTAGTTAATGAAGCCAAAATATTCACAGAGGGCCGGAAGGGGTTGGGGGTGAGGAGTGCAGAGGTGGTGTGATTGGTTATATTTGAGAGCATCATGGGCATAAACCTCAGTGCAGGGAGATTCAGTCCTTCACTCTGAGTAACTGTAATTAGGGAAAGAAGTAAACTTTCCCAGGTTGATTCTACAGCTGTCATGGCATGCAGGTTCTCCTGGGCCAGGATAAGGAAGACCACCATCAGAGGATGTCCTGCCCTGGTGCTGTCAGGCTTTAAAGAGCCAGTGCCTTGGAACAGATGAAGCCTAAACAAGACAGTGCTGTGGACAGTCTGCAGCTGGGCTGGTTTCTCCACTGTCTATTCAGTTAGCCAGCGAGGTTAATAACAAGTTAGTTGGGAGTCAGGTCTGTATTGGCCATAACTACCTTATTTTCTGGATGAGGGTCAGACAAACTGAATAGATTTATTCGTTCAGTGGGCAATGAGTGACAGTAGCCTTGCCCAAACCAGCTCTCTCTCAGCTTTTTAATGACATGCACTGTAATTGTTGCTAACAGGTTGGCTGAAACAGTGAACCTGGGAGAGTCAAGGCTTTGCTCCTCTTTGCCCAACACTCAGATGTTTTCTCCTGGTTTTATTTATTTTTTTTTTTTCGTAGAGACAGAGTCTCACCTTATGGCCCTCTGTAGAGTGCCGTGGCCTCACACAGCTCACAGCAACCTCCAACTCCTGGGCTTAGGCGATCCGCCTGCCTCAGCCTCCCGAGCAGCTGGGACTACAGGCGCCCCCCAAATGCCCGGCTATTCTCCTGGTTTTCTATGGTCATTAAGTAGACGTTTGTCAGTTACCTACCTGATGCCAGAGACCTGGTGCTGTTGTAACCTGTAACTTGATCTTAGTTAATGAATTATCTCACACTACAAAGAAGCCTTAAGAAGGGGAGGGGTAATTGGGGTCCTTAGTGTCTCTTCCTGCTCATCCTCTAGTCCTTCACATCAAGGCGAGGGAATAGCAGTCAACTGAAATCAATTTACTTCGGTCATAGCAGTTTTAGAAAAGGTTTGGAGCAGGAAGTTGAAACTGATGAAAATAGGAGGTTCAGGGAATTACTGCTTTTTTTTTATTTTTAATTTTGTTATCCCAGGGACTCTATCCCAGTGACTTCTCATAATGAGCCCTTTTTATGTTTAGCTGTCTTGTCAGTAAGTCAGTGACACATGCTGAGAATAGAAATCAGTCCCATTCCACATTGGACCCGCCCGCCTGTGCCTGCCCCACCGACTCTGTTGTGATGGTTGCTACAATGCTTAGCGTCAATGCCAGCCACATGCCTGCACGTTACATCACACCTACAGGGTCCCCACCCAAGAGGTTACCTTTCCTAGAAGTGCAGCACATTTTCTACATTGGCACCACGGGAAGTGGAAGAGGGAAAGATACATATTCTTCAGTCAAATGTATTTTTTGCTTGACTCAATAAAGGAAACTGCGTTCATCTTTTTAATAAGGAAGGTCTTTATTAAGGTATTTTTTTTTTTTTTTTTTTTTTTTGTAGAGACAGAGTTTCACTTTATCGCCCTCGGTAGAGTGCCGTGGCATCACACAGTTCACAGCAACCTCCAACTCCTGGGCTTAGGCAATTCTCCTGCCTCAACCTCCCGAGTAGCTGGGACTACAGGTGCCCGCCACAACACCCGGCTATGTTTTTGTTGCAGTTTGGCCGGGGCTGGGTTTGAACCCGCCACCCTCGGTATATGGGGCCGGCGCCCTACTCACTGAGCCACAGGCGCCGCCCAAGGTATTTTTTTCCTGTTAAATTGTGCTTCTTAAAATGTTTAGGCTGGAGTGTAATGAGAAGAGACTAATAACTCTGCTCATTGTTTTTCTGTTCTTTCAATATCTGTGACTTGCAGTGGTTGACTAAGTGCGAGACTGTGCGGGAAGACATGAAACAGATAGAGCTCCTGATCCCTTCTTGGTTGAAGCCTGTCTGCTGAGGGACATCACCTGGTCAGGTGGCACGGACAGGAGCTTTTTAGGCTTAATGGTAGGCAGTTGAAAATGGAAACTCTGCTTTACTGGGTATAGGGTCATCTTTGTCTGAAGATGGATCTGCTGGTGGTTAGGGATGGCCAGCAGGAGCTGTCAGTGTGCTTGTTCAGCCTTCCTGAGAGTCAGAGAGCTTCCTTCCCAGAGCTCCCAGTGTGCCCTCTGCACTCACGGGCTGAGCTGACTCAGCCCCACCCCCGCTCATCTTTGAATCTGTCACTGTCCAAGAGTAATGGTGTTATAATGATTCTCAGCTGGAGAATCACGTGTTGCTCACCACAGAGGGCTCCTACCAAAAATAAATGGGAGTAGGACTTACTTTATTTTTTTTAGAGATAGAGTTTCTCTCTGTTACCCAGGTGGAGTGTACTGGTGTGATCATAGCTCACTATAAACTTGAATGAATGAGCTTCAAGGAGTCCTCCTGCCTCAACCTCCCTAGTATCTGGGCTGGCAGGTGTGTACCACCACATCTGGCTAATTAAAAAAAAATTTTTTTTTTGGTAGAGACGGGGTCTTACTATGTTGCTCGGAGTGGTCTTGAACTCCTGGCATCAAGTTATCCACCATAGGCTGGGGTTACAGGTATAAGCTGCTGCTCCTGGCTGTGAGCAGAAACATCTAGAAACGGGACCATGACAGAGATGAGAGGTCAAGACAATGTAATGGAGAGGAGGTCATGGCCCTTGTTGGGGGGGGGGGGCCCTTCCGTGGGGCCCTTGAGTGTGCCACTTCACTCTGTACCTGCCGCTGTGTCCCTACTCCTAGGGGGTGGTGGCTTCTTCAGGCTGAGGGATTCTGTCTTATTCAATATTTGTGGCCACTGTACCTGGCACAGAGCAGGGATTTAACGTGGGTTTGAGTAAATTGAATGAAAAGGCATGTTTCGTATTCCTTTTGTGTTTAACGTTTATAAAACGTGGCTTGAAATAAGTGGATATTGCCATTCTTATTCAGTATGTGTTTTATAACAGCTTTATTGAGATACATTTCACACTTCATACAGTTCTTTTATTTAAAGTATATAATTCAATGTTTGTTTTTTTTTTAGACAAGAGAGTCTCACTACGTTGTCCTTGGTAGAGTACTCTGGTGTCACAGCTCACAGCAACCTCAAACTCTTGGGCTTAAGCGATTCTCTTGCCTCAGCCTCCCCAGTAGCTGGGACTACAGGCGCCCACCACAACGCCCGGCTATTTTTTTGTTGCAGCTGTCATTGTTGTTTAGCTGGCCCAGGTCAGTTTCAAACCCACCAGCCTTGGTGTATGTGGCTGGTGCCATAACCACTGTGCTATGGGTGCCGAGCCCTCAATGGGTTTTATTATGTTCTCAGAGTTGTGCAACTGCTACCACAATCGGTTTTAGGACATTTTCGTTACCCCCAAAGAAACTACCCATTAGCAGTCCCTCCCCTATTGCTCCTTCTCCTGGTCCCTGAAAACCACTAATCTACTTTTTGTTTCTAGGGCTTTGCCTATTCTGGACATTGCGTATAAATGGAATCAGGCAATACGTGGCCTTTTGTGACATGATGTTTTCAAGGTTCACCCATGTCGTAGCATGTATTCAGTATCACTACTTCATTTCCTTCTTTTTCCTCTTAATTTTTTATTTGTATGTAATCCCGGGTACAAGCACAATTCTGCTACATTGATGTACCACGGTGGAGTCAGGGCCTCAGTGCCTCTGTCACTGGGGCAAAACACATCCTACCCACCACACAACCTCCCGTCATCCTCCCCAATTCCTTTTTATAGCCAAGTATTCCATTGTAGGTATATAAACCATATTAAAAAAATTCATTATCAGTTGATGGGCAGTTATATTTTTTCCATTTTGAGGCTATTATGAATCATGTTGCTATGGACACTTTTGTTTGCAAAAGGTTTTCTGTGGCTTTTATGTTTTCATTTCTCTTGGGTATCTAAGAGTAGAATTCGCTGGCTCACATGGTAACTGTGTTTACCCTTTGAGGAACTGCCACATTGTTTTCCAAAGTGGTTGCACTATTTTATATCACCAGCACAGTGTCCAAGGGTTCTAATTTCTCTACATCCTCCCCAATTTTGTTATTATCTGTACTTTTTAGTATAGCCATCTTAGTATGAAGTGGTGTCTCATTGTGTGTGTTCATCATTTTTTTTAAAAAATAAACTTTTTTTTTTTTTTTTTTTTGAGACAGTGTTTTGCTCTGTTGCCGGGGCTAGAGCCATGGCCTCAGCCTAGCTCACGGCAACCTGAAACTCCTGGGCTCCAGCGATCCTCCTGCCCCAGCCTCCTGAATAGCTGGGATTACAGGCACACACCACCATGCTTGGCTGATTTTTCTTTTTTTTTAATTCGAGGCAGAGTCTTGCTTTTGCTCAGGCTGGTCTCTAACTCCTGAGCTTGAGGGATCCTTGTGCCTCAGCCTCCCGGGCAATGAGCCACTGCACCCAGCTCCCAAATAAACATTTGTTTAGACACTCACTGAATGTCAGAAGCTAAGTGTGGAGATAACAGAAATGAGCAACCTTTGGCCTTTTCCGTCTCTCTGCCTTATCTCTTTTCCCATCTTTCCTCTTAATTTATGTTCCTAAAACACCAAATTGTTTGTCTTTCCCGCCCTATTTCTTACCTCCAAATCCTTGCTCTTCCATCTCCCTATGATATGAACACTAATGTGATACTAATACTAATCCCATCGCTGGTTAACACTTCAACAATCAGTAAATCCAGAGCTGGCAGGATGGCTACGTCTGTGTTCTGTGCTCCGTAGTTTTTTCTTTTAAAATCAACTTTATGGATGGACATGTGTTAAAGATACATTTTTGATGAGTTTTAATGAATGCATATTCTCATGTAATCACAGCTATAATCAAAATATAAAGCAGTTTTTTTCTGTTATCCTTCTCTTGCTCCAATTCTCTGATGCCCCTTGGTAGTCGGTATTCCTAGTTCTAGGCAATTATTGATCTACTTTCTATTTTATAGATTAGTTTTGCCTATTCTAAAATTTTACATACTTGTTTGTATCTGGCTCCTTTTTGCTCAGCAAAATGTTTTTGGGAGTCAACAGCCAGGTTGTTGCATGAATCAGTAATTTGTTCCCATACCAGATTGAATGTATTCCATTGTATGGATATAACTCATTTAGTTCATTCATGTACCTGCTGATGGATGTTTGATTGGATTTGTTCTTTGGGTTTTTTGGCTTTTGTTTTTTTTTTTTTGAGACAGAGCCCCAAGTTGTCACCCTCAGTAGAGTGCTGTGGCATCACAGCTCACAGCAACCTCTAGCTCCTAGGCTTAAGCGATTCTCTTGCCTCCCAAGTAGCTGGGACTGCAGGTGCCCACCACAACGCCTAGCTATTTTTTGGTTGCAGTTGTCATTGTTATTCGGCAGGCCCAGGCTGGATTCAAACCCATCAGCTCTGGTATATATGTGGCTGGCGCCTTAGCTGCTTGAGCTCCAGGCGCCGAGCCATGGATTTGTTCTTTGAATATCATGTAGTCAAGTAGTTATGAATGTTTGCAAACAGGAGTTTTTGTGGATATATGTTCTGCGTTTTCTTGAGTAAATACCTAGGCGTGTAATTTCTGGGTCATTTGGTAAATGTAAGCTTAACTCTGTAAGAAACTACCATGAGGTGGGTTAGGCAGGCTCTTCTCCCATGCTCCATGGCATCTTGGTTATTGAGTATTTACTTGCCCATGGTTCCCATTAGTCTGTGAGCCCCTTGGAGTTGAAGACTCTTTTCTTATTTCTGGGATCCCTAGGATGTTGTGCAGTACTGTTCAACTAGATAGGTGCTCAAATAAATCAGTATGAATGGGTGACTGGATTGGACTCTATTCAGCTTTGTTACACGGGATAGCATGCCCTCGTAAAGGAGATAAAGTAGACATAGGCTGTAATGGAAAGTAGAAATTGAGAGAACTGAGAACAAAGTGTAAAGGAGTGAAGGAGAGATGGCTTTTAGTGAGGAGGATCTGGGAAGCCTAAGAAAGGAGGAGGGATTTCAGCTGAGCACCAAAAGATAGAGTTAGACGTGCAGAGCTATTATTACCCCTGGTTCTAAAAGGATTTAACGTGATCTTCTGTCCCAGAAGATTGGTGAGGCTGGAAAATGAAGGCTGTGTTTGAGAAAGTCACACTGAGATTTTTTTAATGCTTTGCTATTTGCAGCCTGGGAGATACTCACACTGGGGGTGTTCTTTTGAACTACATCTGATGCCATCCTGAAATAAGACAACCAGAGCAGAAACCAAGCAGTCAGCATTGGCTTTGATGAGAACTTTTTGAAAGATAAAATCGGGCTTGTGTTTTAGTTTTCAATTATACAAGTAATACTCAAATACATTTGTATAGTAAAAGAGCTGAATAGTCTAGAACAGGGGTCCTCAAACTGCGGCCTGCGGGCCACATGAGGTAGTGTGATTGTATTTGTTCCTGTTTTGTTTTTTTACTTCAAAATAAGATATGTGCAGTGTGCATAGGAATTTGTTCACAGTTTTTTGTTTTTTTTTTTTTTAAACTATAGTCCGGCCCTCCAGTGGTCTGAGGGACAGTGAATTGGCCCCCTGTTTAAAAAGTTTGAGGACGCCTGGTCTAGAAGGACAGAGAACAAAGGCAGAGTTCCCTTCATCTCCCCAACCCCTCTCTAACATCACTCCACTTTAGGTAAGAACTATTTGCAGTTAAGAGTTACCCATTCAATTGTGTTTTTTATACATTTATGTATATATGCATACAAGCACAAATACACAGTTTTACAGAATTAATAAATTGTATCACTCTTTACATATTCTTCTGCAGTTAAAGAAGAGAATTTAACATATTATGAAGATATCTTTGTCAGCACAAATAGCCTTGTTTTAAATGTAGCATATATATTTCACGGTACAGGTGTACCATGATTGATGAACATCTAGATTATTTTTAGTATTTCTCTATTATAAATACTACTGCAGTTAACACCTATGCCTGTAATACTGTAATGCCTTCACAGTTATATTGTAAAATTATGGTACAATTCAGCTGGTGTATTTGCAGTTATACCAATTACAATGTGGTACAATCGCAGTTACAATGTAACACCTCTGCAGAGAGGTCGGACAGTTCAGTTGCTATCCAACCCTGGCTGAGAAGATTGCAGAAGGTTTAAAATATTCCTACTAGCCTTTATCATTGAATGTATTGATGTATCTTTTACATCCTCTAAAAAGTATGAGTTCAGCATTTAGGTTGTTCCTTTAGGTAAAAGGTTGTTAAGCGCTTAGTATGTGCGAGGTACCTTCTCTCATTTGAATCTTGTAATCATCTCATGAAAAACATGCTCCTCTTCTCTGTATGTCTGAAACTACCACTGAGAAAGGGTGTGACTTGCAGAAAGTGACACAGCTTCTAAGAAGCCAGTTCAAGATTTTAACCATCGTCTTCTGATTATCAATTCAGTGTTTCCTTCCCCATTTTTCTGAAGCTGGTTTATTCTCTTAAGAACTTAAGGGAAAAAATGCTAGCAGGTAAAATGTCTTTGAAATAGTGGGATCATAGCATGAGCAAAGACAGGAAGAGTGGGCATCCTCTGGATTTGGGGTAGGAGAGGTGGGGAAGCCCTTAGGCCTGTCATCTGGCTTGGAGGTGTGACTCATGACTTTAGGAGGCTGTGGCAGTGGCTACCCAGAGAAGCCTTGGTGTCTGACAGCAACGTCCTGCCATTGTAAGCTATGGATTTAGTATCATGCTATGAAATAAATTACCTCCAGGAAAGGCTGTGTGTTTAGATGCTGCTGACTCCTGTAGGCCCTCTCCCAGCAGAAGAATGGTTCTCAGTGGATGAATTGTCTCAGCTTCCTTTGAGTTTTAATTTCTGTGTAGGTCAAAGGGTTATTTTTAGCCTATGGGAAGGTTTAACTCTTTGAGAAGTGGCCTCTTCTACAGAGACAGGGGAGTAGATGATGTTCAGAATTTAAGGGTTGTTTCTCAATTCTTGCTGGACCCAGTGTTTGTAGGTCCCTTCAAGTAAATGTGAGCAGTCTTTAGGAATCTTTTCTATTCTGTGGCTAGAAGATCTGTGTTCATGGATCCTGTTGTTGGTAAAATAACTTAAATTTAAAAATATTATCAAATGTATTTGAGGAAGAAAACTAAGAAAATCTGGGGGAAAAATAAATCGCCAACAACAATAACAAAAACAGAACCCCCAAGCCCATATTAGGGTAAATGATGTTGCAGCGAACGTGTGGACATTTTTAACAGATGTGTACTCCCGTGTGTGTGGTGATGCCGTATGTATATAAAAGTCAAAAGCACAAATATTCTCAGTGTTTACATTAAACCTCTCACCTCCAAAACACACATACAAAACCTTTTGCATGTGTAATTATGTCTCTGAATAGTCCCTTGATCCCATATTTTTCCTTTTCCCCAAACATACATTTTGGTTACTTCCCCAAAGAAACACGATATATATTAGCCTCACATAGAACCCCAGGGAACACCCTCAATTGAATCACACCTCTCTGAGTGGTGTATAAAGTATCATGTTTTTAGACACCAGGGACGGCAGGTCCGCGGGGAATCCTAAACTCTGGTTTCCAGCCACAACTGTGCTGGAATGAAACTAGAAAACAATGAGCCCTGTGCGGAGTCAGCTTTTCTGTGTCACAGCTCAGCAGTTTTCCTGCTGTCCTAAACTTTCATTTAAAACAACAACAACAAAAAACAACTGGGGTAAAGGGGAAATGATGCTGTTTAAACACTTTTTTAATAGTAAAGAGTGAACATAAAAAATAGCAGGGCCATAGGGGCGTGTAAAATCCAAAGTGAGTTAATGGTGAGACACTGCGCTGTGCCTGGCTTGGCCCTGAGGATGTGTGTGTGAGAGTGAGTGTGTGCACACACACCAGCACAGAGAACACCGCACTATACCCATAAACACAAACGCAGCCGTGGATCTCACCGTGGAGTGATACAAGCTGTGCTGCCATGGTCATCATGGGTTTTATTTTTGCTTCTGCTGCTCACTTACTAATCAGTTTCATTTAACGTTAATTTCATTTTTCAAAAATTTC
Organism: Nycticebus coucang; assembly: GCF_027406575.1. Taxonomy (NCBI): domain Eukaryota; kingdom Metazoa; phylum Chordata; class Mammalia; order Primates; family Lorisidae; genus Nycticebus; species Nycticebus coucang. The sequence goes on along the minus strand of NC_069784.1, from coordinate 22,878,267 downwards.
ATTTACTGAATGCTTATTACATACAAGGCCCTATGCTAGTACTGGGGAGGATTGATAAGAAAACGGTTTCCCTTAGATGCTGGGGGAATCATTAGGGCAATGATGGGCTTTGTGGTCATAGTGTTTATACTATGGTGTGTGCCCTTCAGAGAAGAGTTAGCCTGCTGCAGGAGTTCATTGGAAAGGGGAAGGTTACGTCTGACCGAGAGCGGCTTCATGGAGGCTTTAAAGGCTGGGTAGGATGGTTGAGGGGGAACTCGCAGATGGAGATGGGCAATCCTAAGGCCTTTCTGATGGCGGGGCTCCAGGAAAGGGAGGGCCTTATGATAGTAGTTACTAACTGCCAAGGTAAACTGGCTCTCTTTTTTTTTTTTTGTGAGACAGAGTCTCACTCAAGTCTCCATGGATAGAGTGCTGTAGCATCATAGCTCATGGCTACCTCAAACTCTTTGGCTCAAATGATCCTCTTGCCTCAGCCTCCTAAGTAGCTGGGACTGTAGGCTCCTGACACTACACCAGCTAGTTTTTCTATTTTTAGTAGAGATGGGGTCTTGCTTTTGCTCAGGCTGGTCTCAAACTTGAGCTTAATCAAGCAATCCGTCGCCTCAGCCTCCCAGAGTGCTAGGATTGTGGGCGTGAGCCATCGCACCCTGCGGTAAACTGGCTCTTAATTTCTCTGGGACTCACTTTGCTCATCTGTAAAAAAGAGAGTTGACACTTTTTGTTTGTTTCAGTGTGCCAAAGAAAGAAAGAGAATATTATGTTCGTAATACAGGCATGCAGATCGCCACTAGTCAGATTCCTCAGTGTCTGAAAACAATTCAGCTTTTAGCCCTTCATGAAAGTAGACAGCTCTCCCTTTTTTTCTTTCCTATTTTTCCTTTTTAGACCATTATCATGAGGAAACTGTTTGCTATTGGAAGGACTTGTGGAAACTTGTTTGGTGAAATAGAGAAAAAAGAAAAACCTAAGTCAAGACTTTTCATGAGTAGTGCCGGAATCTAAATTTATATGCTCTAGTTAAAGTTTAAAGCTTTAGTGGTGACTTATTTTAAATATCTGTATATGTATCTACAAAAGAAAACAGCCAGGACAGAGGGAGATGGGAGTATCAAGTGCTTTCACATTTTCCTCCTGTTCCTAGTAGTACTTTTCCTTCTGAAAGTACTGATTTAAAAGGAAGGACATTTCTAGTTTTTAGTTTACTTGCCTCATAGCTCATCGAGTCAAGGCTGGCCTAGGGGCCTTATTCCAGAAAGCATAGATTTCCTTTCTGATTGAAAATAATCTGTATTTTGTTTGACCTTCAGAATGCTCATAGCCTTACTGGAATACGTGGGCCAACATTTGTCCTGGCAAGGCCAGGGCAGCTGAAGACTGGTGTCCGGGGATTGCTTTATAGAGTAGCTAAAAGCAGTGGGAGGAAGGTAACTATGGTAATTCCGACGTTTGTATCCTTTCTGGCTTAAAAATCAAGGGGATAATTTAAAATAGGCAGTATTTGAAAACAAACAAACATCTCTCAAAGTTTCTATTTGTCTGAACCCTTGAGAGCGTTGCCAAGGTCACCCTGTTCTTTTGCATCGGACCTTGATATGTGAAGAGGGGATTATGTACAGTAATTTATTACACCATGCTAGTATCTATAATCTTTTTCTAAAGATTGTCACATATGGACCTTGGAAAACACATGTCTTTTGACCCATATGTTCTTTGTGATGCTTTGCTTATGAAAATATCATTAGGTGACTAGGGATGTTTACTAACGCCAAGTAGCGTTAGGCCTTGTGGTAGATTTTTTTTTTTTGATTAGGCTGGAGATGAGCCCAAAACTAAAGTAAAATTAAAAGTTATTGTTCTTGTTTTAGAGAAAATGCATAATTAGAGACCATATACTGAGTTCTTGAATTCTTAGGTAAGTCAGTAAACTGCTTAGGGCCACAATTTAGTTCTGTCAAATTATGTAGTTATAGAGATGACAGATGAAAAGTTAACTTAGGGGTGAATTCATATCTGGTCACGTTAAGATGTTTTCTTTAATAAGAATATCATGGGAGTAATCGAAAAATAATCAGATCTTAGGGTAGTCAAAATCCTGAATTAATTTAGGGAAAAAATAAGTAATTCATACCCTGCTTATGTAAAGGAATATGAAAGAATGTGTATAATTTATTAATGCTTTATTTTGCTTTCGTTTACTTTGCTCCCAACATGCGCAAAGTAATACTTGGATGATAACACCTATTGCATGAATCTAAAGTTTCAGCTGAGCTCAATATTCGGGAACCACAGCCTCTAGTGGTTTTCCAAATATAGCGTCATAAAGATGGAAGAAGGGAGGTGGGACCTTGGTGTGTTCCACCTTTTAGGGGCAAGACACGATTGTAAGAGGGACTTTACCTAACAAACGCAATCAGTGTAACCTGGTTTCTTGTACCCTCAATGAATCCCCAACAATAAAAAAAAAAGTTAAAAAAAAAATAAAGATGGAAGAAACTGCAACTGAAACGAGAAGGATCAGGCGTGATTCTGACACTAATTGTTAGTTGCATGTATGTTTGCTGTTCACTCGTAATTACGAAAGGGAAGTGTCCAATTAAATAACTAAGAATAGATATAAAAGGATATGTTGTCGAACTTTATGTGTATTTTGTTTACTGCAGTTGAGAAGGCCGGAGTCGTAAGTGAAGTATGAGAGTTAGGGAAAGATGAGTAGAGAGAAAGAAAAATAGATGTTTTGATAATCTTCATCAAATGTTTTCTCAAAGACCAGCCTCAGATTTAAAGTATTATGCAGCTGTAGTCTTTGGCCCCTGGTAGCTTTCTGGTAGGAATTCAGCCTTGAGTTGAACTTTGAGATAGGTTATTTTCTTTTCTTTTCTTTTTCTTCTTTTTAATTACTAAGTGACCGATCTGTTGTAGTTTGTTGACCTATTTTCTCCTCTTACTGTCCTTCTGTTGCTTTCTCCATGAGCTGCTGTTTATTCTGGAATGTTGGGCATCCAGATTTAGAATGAGGATTTATGTGCCTCTATCAGAACCAGGAATGGAGAAAATCTGACCTAGTATTTCAATACACAAGCTTAAGTGGACTCAGAGGGGTTCTCGCCCACAGTTATGTGCTCAGCATTCTCATTTGTAAAGATCCCATTTAATTGTTAGATAGTTGATACACAAGCCAAGCTCTTCTAGCGCACACTATGGAAGCTTCTCTACTCCTCTGTTGCTGGTCAGCTTTCTCCCGCGGGGTTGAGGAAGGGTCTGATTCCGTGTCTACTCATTTTTTAAGACAGACCACTGAAGCCCAAACTTTTTGTTTGGCACATCTAGTTCATTAGTCTCTTATATTTCTCCTACAGCTCACTTTTAAGGTTACAGAATTCTTTGCTATCCATTATTTTTCTTCATTTTGGCAAGGTCAGATGCATTAGCCCCAATTTGCAGGTGAGGAAGCAGCTGGGTCAACAGCTTGTTAGTAGCTGAGCTGAGCCTGGACCCTCTGTGGGCAGCATCTTTCCTCTGTGGGCTGTGTGTGCGTTCTCACACTATGCTGGGGCGGAATGATGGTGGACAGGAGGGGAAAGGAAGTTCTTTTCTATTGATTTTTTTCCATATATTTATTGGTAACATCTTTATATTTTTATAGAACTTCCTGGTTTAGTTAAGAACCTTCTGCCAGGTGTTGTGGCTCACACCTAAATCCTAGCACTCTGGGAGGCCACGGCCGGTAGATCGCCTGAGCTCAGGGGTTCAAAACCAGCCTGAGCAAGAGTGAGACCCCATCTCTAAAAACTAGCTGGGCCCTGTGGTGGATGCCTGTAGTCCCTGATGCTCAGGAGGCTGAGGCAAGAGGATTGCTCAAACCCAGGAGTTTGAGGTTGCTGTGAGCTATGATGCCATAGCACTCTACCTAGGGTGACCCAGTATAACCCTGTCTCAAAAAAAAAAAAAAGAACCTTTCGAGGTGGCACTTGTAGCTCAAATGAGTAGGGCGCCAGCCCCATATACCAGAGGTGGCAGGTTCAAACCCGACCCTGGCCAAAAACTGCAAAAAAAAAAAAAAAAAAGAACCTTTCAAATGCATGATCTCATTTGTTTGCATAATGATGCTGAGGATTATCCAGGACACATATTATCCCCATTTTAAAGATGAGAAAACTGAGGCTCAGGGAAAGTGCCACGTTATTAGTGGATTTGGAGCCATCCCCCAAACAGGGTCGTACTAATGCTAAAGCTAATGATACTTAAATTTAAGCTTTTCCTTTCTGTAACATATGTGGAGCCCTGACTGTTGCTGTGTTAGAAGCTATGAGTTCAGAAATACCTGTTTTCAAATTGCTTACAGTATAGGAGAGGTTCTTACTGTTTGGGGAGTACCAGAGGTCAGCTTTTCTTTTTTTTTTTTTTGTAGAGACAGAGTCTCACTGTACCGCCCTCGGGTAGAGTGCTGTGGCGTCACATGGCTCACAGCAACCTGTAACTCTTGGGCTTACGCGATTTTCTTGCCTCAGCCTTCCAAGCAGCTGGGACTACAGGCGCCCACCACAACACCCGGCTATTTTTTGTTGCAGTTTGGCCGGGGCTGGGTTTGAACCCGCCACCCTCGGCATATGGGGCCAGCGCCCTACTCACTGAGCCACAGGCGCCGTCCCAGAGGTCAGCTTTTCTTAAGGACATTCTTTCTCTAGGATGGAGGAGATGGTACATTTGGAAGACTTTATGTTGCAGAACTGCAGCCAGATATGTGTTTATTTTTGTGAGTGCCTATTTTATTTTCCAGTTTATTCATTGCTATGCATTTGGATGAAAAAATAAATATAGTTCTGTTTTGGCTCCCTGAAATAGTTTTTATATTTTCTGGAATTTCCTCACTTATTGTCTTTAATATCCTAAAGTTTTCTGTGACTCATTTTGGCCAATCACTAATAGAAGAAGTAGGTGTAGGCCTCTTTGAAGAGATTCATTAAGTAATCTGGGAAAGTATATTTTTGAAGCCTGTAAGTATTAATTTTTTCTTGGTTTTGAGATTGGTTTCACAGTTATCAGTTGTGCATGTTCTTGTATGTTTTGGATGAGGGAGGGTAAAAAGTCAGGAGTTGAGAGAGCATAGTTTATTTTTTTCCTTTGGCTCAAATATGTAGTTTTACCATAAACTACTGAAATTCAGTTTCCTGTTCTTGTTTGATAAAAAAAGTGCACTTCCATTCATTGTTTCCATGCAACTTCCTATACTTTTGACAGTAAAAAGTTGAAATCTAGGATAAATTATGATTTATCTCTGGGGGCATAGAAACTATATTTCATTTCAGAAAAGACCTTACAAAGCGAACCTTCTTGAGTCTATAAAACTGTAATAGCGCTTGGCATGTATGTGGGTGTCTATGGAGATTGTGTATACATATCTGTGTGTGTATATACAGGGTGGCCATAAAGTTCACGTGCAATTTAATGTACGCCATTTAAAATTGCACTTGAACTTTATGGCCACCCTGTATATATTGCGAGTGTGTCTGTGTGTATATTTGGTTTTCCTTACATAATGATGGTTTGCAAAAAGTGCATGCAGGCCTTCACTTCTAACATGGGAAGGCAGGGAGGATTCCATGCTATGACTGGATTTTGGAAAGCCCACAGGGTATTCTTGTATCACAGAGGGGCTCTTTGAGAGGCCCCATTCATGTGCTTCCTTTGAGAAATGGCTCAGTCCAACCTGTAGGCTACTCTGGACTGTAGGACACAGGGTAAATCATTTGTACTGACCTGCAGGAGGGAGCAGTGGCAGGAGTAGCTGATCTCTGTGACAGAGGAATTTACAAATGATGGTACAATTGTAATTAACATGAGATGTAAGGTTAACTGTCTCTTCATTCTGTAAAAAAAAAAACAAAAAATAAGAGGCTGCCATGAGAAAAATGGGAAGGGGGAACTGTAAGAACTTTATCAGACCTAGTTACATATATATATTTAAATTTGTTTTCTCTTCTTATAATTTCTAAAATGCTTGAAGCCCCCAAGCAATAGGAGAGAAGGGCTTTTAGCACAGTTTTGGTGTGAACTAAATTCCAAGCAGTTCACCTTCAGTGTATAAGCTTCACTTTTTTTGATGGCTTGCCATTCAAATTAGTATAGACTGTGCCCTTAATATTGTCACTAATGTTATCATACAATATTAGTTTTACAGCAGGTTTGTGCATCATGAAGGAAGCCAAAACGTTTTAGAGGTTATAGGAAAATAGCTCTCAAAAGTTCATATAGGTTACTCTGTAGGTGGGATGGGGAGCCACCTTCTGGCCCTCGTGCAGAGCTGGGTTGAATTAAAATGGAGAAATGGGGTATAAAAGAGCGTAAAAGATAGTAAGACATGGGCTTGAGGCAGAGACACAGTCCTGAGCCAGAATTGAAAATAAAACAGAAGTATAAAAAGCATGGGCAAAACTATAAAGCATAGAAATACGGGGCCATTTAGTGGCGCTAGAAACTGAAATATCATATCAAACCATAATAACTGTAATTAGTATTCATAATGATAACTCTACATCTTCAGGAAAAAGACACAATACATGAGTTACAGGATGCTCAAAATACTTATGATGGCCAGGAAGTAATTATACATGAAGTACATTTTAGGTAGATTTCCTAAAGGATTGGAGTAAAGCCTTAGTTATTTGGAAAATTTGGTTATGTGGAATATCTTATTGCCAGTGAATGTTGAATAAATGAGGCATTTATTGTGTGTAGTTCTTAGGGCCAGATGAAGTAAGGTGGAAAGATGGGAGTATGATACGAAACACTGAGAGAAGGAATTAATTATTACCTTAAAAACTGGATGCAGCTTTAGCATATTTTATTTGCAAATCTGGAAACAAAGCCCTTTTATGGGAAAAGCCATGCAAGGATTTTGTTTTCAGATTGACCATCTGAAAGTATTAGAGCTTGTCTCCATGTGAGGGAAGATGAGTCCCTCTGGCAGTGTGGTTTCCGAAGGTTCACTTGGGAGGAAAAGAAGAGGAGCTAGTTGATCCAGGGTGGAAAAACACCAAAGAAAAAATCTTCCCCAAAATAGCACACATGAATTCCAGAAAAACAGACAAATTGCTTTGACTGAATGTGACAAACTTAAAACAACTTTTCAGCTTTGAAAAATCCGTATAACACATATGGCTTTGTCAGATACAGAGAATGTTTTATAACTGTGTATGAAGTTTTGTCATGACCATGCACAGTAGGTGTTTTTCTCAACAGGTATCTTATTTATCCCAGTTTTAAATTTGGGGGGAGAGTTTATTAGATAACAACCCAGTAATTTATCTTCTATTTATCTTGAGATTTGATTAAATCACATCTCTCCCCTTAGCCTTCTATTAAAATGATACTTCTGTTTAGATTTTGTCCTTTCAGATGTTGCTATTGATGCAACACAGCAAAATGAAAACTTTTTGATATATATTTACAGGGTGGCCCTAAAGTCCCTGTGCAATTTAAATTCTGTATATCATGGCGTATTTAAAACAATCATGATCACAAAATCCCCCAAATGCTTTTAGCAAACTGCCAGTTTGTTTCTTGCCTTTGTTCTCACGAATTATTGGCTTAAACAGTTAAAAAACAAAATGCTCCCAATTCTAGAAAAGGAGTTTTGGGGTGGCACCTGTGGCTCAGTGAGCAGGGCGCCGGCCCCATATGCTGAGGGTGGCGGGTTCAAACCTGGCCCTGGCTGAACTGCAACCAAAAAAAAAAAAAAAAAAAAAAAATAGCCAGGCGTTGTGGCAGGCGCCTGTAGTCCCAGCTACTCGGGAGGCTGAGGCAAGAGAATCGTGTAAGCCCAAAAGTTAGAGGTTGCTGTGAGCCGCGTGACGCCACGGCACTCTACCGAGGGCGGTACAGTGAGACTCTGTCTCTACAAAAAAAAAAAAAAAAGAAAAGGAGTTTTGTGCATGTGAAAGAGATTTGCCTGGAACCCTGCATAAAATTCACTGTGGAGCGTATTTCTTCTACTTTTAATGAGATCATATAAGAAAAGTGAAGTGCCTCTCTGCTTTCTGTAAGAGGATTCTTGACCTCACCAGATCTTGCATTATTATAGGCTTCTTAAACAGAGACCCCAAAAAAGTATTCTCTTGTCCACAGAGCTGATTTGTTTGTTTTTTTATGAGACTTATGTAAGGATCATATTCTCTTTATCTTGGGTGCTAGAAAGCTCACAGCTGGGTTTGACACCCAAATGAAGTAGTTTCCTATAGTTTGATGCTTTGATAAGATTTCTCTTTTGAGAATCGCTTAAGCCCAAGAGTTGGAGGTTGCTGTGAACTGTGACACCAGGGCACTCTACTGAGAGCGACATAGTAAAACTCTCAAAAAAATTTTTTTTCTCTTTTGCATTTTATAAGAACATATCCATAGTTGAAGAGATGGTAATAATTATAGTAATGTAATAAAAATGGATGAATCCTAAGAACAGTTCTGTGGGGCCGATCCTTTTATAGGATCAATTGTATAGATGAAGAAACAGAGGCCTGGAATGGTTCAATAACTGCCTCAGGTTAGAGAAGAAGCTGCAGGGTAGCAGGGCTGAGACAGACCGAGGAGTGTGGCTCCGGAGTCCATAGAGAATTAGCAGCTGTAGAGTTTGATTGTTTGCCTAATGAATTCCTCTCTCAGCCGGAATTTATGAGCACCTGCTCTATTGCAGGAACCCGGTCAAGGATAAGGGTAGAGGATAAGCAAGAGAAACACCGTCCTTGCCTTCATGGAGTTTCCCTCTAAGTAGGTTTCACTTACTTACCAAGTAGGTTTCCCTTGGGTAACGCAATTGCATACCCAAATAAATGAAAAAACAGATTTATAAAAACTGATATTTGCTGTAAAGGAAAAGTATAGTAAGTGTAATCGTTTTAAGAGGATCTCTGAATTTAATCAGATACAGTAGGAAAATGTGGTTCTGGGCCAGGGCTCCTTAGCTGGGCACAGTCCTGTCTCTCGAAGGCCCAGTGTTCCCCATGCTGTACTGAGTGTTCTCTGACAGTGCTGTTTGGCTCCTAACTGCTATGAACTCTAGACATACCAGCTGCACAGCTGCTCCAGAGCCTGTTAGCTTCACTGTGGAAAGAGCAAGGGCATCCTCGTGAGCAGGTGCTCACAGATTCCTCCAGGAACCACCAGCTCTCAGTTTCTCTCCTGACGTAGGCACCTGCAGCGAGCTAGCCAGCCTGAAGAGGGAGTAATTCAGCATAGCTTGTAATTGGGTTTGACGTGTGCATTAAGCTGGCTAATTTGGCACTCCTATTAAACATTTCCCTCATTCCTTTAACAACCAGTTGGTGAGCGCCCTGATTATGTATAATACATAAATTCCTTAAGTACAAGTGTTTCAGTTCATGGCCCACTTTGTACACATGGCTGTAATTTGCCATATTTTGCATGGTCAAACCAAGTTTGTAGATTTTCCTTTCTTAATCTCTTGTCTCCTATCTGTAATCAAGACCAGTGGTCAAAGGCTACCATCGGCCCCTCCAGCACTTGAGGTGTTCCCTTCTGTGCTTGCTGATTGTCCCTCTTTCACAGCTCCTGTCTTGCCACTTGCTCTCCACCCCAGACCCTGCACGCCAGCCCTCCTGGAACCTCACCGTGCCCAGGCTGAGATTCTGCTGCGTGAGCACGCTGCACGCAGCCTATGTTATTCTCCATGCTTCTGTGCACATCCTTACCTGTTTCTCCCATCTTTTTCTTTCTTATCAGAGGCTGGTTTGCCAGAGGGCAAAAAAAAAGAAAATTAGTGATTCTCTTAGGTCTGAGTCAAGGCGTGGGAGACGAACAGATCTGGTGATGTCACCCCTTGGTGTTCATGAGGAACAGCTGGGCAGCACTGCTGAGTCTCACTTTGCCATCAGATTTCACGTCAGTAGTAATTAAGTTATAAATCAGGTGGCTAAGTTCACTTTAGTATTTCAAATCCAGGTCAATTAAGCATTTTCCTTTTAATAAAGAAGTGTACTCTCTTTCGGTTAGTTTTCTTCTAAAAAGGGTAGGAGAAAAAAAGATTCTCTTTTCTTCCATCCTCCAAGCCTTTAGATTGGTTCTCGGTCTCGGTGCTGAGCCATTCAGGCAGTAACATCTCATAGGTTCAGATTTCCCCATAAATGAAGGCTGTACCAATGCTCCCTTCTCTCTGAGCTTCCTTTAGCTCTTGTGACAAGAACAGCACTGTCTCACAGATAGAAAGGAAACCAGAAGAACATTGGCCCAGATGGCGCCATATTACTTGTTCTCTTTCTGACTTGCTGGAATTCCCTGGGGGCAAAAACCTGGACTGCTCTCACCTGTGGGAGTTGTACTTCCAGAATGTGCTCAGGCAACAGGAATTTTTATTCTAATACTGAGCATAGTTTTATTTTAAATCTTCCCAGTGCAATTCTTAAAACTAATTTTGGGGGAGTAATGACTAGGGAGTAGTAAAAGAATATCTTATCTTAGATATTTTATTAATCATTCTAAAAGCCCGCAAAGAAAACATTTTTCAATTGTAGAAAATGTTTTCATTCATTTATTTCTCCTCCTCTCCAGGGACTTTATGTCTCTAATAGTACTTGAAGTTGTAAAGCATTTTCACATATAGAGTCTCCCTTGATCTGTTAGTCGAGACTGTCATTGAGTAAGAGGGGGATTATGGGAAGCTTAAAAACAAGGTCAGATAACTGGTAAACAGCAGATCTGGATGTAAAACCCAGTCCCGGATCTCCTAGTCCAGTACCCAGTGCTTTTCTAATACAGGGACTCCTGTTGCTGCGTCCAGTGGTGACTGCTAACACATGTCCCCTCTGCTGCCACTTCTCTTCAGGTCAGAAAATAATACAACACAAAACGGCACCACTTCTTCACAGTGCCACAGAAACCTCCCCTGGACAGACTTCCAGGCTGTCCAGTGGTATCTTGCTTTGCTGGAGAGTCAGTGCCCTGTATAGCTTGGCGCTTCCCAATGCTTTGAGAATTTAGATTTTTCAAGAAGCTCTGCCTTTTGTTTACTTTTGAACATTCAGAAACACAGCTGAACACAGGAAATTCTTCAACATGGTTGCACCGTGATTTCAACACAATATACAAATATGTGCTGGCTTTTAGCCCAGCATGTTGGCAGCTGACTTCTTGGACGAGGGTTGATTTGTCAAGAGGAAGGTTTGGATTTAGATATTCTCTTGAAGGATGAAAGAAACTATGATAAGATAGGCCTGGAGTTATGCAGTAGAAAAATCTCGCATTTTCCCTCTGGGATATCCAAATTACAGCTTTTAGGACTTTCGAACCTTTTTCTTACCAGGGATAAGGTTCAGCCTCTAGCCAAGTTTTATTGTTGAAAAATTCAGGTGGGGTTGTGGTAGGAGGGCCCCCCTTTGGGGTTTAATGGTGGTACTTTCTACAGCTCCATCCCCAAGGGGTACAGATCCAATGAGCTGTAATTTAAGATGGTACAAACATGAGCCTGTTATGTACACACCAGACGTGCTCTTGGGCTCAGGACCTTCCAGGTGTTTTTTTCTTGGAGCTTTATTTTTTCATCACATCCTGGTGTTTGTAACATTCTCCCTCCTCAGGCTCAATTAAAGCCAGACTGTACTGTTGGCTGGGAAATCATCCTGGGTGCCCCCTCTTACAAATCCTTGCATCTTACGGGGGTATCAGGGATTTTTCAGCATGAGGGTAGAATAGATCCTGTAGTGGCCAGCACTGCAATCTGTGGGAGTTTGTCCTTCTCTGCAGCTGACAACATTGCAGAATTCCCAGTGGGACAATAACAGAAGCCCTTATGAGCCAATGGTGTTGTTGGAATAAAATCTCCCCACTGCGATGTCTTGGTCCCAGGCTATAATGTTACTCCCTAATTCCCTCTGCATCTTTACCATTTTTATTACAGCTGAACACACGCTCCTCATTAGTGCCGTGGGTGATACGGGGAATCAGAGCTCTGGAAATTATGTGGAATAGGTACCAGATGTTTGTGTCAACTTGGTATGCGTTGGTATTTAGAATGCTTGAGGATCATGTTGATTCAATGTGAAAATTACTTATTATACCCTCCCAACAGCACCCCTTCCGCCAGTATTTTATTCCATGTTGCATGAGGTGTGATATTAATAATTTCTTGTGGGACAGGTTAAATGTAAAGTGTGTGTAGCAACTGCATCTTTCCCAAATGCTTTGTCCGCATTCTATCCAGTCTTGGCGCTGGCCTGTAGCCAGCGTGGATGTGGGGGTTCTGTAACTGGGATTGCAGTGCTGTTCTGCAGTTAGAGGACATAATGAAAGGGTAAGTCCATTTGCATTTTTTTTCTTTAAGTGGAACAGGGAATTGAGACATTGATGTGATAGCCAGATCTTAGGAATGTTTCTCATCCTGTCCGGATAAGCAAGTGTTAGCAAAAAGACGAAGAAGGTATTTGGTGAAGTGAGAAAGGAGCTTTTGCTTTCTCATTAAGCTCATGGAGTCTTTTAAGTCAACTCAAAGTTGCCAGGGGTGAACTGAGCGGTTTTATTTATTTGATGTTTGTTTGTTTTTGAGGCAGAGTCTCACTATGTTGGCCTCGGTAGAGTGCCGTGGCGTCACAGCTCATAGCAACCTCAAACTCCTGGGTTCAAGCAATTCTCTTGCCTCAGCCTCCTGAGTAGCTGGGACCACAGGAGCCCACTACAATGCCTGGCCTTTTTTGGGGGTGGGGGGGTGGGGTTTGCAGATGTCATTGTTGTTTAGCAGGCCCAGGCTGGGCTCGAATCCATCACCTTCGGTGTATGTGGCTGGTGCCCTACTCACTGAGCTGACATTTGTAGACACAAATTAATGTTTATGTTTGGCCTGGGGATCTGTTCACCCAGTGCGGAGGTGAAGGACTGGGAAGTGCAAGGTAAAAGCAGATGGTGCTCTGTCCTAGAAAGAGCCTGGACCTAGCATCTGAGAGACCCGGGTTCAAATCCTCTATTGCCACTTTACTGGTTGGCATGTTGTTTAACTGCTCTGAGCCCCAGTTTCTACCATCCTAAAATGGGAGTTTTAACACTGTCTTCACAGTGGTGTATAAGAACTAGAAACAGAACGTAGAAAGTGTGGGGCCCAGAGTAGATGTGATATGAGGGTGTACAGGGACAGTTGACCCCTGGCTTATCCCAGGAGGTGGACGTGCAGGGCACCTCCATATGACTCAGTGTGGCCTCAGGGCCCAGCTGCTGCACACCTGAGTACTGGGGGCCCTACTTGGTCAGTATGTCCCTGGTCTGGGCCACCTGGTAAGTTTCTGACCACAGGTTTTACTTGAATCCGTGCTGTCCTCAGGTCAGTAGAATTAGCAGCTGGTAGATGAATAGGGGCCATGTCTCTGTCCTGGTGCTGAGGAGCGTGTGCCAAACAGGGAACAGAGCCTGACTTCAGGTCAGGAGGGAGGGGACAGTTCAAACAAAACACAATACCCACATAAGATTTTGAGGAGATCAGATTTATCAAGTTGTCAGTGGAGAAGGATAAATTCGGCTAATTCTTTGAGACCAAGGAAAAGTTAGATTTCCTTGGGAATTACTCCTCAAACCTCCTGGACAGGGAATATACCAGGTGCCCAGAATAAACAGAAATACCTGGATTGTGAGGCACCAGAGGGGAAGATCTCTGGGGGGAATCTGTACGCGTGTTGCTGCCAGGAAGCGCTTGTCTGAAGTATACACCTAGATCATCACAGGTAACTTAGAGTGGGAATAATAATCTCTGTTCTACCCACTTTAGAGAGTTTCTAGAAACTTCAGAGAAAGTTTCTATAATATGCCTTTAATTATAAAGTGCGGTGCAGAGTTAGCAGGCATGCGTGTTTATGCGTGTTGCTGACTTCCATCAGTGTTTCTCTCCTCATCCCCCGTGCCTGGCTGATCCCTACTGTGGATAGGTAGGTTTTGCTGTGCTGATTGGGGTGGTCACCAGAGTGTGTTTCTACTCATCTCTTGACTGTGGGGAAGAGATGAGCTGTGAGCCTCCAACTGTGGCTGTGGTAGAAACGCCCAGTCTTCTGAGACTGCCAGGGAGCGCCTGTGACAGCCTCCAGAGCTCACGGGTCATCACAAAAGAGAGCAGATAAGTCAGACGGGGTTTCAGAGCATGTTTTCCTGGTTCCTGAGACTTTGTGGCCCAGAGGTGCTGCACTGGAGCCCCATGGTGGTCAAGTGAGAATCTAAGGTCATGCACATGGGGTGGAGCCTGTGGGCAGAGGGGGCCACACTATTCACAGGTGGAAACTTCTCTACCTGGAGCTGGGTCTGGCATGATGTGAGCAAAGTACACAAGGAACCTGGAGGAGGCCAAGAGGGAAGGCTGTGAGACAAGTTCATGGGCAGGCTGTGGTTGAGGGAGGGACAGGAAGGCTTGGGCCTGAGCCAGAAGGTGGCAGGATGAGGTTGGGCATGGTATGACAAGAGAGAGACAGGGAATGGTTGTGCCACCTGGAGAGTAGGGCCTTGCCAGAAGAGTGATTGGGAGGAGAGGACAAACACAAGTGTGCGTTTCTGCCTCTGTGACAGTTGAAGGTGGGGAAGCCCCAACTGGGACTTGATTCTTAGCAACCAAAATGCCACGTCATTCATTTCATGGTAAATTTCCCCCCTTTTGTACAGATTGAAGCTTTGAGTTAGCTAAAGTGTGGAAGGAAGAACTTTAGGATAGATTGTCTCTTGTAGTTATGAAATCCATCGAGCATGGATCACCTCATAGTTCTTTCCCCCTCCTCTCAAAACTTACTGAGTGCCCACTGCGTGCCAGGTCAATTGTGCTAAGTCACACAACAATAAATGGAATGGTTGGGTTCTGTTCTTTTGTGGTGTTTGCAGTCTTTGGGGGGTATGCAGACATTAAAGCCAAGAATTGCAAGAATAATTATATCTAGTCACGGGCAGTGCTGTGAAGAGAAACAGAGAGTACCATGAGAGTACGGTATCTAACATAGCGAGAGAGGACAGGGAAGCTTCCCTGGGAGATCAGAAGAATGAGTAGTTCATCTCGCTGAGGTACAGGGAAGGACCAGAAATGGTAGGGGAAACGTTCCAAGAGGGACCTGTTATATGGAAGCTCCTGTGGGAAGAGGTTGGCACTTTTGATAGAATAAAAGTAGGCTAGTCTGTTAATTAAGGTGGGTTATTCCGCAAGTGTCAGAAACGTGTGTTTTTTACTTAAAAAAACACAAAGCAGTTTAGAGTTGATTCAGTGGATCCCTGTTCATCAAACACTCAGGCAACTTACTATTGTTTTGTCCACCTTAGCAAGTGGCTGCTTATGGCCCAAAATGGCTGCTCTGGCACCACCCATCACATTTATATTCCAGCTCTAGGAAGAAGGAAGTGGCAAAAGAACACAGCTCTTTCCCTTCATAAGAAAATTCCCTGGAAGTTGTATGTATCACATTAGCCAGAATTTGGGCACATGACCATACCTAGCTGCAAACGGGATTGGAGTATTCAGCTTTCATTCTGCGTGGCTGTGTGCCTGGCTAACATTTGGAGAAAGGAGGAGCATGATTGATAGAGGGAAATGACTAGCAGGTCTGTGCCTCACTAAAATGGCTGAAATACAGTGAGCAAGTGCCAAGGTAATGGGAGATGGGGCCATAGTAGGTAGTGAGGCCAGATCTTGAAGGGCCTTTTAAGTCATGGTGAAGTTTTTGGGCTTCATCTATAGAGCAGTGGGAGGTCAATACGTGTTTTTAAGCAAAGAGAAACATAATCAGATTTTTATTTTCCAAAAGATCAATTTGGCTGCTCTGTGGAAGACATTTTGGTGGAGATAAGCATTCGGAGTTTCTTGCAGTAGTCAGGATGAGAGAGATGATGATGTCAACGGAGGTGGAGAGAAGGGGATGGAGTTGAGAGGCGAGAGAGCTGGGACAGCTTCCACATGTCTGCCAGTTGAGTATAGGTGGAGGCTGATGTCATTTACTGAGGGAGGGAATGAAGGAGGAATAATAGGTTTGAACAATGAAGATCTGATTTCTGCATGTTGAGATGGGGTGTCTGTGAGACAAACAAATGGAGATGTTGAATATCTGAGATGGGCTTGTAAATTTGGGAGTTTCTACAAAGAGGTGGGAGTTGACCCCATGGCAATGTTTGAGAAAATTTGTGGAGAAAGGATAGAGTCCTACTCCAAGAAGGCCCAGATAACATTTTACCTGGAATGTGGGGATGGAGCAGCTAGTAGCAGAATAGTGTCTCTCAAAGATGTTTTTTTTTTGAGACAGAGCCTCAAGCTATAGCCCTGGGTAGAGTGCCGTGGCGTCACAGCTCACAGCAACCTCCAACTCCTGGGCTTAAACGATTCTCTTGCCTCAGCCTCCCAAGTAGCTGGGACACAATGCCCGGCTATTTTTTGGTTGTAGTTGTCATTGTTTGGCAGGCCTGGGCCGGATTCGAACCCTCCAGCTTTGGTGTATGTGGCTGGCGCCTTAGCCGCTTGAGCTACAAGTGCCGAGCCTCTCAAAGATGTTTAAAGGAAAGTTTTAGAAAATCACATCACCTCCTTCTGACGTTGGTAAAAGGATCTTTTTCTCTAAAGGAAACCGTCTGTTCTCTTAGGAGATGCCTAATCTACACCCTACGGTAGTTACTATATCCGTTAGCTGGCCATTTTCACGAGAAATTCTTTTTTATTCTCTCTTAAGTTTTAATTTGTTTCACTTGCACATTCTGTACTCTTTGCACCCATATCCGGTTATGTCCTATGGATGGCTTCTTAGAGGGAAGTTTCTGGGTCAAAGGATATATACTTGTTTTTTTGACTTTTGATACCATCAACATTTATACCAGTTTGCGCTCATCAGCAGTGTGAGTGTGGTATGTTTCTTGAGGACAATTTCCGGAAGCTTTTTCTGACCTCAGTTTTCTATATGCATTGCCTTTCTCCCACAGCATTTTGTGTTCAATGAAAAATTTCAACATACAGAGATGTTGAAATCATTGGACAGTGAATATCTAGATTCCACAGTTAACATTTTGCAATAGTTGCTTTATCAAATATCTCTCCATCTATCAGTCCATCTTAATTTTTTGGATGCATTTCAATAAGTTATGAAACTGTTAAGTCTCACCCCCAAATCTGTGTTTGCCTCTTGATTCTCACAGAAAATGTGGGCACAGTAGCCCAGGCAGTGAACTTTGAATTTAGGATCCTGACTACTGGGACCTAGAGGCAGGTTGGGTAGGGAACCTGTGGCCTCAAGGTCACATGTGTCCCTCCAGATCCCCAAGCACGGCCCCTTGACCGAATCCACCTTTCACAGAACAAATCCTTTTTTTTTTAGCAGGCCTGGGCTGGGTTCGAACCCACCAGCCCCAGTGCACATGGCCGGTGCCCTAACCACTGAGCTACAGGCGCCCAGCCCAGAACGAATCCTTTTAATAAAGGCTGCACTCAAGGATCCAGAAGGCCACAGGGTCCCCATCTCTGAGTGGGGGCAGCCACAGCCCTTAAAGGGGGTGTGTGGCCTATCCTGAACCCTGGAAGGACAGAGGACACAGACATAAGGCCAGGGATGCTTGTCCTCAGTGCCAAGGGCTTCCCCACTGGTCCCCCTTGGTGTGGTGTACCTTATTATCTGTCTCTCCTGTCCCGGTGTAGAGAAGAGCCGCGTGGCAATTTAAGGAAGACCCTGAAGGGCTTCAGCATCATGATCAGGAGGCAAATCAAGCAGATCACAGGCTTTTTGGAAGATGTGTTTTGAATCGAACTACAGCCCAGTCAGAGCTTTACACACATACAAAAGTAGAACCGAAAAGCATTTTATTTGTGCTTAATTTGTGATAATTGCAAATTCATGGCAGAAGGCTCTGAAACCAATTCAGGAGGGTTTCCCAGGTTGTGCCCCCAGAATTGAGTAGGAGAAGGAACCTTTCTTGGATCTTGGGGCTATGGAATGCACCAGAGAAACCGCTGCGGCTGGGAGGGCAGGACCTGCCACACTGTCGCCCTGTGCCCCGCCAGGGGCTCCAGAGAAGGTGCGTTCAGGGCCTCTTGTTGTTGCTGCTGGGACATCTTCTTTCACCACCTCATGCTTTCTCAGAAAGCAGCTGGGCACAGTCCAGGAGTGCAGCGCAGAGAGTGGCAGTGATTATTTGAGAAGCCACATACTTCATTTCAGACCAGATAGCTATTATCAGCCTAGATAATTTCTGTGAGTCCTGAAATAGACTTGGCCCACCAGGAGGGGGAAGGTGTCTGCTTATGGTACAGCAACGAGGGCAGGACTGGCTGCTTCTGAACTGTGTGTGCATTCAGATCTGGGCTGCAACCCTGGAGAGTACCTTTTTTATTTAGCAGTCAGGAAGGATTAATTAAAGTACTTTCAGACCTTCCGTCTGGGTTCCCTTTGGACAGCCGTCGTTCAGTAGATGATGTGTGCTTGGCCCCGTCTACTGAGTTATCAAATGGGGACAGTAGCACCAAGCTCACAGCAGAGTGTGAGGAGTGTGGATCTTGTCCCCCACCCCATATCACTCTCCATCAATCCAGCCAATGTGAAAAGAGGCTGAAAGGTAGAGGGGGAGTACCTCACGTCACTGTAGTGACCTATTTCTCCTGTTCCTCACAGCCAAGTCCACATCCCAGGAAGGACGCTCTGCTCACCAGAGAAAGGAGGCAATGTTTTTTTAAAACTCAGTGATTTACTTGTTCATTTCACAAATACTTTTTGAGTAGCCAGGCGTGGTGGCTCACGCTTGTAATACTAGCACTCTGGAAGGCCGAGGAGGATGGATTGCTTAAGTTCAGGAGTTTGAGACCAGTCTGAGCAAGAGCAAAACCCTGTCTGTACTAAAAATAGGAAGACTAGCCAGGCATTGTGGCAGTGCCTGTAGTCCCAGCTACTTGGGAGACTGAGGCAAGAAGATTGCTCAAACCCAGGAGTTTGAGGTTGCTGTGAGCTATGATGCCACGGCACTTTACCCAGGATGACAGAGTAAGACTGTATCTAAAAAAACAAACAAACAAAAAAAACCCACCAAATACTTTTTGAGCATCTTGTATATACCAGGCATTGTAGCTGGGTGCTGATGATACAAAGATAAGTAACCCTCAGAGAAGTCACGTTCCGTTGACAAAGACAGATATGTATATTGGTGATTCTCCATGTGGTAAATGTAACAGTAAAAATAGGTAGTGAAATTATCAGAGGACAAGAAGTGTGCCTCCCTAGTTTGGGATGTTAATTATGGGGGTGCAGTTGGAGCAGAAGAGACATTTGAGTAAAGGAAAAGGCTTGAATAAAGACATGAAACTGAGAAACTTTATGGTATGTTTGGAGACCGGTAAGCAAGTTGGTGTTGCTGGAGTGGGGAGGGTTGGGAGGTAGGAAGAGGGTAGATTAAGAAAGGCCTCAGGTGCTGTATTAAGAAGGCCTGAAGTTCTTAGGGGAGGAGGGGTAGGTATTTACATTTGGAAATACCCCTTCTGGGTAGGTAAACTTTGTCTTGTATGGAAGGTAGTTAGGAGAGCTTGAGACCTGAAACTCTTTTCAGGAAGATTTATAATTATTTAGGGATAGGAAGGAAATAGAGATGGAGAGGAATGGATGGACTTAGAATTTAAGGCTTGATTAGAGGAAGGGAGAATGAGGAAGCAGGAACCAGGGATGACCAGGTTCTACTTTTTCTATTCAAGACTCTCCTCATATCCTGCCTCTTTTTGGAAGATTTTTCTGACCTCTGGCCCCAACTTGGCTATATAGCTTTGGCCCCGTTACCTCCATTCATTACTTCTTAATCTGTATTATTCGTAAGTTTGTTTTGCTTTCCCTAATAAAGGAAAGCTATTAAAAGGTAGAAACTGTATCATACATGTTTTGAGGTCGCAATTTTAGGTATTTAATGTTGTTTATGTATAGTATTATGGAGACTTTTAGCGATTTATTCCATTTATCTCTGATTTTCTTCCAGGAGAGGAAGGAGAAATGAAACACAGATGTTAAATGGAAGGTGTTCTCTATCCAGAGGCATATATACATGATGTATGAATGTACAAGGGAATTAAAAAATCAAATACATATCAAAATCATCCAAAAGAAATTTGAGAGATTGGGATTTTTAGAAGACTAATCTAGCGCTTTTGACATGTAGTTCCGGAAAGCTGTCTCTGATGGGCTGGTAGTCACTTGATCATTCAGAATTTCCCTCTTGGGGCAGAATTAGTCCCTGTTTCTGAGTGGTTCGTGTTTGCAATTCCTTGCACAGGTCCGGAGCTCGGCATCCGGTGTGAACTGTCGCCTGTCAATGCCTCCCATCCCGTCCAGGCCTTGATGGAGAGCTTCACGGTCTTGTCAGGCTGCGCCAGCAGAGGCACAATGGGGCTGCCGCAGGAGGTACACGTCCTGAACCTCCGCACCGGGGACCAGGGGCCCGGCCAGCCGCAGAGAGAGGTAGGTGCAGGTGTCCACTTTCAGCTCACGATTTTATGAACATGGAGGTGTTTACTTTCTGGGGCTCAACAAAGATGCTTGTCTATGAACACGAGAGAGCAGAATTTAAAATAAGGGACTGCTCTCTGAGCGGGTTCAGGCTTCTCTCTCTGAAGGTTGCCCGCTCTCCCGCTTCCTGGCCTTCCGTATTGGGAAGAATGTCTATCAGAATTTCATCTTCTCAACATGATTGTAAGCAAACAGAATAAGGTGCCATTCCCCTGTAACTGTGACGCGTCTTTCCCTTTTCCTCCTGTGCCCCCCGCTTCTTGTTTGTTTGTCTTAATGAACCTACTGCTCCTGCAGGAAGAGTCAGGGCAAATGGGAGCACCCGGAATAAAGAGGGCAGTGCTTTGTACTTGCCTTGGCAGGCCCTACAGGTAGCACCTTAGCGCTATCCAGGCAGCTTCTCAGAGATGACAGCAGTCTTGGTGGTGACGGTGATGATGATGGTGATCTAAGGTCCCAGTTCCCTGGTACTCTGTGCTCAGCACTGTTTGAAGTACTCACAAACCAACTGCGTGAAATCCTATAATTAGCCTCACTGGACAGGCGCAGAGACAACTCATTTGCTGAAGTCATCCCCTTCAGAGAGAAATGGCCTAGACCATTTCTGGGTGGGCAGTCACCATTCAAGAGAGTAGGTTTCCCTGCAAGATAGCACATGGTTACCATTCTTCCTCTTAAGCTTCTGTGTATCAGAACGTTATTACTCAGGTATTATCTCTCCAGAGAGAGACAGAAACCACAATAAAGACTGACCACAGCGAAGTATTGAAAAACGAATGCAGAATGGAATTTATCTTTGCGCTTTCTTCTCGTCAGGCAAGTTAATTTCCAGACCCACTCTATGCCTGTGTGAGTTTGTGCGCCTCAGCCACCTCGTCTTTTTGGGGTAGTAGGAATAGGAGAGGTGTGAGGCATTCAGAAGGAAAAGCAAACTGATTTTAATCTTGTGAAAGTGTGCAGGGTCGGCTCATTTCATACGCAGATCATCTAACCTTCCCAGCTACATTGGAAATTATTGTTAATACTCTTGGTTGCCTGCCATTGTTAGGGCAACTCATATTTCAGATCAGATTTCTTTATCCCAGTAATGCGTCTTTAATTCTTAACTTATGGGGGAGAGTCTGTGGTGGGAGGGAGAGCAGGGGAGGGGAAATGCAGTTCCTAGGAAGCGCTGCTGACGCCAGCAATACTTCAGCAGCAATAATTACTCATTTTATATGTGCTTTTCTCAGAGGAACCGAGGGGAAAAAGAAAGTCGGAGCTAGTACAGAAGCAGCAACAGCAGAAAATTCTTGATGTTAAATTGTGCGGTACTGTTGTTGACTCTGCAAATAGATTAAAATAAGACTACTGAAGCAAAAGAAAAATACCTGGAGGAACGACAGCAGAACCCTCCCACATGTGTATTTACTGCGTTAGATCAAAACGGAATTCAGTTTAGGACAGGGCAGTACTGAGGACACACAAAATTAGCTGGCATCAGAGATCTAGTGCATGTGTCGTGAGGAAGAGAAGGACGAGGGCCTTCCCAGGATAGTTTCAAACTCGTTTAAAAGCCCGAATAGCCTGAACATTATTCCTTCCTAGTATTCGTATAGTACACACGTGTGTATGATCTTGGGCTGGTGATTTGAAGACATTTCTGAGAATGGGCAACTATTGTGCCATTTCCCTCTTTGGGAACATTTCAGAATCAGATAGCTATAGTTTAATCCTGTTTGAAAACAAGACGTTGGGATAACTGATCTTTGGGGATTCCAGCTGGCTCTGGCTGGTTCTCATCTGGCAGGCCCGGGGGCATTTTAGAGATACAGAGCGAGCCCCGAGGGAGACATTGGAACATTAGGGCCAGGATAATGAGGGGATTAATGAGAGTTTGTTTGTGGATGGTAAGATGTGCGGGAAGAAGTATTAAGTACCGTTCACTCTTTTCAGAGATGACTGTGGAGATAGATTACTGAAGTCGTATAGTTTTTAAAAATCATTTGAACCGTATGACCTAGCCGTAACACTCCTAGGTATACACCCAAGGGAAACAAAACCATAATATCCACACAAAAACTGAGTTTTCATGGCAGCATTTTTCGTAATAGTCAAAAAATGTCAAACAACTCAAATGTTCATTCATCCTCTGATGAATGGGTAAATAAAATGTGGTATATCCATACAATGGAATGTTCCTTGGTGACAGAAAGGAATGATGTGCTGATATGTGCCACAGTGCGGACGACCCTTGAAAATACCATGCCGGTGAAAGGAGACAGATATGACGGCCACATCTTGTATGATTTCATCTACATGAAATGTCCAGAATACACAGATGGGTAGAGACAGAAAGTAGATTAGTGGCTGCTTACGGCAAGGGGTCAGGGGAAAGGAAATGGAGGTTGACTGCTAATTGTTATGTGGGGTTTTTTGGAGGGAGCTAACATTTTGACAAAAATGTTCTAAAATTGAATTGTGGTAATGGTTGCACAATCCTGTGAAAATACTAAACACTATTAAGATGTAATTTAAGTGGGTGCATTTCATGGTATGTAAATTGTCTCTCCATAAGCCATTGTTTAAAAGATCATTCAACCTGCTGACATTCTAATTAGCCTATAAAGTTTGCCTTGGCTCAGTTCACCTTTTTAAACCCAGACTACATCCTCCTCCAACTTAAATTCACCCAGCACTTGTTGTTATTCTCAATGGATACCTTTATTTTTGTAGATATGCCATGATATGGTCTATGCTAAGAATAACAGCTAATCTTCTTTCCATTTTTTTTTTTTTTTTTTTTGTAGAGACAGAGTCTCACTGTACCGCCCTCGGGTAGAGTGCCGTGGCGTCTCACGGCTCACAGCAACCTCCAACTCCTGGGCTTACGTGATTCTCTTGCCTCAGCCTCCCGAGCAGCTGGGACTACAGCGCCCGCCACAACGCCCGGCTATTTTTGATTTTTTGGTTGCAGTTTGGCCGGGGCTGGGTTTGAACCCACCACCCTCGGCTTATGGGGCCGGCGCCCTACTCACTGAGCCACAGGCGCCGCCCGAATAACAGCTAATCTGTTTGAGGGTAATAGTGGAAGGGCCAAAGGCAACCTTTGTGCAGTCTCTACCAAATATTGAAGGCAAATATTTTGAAAAATGAAATGATAAGAGCTGTTACATGTCAGCAAAAGAATTATCGTGCCGGCTGTAAGCTGTAATTGACTGTGAGCATGGTGACCACCGTAGCTGTTTTTCATGATGTCATCCTTAAATGTGAGAGAATCACTAAATCAACTCTGTTTCCCCTTGAATTGTTACTGGTGCAGAATCAGCATCAAGATCTATTATAAATCATCTCTTCTCTAACATTTTACTGAACTTCTACCTCCCAGGGTCCTTAAGGTTCTTCAGCAGAGAAGAGGTGGCTTATTTTTATACGTAGAAGAGGTGATAGTCTTACACCTGGAAGTAATAAGCACAGCAGGTTGATAAGATTTGGAGAAACAGTTTTGCTTAAGTTGGATAAACAATTTTGTAGGTCAGTGCAGACTTTGTATCAGAAATGCACTTGGTGCAATAGCATTGTATAAAAAGCCCTCTGGACCAAAGCACGCTTCGCCATCGGCTTCCCGGCCAGAGCCTCATCAGATCCGAGGAGACTTATTTCTGTGTTTTTCCTCTGAGTACATACCTTTTGTTTGTAATCCTTGGTTTTGGAAACAACAGACCTAGAAGCAGAACAGGAAACTGGAAAAAGACTCTTTGGCAACAGAGGAGAGGAGAGTAAACAGCC
The DNA here is from genome assembly GCF_027406575.1 of Nycticebus coucang. Classification (NCBI taxonomy): domain Eukaryota; kingdom Metazoa; phylum Chordata; class Mammalia; order Primates; family Lorisidae; genus Nycticebus; species Nycticebus coucang. The sequence goes on along the minus strand of NC_069784.1, from coordinate 22,854,034 downwards.
CTTAGGGATCAGATTTATTTCTGAATAAAGGGGGGCTGCTGTCATGGCTTTCACTGCTGTCAAAGTAGCTCCTGGTGACCTTTGACTTTGAAAATGCACCCATCCCCTCCTGTTGGACTGCAGAGTTTGATCCCTCAGGGTGTTTCCAGATTCCTGAGAAGAGTTATAGCACCACAGCCCAGTGTTTATAGTAACATACTTTCATTAGTTGCTGGAATGGCAACAATTTTGTTTCCTATCATCTAATTTTTACTTGTGACCTGCTTTTATGTGGCCGGGTATCTTTTCTGTTTCCGACTTGCCTAATTGCTTGCTTATTATGAAAAGCTACTGAGGATAAGCCCCTAGTTAGTTGTTACATAGGCATATAAAAGATAATGGGTGTTTAAATTTATGTATTTGTTTTGACAGTAAAGGATGGACGGTTATGGGTGTGCCGGTGCCTGGCGGGAGGTGTGGGGTGGGGTGAGGTTTGGGAGGCTCCATTGTCATGGGAGAGGGGCCAGAAAGCTCATAACCCTCCATACTTTCATGCATTTGCTTCTCTGCCTCAGTCCAGAAGAGGATTCAAGGATGGGCGTCCAGCACTGGACATACCAACAATGTAAGCAGAGATCCAAATGAGGACCAAAGGAAAAGGAAGAGTGTGGTTTGTTGGCTGTATGAGTTCACGTGGTTGGAATGATTGCATTTGAAATTTGGCTTCAAGCTTTTTGGCAGACACAGCCAAATGGGATGTGTGGTTAATCACACACGTGGCTTCACATCACTTTTACTTTGTACTTTCTCTGAAGACTGTGGCATCACACCGTGCATTTGTTGGTTCCTTTTGAGGGCAGGAAAGGCCGCAGTTGGGAGGAGAGGGAAGGAAACATGTCTGAACTTGTCACTGTTCTGCTTGCCCTGTGACAGCTCCACTGTCTTCCAAATAACAATAACAGCAGCCGTAGGGATGGAGATGGCTTGTCTCCTGGGTGTCAGCCCCCTGCCAGGCACTTGCTCTGGCTCCATTCCCATCAGCAGCCTCAAAGGGAGACTTGGTGGTCACTGTTTTTACAGAAATGCACACTCGGGCTTGGGGAGGTTGTACAACCAGATGGTGGGTGGTGGAGCCAGCCCCTGAGCCACATCTGTCGGATTCTACAGTGCAAGAATCTTCCACACTTTCAGAAAGCCTCTCATTTCCTTTTAGCTTTACCTTTGTTCTGGGACATAAAACCTGTTAGATGAGCCAGCCAGTCTCTTAGTGAGGGTTTGGGTTTGGTGCACAGGCTTGCGATAGCACTTTCTAGTCCATGGAGCCCTTTCTTCTCCTTTCCTCGCAGCTTTGGGGCAGTATAAAGGTTGATCTGTGTGTGGTAGTGTCTCTTTTTTCCTTTCATGGCTTGAGATTATCACACCAACTGTCAGTAATTATGTTCTAAAATGCAGGGCTGAGGGCAAGAGCCACCCCCCTCTCGGAGGCTGCTAATCCTCAGGCTAAGTGCCACTGCCAAGAAGCTTTTAGTGTGCTTGTCTATTTTCATATAAGTCAGCCTCCCACCCCCAAGGCTTTCAGCTGCCTTAACAAAAGTAATTACCAGTCCTCTGTTTGTGATTCACTACTTCTTATATCCAGACTTGATATAACTGTATGATAGAAGGAAGCCAGCACATAAAGAGACTTCTTGCTAAGAATGACACACAAGAGTCATTCAGGCTTTGCCATCCGATTTGACATCTGTTTGCTTATTTTGAGGATGTTAGTGGTTCCAGGATTAACCATCTGACAGATCTGTGCTTATGTACCTACCTACCTACCTCTATATACCCTTTCCCCGTTTCTGCAATATTAGCAGATAGACAACTTTTCTCCCCCTTGGTTATCAAAATAGAGACACAAAAGTGATGGGGGTGGGGAGGAATGGCTGTGTGAGCTGATACAGACGTTCAAGGCTGGCTTTTTGAAGAGTACATACAGGTGAGAGCAAAACCACTAAATGAACACGAAACCAGCTACATTCCTTCTGGGGCATTGTTTCCCTGCTTTTATTCGTGAATGACCCTCCCATTGCTCATCTTGTACATATGCAGAAAAAAAAAAAAAGCCCAGGGCTCTTAATGTTTGAGACATTTTATATGTAGTATGTACTGAATAAGTGTCAAGGTAAACTCACACACAGACTCTGTACAGGTGAAACTTGGTTTCTACACAAATACCTTTCACATATTAGCAAAGCCCAATGTTCGTTTAAAAGGAGGTTTTTCTGGAAATCATTTCAGTGTGACAGGTAGGATTACCTCTGATCTGGCCATTTTATCACAGACCTAAACAGGTATTTGGTCATGTATCACTTAACACCGGGGATACGTTCTTAGAAATGTGTCATAGGCGATGTTGTTGTTGTACAAATATCACCAAGTGTATTTACCCAAACCTGGATGGTACAGCTTGCTACACACGTAGGCTAGATGGTACAGTAACCTGTAGAGCATGTTACTGTGCTGGATCCTGTAGGTGACTAGGACACAGTGGTAAGTATTTATGTATCTAAACACATCTAAACATAGGAAAGGTACAGTAAACATTTAGCATTACAATCTTATGGGACCTCCCATCACGTATACAGTCTGTTGTTGATCAGAACTTGTTACACGATGGTATTCCATCTCTCTCTCTCCCTCCGTGTCTCTCCCCTCTTCTTTCCATACCCTTTCCCCATTCCCTCTCTCTTTTCTTCCCTCCGTCTCCATTCGAGTGTTGCTATAGAAATTATTTCATTATCTTCAAAGGCAACTGAATCTGTCTGTCCTATAGGATTGGAGGGCCTAAATGAATAGGATACCTACATCATTGATAAAGACCGTCTCTTCTTTTGGAGACCCTCAGTGCAGTTTGAATGGTGACACGCAATGATGGTGTCAGTGCGGGCCTGGACAGAGGGGCAGGGGCTACACACCCACTGGCAATCCTGGTTCAGGGCAGAGCCAGCCACGGTTGGACCTGGCCTCACTGGTGAAGGGTGATTTCTAACACTGTGGGACAAGAGATGTTCAACTGGAAACTTCAGCTAACTCTCAATTAAGAACTCTCCCGAAACCTGGTCTTGGGAGTTTTAGAAAAAGTGAAAGCAGAAATCAGAGATAATAGTGAACACCAGGGTTTAGCAAACAAACCAGGACGCAAACTAAGAAGTTACAACATTCCTGCCAGGACTCTGGCCACATTGTTAAATGCTGTCATTTATCACAGTAACGTCCAGGTGCTATACAATTGCCCTAGAAAAGCACAGCTCTCTGCCCTACCAGAGGGACTGAGTCTGGATGGATTCTGCCGTTTTAACGCGAGGCAGTGTGGGTTATGTTTTATGGAAGAAAATCTCTCTTGTTATTGCTTCTCCCCCAGGATGGAGAAGAGATTGCCCTAACCCCTTTTAAAATTTGTCCAGGAGCAGCATTTTCCAGTGGTGTTTTGTCTTTATGGAAGTCAGGGTTAAAACCCTGACCTGTACTCTTGTTACCATGGTAACCGCTCTTTTAAGAAAAAAAAATGTATAATAATCTGAAAGTGCTCTTAGACAATGTTTCTACAAGAGTACCCTTCACATTTGAAAATGTGACTTTTTGCTCTTAGAATTTTTCAGAAAGTATTTTTTAAAACGACCCAAGAAAGGAGCGGATCTACAAATCTGAGCTCCAGATGTGCCAGTTGGGCAAATGTCCAGTCCGTGTGTGCAGATTATCTAACTCTCCGGTTGGTAACTTCTTGTTTCCATTGCTTATCTGCTGTCTTGACCTTTTGTTTGAGAACGAAAGGAAATTTACTGTGATGTCTCTTATTTAAATACTCAAATTCGGCGGAAGTATTCTTTTGTATTACTTTAGTCATCCCCACCCTGAACTGTTTTCCCAATATTCTTGTATAAATTATTTCATTTATTATTATTTCATTATTATTTCATTTACATTATTGTTTTATTATTTTACTTTACTTTTCTTTTTTTTGTTGTTGAGGTAGGGTCTTGTTCTGTGTCGTATGGGCTAGAGTGCAGTAGCATCGTCACAGCTCACAGCAACCTCGAACTCCTGGGCTCCAGCTGTCCGCCTGCCTCAGCCTCCTGAGTAGCTGGGACTACAGGTTCCACTATGCCTAGCTAATTTTTTTATTTTTTGTTGAGATAGAGTCTTGCTCTTGCTCAGCCTGGTTTTAAACCCCTGCAGTCCTCTTGCCTTGGCCTCCCAGGGTGCTAGGATTATAGGCATGAACCATCATGCTTGACCCTATTTATTCTTCTTTCTTACATGATGAAGAGACCACATAAGACTTGGCCTCCCTGAAGACCTCTGAGATCATATTTCTGTTTTCCTTCTCTACTCCCCTTCTTGAATGAGTGAACCTCTATGAGTCCCTCTTTCCCTTCTTCCCACTTGGTGGCCTGAGCTCATCTCTGGGGAGTTACTGATGATGCCCCTCTGACCCATTCATGGACTGTTGGGACTAGAGTTGTCCTGGACTCCACCCAGTCCTAATCACCTTCAGAGGCGACCAGGCTGGAGAGTGCAGTGGTTATGTGCTCATTGTCCCCAGGAATTTGGTGCCAGTATTGGACTGACACCCATGGACTCCAACTCCGGTAGAGCTAGCTAGCTAGCTTCCTTCCTTCCTCCCTCCCTCCTTTCCCTTTCATTCCTTCCCTTCCCTTTCCCTTCCTTTTCCTCTCCCCGCCCTTTCTTCCTTTTTTTCTTTGACAGAGTCTCTCTCTATTGCCCCAGGCTAGAGTGCTATGGCCTCATAGCTCACAGCAACCTCAAACTCTTGGGCTCAGATGATCCTCTTGCCTCAGCCTCCTGAATAGCTAGGACTATGTGCTCCCACCTTAACAGCTGACTAATTTTTCTCTTTTTAGTAGAGATAGGGTCTCATTCTTGCTCAGGCTGGTCTTGAACTTCTGAGCTCAAGCATTCCACCTGCTTTGGCCTCCCAGAGTTCTAGGATTTCAGGGGTGAGCCACTGTGCCCGGCCCATAGAGCTCTTTCTGCACATCCTGTTTCCCCACTTTCTCCTCCTTAGCTTTTGGTGCCATCAGTGTTGTGAAGAGGCGCTCCCCACCGCTCCCCCATCGCTCGCGGTTCCCTGGTTGTCCTTCTGTCTTTCCGTCTGGTCTTCTGTTCCTCGTCCAGGCGCTCTTTCTTCCTTCTCAGTGTTCTTCATGAGCTGCAGTCCTCGGCCCTCTGTTGTCCTCTGTCTGCTGTTCCTGAGGTGGCTTGTCTGTTCTTAGGATTTTGGTTCTCATCTTGCCAACGATTCCCAGACTCTTTCTAGGCTACTTGAGTGGCGCTCCAGTCCCGCCGGTCCTACCTGAGCTGCTAGGTACCTGAGATGTGGGGGAGTGGCTGTGACTGTGGTTCTTTCTGGGGTCAGGGACAGGGTTAATCTCAGCTCTGTAAGTCCCCAGGTGTGTGACTCTGGGTGAGTCACTTAATTGCTCTAAGCCTCATTTCCTCATTTGTAAAATGGAAATGATAATAGCATTTCTTCAGAGGGTTCACGGAGGATTGAGAGCTGTCTCTGAGACTGAGGGCCAGACTGTATGTCTGGAACATAGTAGACAAATGCTAGCCAGTAATGATATTTATTATCTCTAAAACTAAATTTAAGAGCCTTCCTGAGCCAGTTCTTCTGACCCTGGTGCTGGTTTTTCAGTCCAGCTTCCCTGTCGCATCAATGTTACCAGTACCATCCGTCTTGGAAGATTTAAGCCACCTTGGATTTACCCATCCCCTTTAAACCCTGTATTTGGCCAAACCTATGTTTTATTGACTTCCTGTACAATTTCCCTTGAGTTTCTCTATTCCTCTCCACTTCCCCTGCAGCCTTCTTAACCAGTCTCCTGGGACTGATCCTTGAGCTTCAGGCTCTGTCGTCTAGCGTGTGAACTGCTTCATAAAACTAGTCTTCTCAAAATAATAGCAATACCTCAAAGATTCATTTATTCATTCACAGACCCGTTCAGTGAACTATTAAGAACCTACCATGTGGTAGGTAGATCCTCTGCTAGATTCTTACCCATCTTTATGTCTTCAGCATCTATTGGGGTTGAGGGAGAATAAATTTAGTGAAGCGTGACAAATAATATGACGAATATATTGACAAAGTTTTGCAGAAGAACAACAAAGGAAATGTTCATTCTATCTGGATGTAAGGGAGGGAGTCTCAGAAGAAAGATCTTAAAAGTCAGATAGATGTTGCTGGGCCAAGGATGGGAAGAGCAGAAACCAGATGTGGTGGAAAGTTCTCCATTAACCCAGGGTGGCTGGTATATAGACCGACCCCTGCCTTTTGCCTGTTTTTTTTTTTGATACATGGACTCACTCTGTCTCCTAGGCTGGAGCTTCCTGGCATGGTCATAGCTCACTGCAACCTCAAACTCCCAGATTTAAGTGATCATTTTGACTCTGGGACAACAGGCATGTGCCTCCATGCCTGGCTAATTTTTGTTTTTTTTTTTTTGTAGCAATAAGGTCTGGCTATATTGCTCATGCTGGTCTCAAACTTCTGACCTGGAATAGTCCTCCCATTTTGGCCTTCACCAAAGTGCTGGGATTATACACGTGAGCCACCATCCTTTCTTGCTGCCTGTTTTTTAAAATACAGCTTTATTGAGATAGAGTTTACATACAGGCAGTCTCTGGGTCACAAATGAGATGGGTTCTGTAGGCTTGTTCTTAAGTTGAATTTGTATGTATGGAACAGGTGCATTTATCTATTAACTGTAATAGTCTCTGTTCATAGCTGCAAATACGAGTCGTACATTAGTCAGATGTTTGTAACTCGGGGACTGCCTGTACTATAAAGTTTATGTTTTAAAAATATACAAGTTAACTATTTTTAGTACATTTATAGAGGTATGCAACCAGTACCATAATCTAATTTTAGAAACATTTTCAGCACTCTATAAAGAAAACTTGTACCCATTAACAATCACTCTCATTCTTTGTGGGTGTCCCACTTACATCCCTGACCCCCCAGCCCCTGGCAAGTACTAATCTGCTTTCTCAATTTATCTAATTCTGGACATTCATGGAAACAGAATTGGGCAGTATGTGATCTTCTGTGTCTGGCTTCTTTCCCTTAGCAAAATGCATTTGAGGTTCTTCTGTGTTGCAGCATATATCGATAATTTCATTCCTTTTTCTTCCTGAATAGGAGTCCCTTGTATGACATTTGTTTATCCATTCATCAGTCCAATGCCAGTTTTGGTAAATAAAGTTTGTTTAATTATTATTTATGGCCATTTTCTCATAACAATGGCAGAGTTGAGTACTGTGGCAGAGACCCGCATGGCCTACAAAGCCTTAAATATTTACCATTTGGCCCTTTGGAAGAAGAGCTTGCCAACCCCTGGAATAGGGGATGGGGAAGATGGTGGAGGTGAGCGGGGGCAGCAGATGAGACCTCAGAGGCCACACATGTTAGGAGTTGGACTTGATCTTTCCATCAGTGGGTGGTATGTGAGGCCCTGCATCTGAATCCTTGGATGCAGATTCCTGGGCCTGCCCCTGGCTTATCAGCTGAATTAGTTGCCTCACTCTTTTATTCTTAATCCCACCTGGACTTCTTAAGTCTCCCAAGTCCTTGCCAAGCTAGAAGCCCATGCATAGGTCTTAACGCTTCCTCAAACCCCTTCCTCATTCCTTTACCCTCCTCCGAGTCCCTCTTTTCTAAACATTGCTCTGAATCCTCTACTTCTCCCCACCACAGCCTGCACCTCCCAGAGTATGGAGTTATATATTTTCGTGTATTATTTTCTGCTGAATCACTTACGTTAATCCTGCGCATACAGCTGGCGAGTGGACTTCTTAAGGGCAGGAACTAGGTCTTGGCCTCTCCTGCACTATGCAGATTGGATTCTTGCATGGTGCCGTGCATGTTTTTTACATTATCACTGTAAGTCTTCTTAAAGTACGCTCCTTCTCCACAGTCCGTCTTTATTTGATTTGCATTCTATCAGTGGACTTGGTGCTTGGGCCCCAGACACCTTTTAACCACTAGAGCAAAGCACGTGTCCTCCATTTTACATACTGCTTTGCTGTCTTTTTTCCTAATTAAATCTTTAATTAATCTTTAAACTCTGCAGCTTTCTGTTTCCTAGCCCATTTCGAAATTTTTGCCACATTCTTCTTTACTCTTAGGGGTTTTTGTCATCTGCTAGTAAACTGGTTAGTCCTTTCCCTCAGCTGGGTAAAAAGCTATAAATGGTTTTTGACTCCGTGCTGCTCCCTTGGGTGGCTCATCTGATGTGAGCTGGGTTTGAAGCTGAACGGTTGAGGATGATCTGTCCTCATGATGTAGGGGATGACTCCCAGCCAATTCTTAATATTGCTGGAATTAATTAACTTTGATTCCTCCCATTGAAAGCCGGCATTTTACTCAACCAGGCATTATTAAATACCTTATAACTTAATTTTTTAAAATTTTGTTTGCTTGCTCCGTGAGTACTTAAAATATCCCTGCCTGTATAGTAATTTGTTCCCTGTTTAATGTGGCTTTTTCCTTTGTTTACTCTGGACTCAAGTCTTTGTAGCTTGTTTTCTAAGTCAGCTCAAAAGTTGCTGGTCATTGGATTTGGCAGCCTTCAAGCTTTACCCACCAGAACCCTACAGGAAGTGTGTGTCGGCCAGAAGAGTCTGTTTATTTAGAGCATGGTGTCCAGCAGAAGCAGTCCATTTACGATGGTCTGGCCTTAAAGACACAGGAATCTGAATCTGTGTTTGGGAGACCTGCTGTGTTGGCTTCCATGGCAGTTGTGCGCTCTTTCCTTTCCAGCCCGCCTGGGCACCTGAGCTAGACTGTTGGCTAATTGAAATAATCCTTTTCCCTGAGCTCCCCTTGGCTTTGTCTGAAGGGCAAAACCATCAAGGCCCAGTGTGTTAGATAGGTAGGGTTTGAGTCCAAAACACCTTACAATGATGCTTTGTATTCATGGCATTTTCCACCTGAACCACACAGACTTTCAGCTGTATCTACAATTTTGACTTCTCCTGGAGGACGGGTTGCAAATTGCAGGCATGATTTGTCTTTGGAAGGTAGACCAGATTTGATGTTACTGGTTCTAACGTGAGCCAGGGACAGAGCCAGCTTGAGGATCTAGTGTTACTGCCTTAGCCTAACTCCTGTCTGCGGTTCAGGATCACGTCACACACATTAAAGCTGAGTCTCTGTGTTGTTACATGTGTACGTGCCTCTGATTCTTTTTGAATTTGCAGCAGCAAGTTGGTGATTTCACTGTGCTTGGCCCTGGGCTTGCTAAAACTCATTACCTGTCTGCTAGTTTTAAGGGGAGCAGCAGTGATGTCCTTTTAGGAGGTGGCTCCCCACCCCCTTAAGTGTGTTCTCACTACCAGTGACATGAGCGCATACTGAGGTGCTGTGCAGGAGAGGAGCAAAGAAGTCCGGTAACTGCCAAGAGGGTTGAAAAATCAAAGGTAGAGAAAAATGAGCTCATCATACTTCTCAGCTGTGGCCGTGCTCCCAGGGTCTTCTAATAGCCCAGAGTTGGGTTTTTTGTGAGATCTGCCCCAGCATAGTTTCTGAAGAGCATTAACTTTCTTGAAGTCCTATGTAAATCTCCCACTTAATGAACTTAAAAACAATACTTTACCCATCCCACTCCTATTCCTCTCAACCTCACAGAGATAGTTTTGTAAGCAATGCTTTCTTGGGAAGCAGCTTTCTGAAGGTAAAGCAGAAGGCTGGAGTCCCAGGGAGCCAGAGGTCTATCGGGACACTGAAGTCCCAGGGAGCCGGGGGTCTATCGGGACACTGAAGTCCCAGGGAGCCAGGGGTGTATGGGGACGCTGGAGTCCCAGGGAGCCAGGGGTGTATGGGGACGCTGGAGTCCCAGGGAGCCAGGGGTGTATGGGGACGCTGGAGTCCCAGGGAGCCAGGGGTCTATCGGGACACTGAAGTCCCAGGGAGCCAGGGGTGTATGGGGACGCTGGAGTCCCAGGGAGCCAGGGGTGTATGGGGACACTGGAGTCCCAGGGAGCCAGAGGTCTGTCAGGACATGTGTGCTTCAATGTGAGGCATGCAGGATTTGGTTGTCTCCGTTGCCTGCCATGCCCAGTCTTAAGTTTGGAGCCTTTCAAAGTCAAAGGCAACCAAAGAGCTTAGTGTCCAATCACGATTATTTTGCCTCAAAAGTCCTCTAACTCCAGAGGACTTTGGAGGGCTGATCCCTCTCCTTATATTCCACACACCCACTAGATTTTCATCTAGTGCATTTAACCCGGGCCGAGCCTCTCCTCCGCCCCGCGCTCCCGGGGCCCAGCCCCCTGCCCGGCTTGGGTGCGGCTTTTGTCGCTGTCGGGTGGTTGTCAGCACGCGCCCCTGTTTATTTTTTGTTTCCTGCTGTCATAAGGTTTGAAGATTTCACTCTTTTTTCCTTATCGTCACTGGTTGTTAAGATAGTGAGAACCAAAATGAAATGGTAATGTTACCATTGTGAACAAGTATTTTTCTGAAAGACTCTTTCTTGTTCGTTTTTAATACTGTTAAGATCTAATTCCCAGTATTTTACTTGGAAGCCATTCAGATTTCCCAAATCATAAAATCTTTCAAAGCCTCCTCCAAGTTACTTTTTCTTGAGTCAGTTCTTCTATTTGCATTAAAAAAAGACCAACTATTTTCCAAATATGAAAATGACCTCTGTTTATTAAAGAGCAGAGGGATAGGGACCCTTGACTTGCTGTAAGGTTTTTTAAATGTGTTCTGGAGCAATGTACAAGGTCAGGTTTCACTCCCGTTTTGCCACATGTTCTTACGTTTCCTCAGCACTTTTCCTGGCTTGGTGCTATTGCTGGGTATATGTCCTACATGTGTTTCCTATTTTTTATGACTCATACTTAATGGCACTCATAAAGATTTATTCTTTATCTCGACTCTGAGTAATGAGCCCGTTTGCACATTTCCAGCAGAGTTGTGGGTTGGGGATTTTGCATTTAATTCTGCAGGAGAGGCCTGGGAGGCACAGTGCAGGAAGCAGGACCTGCTTGTCCATGGGTACGACTCCCTCCTCCTTGAGGGAACAGTCCACCAGGATTTTGTGAATTTGCTAATTTCTGTTTCCAGGTTTTTCTCTCCCTTTGCCCTTCTTAGCTGCCTGTGAGTAAGACCACAAAAGTGTGAACTAGACGAAACAAATGCTCTCCTCCTTTCCCTGCTGGTCACTGTGGTAAAGGGTTTGGTGGAGGAAGAAATGGAAATAATTAACTGAAACTATGTTTGTATTACCTGCGGCAACAAACTCATGCAGGGGGGTCAAATTAACATTCAGACCCAAGGGACTGTTCAGACCCCTTGTCCATAGATGGCTTCATTCTAGTAAAAGGATATAGATGAAAATGACAACTAGAAGCAGAGCAGCAAGGCCTTCCTCTGCTGGGTGCCTAGCGGCCATGGACACATCAGTTCATAGAGCCCCCAGTGCTCTCCAGTTGATGGCTCAGATGCCAGGAGGCGAGGGGTGTGTGTGTAATAGTCTAGTTTAAAAGCCTCATGTCCTTGTTGGAACTAGTAGGTAACTATGCTGTATAACCCAGTAGTTTCCATGGTGCCCACTCTGTAAACATGCCCAGATAATAAGAGTCCCTGTTCTCAGGGAAGCCCTCAAATATCACTTCCTATCAGATAGTTTTTAATTTTTTCAGTCCCAGTAAGCAAGTTGCCTTGTATTATTATTGACCCGTGCTCTTACCAGATTACCAGGTTATAGAATTGAGGCACTTAATGGAAGATCAAATTCTCATATAAAAGAGGGAATAGTTTTTGCTACTCTTTAGCCACAGCTGTGGATTTTATTATTCTTATTTGTGGTATTCCTGGATGTGATAGGCTAAATAATGGTTTTTGAAAATAGGTCCATGTCTTAACCCTCAAGACCTGTGAATGTCATCTTAGAAAAAGTCTCTGCAGATGTGATTAAATCAAGAATCTGAGATGGAGCCATTATCTTGGATTATCTAGTGGTGCTTAATGCAATTGCATGTTTGATGACGTAGACAAAAGAGCAGAAAATAGTGACCACGGAGGAAGAGATGAGAGGGATGGAGCCGCAAGCCCAGGACTGCCCACAGCTATGAGCAGCTGGAGGAGGCCAGGAACAGACTCACCCCCAGGGCCTTTGGAGGGCGTGTGGCTCTGCTGATGCCTTGGTTTTGGCCCAGCAGTAATGATTTAAGATTTTTTGGCCTCTAGAACTGTGAGGAACTATGAGAATAGATATCTGTTATTTTATGTCACCAGTGTTTGGTGACTTTTTACGGTGGCATGGGAATCAAATATGCTTTCTGTCTCACCTTAGTTTGAGCTCTGTGCAGCTTTCTGGTGCTCAATTTGTTTACTGCTCCAACTCCCCATCTCTGTAGAGGACACTACCATCTGGTTGTCGAGACCAAAGTCTTTGGCATTATCTATGATGTCCCGTGTTTCCGAAGAATATTATATCTAATCCAGTTTGTTCTAAGAATATATTTTGAATCTTCCTACCTTTGACCACCACCTTTGGTCTGAGCCACCATCACACTTTTGCCTGAGATGCAGTGGCCCCCTGGCCCATCCCTCTTGAGAGTGCGGGATCTGGATTTGAGCACCTGTGTTGGAAGCCCAGCTCCCCTGTTTCTGAGCTGTGTGACTCTGGGCAGGTTAGTTGATGTCACCTCTCCCTCATGTGGATATAATAATTGTATTAATGTCTACTTCATAGGGTTGCTGTGACAATTAAAATGTAACAAGTGCTTGGAGCAGGGTATAGAATATAATCAGGACTCAGTGAACATCAGCTGCTATCAGTGGTCATAAGATCTGTGTCTTTACATAGCAGCCATCCTGATCCCTTTTAAGAACTCCAGTCCTGTCACGAAGTTCACCAGCTCAGCTCCATGCAGTGGTTTCTTATTACATTAGAATAAAATCCCCAGTCCCTGCCAGAGCCCTCACTGACTTTCGTGTCTCTCCTGCCACTCTGACCGTTGCTGACTGCAGTGGCTGGCCCTATGTCTTGCCTCCCATCCTTGGCACAGGCTCTTGGTGTTGCCTGGAGCCTTCTCCCAGTTACTCATGGGCAAATTCCCTTACTTTGCCTGGTCCCTGCTGTGATCTTACCTCTGCAGAGAAGCCTGTTGACCACCCCATGTAAAATAAACTCCCACACACTGTCTCCAGGACTTGTTTTAAAAACTAACTAACTCAGACCAGGGCAGTGCCTGTGGCTCAGTGAGTAGGGCGCCGGCCCCTTATACCAAGGGTGGTGGGTTCAAACCAGCCCCGGCCAAACTGCAACAAAAACATAGCCGGGCGTTGTGGTGGGCGCCTGTAGTCCCAGCTACTTGGGAGGCTGAGGCAAGAGAATTGCCTAAACCCAGGAGTTGGAGGTTGCTGTGAGCTGTGATGCCATGGTACTCTACCGAGGGTGATAAAGTGAGACTGTCTCTAAAAACAAACAAACAAACAAACAAAACTAACTCAGACCATCAGCTGATGTTCATTTATTTTGAAGCTAACTCAGACCATCAGCTGATGTTCATTTATTTTGAAGCATGTTTATTGAAAGTCTCTTCCACTAGAACAGCGTGGGTGTTCAACCTACAATGTCTCAACCTATGAGTTGCAACCCACAGGAACTGTATTAAAGGGTTGCGGCATTAAGAAGGTTGAGAACCACTGCACTAGACTATCCACGAGGATATTTTGTTCACTGCTGTCTCCAGCAATTAGAATGGTGTCCAGCACATAGTAAGCACTCAGCAAACATTCATTAAATAAATGTTTGAATGAACAAATGAATATATAGTTGAGCTTTCATGAGTAGGTGAAATCTGGAAAGTTTGTATTTTGAAATTTTTCATATTTTTTTAAAGATCTGATTATTGATATTAGTATGTATAGTTTAGGCATAAAGTAGCATTTCTTTAAGTTTCAAGGTGTAGAAGACAACACTGGATTGACTCACAATCCTGATTAATCCATCTGTCATGATCTTTTTTGTTTAAACTTGAGTATGTAGACCCATGTGTGTCTTAATTTCCTTTTTGTCAATATAAGCAAGTTAGGAAGATTGAGTTCAAATATTTCTCTCAATGCTATTTTTTGAGTCTACATTGGAAATTAGGGGTATATTTTTAATTCAGTTATTCCAACCCTTCATATGAAAAAGAGTGTAATTTGCATTTAGTAATAAAGGCCAATTGAAAATTAGAGGCTAGATATGGTAGTTTACTCTTATAATCCTAGCACTTTGGGAGGCAGAGACCAGGAGGATTTCTTGAGGCCAGGAGGTTGAGACCAGCATGGATAACTTAGCAAAATCCTCTCTACAAAAAAATAAAAAATTATTTGGGCATGGTGGTGCATGCCTCTAGTCCCAGCTACTCGGGTGGCTGAGATGGGAGGATCACTTGAGCCCATGAATTAGAGGCTGCAGTGAGCTATGGTTGCACCATTGGCCTCTAGCCTGAGTGCCAGAGCACAACCCTATCTCAAAAAAAGAAATTATTTCTAGAATTGTTAAACTAGAAATTATCAATAAGAAACCCTCAGCATATGGTGGGTAATCCGGAACCACCTAATAATTGAAATATAAACTATGGGTGTCTGACGTCATCTTATGTGTTTTTTAAAAACCTGGATTAAGTAGGATTTACAGATCTGGGGGCAAATCTGGCTCTCGAAGCTTGGGAAAATGGTCTGAGTGTCATTGCTTAGATCTTACTGCCTTACACAGTAAAAATTTCATGATTTTTCCAGAGCTCTACTGTTTCATCAGGACAGAAATACACACAAGACTCTTTCTTTCTCTCTTTTATTTATTGAAATATAGAAGATTAGAGGAACTAATCATTTCAGTTTGCTGAGCAGAGGCCTCTCCCCACGTAAATGAGAACCATGCGCTTGGACAGCCAGCAGCCTCCATGAACTGGGCACCAGTGCAAAGCATTGTGGGAGTAAGGAAGGCAGCATCTCATACGGTCCACTGTGCGTCCAAGGACAAGAGCAGCACCTGTAAACAGAAAGGACAGAGGCATAGAAACATTGCGCTGCCCTCAACACATGTGACAGAAACCCAACCAAACAGCCTTAACCAACTGCAGCTGGGCTGAGATAAACACGCTAGTGCTAAGTAATCAGGCATGTTGGACGGAGGGGGCTGAGGGAGGCATGTGGCAGAAGTAATTGGAGCCAGGTGTGCTAGCCTGGCACTGCTCTTTGGAGGTGAGAATTTGGAGAGGTTTGAAATAGGGATGTGGTTTGGCAGAGAGCTGGAAGGAGAATTTTCCAAGACTAGGGGAGGAGACTAGTAAATAAAATCGAACCTAGTATGAAATATGTTGAGGACAGCCAGTGCCTTGGCAGGCATAAGAGCTTGTGTTTGATGGTTTTGCCTGTTGGTGTTTATGCTGGAGAAGGGGTGTTCATCTGCTCCACTGCTGGTCTTCAAAGCAAGAGAATTGCTAAAATCTTTAACACTGAAGAGCCAATTTAGGTAGGCCTCTAAAGAAAAATATTCATCCTACACTTCTCAGTTACAGATGGGAAGAAACCTCCAGCTTTACCTGTCAGTCTGGTATCATCAGCTGCCTTAGAAGTAGTTCATGGCTCTAGCATTTCCTTTCTTTGGAAAGCATACACCATCAAGCCCAGGTGATTGAGTTTCTGTTCAGAGATTTGGGGTCCCATCAGAGCAGATGTGGTATTGGTGTCAGGTGTGGGATGAATGTGGTTTTTCTCAGGACCATTCTTTGTTGGATTCAGAAGTGGTCCCAGATTGCAATGAAATTTGGAGAGTGAGTCCTCAGCCTGTCCAGGTTAGCAGAGCTTGAGCAGGAATAACTGGTGAAGAGGTGGGGAAGATGATTGAACTGGTGCTGCCCACGCTGTATCTTTCAGGCCTGGTCTTTAATGAGCTCTAAATCCCAAAGGTGAAGCAAAGGCTGACAGATTGTGGAAAAACCATTAGTTCTTCATTAGGAAGCCAAGTGCTTGCTCGGAGGGCCATGTATGCAGCTGTCATCAATTTGTCATCCTGCTTCCAAATCCAGAGACCTGTAGGCAGGAGGTAATGGCATCACACTGATCAGAGTCAAAGTGCAAACACTGGTAAGCTTCTTTACAGAGAATTACAAAATCCAGCGTTTTACTCGGGCTTCTCAACACCCCTGCAGGTGTTATACAGGTTTGGAAATTGAGGCTGAGAGAGGTTAAATATTCTACCCAAGTTCATGAGCTAGGAGGTAATTGGTAGAACCCAAGCTTGAATTCACAGCCCCCTTCCTATAGGTGGAGTTGACATTGCAGCATGAGTGGCTGTGGGCAGGGTGGGCTTTCCCGCGGTGTAATTCAATCATTAAATCATTCTTTCCTAAGCACCTGTTATGTGTCAGGCCTTGCGCCAGATACTGGCAGTCCTGACACCACTAATCTTGAGAATGTTCCAAAGGTAACAAAGATACGGTCAATAGTGAGTTGCCCCCTTGTTCCTGCTCCCATTTAGATGATTTCAGCCTCGTTATTTGTTTTAAATGTGGGCTTAAATATTGCTCCCACTGTTGCTTGTTGCTTGTTGACTTAATCGTATTGGAGGTAAGTCTTAGAGCTGCGATATAACAACCATCTGGTAAGAATTAAATGTGAATAGCTGGGTTGTCATCTATAGGTTAGGAGCTTAGAAAGAGGACAGGTTGGGGCGCCCTGTAATTAATACTAGCTCTGTTCTATACAAACAATTCTCTTTACTGGATTATCTGTGCCAAAATATTACTAAATCGCTTGGGAACAGGTTAGTGTTTTGCCCGTTAGTGAAAAAAGACCATGGAGTTGAATTGGAATCTTGGGAAATGTTTCAATAAAACAATGTATTGTTCACCTGCCCCAAAATTCAGTGCTGCAAAGCTCCTGCTGACAGAATCAGGTGAACTTTGAGATAGATTCTGTTTTGATCTTGAATTACTGCACGCCTTGTGTAGGCTGAAAGTTATTTTTGTTTTTTTGGTAATGACTTTTTATCAGAAGCGTCTAGGAGATACACTTTGGATAGAAGCTTTCTGTCTTTTTTTTCTTTTTAATTTTATAAAGATGTAAATGAAAGGACTTCCCAGCCACCGCATACGCTGGCTTATTTGCACTTTGTCTTTGACACATTAATTCATTTAATCATTCTAAAAAATATGTGTGCACTGTTTTCGGATTGGAAATAAAATGCTAAACAAGGCAAAGTTTCAGCCCTTCCTTTTGATGCTTAAATGGTTTTGAACACAGGGGAGGTACCTAGCATTCAAGTGACAACAAGAGTTAGCCGGTAGGGTGATTAAGATGTTGGGTTTATTTTTATTTTATTTTTTTTTTTTTTTTGAGATAGGGTCTCACTTTGTTGCCCAGATCTGAGGGCAAGTGGCATGATGATAGTTCACTGAAGCCTCAAACTCCTGGGCTGAAGTCATTTTCCTGTCTCAGGTAGCTGGGACTACAGGCACAATGGGGTCTTGCTGTGATGCTCAGGCTGGCATTAAATTCCTGACCTCAAGTGATCTCACCTCAGCCTCCCAAGTGCTAGGATTATAGGCCTGAGCCACCATGCCTGGCCAGGATGGGCTTCTCTGAGTGAATGATGAAAAGGAGTGAACCGTACAGAGATTGGGAGAAGAGGAGGTCAAATAAAGGATCTGCTGATGCCCAGGCCCCAAGCTTGGAAGCAGCTTGCTGCAGGCAAGAGAGGTGACCAGAGTGTCTGGGCTGGGGTTTTAGTGAGGGGGAGGACAGGAGAAGGTGAGATTGGTGGAGGAGGGGTCGGGTCATGTGGGGCTCTGCAGAGCTGTTCTTTGTATTTCTTAGATTTCTCTGTTCTTTTAAGGTAATTAAAACAGCTGGTCCTGAATTCTGAACACCTGGGGACTCCCTCTTTCCCAGTAACCGAGAATTGGTAATCTATGGGTAGAGACATGAGTAGTTCTCCTAGCAGGATACAAAGAAGCAAGATTATTAGATAGAAATTTAGGTTCCAGTCCCAAAGTTCCTATTGTGTAACTAACTCTGGAGCTTGAGCAAGTCTCTTTGGGCTTCAGTTGTCTTCTCTATAACAAACATTTGGAGTAGAATGTCTCTAAAATCTCTCTTACTAGAAGTCAGTGATTTTATTATATACAAATATTTATAGTATTTAATTTTTTTTATATTATATCCTCCTCTTTCAAGTTTTTTTTTTTAGTGTTCTTAAACCAAATCCACTCAGTAGTTCTAGTTTCACTTCCCCCCACCGATCTCTTTGTTTCTGGAGCATCCATGAAATAATTGAAAAAAAAAAAAAAAAAAGTCAGGAAGAAGCAAACACATGGGGTGAAAATGAAGGACTCGATGACTTAGCCCAGTGAGCACATGGCCTGTTGCTCTGACAGTTCCCTTCCCAGTGAGGCCATTGTGAGAAGTGAGACTCGTTCTCAGGCTAATGATGGAGGGTTTAACCAGGAGCAGCCATCGTCCAATTAAGGAGGATTTATCCCATTAAACTGGTGTTTTAAATCCCGACAGTGTGACCATGTTTGCGTTTAGTTTTTTGTTTTTTAAGCCATATGTTGATTGATTATAAACTCTGTATTTCAGTAGAAAATGGAAAAATCTAATCTTTCTGAAACTCAGTATGAATCAAACAGCGCTCATCAAAAAGTGTATCTAAAAGGAATTAGCAAAACCAATATATTCACTTATTTTAAGACTATTCTCTTGTCAGCACTCCCTTAAAGACACCATAAATTGTGATCTACCCTTAAAATTAGCTTTGAATAGTTCATTATTTATTTGGCTTCTGCCAAAGGTAAAAGACTAGAGGGCATACGTTGACCTGGAATTAAAGTTAAGGAAGGAAAAGAAACTCTCTAAAACATGTTCGCACTGGTCTGAAAAAGCAAATAAATTTATTTCAGGAATTTTTCACTTGTCTGAAGAAGAAAGGGCTTCTATTTTGTTCGCATGCATTCACTTTGGCAGGTGAAACTAAACTTTTGTTAATTGTTCCTTTTAATTGAGTACACGAATCATTTAGTATGACCTGACATGAGATTGATGAATTTGGTCACGTCAGCCCATTCTTTTTTGTGAACTGCATCTATTTCTGGGGGTCTGTCCTGGAGATTGTTGCTGACTCCATCAAATATTCAAAGAACATAGTATTTGCAGTTATAGGTGGCTGCACATATTTAGTCTAGCCTCTTCATTTATGGGGAAAGTGAAGCCCAAAGTAAAATGCTTTAGTAAAAGTGATTTTTTTTTTTTAATGAGTGATACATTGGCATCTTACACTAGGAGGAAGACAAGATGGGGAGGCACCAGTGTTTGTGGTTTATATGAAAGTTAATTGCCTGTTTCTCAGGCCAGGATAATTTATATTTTTCTCCCTGAGGGCAAACAAATGATTATTTTCTGGAAATCAGACAATCCTATTTTTGTTGTAAATTTCCTTACCAGTAGTTTACTTCCCTTTTTGAAAAGAATGATATGAGAGAGATTATGACCCCAAATTGTTTTGGATATGTACTAGAAATGCTAATAAGGGGATATTAGGTCTTATTGAGAGTTAAGAGGGCACCTATCTTAGGAAGACATTGTAGGATAGAGAGTTGTTTTCACTTTAGGGATGATAAATTAGAGGGTTACATAATGGATAAGAAGCTTACCTGTCTCATTTCTTAGAGAACTATGGATGGACTTACAGATTTTTTTTTCATAAAATCGTATAACCAGGACCAGAATTACCAGGCCCTGTGAGTTCTTGCAAGACCTGCTTAAGACTCTAACTTCATGTGCTTGATTTATTGATTGTTTATGGTTAAAATGTACCCCAAATTCATCAGGTGTTTGTTGAGGGCCCATGACCTGGGGACAAAGCCAGGGAAAAGTCTGGGAGATTTGGGGTTGAGAACTAAAGTTTAATTTTCTCACCTTGCGAGATATTCCTTGGTAATTCGGTAACATTCTAAAGCAGTGTTTTTCAATCTTTTTTATCTCACAGCACACTTGAACCGATAGTTAAACTTCTGTGGCACATTTAGATTTATGTTGGCCAATAAAAAGAGTAAAAAAAAAAAAAAAAAAAAGAATATACTTGCTGTGCTTTGAACCTCTTTTGAAAATAGTTTAATTAATGATCTTTAAAAATTTTCCAGGCACACCTAAGACACTCTCATGGCACACCAGAGTGCCGTGGCACACTATTTGAAAATCGCTGATCTAAAGTGACTCCTTATAAGATGTGGACTGGGATCCTTAACAAAATGGGATTTAAATCGCTTTTGGATCTATTAATGATATGTATTCATTATGGCAAGTCAGTCAGGTGGTTGACATATGTGTGTTTAATGAATTAATACAGTAATGAGAATAAGTAAGTGATGCTTAACATGCCAGAAGTTAACATGCCGATTATTTATCAGGAAGAGATGATCCCATCTCTGAAGAGCTAATTGTTTTATGCACTATTCTTCTTTTTTCAGGATTAGTTAAGCATGGCTTTCAAGACCCATTGTGATCTCATCCTATTCACCCTTTCAATTTTATTTTTCTCTTTATTCTTTTAAAATATTTCCTCAGTTCTATCTGAATGAAATATTCTGCAGCCCCACCCATGCTGCCTCCTCATTCCTTAGATTGGCCTGACCCTGCCCTGTTCACCCTCAGGGCCTGGCTAAAGTGCCCTGAGGTATAGTTATGTCTGTATGTCTTTTAAAAATATATATATAGAAGTAGAGAGTTTATTTGGGCTAAGTTTAAGGACGGCAACACGGGAGCACAGATTCAAGTTGCCCAGCATATATGCTCCTTGTATGGCTTGTGTTCCCATTAAACGTGAACTTCTTGTGTCTGATTCATGTTAGAAGCCTTTCATTACCTAGTGGTACTCCCCCATTTATATTATAGTGTATGCAGTATTCATGTTCTATTTGTGCCATTATTTCATATCTTTCCTTAAATCTACTCATGAAAAAACTACTTTAGCTTCATCCTGAATATCCTAAACATGAAATTATGTTTTTAATACCCATAAAATATATCTTTTATATAAAAAACTTATATAAAAATATATATAGGAATTAAAAATTCTTAGATATTGTCATACTTTGGAATGATAGACTGAGCCTTACACATGGTAACATTCAGTATTTGAGGAATGAATAATAAATGCACAAAACACATAAAATAAGAACTTCTTTTCCCTCTTAGCCACTTCGTGCTTATTAACCTGAAGATAAAACAAGGAGAAGCTACAAAGTCTAAGTAAGCCTTAGGCCAAACCATTCATTCCTGTCTCAGATGGGGTGGTGCCTGTGGCTCAAGGAGTAGGGCGCTGGCCCCATATACTGGCCATGGTGCGTTCAAGTCTGGTGCTGGCCAAAACTGCAAAAAAAAAAAAACAAAAACAAAAAACACTCAGATGGCTGAACATTACTAATTACCTCCTTGTATACTGCAAACAGCAGAGCTAGTGGGGCCTATGGAACAATAAATTTGGTAGATAGCAAACTCTCTGCCGATTTACTGAGCGTCTTACTAAAACTCCAGACATTGTGAAGGGAAATCCTCTCCCCATAAGAGATTCAGGAAGCAGCACTGTACATGGGATGCCTCCCAGAGAAAGAGGGTGTGATGAAGTATGTACTTAGCACCTAGTTCCGGCTGGATTTCTGAATGCTCCTGTTGAGGGTAGTTTAAGTTGCAGATTTCTCACTGTTGCTAGTTTTTTAGGAATGCATTGTAGACTGCCAACATAATTAAAATATGAAGATTTATTTTTTTGCATTTTTTGGCTGGGGCCAGGTTTGAACCTGCCACTTCTGGTATTTGGGGCTTGGGCCCTACTCCTTTGAGCCATAGGCGCCTCCCTAAAATATGAAGATTTTTATGTAAATTCTTGTTAATGAGAATTGTAGGTTTTTCTTACCAAATTTTCAAGGATGTTATAATGCCACTTTGAGTTCTTTAAAATAAAACACCACAAATTCTGTATATTCAAGCCATAGTTAACATAGTAATTAAATTAATCATACTAATAAAAACTAAGGGCTTTTTAAAATTCATGAAGAAATTTCTAGGATGTTTGTTTATTTCAAAACAGGGTCTCACTCCGTTGTCTAGGCTAGAGTACAGTGGCACCATCATAGCTCACCGCAGACTCAAAATCCTGGGCTCAAGTGATCCTCCTGCCTCAGTCTCCAAAGTAGCTAGGACTACAGGTACATACCACCACACTTGGCTAAGTAAAAAAAAAAATTTTTACAGTAGCCTTTTATTTTTAATACTTATGTCATGAATGCACAGGGAAGAGATTCCAGCAGATTGGGAGGCCCCTTGCCATTGAA
This sequence comes from Nycticebus coucang, assembly GCF_027406575.1. Lineage (NCBI taxonomy): Eukaryota > Metazoa > Chordata > Mammalia > Primates > Lorisidae > Nycticebus > Nycticebus coucang. The sequence continues at coordinate 22,831,657 of NC_069784.1, read as the reverse complement.
TGTGACAAAGCTTGCTATGCCTATTATGCCGTGAACTCATGGGGGAATAAATGGGTTCCAGCACCTAATATTATGGTTCCATTGGCTCTCTTGGTTCTCCTGTGTGCTATGCTGTACGCCTGTTATGCCATTAAAGAATGAGTCCATGAGCTCAGGAGCCTTTCCATTGGTTCTCACAAAGTGTGCTTATCTGGGCGGAGCAGGCTGGCGCTTCAGTTGAACCCAGGTAGTTTTCTCTTTGGCTTCCTTCTTTTTTGATCATTTTCCTTCACGAGTTTCAGGAAGCTATCTCAGCAATTAGAGTGCTTAATAGGCTCAATGGGAACATTAATCCTCTTAGCAAGAATCTTGCCCTTAACTTGTTTATGTACAAACAACATACTGGGTAACATCGTAGACTTCCAGTTTTGCAGGGTAACATTTGTGTGGCATGCCTTTTTAAACAGTACCCATTCCCCTGATATCTACAGTATCACCTTTCCTGTAGATTTGCACATATGGGGCCAACAGCATGCTGAGTAACACTGTAGACTTCCAGTTTTGCAGGATAACAAAAAGGGTAACTTGCTTTTTTGAACAGTACCCATTCCCTTGATGTCTACAATATCACCTTTCTTGTAGATTCACATATATGTGGCCAAAGGAACAGCACCATGTTTTCTAAAAGACCTAGAGAACATGTATCAGGTGCCTCTCCTCTTTCCCTTTGTGTTTGTCATTTTGGTGAATTACTAGCGTCTCTGGGTGAAAGGAAGGGCAAAAACACTTTTTTAGATGGGGTCTTGCTATCTTGCCCAGGCTGGTCTGGAACTTCTGGACTCCAGATCCTCTCAACTTGGTCCCCCAAAGTACTGAGATTACAGGCATGAACTACTGCCCCCAGCCTGAAATTTCTGTTTTATGCTGCTGTACTTTACAGGTGTTGCTTCTATAGAGTGTAGGAATAGTACACTGTAGTTTCTTACTATTTAAACTGTAGTATGGATTTAGGGTAGCAGATCAGACTATTTCTCATGAAGTATTTAATAAGGTTTAGAGAATTCTCTTATTTATAAGAATTAGTTCAGGTAAAGTCAGCATGAATAAAGTCTATTTAGAGTTTATCCGAAAGGTCACTGCTTTTTTTTTTTTTATTCAAGGTTGAGATGGACAGCTGTTCTAGCTTGGGCAGGGTAACTTGATCTAATGGCATACATTTTACCCTGGTCTGCTCGGAGAGCAAATTTGAAATGGTTGTTTTGGAAAATGTTCTATGAATTTCTCCTCAGACCTTCACACCCAAGCCGGCCATTCTACCTGGCACATCCTTGGCACTTGACGCGTATCTTCCATGACAGAGCTCCGATGCTGTGACTTGATGCCTTGAAATCTGCACAACACAATGGTGCCTGAGGAGCAGTGTTTACTTTGATCATTTTTCAACTTCTGTGCCCCAGCCTTTTCACGGAGTACAAATTGCTTTACCAGAGTTATGGTGCTGAAGCCCACGAACTGTTTTTGTAGTCGGGTTGCTGTGGTGATTCTTAGCCTTCCATGAAACTCCCATCTCCAGGGAAACAGAACCCTTTGCAGCTGTCTCACCCTTTTTGGTTTTGTATCTGGTGCAGGTCTTCAGTGAGCTTGTTCAAACCCCAGAATGGTGGGTTTGTGTCAGGGTAAGCAAATACACGCAAACAGAGCATCTCATTCAGGACATGTTGTATTTAAAAACAAACAGCTTCCTTATGGTCCACCACCCCCACCCCCAAATCATGTGGGGCCTGTGAAGTACGTCCAAGTCTGGCTGAAGCCAGAGTGCAGTGAGCACGGAGGTGTTGGTGGTGGTCATGATAATGAGATGAGTAAGAGCTCTGGCATGGAGACTGAGCCGGTGGATGGAGTTGCCAGGTGGGGAAGAAAGAGAGTGGTGGGGAAGGGGGAGCTTAACGGGGCTTGTGTGTGCCCAGAGAGGAGAATTTGGTTTAGGAAGAGGACGTGGGCCAAGTCCAAGGATGCCAGTAGTTTGGTATTTGGAGGACTCTGAGGAAAGCTCTTTTGACTTTAAATCCTCTTTTGAGGATCATATAGACAAGAGCTGCTTTCCATAGGAACCAAGGCAATGGAGAAAAATAGCTGTGGTTTTAGAGGGCAGAATAATAACTAACACTTAGCGAGCACTTGCTGTGTGCCAAACACTGTTCTGTTTTATGCAAGTGGCAGATTTAACCCCTCGACATCTGATGTGATAGGTACAACTATTATCCTCGTGTGACATTTGATGAAACTTGTGCCTGTAGAGTCTTAGTGGACTCAAGGACCAAGGCTGCTAAATGAAAGCTCAATCCCAACCCAGAGTCCAGCGCTGATTCACTGATCTTAACCACTAGGTCACACTGCCTGTAATATAGAAAGGAAGGCAGAGTGACCTGAAGGGTTGGGTTACCAGAGATGCCCGCCAACTTGGGAGAAAACAAAGATCCTGGAAGAGATGAAATGGAGCTTTAAAATGTGTGTGTTGATGCCTTTGTTCATTCATTGACTCATCATTAAATATTTATATAGTTTTTAGTGGCAGATACTGGACTAGGTTCTAAGGCAATAAAAAGACAAGTCCCAACCCTTCCTCTGAGATGGTTTCTGTGTCCAAAGTGAACCTAATACAAGGCAGCAGATGCTACCAGATGCTGTAAGAGAGGGATCAGCAGGGCTTAGGTCAGGAGTGTCTGCCAGAAAGACCTTCCTCCTGGGAACGCTGATGACACAAAGCAACCGTCCACGGTGAGTGGGAAATTAATAGAAGCGGAAACAAAAATCACATAGTTTTGCTACTTGCTAACTCTGGTTAGAAATTTGCGTAAGGATGTGGAAGCTGATGGCTGGATTGTGCAGGTGACTTTGACTCCCTTGGGTTCCTCTCTGTCCAAACAAGGGTGTTTTAGAACATTGTTCATCTGTAAAGATCTGGAAATGTAACTCTTTATCATCGTTTTTTTGAGAGAATAGTAAAATTTTCCTCATACGTTGGAGCTCACAAAGGATTCTATTTATAGTAAAAATAAATTATTTAACCTCAACGATCCTGTGTGACTGGTCTTTTTAAGGTTCAGAGAGACTTTATTTAATATTTTATAAGGAGTGATGGCTTTTTTGAAGCAAGTTTTAATTTTGGAGTCTGGACTTACAAGCCAGAGGCAGCAACAAACTCACATATTCCCAGACATGGACAGACGTGACTTGAACTTACCAAGACAATATTCTGAAGTCTTTACGAAATTCTGAAGAAGTGTCATCACTTCCCTAAGGGATTTCTGCCATTTTCTTTTGACATATTGTTCTCAAGAAATACATGTGCTTACCTTATATGTGGATTTTTTTTTTTTTTTTTTTTTTTTTTTGTAGAGACAGAGTCTCACTTTATGGCCCTTGGTAGAGTGCCATGGCATCACACAGCTCACAGCAACCTCCAAATCCTGGGCGTAAGCAATTCTCTTGCCTCAGCCTCCCGAGTAGCTGGGACTACAGGCACCCGCCACAACGCCCAGCTATTTTTTGGTTGCAGTTCAGCCGGGGCCGGGTTTGAACCCGCCACCCTTGGTATATGGGGCCGGCGCCTTACTGACTGAGCCACAGGCGCCGCCCTATATGTGGATTTTTAAAAAGAAATTTAGGGAACATCTTTAGAGAAGAAATCATAGTAAATAAGTGGAGAGATTCTGAAAAGTCTTAAGAAATATTCAGTAGTGAAGTCATGGAATCACTGGACTCTAGGGTCAGAGGGCTTTGTGGTCATTTAGTCTAGCTTGTCCTTAGTTTGCGAATTTTTTCCTAAAGTATCTCTGACAAGTGGTCATCCATCTGATCCAAGCAACTTAGAAAATTGGGAAGGCGTAGGAAAAACAAGATCATTTATCATGGTGACAGATTTTTGCCTGTTTCCTAATAGAAGTTTGGGTCCTGTTTGTCTTGTTTGGGAGCTACATCTCGGCTCAAACTGCTATTGCCCCCACCCCACCCCCCACCCCATTCCTGTCATCCTTTTCTCTGTGGATACCCAGAATCTGCCAGTGTTTAACCATCTTTTCCTGTACCTTCCCTCTGGAAAGAGGGAAGCTGCAAACTGGGAAAAGATAAGCTGCATCTCACTTATCTTTCTATTACCAGTAATTGACAGGGTGCTTGGCGTACAATAGGTTCTTAACTGATGCTATTTAGATAAATGAAAAAAAAGTGCACAGGAAACGCAATTATTGTCTAAAGGTAAGTTTAGAGTGTGGTTTGGCTTTGGCTGCTTTGGAGGTGAAGTTCTGAGGATTGATGTGACCTTTCGGCCTTTTAAGATAAAATGAATTCCTTATAGTATCACCTGAAGGTCTTTTCCAGATGAGATTTTAAACACCAAACTTGGGCTGGTTCATTCTGTATAAAAGTGTGTGTGTGTGTGAGAGAGAGAGAGAGAGAAATACAGCATGAAATTTACCACTGTGATAGTTAATTTTAGGTGTCAACTGGGTTAAGTGATACCCAGATAACTGGTAAAACAATTCTGGGTTTGTCTTTGAGGGCGTTTCTGGAAGAGATTAAAATTGGAATCAGTGGACCAAATAAAAAAGATTGGCCCTCACCCAATGTGGGTGGGCACCATATTGTTCATTGAAGACCCAGACAGAACAGGCAGAGGAAAGGTGAACTTGCTTTCTGTTCTGGAGCTGGAACACTCATCTTCTGCCCTTGAACATCAGAACTCCAGGTTCTCGGGGCTTCAGACTCTGGGACGTTGTACCAGGGGCTTCCAGGTGCTCAGGCCTTCAGCCTTGTTCTGGAACTGAGAGTTATACCCTTGGCCCCTTTGGTTCTCAGGCCTTCAAAATCGGTCTGAGCTTTGCTACCAGCTTTTTTTTTTTTTGTAGAGACAGAGTCTCACTTTATGGCCCTCGGTAGAGTGCCGTGGCCTCACACAGCTCACAGCAACCTCCAACTCCTGGGCTTACGCTATTCTCTTGCCTCAGCCTCCCGAGTAGCTGGGACTACAGGCGCCCGCCACAACACCCGGCTATTTTTTGGTTGCAGTTTGGCTGGGGCCGAGTTTGAACCCGCCACCCTCTGTATATGGGGCCGGTGCCTTACCCATTGAGCCACAGGCGCCGCCCACTACCAGCTTTCTGTGTTCCACAGCCTGCAGATATTGCGTACAGTGGGACTTCTCAGCCTACGTAATCTCATCAGCCATAATAAAGCTGTATTATCTTTATATGTATCCGTATATAAGGTAGTCAGTTTTCTCTGGAGAACCCTAATACAATCATTTTAGCTGTTTTTTAAAGCATGCTGATCACTGATCTTTCTATATTCGCAATGTTGTGCAGCCATCACCACCCTCTAGTTCCAGTATATTTTCATTACCCCCAAAAGAAACTCCATGACAGTTAGCAGCGACGCCTCACCCCTCCCTTCTTCAGCCCCTACAGCTTCCAATCTGCCTCCTGTCTCTATGGATTCACTGCTTCTGGACGTTCTGTGTTAGTGTCATCACAGGCAAGTGGCCGTTTGTGTTTGGTTCTTTTTGCGTCACGTTTTCGAGGTTTGTTCGTGTCGTATCACACATCAGTACTTTATTCCTTTTTGGGTCCCCATAATACTCCAGTGAATGGATAATGTTATGTTTTTTTCTTTTATAGCACCTTTCTAAGATACACAGTTTTGTCATATCCTGAGTCAGATTTCCTTTTTCTACTTAAACGTCATGAATTTTAGTTAATTCTAAGATCTTGGTGACTTTGCAATACATATTTAAATTTACAGTCAAGGGCTGAATATTTTATAATGCAATGCCCTGCCCTTTTTTTACTTTTCCCATTGCCCTGGGTAGTGTGCTGTGGTGTCATAGCTCACAGCAACCTCCAACTCTTGAGCTTTTCTATTTTTAGTAGAAACGGAGTCTCGCTTTTGCTCAGGCTGGTCTTGAACTCATGAGCTCAAGTAATCCAAAAGCCTCGGCCTCCCCGATTGCTAGGATTACAGGCATGAGCCACAGCGCCCAGCCCCCATTTTTGTTCTTATTACTTAATGGACTTTTCAAAGTTTGAGGTGGAGCAGAGAATTATAGACTATATGAACTTTGTTAGTATTAGTTTTGCTGAAAATGAGAAGTAGAATAGTGACTGTTGACTTAATAAGCATTTAGGACTTGACTGAATTGTAAAATAGAGCTTAAGCAGTATGATTTTTGGTATCTTTTAGGACCTTCCAGAGTTTGGTTACAATTAGAAAATTCTTTTTTTTTTTTTTTTTGAGACAGAATCTCAAGCTGTCGCCCGGTAGAGTACTGTGGCATCACAGCTCACAGCAACCTCCAACTCCTGGGCTCAAGCAATTCTTTTGCCTCAGCCTCCCAAGTAGCTGGGACCACAGGCGCCTGCCACAATGCCCGGCTATCTTTTTTTTGGTTGGAGCTGTCATTGCTGTTTGGCAAGCCCAGGCTGGATTTGAACCCACCAGCTCCGGTGTATGTGGCTGGTGCCTTAGCTGCTTGAGCTGCAGGCGCCAAGCCTAGAAAATTCTTTAGAGGCGTATTATGAGAGAGTAGCTTGGCCCTTCTCCATTTGCTTGGGAAACCAAGCCTTCGTGGTACTTTTTTTTTTAGAGACAGAGTCTTAATTTGTCACCCTCAGTAGAGTGCTATGCCATCAGAGCTCACAGCAACCTCCAGCTCTTGGGCTTAGGTGATTCTCTTGCCTCAGCCTCCGGAGTAGCTGGGACCACAGGCGTCTGCCACAACGCCCAGCTATTTTTTGTTGCAGTTTGGCCGGGGTCAGGTTTGAACCCACCACCCTTGGTATATGGGGCCGACGCCCTACTCACTGAGCCACAGGTGCCACCCCTTCATGGTACTTTCAAACTCTTTAGATACAGGGGTCCAGCTTTCATGTAGCAGTTCAGTGAAATGTGTGAGTGCTTTCTGTGTTCAAGGCACTGAGTAGAATTCAGATAGTAGAAGCCAATTTCAAGTATAAGAGGTGGGACTATGTATAAAAATAAAAGTTAGGACATATTATTTTTGCATGTTAAAGCAGAGCCTCCTACTTCCCAGTGTTAACTATGGCTAACAAAACTTTTGATTATTCCTTGGAAGATAAATTATATCTTTTCTTTCTATTACTCTATCACATTCAAAAATTACCTTGTGACTTGATTTACCAAGGTTTAAATTTGCTAACTGTATATGTAGCTTTGACAAGATTATAGTATCTTTACTGCTGGGAAATGGTTGACTGGTCTAGTGTTAGTTATACAGGGTGTCTATAAAGTTCATGTGCAGTTTTAAATTGCACACTATTTTAAATTGTGTGGCCACCCTGTATAACTTGAAAGCCAAATGGTTTATGTTAGAATTTGCACTTTATTTCATTCTCAGGCAAAATCTGCTCCAAGTTCCTGCTATGACAAGTTTTTTTTTTTTGCCGTTTTTGGCCAGGGCTGGGTTTGAACCTGCCACCTCCAGCACATGGGGCTAGCGCCCTACTTCTTGAGCCACAGGCACCACCCTGACCTTCAGTTTTGAGTTACCTGTAAATGAATGTCTGCAGGGTCACTGTTCAGACTGCTCACAATTTAGGTCTTTTGCTTTTTTCCCTTTCCTTCATGTTATTAGTTAAGTAATTAAAGGATCTTTCTGGTATAGGGAAATTATAACAGATTTTGTTACCAGGTATCCTAATCTTTATTATAGCTTTGTCCCTTTCCAGTTAGAACAAATGTGTTTAACTGCTTTTAATTCTGACTCAAGAAAATAATGAAACTTACACCCTTAAATTCTGGCATTATGAAGATGTTATCCTATCTTAGACACTTATCAACCTCAACATACCAAATTCTGTGTGCTTATTTTGGCAACTTGCCCTCTGCTTTGAATGATCGTAGGTCTCACCCTGAAATCACATTGCAGGAAAACAGGCAAAGGGGCTGAAGTGTAATGTGAATGCGGGAACTGCCTCTGCTCCCTTGTATATTAGGCTGTTCTGACTTTGTCCATTGTTTGAATTAAAAGCCTTTATAAACCAGGCCTCTAAAAGATAGTGGAATATTTAGTCAAAGAAAATAATGCTTTTTCAGGAAAAATGCTCCCCAAACATAGTCTGATAACATGTTCTCCTGCCTTGGGCTTTTGGGTTAGTTCTCTTTTCTCTCTCAAGATAGGCATTGTAACAGTGAAACTGAAGTTCCTCTAAAAACATGTCTATAAAATCATAACCTGGTGGAAGAGACCAGAATACCTATAGGAGGCTGGTATGATGAACTTCAGGAGTTGACTTTATTACAGCTTTCAAAGGAAACCAGACTTCATTGAATTCTCAAGGTTTTCCTACCTGACCAGAATTGAGTTTCCTTAGAGAGTAAGTTAGCCTAGTCCACGTATCAAGTAGGAGCTCCTGGAGTTCAAGGGATGGATTAGTTTGCACCTTCTGCTGATCCCACTGCTTGTAGAAATCCAGAGGAGGGTGTGTTTCTGCAGATTGCTGGAGCCTCTGGCTAGAGCACCAGTTTTGATCTTTACAATGGGGCTAATGAGATGATTATGCAAGCAATTACTTCTGCAAAGCAATTACTTCTGATGATAGCGGTGAGTCTTAATCCAGTAGAAGAGCCACAGATCTGCCTGGTGTCTTTGCTTAAAAGCCTGGTGGTGGTTGTCGCTCCTGCTACACTGGTATTTTTATTAACAGTAGTCCAAGTGCGGTGTTTTTGAGCATCCATGTCTTGATAATGATTTCTCCAGATTTCTGTTTTCTACCCGCATATTCAGATTCCTCAGCAGATTCAAGAGAATCAAATGCCATCCTTTGACGCTGGGAACATCTTAAATCACTCCCTGAACGCCACTGTATTTTGTGTTTTTTGCTATTACAAATTTACTAACTTTAAGATGATACTTAAACAAATCATTATTGAGATCTGTGACTACATTTGGCTGGTGGAAATGATTATTCTAGTACCTAAATCGTGGGAGAATTTTGGGTTCTTGACTTACTTTGTAAGTCAGCTTCTAAAAATCACTCTGATGATTCTCTTTATTATGGAATTCTGTTTAACATAGTACTGACACATAGGCCGTCCTGGCGTCTATTGGTAAAGAAACATACAGGGCAAAATACTGGCTTACTAAGTAGGTTAAGTAGCAAAAACAAATTTCAAAACCCCTCATTAGTAAAAGATGAGAGGAAATAAATTTACCTAGTATATAGTTATATGGGGCTTTGGTTATATATTAGTGTTAGAAATTAAAGTGATTGAAATGGGCCTATTTATTAAATATAACAGGGAATATAAAAAAAGATAAAAACAAATTTCCCTCTCTCCCCACCCCGCACTTTAATCAACATGCAAATATTGAGTTCCTTTAGTTTACTTAGAATTCTAACACACTTCATTACCTGAATAAAAACCATTTAAAATTCCATGCCTCTAAAAGATAGTGGAACCTTTGGTCAAAATTTTTTGTCTTTGTTATCCGTCCATTTTGGTAGTTGGAATCTGCTTGCTTTTTTTGATTGTATTTTAAAGTTCAAATTGGCCTTTATAGTGAAGTTAATGTTCTGTTTACTATAATACTCACCCTAGCTTCCCACCCCCCACCTCAGCTTTTGGCCAGAAAGCCAGGATAACATGCTGTGTACCCATTTTTTGAGCAGCATTTCATTAATAACTTTTATTGATTCTTTCTTTTACTCATTCCTTGAGAAAACTTGTTGCCCCCTTCCTAGAGTCCAGCCCTGTCTAGGCCTAGGGGTACAGATGTGAATGGGGCTCAGTTTCTGCCCTTGGAGAATGCCCCGAGGATTTCACAGCGTGACAGAGGAACAGATTATTATGGTGCCCTGTGGAGGTAGAAACACCAGCACTGTCTGTGGGGGCAGAGCTGAGCTCTGGCTCTGCCTGAGGGATGGGGAAAAATTCCACTGGAGATTGCACAGCAGGCGGGAAGCCTGTGTCCTTGGAAACACTAGTGTGCTTCAGGCCAGAATCCCGGAAGGCTGTGTGTGTGAGTGGTATGTATAGTCATGCTGTTCACACAGCCTGTGCTTAATACTCTGACTTGCCATCAGCCACAGCCTGTGGGAGGCCCCAGGTCCCCACATCCAAGTCTGAGGTTCCCTGTCTCGTTGCCGCATCGTGTGGAGACATGGGCTACTCTGGGAAGGGCCGGCCAGGGTCTCTGGAATCCCCTTGCAGCGCTCCCAGGACTCCTTTAGGAGGTCGTGACCTGTAGTTTCATAAATATTCTTCTGTTTATAAGAGCTCTTGCCCCTCAACCCCCAACCCAAATTTAGTTCACAGGATTTTTCCAGGGCATTCAAAATATGGAGCAGAGAGGACAGACTTATTTCTGCATTGAATTATAGATTTTCATTTTAGGGTTTTTTCCCTGTCTTTTATGGTGATATTAGATTATTTTCAGAGATTCCCAGGGAATCCTGACTCATGTCCTTGTTGGGGGAAGGGGGATTCGGTTTTGAAATTGACCAACTGTGTCCTCAGCACATTAAGTAGTGTCAAGATAAAAACCACTGGGAAGGAGCTTGATATCATCAGCCACAGCAGTGTGAAGTCTTTGACCTTGATGCTTTTCTAGACCAAGGAGAATGTTCAGTTGACGGCCCAAAGTCAGGGTAGAGACATTAAAGGGTTGAGATTTCTTGAATTCAATACCATACCAACTAATTGATATACCTTTATGAATTCAGAGAAATGTAAACACTTTTTTTTTTTTTTTTGTAGAGACAGAGTCTCACTGTACCGCCCTCTCGGGTAGAGTGCCGTGGCGTCACACAGCTCACAGCAACCTCCACCTCCTGGGCTTAAGTGATTCTCTTGCCTCAGCCTCCTGAGTAGCTGGGACTACAGGCGCCCGCCACAACACCCGGCTATTTTTTGGTTGCAGTTTGGCCGGGGCTGGGTCCGAACCCGCCACCCTCGGCATATGGGGCCGGCGCCCTACTCACTGAGCCACAGGCGCCGCCCATGTAAACACTTTTTTAAAAAGGGAATTTTAAAAAGTTACAAATCCAGCCTTTTAAGAATATTTCCAAATAGTGAAAGACAAACAGTAACTAATAAAATGTCAGGTGTAGGGATTCCTCGGACTAGAATACACTTTAAACTCCACAGCAGCAGCTAACTAAATACTGTTCCCCCCTCAGCCATCACTTGCACATTGCAGATCCATCTGGGGTCAGATTTGCATTTCACGTTGCCCAAAGGTGAGTGAAGTTCGAGTTCAGCTGTGGAACCCTGGTTTCCTGGAATAGATTTGTGTTTCTTTGTCCGTCTGTGTGAAATGCCGGTGCTGGGAGACCCAGATTCAGGATATTTCCAGTTACTGCCAAGGCTGTTGCTTATCTCCCTACCTCTGAAGAGGGGACAGATGATGGCCACATAGAGACCAGCATGTGACCTTATGGGTCTTCACTGTAGGCACACTGTTGGCATTCTTATCTGTCTTGTGTAAACTGATTATTGAATCATCCATTTTTGAGCATTATTAGGTCTGGTTGTAGATAACAGGAGTCTCTCTCTGGTAGTGTTTTGGATGACTTAAGTGCTTCATGGGTCCGCAGGGGCCGTTGTAAGAATCAGAATTGTTGAAATGGAAGTTCACTGACACGTTAGCAAAATTGGACAGTTGTTAGACTGTCATGTCAGTTGTTCTGCGTACTTTGCTTTTTTGTTTAGTTTTAACCCCAGGAGTAAGGAGTCTAATTCATTAATCTTTTGAAATCTCTGTGGTAGAAATGTCTTGTATCTATACTATGAATCCCGGGGAATTCAAAGCAATTTTCATACAGCAGCTTTCTATCAAAAGAGTAGGGTTCCTTCCTTCCTGTAAGTATATAATTCATTTTCATAAGGTGATTTACAGAGTTTGAGACAATATATAGTTTTTGCCTATCAAAGATGATCCTTAGAGAACTGAAGCACCTTCACCACAACAAGGTCCAGGGAAAGCTGTCCTTGTCATTTTCTGGTAATAATGTGGCAAAAAGGTGGCTTCTAAGTGGGAGGGAGCAAGGTCGTCTCTCCACTCAGAGCATTTGTGCTCCTAGAGTTGGCCTGGACTTTGGTCAGAATTGTGTTTAGATTCTCCAGAAAAACACTCAGAAAAGATTTGCTTTGGATTGCTTTATACATCGAACATGTTTTATGCAGAGCACTGATAACCTCAGAAAACCTAGTGCAAAAGGATGTTGTAGTACAGAGTAGACCAGTTAGCTTTTCACCCTTTAGGGGAGAGGTCTGTTGTGCATGAGCAACAGTGTCACCATGCAGACGGGGTGTGGCAAATCAGGCTTACTTGCATTTTCTCCCATCAGGAAGACTGAACATTCACTACAGTTTCAGACAAGTATGAGTAGAGCAGGAGCCTTCAGCCAGGCTTCATGGACCAGCGTGTGTTCAAAGTGTGGGTTTCAAAGGGTCACTGACACCCCAGGAACTGCAGGGCAAAGTTTTTTAGTTCTGAGTTGTCAATAAGTTCTTCCTCTGAAAGGATGACATCACATTTTATTAACAGAGGTATAATTTCTAGTTTAATTAAATGGAGCAATTTTTTTTTTTTTTTTTGAGACAGAGTCTCACTATATCACCCTTGGTAGAGTGCTGTGTCGTCTCAGCTCAGAGCAACCTCAAACTCTTGGGCTTAAGTGATTCTCTTGCCTCAGCCTCCTGAGTAGCTGGGACTACAGGCGCCTGTCACAATGCTTGACTATTTTTTGGTCGCAGTTGTCATTGTTGTTTAGCAGGCCTGGGCCAGGCTTGAACCTGCCAGTCTCAGTGTATGTGGCCGGTGCCCTACTCACTGAGCTTTGGGCACCAAGCTGAAAATGGAGCAATTTTTGTTTGTATTTCCTCCTATTCTTTTTTTTTTTTTTTTTTGTAGAGACAGAGTCTCACTTTATGGCCCTCGGTAGAGTGCCGTGGCCTCACACAGCTCACAGCAACCTCCAACTCCTGGGCTTAAGCGATTCTCTTGCCTCAGCCTCCCGAGTAGCTGGGACTACAGGCGCCCGCCACAACGCTATTTCCTCCTATTCTTTTAGAATGGGTTCCTGAGCCCTTAAACCCTGGGGTTCATGGGTTCTGTAATGGATGTATTTCCTACCACAGTAAAGTTTTATGTAAGATGGGTTTTGTGTGTGTGTGTGTGTGTGTGTGTGTGTGTGTGTGATGGGGGGGAGAGAGAGAGAAGAGAGGATTATACAAAAGCGCTATGACTCCCAAAGATTTATAAAGAAGCCACCAATTTAGAGAGGACCCATTGTTGCTTTTTGGGGGATGCATCCTCTTCAGCACCAGTAGCCTTCTCAGCTCACAAGTCCTCTGCATTCAGTTCCTCATTACTTGTGAAGTCTACACATCAAGATATTACCTGTATTTTTATGCATAAACTTGATAGAGCAGTGGTTCTCGACCTGTGGGTCACGACCCACAGGAACTGTATGAAAGGGCCGCAGCCTTAGGAAGGTTGAGAACCACTGTGATAGAGGATTGAGCATCAACTCTTTAGGCTACTGTTTGGATTTCCAAGCTGGAAATCGTTGCACGTTACTAAGATCATTTCTCCGTGAGATGTTTCTTTGCTGTAGTCCGCCTCAGCTCTGATTTTTAGATTATGATTGCTGGACAGTCTAATCATGAAAAACTTCAGTGGGATGTTCTTGGGCTTGTAAATATCATCTACACTGGGCTATAATTGATCATACAGAGGATTTTTTCTTTTCTTTATTTTTTTCTCAGCCTGTGAGAAATTAGGCCATTTAGCTAGGATTTCCTTGAGATATTGTGCGTATATTCTCCTCACATTTCTGGGAGATTTTATACACCTTCATTCTTTGTTGGTTGGTTCGGTCATTCATTATCTTCCCTTCAGCAAGATTTGCTCCAATGGAGAAGTATACAAGAGGAGGGTTGCTGAGGGGTTAGGTGAGCGGGTGCTCACAGGACTCTATGTCCCTGCCAAATGATCTTTTTGAAAAAGTATTTGGTACTTTTCTTTTAATTTCCCAATCGTAGCGTGAATTCCTTTTTGCCAAATAGCTTTTGGGGCTTTGCCTGGATCCCATGTGCCAGAGTGGAGAGATTCATGTTGGCCAGACACTGTCCCATATTGAGGAGGGAGCCGTTTCCAGGAAAGCTTAGAGCTGGGGCTCCTAGAAATCATTCCTTGATTGTGTGAGCCAGCCCTTGACACGTTTGACCATCTGGAAGATTTTGGATCTGAGCACCCGTATCTGTCTCATATATCTTTTTCTTATTTCGTAAACTTTAAAAACATTTCTTATTCATTTGAGTTATATACTTATTAGTATTTTGTAATACATGTTTTAACCAAAACTCATCCATGAGCTCTAAAAAGAATTGTGTGTGATAGGATTGCAAAGAAATCATCAGAAAAAGTTCTCAAGTCAACACTGGGAGTTATGAAAAGATACATTATAATAACAATTTCTGATTAGGCCAAGCTCAGACACCTTTAACAGTTCTGCCATTTTCTTCCCTAAAATACTTCTCTGATCTGGTCACATGGCATCTTCACTCCTCACACTCACCCCCATCCCAAATATATCCTAATTCTTAGCACTATGTCTCCGCACAATGTTCTCTGAACTAGAAGCCTTTACTCTCTTTACCCAGAGTTCCTAACACAGTGCTGTGAAAGTCTACTAGGTACTTAATAAAACACACGATGACTGGGAAAGTCAAAGCTACTACTAACATCTATCTAACCTGAATAAGATCCAGCTTTTTTTTTTTTTTTTTAACTTTTCAGGTTAACATATAAATTTGTGACTTGCTATGATAAATCAGTCAATATTTATTCATGTGCACAATGTTAAGCATAGTAACACATTTTGCCTACAGTCTATTTTAAAAATTAGCATATGCACACTCAACAGGTGATAACAAGATGGTATTATATACTACAGTAGGGATTATTCCTAGAATAAAGTACTTCCGTGGCGTTGAAAAGCAGAGAACGAAGGCATTCTTTTAGCACTTACTGAATGCCTACCATGTGCCGAAGCATGGATTTGGAAAGGTAACTGACGTTTAGCATCTTGTTTATCCATGACCTGAGAGTATACTGAAATAAGTGACATTGGTCACAGGCAGTCTCTCTGCGAGAAAAAAAAAAAAAAAAGGCAGAAATATGTGAGACCAAAGTGAACCTGTAGACACTAGGAAAAATAAAGCCCTCCAGTATTTAGTGCCAAATCCCTGATGAATGTGTGGGCTCCAATCACACAGCGAGACCATTTAATCCTTACATGGATTAGGGCTGAGATGGTTATTCTCAGTATATCACTCGGTCTATATCTTTCTAGTCTAAGGCCTTTTTTGTCTTTTTTTCTCCCTTATTACTTTATGGTGACCTTTGGCAAATTCACCCTGTTTAAATGTGGATTCTTGGGGCTTACCTCGCCCTCTGTACAGAGAGCCAGTGGGAGGCAGGTTGATTTTGAAAGTGTCTAGGCAGTATTTCCTTGTATATCCTTTTGCTCTCCTGTGTTCGTGTTGACCAGTCTTGGCTCGTGCACTCCCAGAAGGTGCTCCTGAGTCTACTTTTTTCTGTCTCTGCTCATAGGTACCTTCTGGTGATGTTGATGACCACAGTGTAACCTGGAGTAGTCCTTGATCCACTGTCAAAAGTGGCCACAGTTTTCTGACCTGGCTCACGGTTTTCTTCCCTGTTTTCCTCCTCCCCGGGGCTATAGACAATCAGTTTTTATTCTGTGTGTTCTCCGTGCTTCATTGGAAAAGCCCTTCCTGCTAATAGCTGGGATGATGAAAGCGTGGGCAGCTGGCCTGGCAGCTCCTCTCTCTTAGCTTTTGGCACTTTTCTTTGGCAGAACTCAACTCAACTTTATAGAGGTTAGGGCTTACCTGGAGGAGAAGGAAGTTATTTCTCTGGAGATCCAGAGGGATGACCCACCCCCTAGGGGAGTCTGTTCTTCAATTTTAAGGTTAGTTGTTTGACTTATAGGGAAAAAGAGTCCTAAGGCAAGGTACTTTTATTCCACACTTGGCAAATTTGGGGGTGGAAAAATGTGTTCTGTTTATTTGTGTTCTTTTACTGGGAGCTAAATCATGTTTTGGTTTTGGTTGAGATTAGTGTAGTTTGAACCATATGAAATAGCCATTTTGTAGAACAGGGTCAAATATTGGCAGACTCGTCCAGTTCAGCCTAATATATCTTCTTCATAGAATCTGAACTAGCTTATTGCTTATTTCTATAAGTTGTGAAAAAGTATTCTAGGTGCTTCTCTGAGCGATTTTCATGGAAAGCCAGTGCTAAGATTTCTCTCCCCTTTATGTCGCATCCTAGGTCACTCTGCACCTGAACCCCATTTCCTCCGTACACATACACCACAAGCCTGTTGTGTTCCTTCTCAACTCCCCGCAGCCACTGGTCTGGCGTCTGAAGACAGAGAGACTTGCCACTGGAGTCTCCAGGCTTTTCTTGGTAAGCATTTCTAACTCTTTCAAAATGGTCTTTAGCAAAAGATAGAATGGCCCTGAAACTTTGCAAGGAAAGGCTTGCTTTCATTGAAACAAGACCCGAATCCAAAGAGCGTTACATTTGGAGTGTGCACGTGGTGATATTTGGCTGGCATTGATAAGCATCCACAGAACACGAACACCACCCACACGTCTTCCTCTGCAGATGGAGAGTCGGGTCTCACTTGCAGATGAGAGCAGGGCCTGTGGTCATGGTCCTGTGGCCTGAGCTTTCGTTTCAGCTCTGAGGCTGTGGCAGCAGGAGCACTATAAATATTGTCAATAGCAACCGGGTGTGTGGTCTCTGACCACAAAAAAATACGCACGAGCCCATTCCGTGTGTGTATAACACAGGCCTCGTTTCTGATATGAGGTTCTGTGTGTTGAGAAAAGTGACACAGTGAACTCCAAAATGAAATCATTTGTATTTTATTTTTAAAAAAGTTGGAGCCCAGCCCTTGTGGAAAGATCCAAATCTTACCTACTATTTGTAAATCATGTCCTTTTGAGTTTGCCAGAACATTCAAGTTTGCTAGTTGTGGAGAAATAGATGGGTTGTTTGGATGGAATATTTTTGGTATGATATCATGTCTGATGATGAACAACACTGCAGCTTGGTAGCGATAACTCACATTGTCTATTGCAAGGGCTGCACACTCACAGTGTCCTCCTGACTGCAGGGCCTGAGGCTTTTAAACCTCTCTTGCCATTGCATCCTTAGTTTAGCCTCTTCCTCTTGCCTGATGAATAAACTTTGCCTGCTTAGTGACTCTTAATCCAGATCTGTAATTTCTTGTCACCTGAATTTGAAGAGTAGTTTTAAAAACTCAGATGTACCTATTGGATAAAGTAAGAGTCTATAGTCATCACAGTTAATAAGTAGATAAATAAATGAGTGAAAAAGGGAAAAGGAGAAATTACCTTTTTGTAGTAGAATGTCAATTGATACATAAGGAATGACAGAGTTAGAAAATAATTTTGAAACCATCCTAGCAAAAGTCGATAAGGCAAGAATTGTCAATAGGTGCTCAGTCTAGCAGAGGTGAAAGGAATTTGAAGACCAGTATATTTAGATATTATCAAAATACCTTTTCCACAACTTATTAATGAGCAGAGAAAAATAGTTACTATACGTGGTGAAGATACCCAGCAATACCCCAGAGATCAAATTCATGGTACCAACATGGGGCAGGTGTAGGTTTCATGCCTATAAGTGAGAAACAGCATTGTTTATGTAGTATTCTAGCCAGAAATGCATGTCACCTGAATCATAAGGAAACACTGGATAAAACCAAATTGAGTGACATTCTACAGAATAACCAGCCTGTTCCCTTCAAAAATGTCGGTGCATGGAAGACAAAGAAGAGCTGGGGAGTCATTCCTGATTAAAGGAGACCAAAAAGACACATGTGATCCTCACTTGGCTCTGTTTAGTAGGGGATGGGGCAGTTGCCACAGAGGACATTATGGGGACAGAGGATGAAATTAGAACTGAGCCTTAGGTTAAAGGTTATACCAATGTTATATTTCTTGACTTTGATAATTATACTGTAGTTATCTAAATGAATGTCCTTCATCTTAGGAAATACAGTCAGTATACTTAAATGTAAAGGGTTAAGGTATCAAATAATTCAGGAAAAACTATAATGTATAGAAAGAATAATAAGCAAATGTGGTAAGATGTTAAAACTGATTTGTAGGGCGGCACCTGTGGCTCAAAGGAGTAGGGGGCTGGCCCCATATACCAGAGGTGGCGGGTTCAAACCCGGCCCGGCCCAAAACTGCAAAAAAAAAAAAAAAAACAAAAAACCTAATCCGTAGGCTCGGGGCCTATAGCACAGTGATTACGGTGCCCACCACATGCACCAAGAGTGGAGGGTTCAAACCTGGCCCGGGCCAGCTAAACTACAAGGACAACTGCAACAACAACAAAAAATAGCCAGGTGTTGTGGGGGAGCGCCTGTAGTCCCAGCTACTTGGGAGGCTGAGGCAAGAGAATCGCTTAAGCCCAAGAGTTGGAGGTTGCTGTGAGCTGTGGTGCCACAGCACTCTACCCAGGGTGACATAGTGAGACTGTCTCAAAAGAAAAAAACCTAACTGATCTGTATAGCTAAAGGGTACACTAGAGTCATTTCAACTGCCAAATTTGCTGCACATTTGAAACAATTTCAAAATAAAACATTTTAAATCTCAAAAGGTACATTTTTACAAGGTGGGGTTACTAATAAATTATAGCCTTTTCTGAGAATTGAAACTCTTTATTACCGCTACATTTAAAAGGCCAAGCATCAATAATTATTTAGTTGTTATTAGTACATTTATTTAGCCTTAGTACATTCTAGGCATTGCATTAAATGCTGCAATAATATTTTATCTCATTTAATTCTCACAATAACTCTATGACAATGATGATAGTGGTGTATTTATCTCTTCTTATGGATGAGGAACTAAGACTTAGAGAGGGTGAGTAGCGAACCCCAGGGCTGGTTAGTGGCAGAGCTGAGACTTAGCCCCAGACAGGGCTTCCTCTACCGCTGTTACGCTAACCTGGCTCCCTTCATTCTGATGCTCATTGTCAGTCTCCTCTAATGAAGGTTATTTGTTATAGTGAGACCGATGGCTCTGATTGTAAGGTCAGATGCACATTTAGTCCTCAGGCTGCAGAGCTGTACTGTTTAATACTGTAACAACAGCTATGCAGGGTTATTTAAATTAACTGGAATTTAAATTCATTTTCTCAGTCACACTTAGCTACATTTCAGGGGCTCTGTAGCATTACCACATTAGGCCAGTAATGGAAAGGTTATGAGCAAAGGCTTTTGCCTACCCTGATTTGCGTCCACGTAGTAATGTTGGGCAAATACGATTTCCCTAAGCCTGATTTTTCTCCGTTATACTAAGAGAATAATAATAGCCCTCACACCATAGGGTTCTTATCTTGATGAACTTGGATTACAGCCAGATGAAATGGCTCATGCCTATGCTCCCAGCTACTCAGGAGGCTGACGTGGAGGATCACTTGAGCCCAGTAGTTCAATATTAGCCTGGGCAACATATTGAAAACCTGTCTCTTAAAAATAAATAAATAAATAGCCAGCCAGCCAGGCATGGTCATGTGGGCCTGTAGTCCTGTTACTCCAGAGGCTGAGGTGGGAGGATTGCTTGAACCCAGGAATTTGATGCTGTCGTGAGCTAGGATCACACCACTGCATCCCAACCTAAGTGACAGATCAAGGCCCTTATCTCAAAAACAAACCAAAATAAATGAGATTATACATGAAATGTTTTGTTCAGTGCCTGGCACTGATAAAATCCTGGACATTATGTTAACATTGCTGCTGTTATTTCTTATTGGTTAGAGTAAAGAGAACTTGGGAAGGGTTTCAAATTTACATTTGTAATTATAAAATAGCTTGGGCCCAGATCAGAAGGAATTTCTATTTCTCTGGTCCAGATGAAAAGTGTGGGCCACATGTGTCATGGTTGTACTTAGCACCTTCCGAATCCCTCCTTCATTTCGCCAGTCCGTGGGCTTTAAGGGAAGGTACCTTATTCCTAGTTACTGTCCATTTGTGTTAATTTTGTTGAAGGTCTGTAAGAACTGCTTTTTGGCTGTAAGTTTAAGACATACCAACAATGACGAAGAGGAGACAGTTTTAGTGAACAATTTAACATCAACCCTGTTTGGATTAAAGCCATGTAAGGAGATTGCAGATCAAGTGATGAGCAGGCAGGCAGCACTGGGAGAAGTTGAGGACTTAAACTCCAGGACACCTGAACTCTGCTCTGCTGTCCAGCTGGCTTCCTTTAGGGAAAACAGTTTCCCCTTCTGCACATTTCTCCCTGGCCTGGACTAGATGGCGGAACATCTGGTGTTCATGCAGGTTCGCACTTCAGTAGACAATGAGTGATGCAAGTTCTTTCACAGCTGGGCAGCTCTTCCTCTCTGTGGCCCGAAATGGCTTCAAGCATCTGCTTGTCCCCTCAACAGCCTTTGTGACAGAGGGGCCAGGGATGGACAGAAAAACAGTGGCGTGTTCTGTCTGGCCACTGATTGTCATCAGGAGTGAAAATTTGTGTGTGTGTGTGGGGGGGGCAGGGTACAATAACTAAATTATTTTATATGAAATATTTCTTCAAACACTTCAAAAGGCACATGTAACCTCTGGAAGCCGAGGCTCAGCTTGTCTTCTCCAAGGTTACCCAGAGAGCCAAGATGAGCTGGGGAGAAAGGATGGGTCTCCCAACCCTCAGTCCAAGACGGACATGTCCTTGCTTCTTCCCTGATTCGCTTCTGAAGGATTCGCATTACTGTCTCAAAGCTGTCTTTACTTTCTTGGTAGAGTTAAAATACTTGAGGAGTTTTTTTTTTTTCTTTTAAGTAGAATGATGAAAAAAATGCACTTAATGGCACATACTCATTTGTCAGAGTGACCTTTTAATTTAAATCGACACATCTGCTTTGTTGTAATTGTCCATATTAAAAAAGAAAAACTTGTGGGCGGCGCCTGTGGCTCAGTGAGTAGGGCGCCGGCCCCATATGCCGAGGGTGGCGGGTTCAAGCCCGGCCCCGGCCAAACTGCAACGGAAAAATAGCCGGGCGTTGTGGCGGGTGCCTATAGTCCCAGCTGCTTGGGAGGCTGAGGCAAGAGAATCGCGTAAGCCCAAGAGTTAGAGGTTGCTGTGAGCCATGTGACACCACGGCACTCTACCCGAGGGCGGTACAGTGAGACTCTTGTCTCTACAAAAAAAACATGATATGTTAATATTATCTCCTGCAAGCATCTTTCTTTTTCTGTCAAATTATTTTAGTCCTTCTCATGATTTGATGGCATAGGCCAGAGGGAGCTTGCCAGGCAGGGGCAAGTGTGATTTTGTTTTCTGTGCAGATTCTTTTGTCTGGTTGTTCTTACCTAGGAAGCAGGAGTGGGATGAAGTGATGGTTTCAGGCTGGGTTTCGGGCAGTGTGTCTTTGCATGTGAGTCACAGGCACGCGTGTGATAAAGTCGCCGCAGCCTTATTGTTCTCTTTTGCAGATGGTGTGGCTCGCACGATGTTGACTAGGTTAGAGTTGCCCCTCGATGCAATGAGAAGTAAAAATAATCCTTGCATCTCCTTGTGTCACGTTGAAACTACAAGTAGAAGTCTCTTAGAAGGGTCATATAAGCCTATTTTATTTACATAGTCGTTTTTACACTGCAGAAAAAGTAGAGTAACTTAACTAGGCAATAGATGTCTAACTTTCAACCTGAGTTTGCTAAAAAAAGATGAGTAAGAGCCACAGTATTAAATTTTCTTTAAATTTGAATAGACATTCCCTAAAGAAAAGACACAAGTGGCCAAAAAGCACATGAAAAGATGCTTAATGTTGTTAGCCATTAGGGAATTGTCAATGAAAAGCACCGTGAGATGCCACTTCACACCCACTAGGATGGCTGTGATGTGAAAGATAGACGACATGTTGACAGGGGTGCAGGGAAACCGGACACTCAGGCATTGCTGGTGAGAATGTAAAACGGTTCTTGGGGAACCACTGGGCAAAAAAGGTCTCTAACAATATGTCCACAGATGCTCAAAACAGCATTATTTCTAACAACCAAAACATGGGAACAACCCAAATGTCCATCACCTAATGAATGGATCAAAATGTTATATCCATACCATGGAATATTATTTGGCCATAAAAGTGATAAAGTTCTGATAAATAGCACATGGATGTGCCTTGAAAACATTAGGTTAAGTGAAAGAAGCCAGGCACTAAGGGTACATATTATATGATTCCATTTATCCAAAATGACCAGAACAGGGAAATCTATAAAAAGTAGATTAGTAATTTTCCAGGTCTGGTGAGAGGAGAATGGAGGATGACTACTAATGGTATAGGGTTTATTTTGGGGGTGGAGGAAGAACAATCTTCTGGAATTACACAGTGTTATCTCACACATTGTGAATGTATGAAAGATACTGAATTGTATAGTTTAAAAGGGTGAATATTATGGTGTATAGATTTCATAAAGCTGTTAGGAAAACACCTTGCTTGCAGCACTCTGTAAAAGTGATGGTATGGCCAGGTGCAGTGGATCACACAGGTAATCTTAGCACTTTGGAAGGTTGAGGCAGGTGGATTGCGTGAGCTCAGGAGTTCAAGACCAGCCTGAGCAAGATCAAGACTCCTATGTCTACTAAAACTAGAAAAGTAGCTGGGTGTGGTGGTGCACACCTATAGTTCCAGGTACTCATGAGGCTGAGGCAGGAGGATCACTCAAGCCCAAGAGTTTGAGGTTGCTATGAGCTGAGTCACCATAGCACTCTACCCAGAGCAACAGAGTGAGACTGTGTCTCAAAAAAAAAAAAAAAAGCAATGCTATAAAAATCTATGAACTAAATTTAAGATGTATCTTTTTACTTTATTCCATAGATATATCTGAATTAAAAAAATTTTTTTTCTTTATTTGCATTCCAAATCTGAGCCTCTTTCCTGTGAGGTGTATAGACTTGGAGCTCTGGAACAAGCAGGAGTCTTCAAGATGAAACCCTAAAGCCTGGCTTCTAATAACATAAAATGCTTACTGTAGGGACCATGGCCAACCTTTTCACGTCAGGCTTAGTTTAGGGAGGAGAGGGTATCTGAGATCAGCAAAATCTCAAGGAATGAACAGCCTCCTTTAGTCTCATTCACTCTTGGGATTGCTGTGCTGTGATTTATTTTTTCCTAGCCATTTATCATTAAAATCAGTGAAGAGAAGTGTGTATGTTTGAGGGAGGGATGGGCAGTGGGAGAGGACGTTGGTCTCTGAGGTACAGTTGCCAGAAATGACATATAAAAATACAGATGTCCAGTTAAAGCTGAATTTCAGATAAAAATATGCCCATGCAATATCTGGGACATACTTAGGCTAAAAATTGTTCACTGTTTATCTGAAATTCAAATTTTATGGAGTGCTGTGGTAACTTAGGGTTTTGTTTCTAGTTAACACCCTGATATCAGGAGGCCTTGGCTCGACCACTAACTAGATATGCGGCGTTAGATAAAAATCACTTAACTCCACAGGCCTCAGTTCCCTCATCTCTAAAATCATAGGGTTGTCCCACCTATAAGTTCCTTCCAGCTTTTCAGCTGTCATTCTTTGATAATACAACTGTTAGGTATTATATCCCAGTTTAATTGGAAACAGAAAATGGCCATCTGAGCATTGCCTCTTCAGCAAATCCAAGTAAATATCAAGGCAGGGCAGTTGCAATAAATGACAGAAACCCAACTCTGTGGTGTTGGCTTTGGATTAAAAACAAATCAAAACTTAATCCTAATGAAAAATGTAAATGAATACCAGAAACATGTTTAATATTTAAAACCAGTTTTGCATTTCTAAGAAAAGAGAAGGGGTGGGTAAAGAAACTGGGTCCATTTTGGCAAGCTGGCAGATTTTGGCTTGCCAAAATCTGGTTTATTCCTTTTACTTAAACTGGAAGGCCAAAAAAAAATAAATAAATAAATAAAAAATAAAAAGGTCAAAATAGTTGGGCCTCTGCCACAGGCAGTTCTCTGGTCTGCACTGAAGTTTGGATGACTGACAAGGCTCAGTGAAAAACAAGTGCTATTTGTTTTCCTGTGCCTAGTATTTAACTGGAAATCAGAAGGCTAACTTTCCAATCAGTTGTTAAATAGCCCCAGATGTGTGCTGGGTGCTGCTCTAGGAAGGGGCGCGCGCAGCCCGCACCAGCGCGCATGTGCAGTCAGGAAGCCAAGTAATGTGCAACTAAGGGCTGCAGTGGCCAAAAATGCCCTAAGAATAACTCAGACATTCAAGTTTGCTTGTGGAGGAGGGAACTTAAAAAAAAAAAAAAATTCTGTATTCTATTGTGTTGCATTTAAAAATCTGGAAATAATTTTTTTTTCTTTTCTAATTTCCTCCTTTCCCTTCTTTGGCAGTCCCTCCCCCACCCCCACCCCCATGTTTGGAGAAAACCATGACATTAGCATACCTGGTATGATGGTTTGTGTGTCTCCTTGTTTGTTCATCCAGCTCAGTTTTTAGTGCGTGTGGGCTGCTGGGAGAAGGGGAGTGAATTGCCTGCCCTCAGGGGGCTTCCCATTCTGCGGATGGAGCTGGTTAAAAAAAATGGGAATTGCAGTTTACTATGATAAGTGCTATGGTTGGATTCTAAAAATTAGAGAGAATGAGAATTCTCTCTTCCAAGTGCAATTAAGGCAGCTTCCTCTAGGAGGTTGACTCTAAGGAGCAGCATGTGGCAGCTGGGTCAAGGTTGCAGACACAACCACAGCTTTCAGCTCAACCACAGATGTCACCCCTATATTCTAGGGGTCTGGATGCACCATTTTGGATTTCCCAGAGAGATCTTTCCCCTAACAAATTCTCTCTTGAAGGCAGAGCAAATAACCGAACGTTTTAAGATTGGTGGGTCTTCTTTTTTTAAATGTCTCTTGTGGTGTGACTCACTGTGTCCTAAGGGACATTCCAAGTGGTTGTGTACCAGGCATTTTTATTCCAGAGGCAGCTCATCTGTTGGTTTTGTGGCTTGTCCTTAAGAGCCTTAATTATAAGGGTCCTGGTCCTCTGGTGAGCTAGGGTCAATCAATTACCTTATTTCCTAGGAACGAGTTTCTGGCCCCTTTGTGGTGAGAGAGCTCTTCCTAAACATCTCTGTAACAATTAGGACATTGGAAAGAGGCCAAATTCAGCTGGTCTAGAGAGGGCTTTGAAAAGACTCCCTAGGATTTGTTCTAACTCGGTGGGTTAGGCTGGTGAGTGTTGTGAGTGAGTGAGTGGCCCGCGGCCCTTGTGAGGATCGCCTGGGTGTATTTTTCCTGAGCGAGACATCCTGTCCTCCTGGAGTTCATGCAAGGGTAGACTTTTCCTGGCTCTAGGTGGACTTGGGTCATGTCTGTGTGCAGGCATGGGCCCCAGCCCTGTGAAGGCTTTGCTTTCATTCAACAAATTGAGGTTAAATAAACTCAGTTTCACTGAGGAGGAAAGGTCGGTGTTTCTTCATGTAGAGTCCCCTGGTGCCCTTTCAGCCTCTATTGTCTGGGCTTATCTGGTAATCTGATGATCCGCTCTTCCCAAGTGTTGGGAAATTGTATCAAATGTTACCCCTCTGGTGCCCTTGGCAGACTGGTGGCCTCCAGAGATCTGTTTGGTAGAAAAAGTGAGTGTTTTGTTAAGGGAGGATGCAGAATCTTTTCTGTTTATGTAATGGGGGGAGGGGGGGGAATGTCCACTGGGAGACTCTGAGAGGCTGACTTGAACTCAGGGCAGTCCCTGAGTCCTCTCATAAGTGATGGTCCATGGTCAGGGCTCCCTACAGGTGGTCCACACTTCCCATCTCAGAAAGCAGCCACATAGATTCGGTACAGATGATTAGGTTTACTTGAGGCAGCCTGGTTCTTGCATCTCATGTCCCCATAATCTAACTTACTGGCTCAGAAGCTGCTTCTGATTTCTACAGGAAAAGGAATCCCTTAGCCTTTCTTATTTCTGTGTCCCAGGTAGAATTTGCATTCCAAAATCTGCTTTTGGCCTTGGTTCCTAATGTCCTATCCTTCAAAGGCCTGTGGTCTTTCTCGCAAATGTGGGCTCTTAAGGGAGTCCCCATTGGTCTGTCTCTGTTGCGTTTGCATAGCGTTTGCGTAGCAAATGGCAAAGTGTGAACTTGGATCCAGGGTGTACCTGAAAGTCAGGGGCTTGTCCATCTGTCCCTCTGGTAAAAGCCCACAGAGGTCACCACCCATTTGATTTCCAGCCCTTTCATCTTTATCAAGGTGAGCCTATTATTAAAATTCTGTAGTTTCTGGGTGACACAGGCATTGGGGTGGGTTTAGAGATGCTATTCAGAGCCCAAACTGTCCCAACCCCAAACAGAATTTGTTTTGTTTTGCTTGTATTTGAGACAGAATTGCCCTAAGTAGAGTGGTGTCATAGCTCACAGCAATCTCACACTCTTGGGCTCAAGTGATCCCCTTGCATCAGCCTCCTGAGCAGTTAGGACAAGAAGTGTTCACTACCACCATGCCCAGCGTGTTTTTAGTAGAGATGTGGTCTTGCTTTTGCTCAGGCTGGTCTCAAACCCCTGAGCTCAAGTGATCCACCTGTTCTGGCCTCCTAGAGTGCTAGGATTATAGGCATGAGCCACTGCACCTGGCCAAAACAGGATTTTTGTATCCTTTTCTAGCAGTTTGGACAAGAAGGCTATGAGCCTGCCACATGAGGAGCAAATCTTGGCCTGTCAACCATCAGATCTGTCAGACAGGCGTCATGGCCGATCGTGAGGATGCATGCATGTATGTGTGCATATTCAACAAACTTGTGTAGCGTGTGCCGTGTGCGAGGCCCTCATCTGAACGCTTATACACATGAC
Source organism: Nycticebus coucang (assembly GCF_027406575.1). Classification (NCBI taxonomy): domain Eukaryota; kingdom Metazoa; phylum Chordata; class Mammalia; order Primates; family Lorisidae; genus Nycticebus; species Nycticebus coucang. Next base: position 22,804,750 of record NC_069784.1, on the reverse strand, counting down.
CTTATTTAATCTTCATAATTAGCCTGTGAGGTAGGCACTAGTATTCTCTTCATTTTAAGATGAGGAAACTGGGGCAAAGGGGTTAAATTAACATATACATGGTCATCCAGTTAGTAAATGTTGGCTGTAATCCATGTAAAGGGCTTAGGATAGTGTCTAGCACATGGTAAATGCTCAGTAAATATTAGCAATAATAATACTTTCCAGAACGGGAAATGGGGACCTATTGCAGTCATGCAGCTGACTCAAGGGCATGAAACTCTGGTTTCCAGTCTGGAGCCACTAATGACTGTCCCATGGACTGGACTTTTGAATTGAATCTTTGTAGCCAAATCAGGGCAGCAGGGCAGGTGAGCAAAGTTCTGGATTCAGCAGTGTGTTGTGAACGTGTATATGTTGTTTCAGTACTGGGATCTGGGTCCTGCCAATATTTCACTTGGATAAGGATCTAAAACTGTTTCTTGGTTCCTTGCCCAAGAATGTTTTCCCTTGGGGCTCCTGGTGGGACCATCTCTGGATCAGCTCTGCCTTGCTTAATATCTGCATCTGTCCTTAGCCCTCTGGGGATCCTTTTTTCATCCATGATAAATGTGTTCAATTCAACCTTCTCAGCTTTGGCATAGAAGACCTCCTGGGCCATCTTAAGAGATTTTTAAATCTCTGGAAAATGGGAGTGTGTGCAAAACTGGGGTTTGTTAAGAGGGCTTTGACTTTGCTTGAAAGCTAATTTTAGGAAGCTCAGATGGGGCTCGAACCAGTAGATTTGAACTGGAGACCCCACCCTTCATTCCTGCCTCTCAAGGCAATGTCCTTTAAGAGCTTTTTTCCCCCCAACAGTTCTTAGGTCTGTGGTTGCTAGGCCAGAATATACAGCTCGTGTCTTCTGAGGCTTGTATGTATATCAACCACAGGAGCTCTGTCAGTTGGGGGTTATCCAGAGAGACAGCACCAATGGGGGATGTATATGAAGGAAATTATTACAAGGAATTTGTAATTGGCTTATGCCATGTGGTACAGGCAAAGTGTATTAGAAATCCATAGGGAGGCCTTCAGGAAGGGCAGCTGTGGGGAAGGTGGGCTGGTGCCCTTGGACATGAACAGAAGCTGCTGTCCCCAGGTGGAATTTCTTCTTGCTCTTAAGGTCTTTCAGCTGACTGAATAAGGCCTCATCTCCCTTCCTGAGAGCCCCCTGATTATGAGCTTTAATTACATCTACAAAATACTTTCATGGAAGCATGTAAGTCAGTGATTTTCAACTGGTGTGGCAGGGCACGCTGGTGTGCCCTGAGAGGATCTTAGGTGTGCTGCGAAAATTTTTGAAGATCATTCATTAATTTATTTTCAAAAGAAGTTTAAAGCACAGTACGTATATTCATCTTCATACTCTTTTTCTTTGATCAACGTAATTTAAGTGTGCCATGGAAGTTTAACTATAGGTTCAAGTGTGCTATGAGATTAAAAAAGTTGAAAAACACTGATGTAGATGAATGTTTGATCAAATAACTAAGGTTGAGAGCCTACCTAAGGTGACATATAAAACTGGTCGGCATGGAAATATTTACATCTTAAATGTATACAGCTGGATTCTTGCCCTGCCATATCCCCTGCAGTCTCTGTGCAGCCATTTTAAGATCCTTGGTCAATTTGTTGTTTACTGCACTTGCCTTCTAGCCAAGTGATTGTTTTGTTTCCATACTGGTCTTTCCTATTTCTGTTGCCTTTCTGTTGACTTTCCCCTTCATAGCTCCTCAGGCTGTTGAGGAAGAGGGGACAGAGAAGCAGACAGCTCGACAGGGAGAATCTCTGCAGGAGGCTGAGAAGGGCAGTCTGCTTTGCCTCACTGCCGGGCCTGTTCACTCTCTTGAAAGCCCGGGCCTGCTCTTTCTATTGGCCTGCTCAGTCTTGGTAGAAGGCTCAGCTGACCTGTGAGCTGGTTGGCTCCCTCATGAAAGGGAGACGACCTTTCCAGGCACATTCTGTGTCCACCTTCCTGTAGTAGAATGAGAGTAGTTTTGGGCACCCAACAAATGGTTTGAATCTGCACTCATACCTTGCTAAGACTACATAATCTTGTGCTTTACCTAATTGCTCAGAGACCCAATTTTTTCAGTTGTCAGATACAAGGATTCAGAATCTATGTGTCAAACGTGCACTTAGTAAGTATGCAGCTTTTGGGATTAATATCTCCCCGTGTTCTATTAATAAGGGCCTATGGAGGCTCCTGTCCACCCTATACTACTGATTTCCCGGTTTGGTAGCCGAATCCACAGTGGAGAAATGGAAGAGCTCTAGAGTGAGAAATAAAGTCTTTGGTTCTTTTGTCAACCATGCTGTCTACCAGCTTTGTGCCTCGGTTTCCTTGTCTGTAAAATGGAACTGAGGTTATCAGCTTTAATGAAGAACTCTATAAAGAGAATTCTAGGAACCTATTTGGAGCCAGGGTCTGTATATTTCCCTTTGTGCCCTTGAACCTCAGTTGGCAGATTAGATGTAACTTAAAAAAAAAGAGTTCTCCCGGGCGGCGCCTGTGGCTCAGCGGGTAGGGCGCCGGTCCCATATGCCGGAGGTGGCGGGTTCAAACCCAGCCCCGGCCAAAAAAAAAAAAAAAGAGTTCTCCCTAGTAAGGGATTCCCCAGGAGCCCATATAGAGGGCAAGAAGAGATCACAGAATATGGCAAGTAATAGCAATATTCCACCATTTTATTTTTTCCTTAAAAACACCCTTTAAAAAAATGCATTTTAGACAAAAATGCACTTTCAATTTTGGGGCAAGCTATTCTTACCATCTTGCTAACGTTAGAAAATGAGGAAGGGTAAAGTTGGGAGCCCAGGGAGATTATTTTATAAAGCTGAGGAGGATCCCTGTGTGGTCTGGGACTCTACTTTGGAAAATTGCATTGTAAAGCAGCTTACACTTCATTAATTTGGGAACTTGAAGGACTGAGTTCATTCTTCAGATGGAGTGAGATCTTTTGGTTCTCTTTGTGTGTATATATACTTACATATACTGTTGTTCTTGTAATGTTTCCACGGGAGATGAGAGTATTGCTTTTATATTACCTCATGTTCAAGTTTGTGCTTGTCTGTATTTGGAGGGCAGCATCCCAAAGCTTTCTTCTTGGATATGTGTAAACATGTAGAACATCGAGAACACAGACCTGTTTCAATTCTTTAGTTTTTTGTATTTCAGCAAAAATAAAAATTAAAAACAGGATGATCATCATGAAAGTTTTGAGAAAAATTAATTGTTGAATATGTTTTATGGGAAGAAAGTGATCTGGTTTGGGGTAAAATATAAAGCCACTCAAGAATTTTTACATGGTTGCATGGATTTGTGTTTTTTGAATGTGGGATTGGCAGGTACCATAATCTTATGGCTCATGAATATGTAGCTTTGCAAATTGTGGATGTAGGTTTGTGGGCATGGAAGTTATTATTTCTTTGAAACAAACCTTTTTTTAAAAACAACATTGAGTCATGATATATGTTAATAGAAAACACGTCTCAAAGCACATTTCACATCACGTGGCTTCAGAGGGAATAGGCAAGTACAGTCCTCCCAGGAATTGGTAGAGAGAACGTGTGATTTTCGTCTTTCAGAATGCAGGGTTCAGTCCTCCCTTGGAAGGTAAATATTTCAGTAATGTTCCACTAAATTTGTTCTTGCTGGACTTTGTGTGCACAAAATACATGCAAGCATAATACCCATCAACCTTCTGGGTGGGGCTGTTGTGAGTTCTAGGGCCAATCTGTAGATCCTACTTTAACCTAACCCTAGATTCTAGAGTAGTGTTTTTCAGTCCTTTTTACTTCATAGCACACTTGAACCCTCAGTTAAATTTCCATGGCACACTTAAATTATGTTGATCAAAAAAAGAATATACTTACTGTGCAATGAACTTGTTTTGAAGATAATTTAGTTAATGATCTTTAATAATTTTCTTGGCACATCTAAGATCCTCTCACAGTGCGCCAGTGTGCCTCCTTCGCACACCGGATGAAAATAAATCACTGCCCTAGAGGAATAGAAATACCTCTTCTCCTGCACTATGTCTTTCTCCATCCCCTGGAATTGAACTAGCAGGTGTTTCTGCTCAGGTTTTCTTTGCTTTATTTGTTTTCCCTGTTTTGCTCTTTCTATTTTCCTAAGCAAACAACTACAAATAGAGATTTGTTTGTGCAGAAGTCAGGAATTAAGGGAAAAAGAAAACTAAAAAAGTTGGGTGTAGGGCAGGACAGAAGAGGGGGAGGCGCTGATCCTGACTGTGTAAGTGTTGAACTTCCACCAGTGCCAAAGTCATGGACATGTGGGCAGTTGGGTGTGTGAGTTAGAGTAGCCTCCAGGGCCTGTAACCTGACCTGCAGGCACTCACACAACCAATAACTCAAGTTCCCAAAGGACCACAGCTGATCTATATGTATGTGCGTGCGCGCGTGTGTGTGTGTGTGTGTGTGTGTGTGTGTGTGTACATGCTCATGTGTGCATGCACGCAAGATTCCTGGGACATGTTATCCTCTGAGATCTCAACAGGCTTTTCTTTATCTTTGAGGAGCTATGGCTCCTCTTATTTCACAAGGCCCATTTCTTTCTTTTTTGATGTGCAAGAAGATGACTCCATCCATGACTTGGCTTTACGCTCTCCCTCTTGGCTTTTTCTCAGTGCAGGGGAGGAAATTCTTGCTTATTCTTTAAGGAACGCCATTTAACATTATGAAGATTATTTGGAGTTCAGATAATATTGTATCTACAGCCTAGAGCAGTGTTCCTCAAGTATGCACCAGAATCACAGGTGGTGGAAGGAGGATTAAAATGTAGTTTTCTGCACCTGACATCCCACCCCCCCCCACTGCCCTGGAATCTGCATTTTAACATACTTTCTGTCTAGGGCGGTGCCTGTGGCTCAGTGGGTAGAGCACCAGCCCCATATACCGAGGGTGGTGGGTTCGAACCTGGCCCCAGCCAAACTGCAACAAAAAAATAGCTGGGCATTGTGGTGGGTGCCTGTAGTCCCAGCTACTTGGGACTGAGACAAGAGAATCGCCTAAGCCCAGGAGTCGGAGGTTGCTGTGTGATGCCACAGCACTCTACTGAGGGTGATAGAATGAGACTCTGTCTCTACCAAAAAAAAAAAACATTAATAAATTTAGAGGGTATAAATGGTTTTTTGATACATGGATGAATTGTATAATGATGAAGTCAGGGCTTTCAGTATGCCTATCGACCAAATAGTCTACATTGTATCCAAAGAGTCAATTTTGATCCCTCACTCCTCTCCTACCCTCCACACATCTGAGTCTCCAGAGTTCACTATATCATTCTGTTTGACTATGTATACCCTTCGTTTAGCTCCCACTTATAAATGAGTACACGGGGTATTGGTTTTTTTCCTTCCTGAAATACTTTGTCTTGGACGATGGCTTCCAGTTCTTTCCAAGTTGCTGCAAAAGCCCCTATTTTACTCTATTTTTTTTTTTTTTTTTTTACCACTAAGTAGTGTTCCATGGTATATATATGTCTACCACATTTTCTGCATCCACATATCAGTTGATGGGCACTGAGATGATTCCACATCTTTGTGATTGTGGATTGTGCTGCAGTAAACATGTGAGTGCAGGTGTCTTTTTGATGTAATGACTTCTTTTGCTTTGAGTAAGTCCCCAGTAGTGGGATTGGTGGGTCAATAGTAGGTCTCCTTTTAGGTCATTTTTTTTTTTTTTTTTTTTTTTTTTTTGAGACAGAGTCTCAAGCTGTTGCCCTGGGTACAGTGCAACATCACAGCTCACAGAGACCTCAAACTCTTGGGCTAAAGCAATTCTCTTGCCTCAGCCTCCCAAGTAGTTGGGAATACAGTGCCCGCCACAATGCCCAACTATTTTTTGATTGGAGTTGTCATTGTTTGATAGGCCCGGTTTGGATTTGAACCTGCCAGCTCTGGTATATGTGGCTGGCGCCCTAGCTGCTGAGCTATAGGCACCAAGCCTCCTTTTAGGTCTTTGGGGAAATCTCATACTGTATTCCACAGAGTTTGCAACACCATTTTCAACATGTACGCATCAACACCTATTGTTTTTTGACTTTTTAATAATGGCTATTCTTACAGGCGTAGGGTAGTATCTCATTGTGGGGGTTTTTTTGTTTGTTTTTGTTGTTTTGTTTTGAGACAATCTCTGTTGCCCAATCTACAGTGCCTAAAGCATCAGCCTAGCTCACAGCAACCTCAAACTCCTATGTTCAAGTGATTCTTCTGCCTCGGGCTCCCAAGTAGCTGAGACTACAGACACATGCCACAATGTGTGGCTAATTTCTATATTTTTAGTAGAGATAGGATCTTGTTCTTGTTTAGCCCGGTCTCAAACTCCTGAGCTCAAGGGATTCTTCCACCTTGGCCTCCCAGAGTGCCAAGCGTTGTGGTTTTAATTTTCATTTCCCTTCTGCTTAGTGATGTTGAGCATTTTTTCATACATTTGTTGGCCATTTATGTATCTTTTTTGAACTATGTCTATTCCTGTCTTTTGCCCATTTTTTGATGGGGTTGTTTGTTTGCTTCCTCGCTGATTTGTTTACATTCCCTATAGATTTTGTTGGTCCTCTGTTGGGTGTGTAGCTTATGAATATTTTCTGTAGGTTGTTTACTCTGTTTGCTATTTCTTTTGTTATGCAAAAATTTTTTATCTTAATTAAATCCCATTTACAAAATAATATCACTTAACTATGTAATCAATACAAAATTAATGAGCTATTTTACTTTTTTCTTACGGTAATTCTTTGGACCCTGGTATACACGTTACATTTACAACACAGATCATTTTAACTAGCAACATTTGAGGTGCTTACTGGTGACTCATGGCCAGTGGCTGTCATATTCAGCCGCATGGCTGTAGAGCAAGGATGGCCATCCCTACGCCTTGGGCACACATGTGATGGTGGCAGTCACTTCCATTCTCCACTCCTCCTGGATATGACCTCAGAATCCTTCTTTGCACAGAACTTTAGGCAGGCGCTCCCAATGAACTGGATGTCAAGATCCATTCTGGTCATTTAACAATACTTAATGATGTCTTTTGGTCCCCAGCCCCAGTCTGGTTGCTTTGGCTATCCCCAAGGGCAAAGCAGACTGAGACCGCAGCCTTTGAAGGAACTTATGTTCTAGTGGAAGGACATGGGCAGCGAGCATAGTATTAAGGAGCATATTATGTGCCATTTTAGAAGGTGGCAAGTGCAATAGAAACGTGAAGTAGGTAGGGGAAAATCAGAACTGCTAGAGTGGCGGGGTTGTAATTTTAAATAGGCCCCAGTTAGAAGGCAAGATTCGAGTAGACTTGAAGAAGGTACAGTGAACTTCAGATGAGACTTAACTGCCACCCGTGATCTAGTGTGGCCTGAATATTCCTCAGGACCTTTCACCTGCGAACACTCTTTCTGAGGTGCGAGGATAGGGATCGGACTAGAGGAGGACTTACAGGATAGCACGATCCACACCAAAGCTCATCTGTCCCCCACCTCCCCCCCAAGACTAAACCAACTTGGGGGAGGCTCAGAGAGAGCCTGTGACGGAACCTGCCAAGCCTCTGAGTCAGCCGATGCGCTGAGATAAGTGCTAAGACGGAGAAGGCCAGTTCCAGGAAAGTGACGTCTGTCCCCCTTAGCTGGGACGCGTAGGTTTCACTCAGGCTTCAGAGATCAACTACAAGGCTTCCCTGGACCTGCCTAGGACTTTAAGAGTTAAAGCTTAAGCACAGGTGTGGAAACAAAAGGGCTGGTTGCCTCTTTTGCTTTTTTCATGCACTTTTGGACAAGGTTGTTGAATCTGATCCAGAAAAAATAATAAACTTGGCTCTGATTGCCTAGCTGTAAGTTCTTGTAATAAAACTCCCAGCATTGGCAGATAGAGTAATGCTCTGCTCTGCTTTAAAAAAGTCTAGTAGCGTAACCAGAACTTAAAATACAAATGTTGTGCAAAGTTCAAGTAGAGAGAAGTGATGACCCAGTGTGTGTGTCTGTCTCAGCATCCCAGGATCTGTTAGACCCTAAAGTACTTAATGTTGTCCCTTCAACAGACCCTTGCTAGGATAGGAGTCAGAATCCCTGGAGCTCAGGGCTCTCTTCCTTCCCACAGGAAGACATTTGTCATGTCAGAGAATGTCAGAGGATTAGGTTTTAATTAGCAAGCAGGAGGAAAGTTCAGTGGACTGGAGGAGGGGGGCTGCAATTACTAAATATGCATTAATAATTGGTTTTTAGGTGGAATTATTAGGTGAAAAATCAAGTCATTAGCTTTAAAGCCTGGCCAAAAGCTCATTTCCTGGGCAGTGAGGGAAGCAAGGCATTTAGGTGACGGGAATGGAGAAATTACGGCACATCCTTTCCTGTAAGGAACAACTTTGAGCTCTCATTCAACCTGCAGTTATTGAGTCCTCTCTTTTTGCGTGTGAGATTCGGAAGGAACACTGAGGCACTAAGGTCCCTGGCCCTCAGGCTGTTGTTCTCTGTCAAGTGCCGGCCCAGATGCACTGGTAAAGAATAGCTGTTCAAGTGGGAGGGGTCGGGACTAGAGGTAGGTATGAGACACCCATGGTCCACTCATTGTGAGGAGAGAAGGGAGCCTGGGAGGCTTCACAGAGAAGGTGATCCTAGTGGGAGGATGGGGGCATTTAGCTCACTACCTGAGCTAGGCGGGATGGAGGTCATGCAGGGCTGTGCCCCAGCCCTGAAGTGTGCTGCACCTGTTTGTGGTTCTCGGTGCATGGGGGAGGGGTATGCAGTGGGGGGAGATGTGCAGTGGGGGAGGGGTGTGCGGGGGTGGGTGTGGGGGGCAGTGTGCCGTGGGGGCAGCCAAGGCCCTCCCTGGTCCTGTGCTGTTCTACATTGTTGCCTATTTACTTTTTAGAAAGATTGCCCGGGTGACAATATATGGAGGAGGGATGGAACAAACAAGAGGGTAGGAGGTTGCTGTGACAGTTTGGTTGAGACTTAAGGACCAGAAATAATGGAGTAGTATTGTGGCAAGAGCCCGTGAATAAGGTGAAGGATGGGGGATGAAATAAGTAGCCAAGTATGAAATCCTTGTGTGTGCACCCATGTTTCCTCTCTCTCTCCTCCCGTCCCCCTCTCCCTCCGTCTCCCTCCTCCTCTCCCTCCCTCTCTCTTTCCTATCCCCCCTCTCCCCCCTCTGTCTTCTTCTCTCTCCCCTCCCTCCCTCTCTCCCCCTATATATATATTTTAATATGTTCATGTATAATGTATATATATATTTAACAATTTCACATTCACTCTTTGTGACATACTAAAAACCGTATGTTTGGTTTCTGCCTCTTCTGGCACACAGCTCCCAAAGTCCTAGTAAGGTAACCTCTGAAGTGACAAGTGCCTTTTTGTATGGTACTGAGACAACCCTGGTGGCTGGGGGCTCCTGGGTAGCCTCGGGTGGGGGGCTAGTTGCCAGGCAACCTTATAACTTGAGGGTTGGAGCTTTCAGCCCATTCCCCTTAAGGAGAGGTTTACAGCCAGTCATCACACTGTGAAACGAAGCCTCTCGCAGGATCCCTGATCTACAGGGCAGGGTTTGGAGAGTGCCTGGGAGGGTGTCCTCCCTGCAGAGGGCGTGGGAGCGCCATGCCGCTCCTCCCACAGTGTGCCCTGTGCATCTCTTTTATCTGGCTGCTGTTCCCTCGTTGTATCCTTTACGATAAATGGGTAAATGGGCCAGGTGCAGTGGTTCACACCTGTGATCGCAGCATTCGGGGAAGTAAAGGCAGGAGGATCACTTGAGCCCAGAAGTTTGAGACCAGCCTGGGCAACATAGCAATATCCCTGTCTCTCTAAAAAAAAAAAAAATGAAAACTTAGCTGAGTGTGTTGGCACGCACCTGTAGTCCCAGCTACTTGGGAGGCTGAGGCAGAAGAATCGCTTGAGCCCAGGAGATGGAGGCTGCAGCGAGCTGTGATGGTGCATGCCACTCTGCTCCAGCTTGAGTAACAGTGAGACCCTCTCTCTAAAAACAAATAGAACAACATAAGTAAAATGTTTTCCTGCGTTCCATGAGCCATTATTGGAACTTCAGGTTTTTTGATTTATAGCCAGACGTCAGGAACACTTGGATTTTCAGCTGGCGTCTCAAGTGGGGACAGGCTTGTGGGACTGAGCCCTTAATCTCTGGGATCCGACTCTGTGTCCAGGTACATAGTGTCAAAAATGGATTGAATACATGACACTAGTTGGTATCCAGTGACTTGGAGAATCGGTTGATGTAGGAAAAACAGCACACATCTGTTCTCAGAAGTGAACTCTTAAGAGTGGTCTGAGTATAGAGAAAAATCAGTCATCTTTTCCTATACATTCATGTAGTTGTTTTCATTGCAATAATTGCGATCTTTCTCATATTAGAAAATTATTTTCTATTTCTTATGTGATTCTCTTTGTATCCCATGTTCTTGCATAAATTTTAACACAAGCCAGACTCTCATGAGGATACTCCATCATGGGGATTAAAGCAGGGCCTGGAACGCTGACTGGTGAGGAGAGGAATGACGGAGATCATGTCTTCCTTGTAGCAGGGCTCTTGGCTGGTTCTAGCATGATGCCCTTACAAGGATGAGGAAGTTTGCTGGGGTCGCTTTGTAGTTGGTTGAACAACCTGCCACCCCAGCAAAGACTATTAATGTGCTCAGCCTAGCGTGGAGTGTATCGGTGACTCACGGACCTCAGCCTTGTGTGGTTCAATTTGTCAGGCATTTAGATGAAAACATAGAAGGTATGGTATAAAATTTAATTGGTTAGTTCTCTGTACCCAGAGACCCTGAATCTTGTCCCAGCACCACGTTTTGGAGACAATACTGGTGAAACTCTGACAACCACAGTGTCTGGGAAGGCATTGAAGAACAGGTGATGGAGGTCAGGTGACATCATCAAACATGTAAAACAGTGTTCTTCAACCCATTTGAACCTATAGTGAAACTTCAGCACACTTTAATTTGTTGATCAAAAAAAAAAAAAAAGAGTTAAAAAAAGAATATACTTACCATGCTTTGAACTTCTTTCAAAAATAATTCAGCTAATGATCTTTAAAAACTTGGGGGGGCGCACCTAAGATCCTCTCGCAGCACACTGGTTGACAATCACTGATTTAAAGTCTTGTTTCATGGTCTAGTAGGCATGGTTCAGACCAGTGAATAAAAGGTGAGTCTTACAGTCAGAAAGAAGGAACTGAAATCTTCTGTCTTAGGAGCTAGTGGGGTCTTTTTTCCTGAAAGTCTAAAGCAGAGGCCAGCTGTGACCGAGAGAAATCTCACGTTCTGGTCTGGCCTTGGGGCTGATCCTCTGCCCTTGGGTAGGCCATTATTCCTCTGAGATTTCTCATCTCTACCATGGAGATCACAGCAGCCTACCTGGCAGGTCCTGACGAGCAGGTGGAAGTAACATGGGAACCATAGGTTCTAGAGCTCCTGAGGGTGGTGGAGGCCTTTGTCAGCTCTAGCCTCATCAGAGCCAGGAAAGCTGACTGGCAGGAGAGGAGCGCTAGCTACCCACTTGCTGAAGCAAAAAGTTTCCACTGATCTGCAGTCGGGGACACCTCACTGCCCCTGGCAGCCTTGCTTTCTTCTTACTGGAATGTGCCTGAGGAGTGGCAGTTAACGCCGCTTCCAAATTCCTCAGCCCTGAGTGAACCTTATTGCTGCTGGCTCAGAAGACCAGGGTGCACGGAGGCATCAGCAAGAGTCAGTCCTTCTGGAAGAATCAGCCGCATCGCGGCATCACTTTTTAATTACCTCAGGATATATTCAGAGGTTACTCCTGATTGCTTTTCTTATTTATACTGTTCACTTTCTTGGCTCTGGAATGCACCAGTGTGATATATCTCACTCTCCACTCTGAAAAAAAAAAAATGTGCTGTATGGATAGCATATTTAAAACTCAATTGTAGTTTGTAGCTGTAACATGAATGAAGAATAGATACCCTGGGATGCTTGCCTGAACGTTCAGACTGCTGGCGGTCTGGACTACTGTGGATGGGTGTAGTGCTCAGTGTGTGTGTGGTGACAGGTTTGATAAAAACGTCTTGTTAGTACAAGTGCTTTGCAGTGAAAAAAAGATTTTACAGTTCAGTGCTATGAGCCGCTGCGCCTCAGCAGAGTTACGCACAGGTGGGCACTGTTATCATTTGGCAGGAAAATGGCTCAGGAGCTTTTCCGTATGCAGGTGATGTCAAAACAAGGTCAAAGCTAAATGTCCCGCACCGATTTTGCCTATAAGTGGCATCAGGACAGGGAAATTACCACACTTGATGGCACTTCATGGTGCCTGAGGCACAGTAGATGGTGACTGTTGGGAGTGGCTGTGGTTTATTAATGAGTAGCTCAGGGCTTCTCAAGCCAACACAAACCAGAAAGGCAAGGCACTGTCATTCTTTACTAAGTACTACACAACCCAATTTCTAGCATAGAAAGGACTGTAGACTGGGGGATTCGAACCGGGGACCCTGTAGATGTTTGAGTGGTAGCAGCATTCAGTCAGTCTAAAGGGCAGAGCAGGGTCAGTCTTTGCACTACTGGCATTTGGAGTAATTCTTTGTTATGGTGTATTGTAGGCTGTTTGGCAACCTCCTGGCCTCTACTCAGATGCTTGTAGCACCTCCTTCCCAGTTGTGATAATCAGGAATGTTTCTAGACATTACCAAATGTCACCTCGGAGACAGAATCACCCTGATTAAGAACCACTGGTGTAGTGGAGGCTATGAAGTGTCACACTGGGCCTGTCCTATAGCAGTGCTCCCAACCCATGGATTTCTCACTACCCGTTAAGACAGTTCTCTCATGTGGCTATTGGAACCACCCAGGGAACTTTAAAAAATCCAAGGCCTGGGTCCTACCCCAGAGATGCTAATTGATCTGGAGTGTGGCCGGGCATCAGGATATTTAAAAGCTCTTTAGGTGACCCTAGTCTTCAGCCACCATGGGATGGCAGTGTTAGAAGGTTATGGAGTCAATGAAGCGAAGTACTTCTTCGTCAGCATTTAAAAAGTATGTGTATGTATAATTGAATATAAAATATGAATACCTAGCATAATGGCTGGGTAATAAATATGAGCGCTCGCGCGAGTGTGTATGTGTGTTGAAGTTGAACGCGGTACTGTAAACACTAGAACTGTCTAAAACCCCTGCCCTAGACTTACTTGCTTCTTAGTCTGGCTATTTATAACCCTTTCGGAAACTGCTTTCTGTCTGTGAAGAATAAATAGTTAATGTAAAATTTAATAGAAGACATTTACAGTTCTATGACTTCGCAATTAAAGGCCCACATTTTCAGGTTTCACCTTGACATTGATAAAATCACTTATTTTATAAAGGCTAGCCAGTAAAGATGGCATGCATATTTTCACCAGCTACTAGATTTGATTACAGAACAGCAACAAGATGATTTTTTTTCCTTAGTATGCGTTATTTATACAGACACCATAATAAGCTAGGTTACTGATGGTCTAAATACATCCGGCAAAAACATGGCACTTGCATAAATCATCCTGAAAGTTTTATTAAGATTTATTTAACAGCCTCTTGACTTCATTATCTATGGCAATTTGGGTGTCTTACAAAATAAACTTATACACATGGATCTCCCTGCCATGGAATAGGGTAATGTGGTAGAAGACTGGCCACCTCAGGCCCTTCTTATCACAGTGCTAAGGAGAACGTACACAGGGCTCCCTGAGTCCCAGTTGCAGTGATGTGTCAGCGGATGTGGAAGACCTGGGAGTCATGTTCAGTCACTGGGAGGACTTTTGGGGTCACTTGTCTTGGCTGTGAAGCCCAATATAAGCTCACGAGAATGCTCTCCAAGGCTTCGTTTGACCTGAAATGCATTACTTGGAAGGCTGGCCTTCAATTGAGTTATCTGGAAAATAGCAGTGGTGATTCTTCTGATTACTGACAATGTACAATGCAGTCTGTCATCACAAAGTTCTTTCACAGTTCAGAAGGACGTCTTACGTTTGGTAGTTTTGCCACTATGTGGAGGACCAGGCTTGGATTATTTCTTGAATCAGCAGGGAAGAAGGTTGATTGAAAGATACCTATTAGTTGTCCAAGAAGTATTTTCTCTAGTTATATAATTCAGCTCCTGGTGACTGCACCATGTTAAATGTGCAATTCTATTTCCTCTAGGTGTCTGAGGGTTCTGTGGTCCAGTTTTCATCAGGAAACTTCTCCCTGACAGCAGAGACAGAAGAAAGGAACTTTCCCCATGGAAATGAACATCTGCTAAATTGGGCCCGAAAGGAGTATGGAGCAGTTACTTCATTCACGGAACTCAAGATAGCAAGAAACATTTATATTAAAGTGGGGGAAGGTAAATTTTATGTGGCTTCTGTGAATGATGGATTAACAACAGTCAATTGTTTTCTTTTCTGAGACCAGATGGTTAGGGCAAGGAATTACAGAATGCTAGAGCTGGCAGAGACCTGAGGGATCACTGGGGCCACTCTCCCGTAGGTCCCCTTTGTCCTTTTCTCGTTCTGAGGAAACAGGCTTGGTGATAGCCAAGTGAGCAATGGGGAGTGGCATGGTGGAGAGAGAAGGAGGTGGTTGCATGAGATTCAGAAAACAGCCACACCCAGAAGTTGTAAGAAGCCAGTGGGGCTGAGAAGGCGAGAGTGTGGGAAGGGAGGTGACACCTGATGAAATGGAGGAGGAGTTAGCATTATAGGTCAACAGCTGGCTCTTCCCCTTACTATTATGCTGCAAATGTTTGAAGTCTCCATCAGTTTCTGAGGTTGAGACCTCAGTTATTTACATTTTGTATAATAGCAGAGGAAAAATGTTTTAAAATATATATTATTTATTTTTTAAAGAGCAATGGGGTCTTGCTCTGTTGCCCAGGCTGGAGTGGAGTGGCTATTCACAGGATGGTCATAGCACCCTGCAACCTTGAACTCCCAGCCTTAAGTCATCCTCCCACTTCATCCTTCTATCTTGGCCTTTTGAGTATTGGACTGTGGGCAGGTGCCACAGTACCCAGCAAATGTATTTTTAGTACTAATCCCTTTATATGGACAAATTATTGGAGAAAAGAACTGTATGGCCTTGATAAGGGATTGCCCATTTCAATTTCCTTGCCTTGAAGAGGGTTATAAATATCCAGTGACTCAATTTTGAAAGCCTATTTTTAAAAAAAAAAAAAAAAAAAACTTTTCATCTTTATTTTTAGTTGAACATTTTTGGCACCCCCATAAGTTATGAGGAAATAACAGCCCTCGTGAATGAGTTCTTGTTTTAGTCAGGTGACTGTGTGACGTTTCAGGTCCCCGCATCTAGCTGCTTTCTGTCTGAGTCTACGGCCATGATCACCTCCTCCACAGACAGCATGGCAAGGAAGGATGGCTTATGGAGTGCATGATCCCAACTCTTGATACGAGCCAGGCATGCTAGCTCACACCTATAATCTCAGCACTTGGGGAAGATGATGTGGGAGGATCACCTGGGACCAGAAGTTTGAGATCAGCCTGGGCAACATAGCAAGATGCCATCACTACAATAAGTTTTTAAAAATTAGCTGGGCATGGTGGTGTGTGCCTGAAGTCCTAGCTACTTAGGGAATTGAGGCTGCACTGAGGTATGACTGTGCTGCTGCACTGTGGCTTGGGTGACAGAGCAAGACCGTATATCTCTTAAAAAAATTAAAAAATAAAGCATGTGTGAGACAGATGTAGCAAAGGTGGGTACTCATGTCAGGAAATGTGCTGTGTACGGAAGCCATAGCAGGGGCCTTCACACTCACCCCACTTAACCCCACAGTAATCCCAAGAGGAAGATGTCATTTCTGCCATTTTACAGAGGGCTTAGTGGAAGGCTAAATAAACTTGCTCAAGTCCACGTTGCTAGTAAGTGGTGAAGCCAGAACTCACCCCAGGTTTTCTGACTTTTGAGTCTAATGCTTTTTGCTTGATGCTATCCTTAAATCTTAGCCAAATAAGCATAACCTAAAATTGAAAGTGGGCTGCCTGGATGAGAAGACTTGTCTAATTGGGGTGGAGAGAAGGGGTTTTAGATGAGATATAGGTTCAAAAAGTTTTAAGTTTGTTACAGCTCTCTCATGGTAGCCATGTGGTTAACTTCAGAGGTCAAATCCTATTGAGACAAAATGAAAAATCTTTTTTAATAAAGATTCTAAGCCCTGGCCAGTGGGCTGCATTTCTGAAGTAGATTTCTAGTAGCATGAAAGAATGTTGATTACCCCTTGGAATTTGTTAGAATAAGAAAATTTGTTATAATAACATTCAGAATGTTGGACTCTGTTCTCGTGACAGTGCACAAGCTTCTGTGTGCAGCAGTCACCTGCTCTGAGAGCAAGGGGTTGTCACTGAACTGGACGTGAACTTGAAGGGCCTGGTGTCAAGTCTAGTAAAAATTGGTTAACTCCTTCATAACACCGTGAAACTTGACTGTAGCCACCAATGGGTATAAGGCACTGGGCCACACCATGAAGAGGGTAGTTGGGGAAAGTAGAGTTCCTTGGTTGGGTCACTGAACAAGAGAATGTCATTTCTCACCACAGGCCAGACTACAATGAGCAAGCCTCAGCAACCACTTCTCCTCCTCGTTCCCAGGGATTCCAGGCCCTGAGCCCTCTCTTGCTCCAATCCTAGTGGTTCTCAGAGTGAGACTCCTGCCCCACCAGCATCACCTGGGGACTTGTTAGAAATGCCTGTTCTCAGGCCCAGCCAGCTAAATTCCAGGGGCGGGATCCAGCAGTTGGTTTACTTGAGCCCTCCAGGCATTCTCAAAGCCTGCTGACAGGTGAGAACTGCTCCAGCCTGTGTTCCTGGAGGAGAATGGAGGAGTTTGTTGTTACTGCAACTGGCCTCATTAACTGTGAGGCTTCAGGGACACCGATTTACCCCTAGAGTCCTGATTTCCCTGGCAGGAAAACGAGGTGTTGGGTTACTTTAGGTTTCTTTCTTGCTGTCAAGAGTATATCATTCGGGTCTCAAGTCATTTGTCAGTTTTTTCCTGAAATACAAATAAGCATGTGACTTTTCTCCCCCAAATTTGCCAGGGATTCCCCTGTGTGGTTTCCTCTCTGCTTGGCAGTGGGTGTAAGTTCTGGTGCCAGGCATGAGGACAGTCACGAGGAGGGGAACCACACACACAGCGGAAAGTGATCAGCTCCTTCAGTTTAGAGACAATAGCATGGGGGACTAGAGCCCTTAAAAACAGCCTTTCCTCATGGCTTAACAATGGGTGAATCTTTTGTTATTTGTCTCAAATCTTACATCATTGTTTGGTACTTTTGGAAACCTGTACTACATGCCTGGTACACTCCAGATACACTTCAGACATATATATGAACTGGATATGCAGGCCATGGTCCCAGGAGGGGCCTGGTCTCTTCAGTTGCAGACTGGCCTGGCCCTGGCATACATCTTCTTAATTAAATTTCAGCTCTGCCACTTCAGTATCGTTTTCCACCCTGTGATCTGGGGGAGGCGTCACAGGCCACAGCTGCGCGGTGTGCATACCTCATCTGCTCATTTGCTCATCTGGCAAAGCCCTCAGCAGGTGTGGAAGGAGGCTGCTCTTGCAGCCTGAGTTGCTGGAGCTTTGGGCTTTTCTCTCGGGGTTTTACAGAAGCCTGCAGAGTGCCAGGCCAACATTCTCTGGAAGCGAGCCTACCAGCAGGGGCCTCGTGAGCTGCCTTGGTGCCCTCTGCTTTAGGGGTGGTGCTGGGGGTGCTGTGGTGGCCAGAGCTGCCTCGCCCAGTGTGTGTGTGCAAGTTGGGGCCTGAGGAGGCAGTACCAGCCCAACCTTGGGCCCTCCTGGGCTGCTGGGTTTCTTACTCCTGAGTGAGACTTTATGTGAAGTTGAACCCTGGCATCCTGTCGGTAAAATGAAAAAGGCAGAAGTCTGTTTTATTATAGTGCCAGGCCTCTGATTAATTACCCTTCCTGAAAAAAGCTTGCTACACCTAGAACTTCCTTGACACTGTCCCAGCTGTCACACTGCCAGCAGTTTCTTTCAAGTTCTGTTTAAACATTTAAACCACTGGATGGAAATCCCATCAGCCGCAGAGGGGTGGAAATGGCGTGTGCCGTTGGGGGGTCGTCTTCAGACTCTCGGTACTTGCGTCACTTTCCCAGGTAGAGGTGGTGAGCAGCCCTCAGCACCATGAGATAATGTTTGCAAGGGCGCCTTGCGAATTGTAACGGACTATGTAAACATCAGTTGTCTCACTAGCCGGGCATAGTGGCCCAGGCCTATAATCCCAGCTCCTCGGGAGGCTGAGGCAAGAGGATTGTGAAAGCCCAAGAGTTTGAGGTTGCTGTGAGCTATGACGCTACGGCACTTTACCTAGAGGGACAGAGTGAGACTGGGGGGCAGGGGGGTGGGGGAGAAAGAAAGAAAAAATTAGTCATCTGGGTCAAGATCGTGAGGAAGAGTGAGTCTGCTGTCCTTGTTTTCCCCAAACTCCTATGTTCAGTCTTCAGGGCATAAAGTGCTGTGAGGAGTAAATATAAAGGAATGACTGATTCCATATGGTGGGCCAGAGAATTAATTAGCTGGTTCTCCTATTAATTGAAACAGCAAACATCTAAGGAGGGGTCTACTTGGGACAGGCTAGGTGACAGCATTGAGATGCTGACTGTGACAAGCCTACCTATCGGGTTTTTAGGTGGGAGGCGCTTGGTAGACAGATGGCGGTACGTGTCTACAGCTCAGAAATGGAGTCATGATCTAACTACATGTTGAAGCTGTGGGAGTGACTGAGATCATCTGGGAAAAATGGGAGACAAGAGGAAGGTTGAGGAAGGAGGTGAAGTTCCTAGCCTTGGTTCAGATTGGAATCCACTAGGGAACTTTTCAAAAAGGAAAGGTGTCTGAGCCCCACCTGGATGTTCTGAATCAGATTCTTTGAGCTGGGGTCCAAGCAGGTACATTCTGACATGCACCGAAGATTGAGGACTGCTGGTTTTTAAAGAATAAGCAAAGGAGGAGGAGGAGGAACAATGAAAGATGTGGAAGATGGGTCAGAAGAAATGGATAAGGAGCTTACTGGTCATGATGAGGGGGGACATTTCAGGGCCATGGCCGAGGGGGTTGCAGACCAAGGCCTTCTGGGGGGTCGTGGTTCCCTGTGTGATGCACTTGGTCAGTTCCACCAGCACCCTCTCTCCTGTGAGTATGGTTGTCACACATCTCAGTGGTCTGAAAGATTGCCCTGTGCTGCTCTCCTTTCAGATCAAGTCTTCCCTCCCACATGCAACATAGGCAAGAATTTTCTCTCGCTCAACTACCTTGCTGAGTACCTGCAGCCCAAAGCAGCAGAAGGATGTGTGATGTCCAGCCAGCCCCGGGACAAGGAAGTACACATCATTGAGTTACTTGCCCCCAACTCGAACCCCTACAGGTAATGTGTCTTCTAAACTGAGAAGAGACGGAGCTCTTCCTGGACTTGAGATCGGGAGGGAAGGACACTGTCCGTGCTTCAAGTGGGCTCACAGAAGCCTTGAAGAAGGGCGTAAAGGCCCCGATGGTATAAATTTTGTGTATATTCCGCATCTATTTCTAGATCCCCTGTATTGCAGATGAGTTCCCAAAGCCTGTATGAACTTATGGGTATTAGTTATAGGACACAGTCACTCCATCAGCATCTTCCTTTGAGTAAGGTTGTCCCTGATGAGAAAATTCTACAATGTGCCTTATTAATTATCATTTTAGTAACTTTCTGTTTTTAAGAAGTTCTGTTCATAGTGTCCTTAGAGCAGTTATGCAGTCAGAACTGTTTATTTTCAAGCTGTGTATGCGTGTGTGTTTGTTAGGGGACAGGCCCTTCATGGGGACTCACCAAAGAGCTGTTAGATGAACTTGCCTCTTGTGGGCTTGTTCTCCCCGCCATCTTCCTAGCCAGGGACTAGAAATTTCACTCTCCCTGTCAAGAATAATTGGAGAATTTACAAAACAGAGAAAAAGGAAGGAAAAGGAGGTTTTTCTCCTAATTTAACCTGCCTTTTGGGTCGACTAGTGACTTAGTTTAAATTTATATTATAGGGGGCTTTCAGAAGAAAAAGTCTAATCAAGTTTTGATTTTACAAATGAATAAACCACAGATCAGTTCTGGTAATATTCTGTCCTATCCACACAAAGAATTTTGTGTAACGTTAAAAGAGAATGAGAGTAGAAGCAATCTGAGAGGTGCTTGGCTCCCACCGGGTAGTTTATGCTTTACAAGTGTGTAAAACCAAGATGGAAATAAAGACTTTGCCCCTAATTCCGCATGACAGAGATGTTATTGTTTAGTCAAAAATTCTCTTTTCTTCTGAATTCTTAGAAGTTTGGGTTGTATACATCAATTTTCCAGTAATCACTTGGTTGACCATCTGTTTTCTTTAACTGTATATCCAGAAATTTGGAAAAGTAAATGCAGATAGGATTCTGTAGCAGTTGTTAATGGCTTCAGCAAACCTTATATAAATCAAGAAATTCTTCAGTATTTTGCCTCTTATTTTATTCTGAAGTTTCTTTCTTTTTTTTTTTTTTAACCACCTGCTTTCCTCCCCCGCCACCCTCCATTCACCAAACTGCCACCCACTTCGGGTTTTGTTTGTTTGTTTGTGACAGTCTCAAGCTGTCACCCTGGGTAGAGTGCCATGGCGTCACAGCTCACAACAACCTCCAACTCATGGGCTTAAGCGATTCTCTTGCCTCAGCCTCCCGAGTAGCTGGGACTACAGGCACCCGCCACAATGCCCGGCTATTTTTTTGTTGTTGTTGTAGTTGTCATTGTTGTTTTAGCTGGCTGGGGCCAGGTTGGAACCCGCCAGCCTCGGTGTATGCCGGCGCCCTACCCACTGAGCTACAGGTGCCACCCAACTATTATTATTATTGTTTTTTTTTTTTGAGACAGAGCTTCATGCTTTTGCCCTGGGTAGAGAGCTGTGGCATCACAGCTCACAGCAACCTCCAACTCCTGGGCTCAAGTGATTCTCCTGCCTCAGCCTCCCAAGTAGCTGGGACTAAGTGGCTGGGACTACAGGCGCCCACCACAACGCCCGGCTGTTTTTTGGTTGTAGTTGTCACTGTTAGTTTGGCGGGCCTGGGCTGGATTCGAACCCGCCAGCTCCAGTGTATGTGGCTGGCGCTTTAGCCACTTGAGCCACAGGCACCGAGCCCCACTTCTGGTTTTGAAGGAATTTGAGCATATAGCCAAATAGATAGAAAGTTAGACATCGAAGGTGTTGAAGGTTGAAAAAGTAACAATACTCCTTCAAAAGTAAACTCTTCTGGTTTGTTCAAGTCCATCTCAAACAGTGGTTGCATTAAATAGCCACCTTTTTTTCCTCCCTGAAGAAGAGAAAATCTTGAGTGGCTAATTACCCACAGACATGTGTTTCTATTGTTATGTAAAACTGTTTGTGTGAGCCATCCCAATCTGTTTTGCACATGTCATTGGCCTGGGATCAACTCCAGCTTTTTAATCAACTGGCCAGACACTGGAAACATGACGACTTGGTGGAGGGGGGATAGTTGCAGCTTTCTGGCATCTAGGTCTTGACTTGGCCTTTGTTTTGCATTCACAGTGCTTTCCAGGTGGATATAATAATTGACATAAGACCTTCTCAAGAGGATCCTGAGGTGGTCAAAAATCTCATCCTGATCTTGAAGTGCAAAAAATCAGTCAACTGGGTGATCAAATCTTTTGATGTTAAAGGAAACCTGAAAGTTATTGTAAGTTGGTGGAGCATTTCTTTGTTTTGTTGAGTAGCAATCATATAAGCTGTGCTTATAAGCATTGTTATGTTAGACTTTCTGCCTCTTCCTGACTCTCTAAGCCAGTATTTTTAAACCTTTTTTATCTCACCTATAGTTAAATTTCCATAGTACACTGAAATTATGTTGATCAAAAAAGAATATACTTACTATGCTTTGAACTTCTTTCAAAAATAATTTAATTAATGAGCTTTAAAATTTTTCTCGGCACTCCTAAGATCCTCTCACGACACACCAGTTGAAAATCACTGCTCAAAGCGCTCTGAATTATTTTTTCACTTCGAAAAATAGGCTGGTCCTATATAAACCACATCTATAAACTAAGTGTGGTGGTTAAAGCCTTGCCTCTAGGGTCAGGACAAACCCAGGATAAAGTCCAGGCTCTTCCATTGCAAGTCCCTTAACCTCTCTGAACCCTAGCTGTCTCATTTGTGAAACTCCTAAAATGTATTAATGTGCTTTCCGGTTTCAGCTGAGAAGTGGTTAAGGCGTTTGCA
Organism: Nycticebus coucang; assembly: GCF_027406575.1. NCBI lineage: Eukaryota > Metazoa > Chordata > Mammalia > Primates > Lorisidae > Nycticebus > Nycticebus coucang. Next base: position 22,782,497 of record NC_069784.1, on the reverse strand, counting down.
GACTAAGACCTCTGTAACAGCCTCAAGGTCAGGGTCCTGAATCTCAGCTCTAAACTTGGGATTAGGTACTTAGGGAAGGTATGGGAAATCAGAGTGGCCCCAGCTCACATTGTAGATTTTTCGTTTGGGGTTAAATATGTGGTATCAGCATGTCTTTTTGCTTGCTGCTAACATACAAAGGTGAAGCACTAATAGAGAACCACAGAGACCACAGGGTTGGTGAGATGATGATAGGAAAGTATACTGCAGCCTGTTCCCTAGGCCTTCTGTTTAATGAAGGCAAGGTATTTACCAGGCTTAGCTGGTTGGCATGAGAGGTGAACAGCAGCTGGTTTCCTGAAAAGTTGAATGTTAAAGTTTGGTAAAATAAATCTTATCTCAAATATGTTTAGGGAATATCTGTTTGGCAAAAATACTGGAGTGGATTATATCAAAAGTTAAAAAAAAAATCCTTGTCCCCATTTTTAAAGAAAATAATCACATATTTAGCATATCTTGTGGGTTCAAATTTTTATTAGTTGTCTTTTTTATTTTGAGACAGTGTCACTTAGTTGCCCTGGGGTTGAGTGCTGTGGTGTCATAGCTCACAGCAACCTCAAAAACTTAGGCTCAACAAATGTAATCAGTGTAACCTGGTTTCTTGTACCCTCAGCGAATCCCCAACTGTAAAATAGATAAATAAATAAATGGAATTAAATCAGTAAAAAAAAAAACAACAAAAAACTTAGGCTCAAGCTCTTGCCTCAGCCTTCCCAGTAGCTGGGACTATAGGTGAATACCACAGCGCTCTTCTAGTTTTTCTATTTTTAGTAGAGATGAGGTCTCGCTCTTGCTCAGGCCAATCTCAAACTTCTCAGCTTAAGCAATCTACCTGCCTCTACTAGGATTACAGGTGTGAGCCACTGTGCCTGGCCTACGAGTTGTCTTTTTCTTTTGCAGTTTTTGGCCAGGCCTGGGTTTGAACCTGCCACCTCCAGCATAGGGGGCCTGCACCCTACTCCTTTGAGCCACAGGTGCCACCCTAAATTGTCTTTTTTAAGAAATAAAATTAAAAATTGGCCAGGCCAGGTGTGATGGCTTATGTCTATAATCCTAGTACTCCGGGAGGCTGAAATGGGAAGATCCCTTGAGCTCAAGAATTGAAAGCCAGCATGAACAAGAGCAAGAACCCATCTCTACTAAAAATACAAAAATTAGCCAGGCATTATGGTGGGCACTTGCAGCCCCAGCTACTCTGGAGGCTGAGGCAAGAGGATGGCTTCAACCTGTTTGAGGTTGCTATGAGGTAGGCTGATGCCATGGCTCTCTACTCTACTCATGACAGAATGAGACTGTGTCTCTAAATAAATAAATAATAAATAAATACATAACAAAAATAAGTCCAGGCATGGCCTAGGACTCTGGGAGGCAGAGACGGGTGGATTGCATGAGATCAGGTGTTCGAGACTAGCTTAAACAAGAGAGAGACCCCATCTCTGCTAAACATAGAAGAACTAGCCAGGCATCATGGAGCACCTATAATCCAAGCTACTCAGGAGGCTGAGGCAAGAAGATCACTTGAGCCAAGAGTTTGAGGTTGCTGTGATCTGTGATACCACTGCACTCTACCGAGGGCAACAGTGCCACTCTGTCTCAATAAATAAATAAATAAATACAAATTAAAATGTCGCAAATTTCTCTTTCAGTACTTGAATTGAATCAACTGGAGTAGATTTTATGATTTCCACATTTCAGGAGAGGCGGATGCCCTTGGTTTCTGTACTATTCCTCTATTCAGGGCACCTTCCATGCGATACCTCAGTGAGCAAAGCCAACAGCTCCCCAGGCAACACCAGGGGCCACAGGCAAAGCCATGAGCACACACATCTTAATTGTAAAATAATCATTTCTGGTTCCTGTGGGTATTTTTTTCTTTAAACTTTGAGAGGATCCCAGTGTGCCTTCATGAGTAACAGTGATACATTAATTTGGGGTGGAGCCCAAAGCCCAGCCGCGGTTGTCGAAAGTCAGAGCTGTTTTGATTGCTTTCCCTAGCGTGGCATGGGGCGTGCTGGTGACCTGGGATGTCTGCTGCCTTTGCTGCCTGGCACAGCGACCAAATGTTTTTAATTTCAGAATAACAAAAACAGGAAAAGGAATCATGCTTTGAAAGGCAGAAACACACAGTGCATTTTAATTCCCTGCTGGAGTTCTTGTGTAAATATTCTTTCGCCCTGACCGGTCCGTGGCTCTTTCTGTCCCTGAGCGTGTGTGCCTGGTCTGTGGCAGTCCTGGAGTTTGCTCGGAATGTCCCCATCTCTCACATGAATCCGAGTGGCTAGAAATGAGATGGCTCATCCCAGTGCAAGGTCTGTTTATATTCCTCTCCTTGGCTGTACTCCTGTTCCAGGCCAATTTTGGACAATGCATGACAACATTACTTAACAATTAGGTCATGTTTCATGATGTTCTGTTTTCTTCTCCCAGTCGGTTTTACGCTTTGCGACTTCTCCACTCCCTGTTTTAGTTGTGAATTCTGACTGTGCTATGAGGGAAAGGTACCTGTTCTTGCAAAGGTATAAATTGGGAAGGGGGAAATGGTTTATGGAGACCTTGTTCCTAGCATTTCCTCTACTTTGGTGGAGTGTACAGAATCTTGGCTTTGTACCAGACTGGACTAGATTTAAATCCCATCTCCACTTGCCATTATTCCCAGTAGATACTAGGATAGCTCACCTTGAGATGATAACTCACCGTGAGAGTTGTTATGAGGTTTAGCTGAATGTATTCACTCATTTGTTTATTCATTCATTCATTTATTTGACACCTACTGTATTTGTTGAGGGCCTGCAGGGTATTTCATCTAAAGCAGTAGACACAACGGGCGCACAGCCTGCACGTGGAGTTCTTAGTTAATGTGCTACTTTTGTGAGTCTCAGCTTCTCCTTCTCTAAAAAAGGAATAGGAACATCTTCTATTCTAGAGGGGAATTAAGTAAGATAATACATGTAAAGCTCTCAGCTTGGCGCCTGCCATAATAAAGGGGGTTCGTCCGCCTTCCATAAGGAACCCCCAAAAGAGTGTGTCTATAAGAACAATAGAACACTTCTCTAAACTGGGTGAAAACAAAGTTCTACTAGAGGAATTACAAGGACCCTGATGGAGTAAATTTAGAGAAGAGAACCATTAAACGCGGTGGCTTGTGCATGTTTGTTGCGGGTAGAAGTGTCCACGTCCTGGCTCTTCCCTCAGGTCCACGATGGACCATGCATAATCACTTTCTTGGTAGGAAGAACCTTCAGAGCAGAAGAGATGGAAGAAACTTGTTAAAGGTTTTCTCCTCCATTATTTCATGTAGCCTCAGGACTTCAAGGTTGGTGATGGCCTGTTTGTTCTTAGAAAAGAACATTTTAAAAGTCCTAGTGGGAATATGCACCCTACCCTCTGGCTAACCCTTTCCCTAAACACCCTCTCCCCTGTATCATCAATTTTGATGCAAATATTGGGGGGATGTGAAGGCATTTAGACTTTTTACCTAGCTCATCACCTTGCACGAAGATGTGGTTGCGAAACATGATGATAGTATTTGGAGACCTCTTTGAACGCCCTCATTTAGAATAGCTGCCCTAGAGTTGGAAAAAGGCTGGAGACTCCCAGAAATACAGGGTGAGGGATTTGTTCAATTCCGAGAACCACCTCACCTGCCATTGTCCCAAGCCTGGCTGCTTTGCAAATATAAAGATGGATGTCTAGCTTTTTACTTTCTGAGGGATAATCAATACGAGATGTGTGGCACCTGGATTTAATGTGGAAAGGTGTAAACAGATCATTCTGTATTGGTACAAAAGGACAGGTGTAAGTTATGATGATAGTATTCTGGAAATACAATATTTTCTTAGCTATTAAACAACATAAAAAACTAGAGCAGATGAGGCCAAGCAGTATCATTTAGGCCAGTGCTGTGATTCCAGCCAATCCAAATGACATGCTGCTTTGAAAGGCTGGAAGAAGTTGTGTCTAAGAAACTGATGTTGACTAAATGAATAAAAAGTTCTAAGAACAAATTGGATCCTTTATCTCATTCTACTTTCCTTCCTTCCCTTTCTTCCTCCCTTCCTTACTGTGAATTGGAATAAGAGTTAAAATATTCTGAATCTGTCGAACTGAGTTTACAAATGGCTGCAGGACTTGGTTAAAGCTCTGGCTGGTGCCTTTGCGTGCAGTTGTTGTGACTGGTAAATCTGGCAGTTTTCCCACAGATAAGCACTTTGGGTAATTGAAAAATGTACGAGGTGAGATCCTTTAAGCTTTGAATTGAAATATGTGTCTTCAGCCAATATCCCACAACCAAACAGGCCAAGAGGAGTCTGTGAATCTTTTATGGTTTTGCAGTGGGAAAGGATTACTATTTAGTCATGTTAGGGGCAAACAGAATGGGAAACCAATGAACAATTTAGGAAAAAATGCTGCATGTATGCAGGAGAAAATCATTGGGCATGGAAATTAAAGTGATTTTCATACAGCATGAAAATGGCATAATCTGCGTGCTGGAAGGGCTTTCCAGCCCTGTTGGAGCAGTTGTTGAAAATCTGTCTCCTTCTCTTTGGGGGTCCCCACTGCAGCCTTCAGCTCCCTCACCCTCTGACGAGCTCACCACTATGACAGTCAGCAGGTGGTATAGACGTTTACCTTCCAAGTCCATTTGTATACTTTTGGAAAAGATTTTTTGTCATTTTGATTTTGTAACTATCTAGTAAAACCTAATCTTATGACCAACTTGTATTACTGGATAAAATACTGACATTTAGAGGCACAGGAACCTAGATTGATTACTATTTAGAACATAAAATGTCAGTATATTCAGTTAATAGAATTGGCAAATGAATACAATTCTAGGATTGCTAAATTGATTGTAAATTATAGATGAAATGTAAACATTGGTTGTAGAATTTAATAGTTTAATCTTTACACTGACATATCGTCACAGACCACATAATGATGTTTTGGTCAACAATAGGTTGCCTGTATTACAGTGGTCCCGTAAGATTATGCTACCGTCTTTTCATTGTACCTTTTCTATGTTTAGATATGTTTAGGTAGACAGACACCTCCCAGGGTGTTACAGTTGGGAAAGTATTCAGCACAGCAACAGGCTGTACAGGCCTGTGGCCTAGAGCCCTAGGCTATGCCTTATAGACCAGGTGTGCAGTAGGTTATAATGTCTAGGTTCTGATGTTAGTACACCCTGGGATGGTCACATGAGGAAATCACCTAATGACACATTTCTCAGAACATATCCCTGTCGTTAATTGATACTTACCTTGTAAAATGATTGTGTTGCTTTTCGTTCAAATCCAGGGGTACAGGAAGTAGAAGGATGGGCATTTTTGAGCGATGTACCAGGTACATTTGTGTACTTCATACATAATTTTAAGTGGAAATAAGAGGGGAAAGTTGTTACACATGTTTGGTGTGTGTGTTAATAATTTAAACATTAACTCTGTGGTTACAGACTAGGTGTACTCAGTATATAGCTACTTACATGTTGATGTATTATTTTTATCAACATAAGGTCCAAATGGTATGATCAGACAGCTTGCATCAGTGTCTCTTAATCTGCTGTTAAAGGTTTGCACATTGGTTTCCTTAGCCCAAGGAAAATAGAGATCAAAAAAATAAAGGGATCCCTCACATACAATGTAGAATTTATTTTTGTTTCAGATATTAATCATTATTATTGTTTAAAACACTGTTGAATTTTTAGACTCATGAGTGAAATTTTGCTGTTATCTTCAGGCTCCCAACAGTATTGGCTTTGGGAAAGAGAGTGAACGATCCATGACAATGACCAAATTGATAAGAGACGACATTCCTTCAACCCAGGGGAAGCTGATCAGGTGGGCTTTGGACAATGGCTATAGTCCAGTAACATCGTACACAATGGCTCCTGTGGCTAATAGATTTCACCTTCAGCTTGACAACAATGGTAAGTGCTACATGAATGTCTTCTTCAGTTGTGTAAAAAATATCCCCCAAATGACACTTTACAGTGGGGAACTCTCATTTCATTTTATAGGGTGCTATTTTTCTATTTAATCATTTGTTTGAATACTTTTTATTCGAAGGCTTAAAATTATCTAGAATGATGATAGATTCTTTTAGGGAAACTGTCCTTATTTTATTTATTTATTTATTTTTTGAGACAGAGTCCCACTGTGTTGCCCTCAGTAGAGCGCTATGGCATCACAGCTCACAGCAACCTCAAACTCTTGGGCTTAAGTGATTCTCTTACCTCAGCCTCCCAAGTAGCTGGGACTACATGCGCCCATCACAACGCCCAGCTATTTTTTGTTGCAGTTGTCATTGTTGGTTGGCTGGCCCGGGCTGGGTTCGAACTCACCAGCTTTGGTGTGTGTGGCTGGTGCTGTAACCAATGTGCTATGGGTGCCAAGCCAGGAAACTGTCTTTAATATAGCTTTTCAGTAACAGTTGTGTATCAGAGAACTTTGTTATAGATCATCTTCAGCATAATTACACTACTTCTCTCTCTCTCTCTCTCTCTCTCACGTGAGCGCACGCATCCAATGACTACTTATGGCTGAGAATACAGATAGTTAAGACCACAGGAAAGCAGGCCACAGTCAGAGGCTGAATCTTATAGGAAAGTAATCATAAGGACTCATACTTGGGCTTTCTTACCCAGAGTGCAGGCGGGAGTGACTGTTTAATGGAGCAGAAATCAAAGACTTAATAATTTTTTGAGGCTTTCCAGAATTTTCTAGTTAATATGACTCTAATAAGGTTTTCTTATCTCCAGACATGTTTGTTCCCCACCCCACGGTACCACTGCTGATAGAATAAAGATCGGGAGTACGGGCTGAAATCCCCACTCTGCCATTTATTCACTGTTTGGGGAGAGGTCACTTAACCACATAGCCTCAGATTCCTCTCTAGTAATAGAAAGAAAATAATAGCACCTACCTTAATAGTGTTTTTTGAAGGTTTTTGTTAAAAACTAAATTTAAAATTCTTGTGGTGTGACTTCTTTTGGATCCACACAGTTGTAACATCTCTTTCAAAAAGTTATATTGAAGGCGAGATAACGCCCACCTGTCGTCTTCACTTCTGGCCGTCACAGAGATGGATTTGACCTCAGACATACATCTGTTGGCTTTAGATAGTGGATGTAGAGAATGCCAGGCAAATTATTACAGTAGAACCTCTGTAAGTTGACCAGCCAAGGGATTGTAACAAACTGGTCAACATACAGAGGTGGTCAACATAAAGAACTAGGCCTACTGTACTGATACGTACATATGGTGCATGTCCGGCCTATGAAAATTAGGTCAACCTAGGGAGGTAGTCAACCTAGGGAGGTGGTTAACTATGGATGTTCTACAGTATGTCTTTTAAATTGTTGAAAATATGACAAAATAGTAAATACCAATTATATGGAAATATGTCTCTTCCTTTAAAAGCAGTAAGTGAGCCTAAGTAGCTCTTTCTTTTCTTTCCCCCCTAGGGACTAGGTTATAAAAGGCTAGGGTGCTCAGATACCTGTTAGAATTTAGTAGTCAAAAAGAAGACAGTAAATAATAATTTAAAAATAACAATACTGTTTCCAGACCTCTTTAGAGAAACTATTTGAAATAATTCTAGATTTAAGGAAAGTATTTCAATGGCATTTGAATGGAATAAAGTTGCCCCAATAACTTAGTTGAATCACAGATTTTTATAGCTTGTAGGGCCCTAGAAATCATTGGCCCCAATGCTTCTCAACGTTGTAATTACACATAGAGCTTAAAACATAGTAATGATTGGGTCCCACCCCAGAAAGTCTGAGTTTTAATTGGCTTGGAGTGCAATCTGGGCATGGGGATATTTTTAAAAGCTCTCAAAATGATTTTAAAAAAATTAAAAAAATTATTATGGGTACATATAATTGTGTATTATAGGGTACATGTGATGTTTTGATACAGGCATATAATATGAATGAATCAAATCAGGGTAATTGGGATATCCATTATCTTAGGCATTTATCATTTTTTTATATCAGGAACATTCCAATTCCACTCTCTCAGCTATTTTAAAGCAGACCCTCACTTATCGTTGACTATGGTCACTTTGTTATGCTATCTAACGTTGTTCATTTTTTCTATCTATCGAACTATATTTGTAGACCTGTTAATCATCCCCACTTTATCCTCCCTTCCCCGATACCATTTCCAGCCTCTGTGAGCCGTCATTCTGTTCTGTCTCCAATGAGATCAGTTTTTTTTCATAGTTAGGTCCCATATATGAGAACATGCGAGACCTGTCTTTCTGTGCTTGGCTTATTTCACTTAATACAGTGTTCTCCACTTCCATCCATGTTGTTGCAAATGGCAGCATTTCATTCCTTTTTATAGCTATATAATATTCCATAGTGTACATCAAATGATTTTAATGTACAACAGAAGTTGAGAACCACTGATTAATTCCAAGCCTTTTATTTTAAAAGTTGGGAAATGATGGTACAGAGAAGTAAGCCACTTGTCCAAAGCTGCTCAGCTAGTTAGAGAGAACGTCAGGGTGAGAGGTCACCCTTCCAGACTCCTAATCACTTTTGGACATGGTTTCTTCAAAGTGATTTTGCACCTGCCCCCTGTGTGTGAATGGCTGCTGTTCCACCTGTAATGATAGTGCTCTGCTGAAGCTTTTCCTTCTTTGTCACCCAGAGGAAATGGGAGATGAGGAAGTTCACACCATCCCTCCTGAGCTGCGGATCCTGCTGGACCCTGGCACCCTGCCCGCCCTGCAGAACCCACCTGTCCGGCCAGGGGGAGGCCGAATTGGAGGCCTCCCGTTTCCTTTCCCTGATATCTCCCAGAGAGGCTGGAAGGAAGGGGGAGAAGATGGCCGGCCGAAGGACCCTGTCCTCCCCAGCATACAGCTGTTCCCTGGCCCCCGAGAGCCGGAAGAGGTGCAAGGGAGGATGGATATTGCCCTGTCAGTCACATGTGACAATGAGAAGATGATGGTGGCTGTAGAAAAAGATTCTTTTCAGGTCAGTGCAGTCTCTTACAGGAGAGAGGCCAGGCCGCCTCCTGTGCACCTTTCCCAAGTCTGCGTCCATTATTTCTTCTTTCACTTCTGACCTCCAGAGACTTGATTGTGTTTTCTCAGTTGGATGGTCCTCCTTCCCTTGGCAGCAGTTCTCACCAGTTCCTGTTGTTCTCAGCAAGGGGAGGTTCCAGATCCTTGTGTGTCAATATTTTGCTACTGAATTTCCAAGGCTAACAAACATAATACTTGGGCTGTTAGGAGGTCGGGAGCTGGGAAGAGGTGGTGGGAGGGGGTGATGCAGGCCTCCAGCAGCCTTTAACGGGAAGCCCAGGAAGCCCAGGCAGCACGAGTTAACTGTGTGCGGGAGACCCACGTGGGGCCCCCCAGCATGTCTCTGGTGGTTGTTGTTTCAGGCCAGTGGCTACTCAGGGATGGAACTCACCTTGCTGGATCCTACCTGCAAGGCCAGGATGAATGGCACCCACTTCATTTTGGAGTCTCCCCTAAACGGCTGCGGCACTCGGCACGGGCGGTCAGCCCCTGACGGTGTAGTTTACTATAACTCGGTGAGTGTTCTCCGGCGGTCAGCCCCTGACGGTGTGGTTTACTATAACTCGGTGAGTGTTCTCCGGCGGTCAGCCCCTGACGGTGTGGTTTACTGTAACTCGGTGAGTGTTCTCCAGAGGTCAGCCCCTGACGGTGTGGTTTACTATAACTCGGTGAGTGTTCTCCGGCGGTCAGCCCCTGACGGTGTGGTTTACTGTAACTCGGTGAGTGTTCTCCAGCGGTCAGCCCCTGACGGTGTGGTTTACTATAACTCTGTGAGTGTTCTCCGGCGGTCAGCCCCTGACGGTGTGGTTTACTGTAACTCGGTGAGTGTTCTCCAGCAGTCATCCCCTGACGGTCAGCCCCTGACGGTGTGGTTTACTGTAACTCGGTGAGTGTTCTCCGGGCGGTCATCCCCTGATGGTCAGCCCCTGACGGTGTGGTTTACTATAACTCGGTGAGTGTTCTCCGGTGGTCAGCCCCTGATGGTGTGGTTTACTGTAACTCGGTGAGTGTTCTCCGGCGGTCATCCCCTGACGGTCAGCCCCTGACGGTGTGGTTTAGTATAACTCGGTGAGTGTTCTCTGGCGGTCAGCCCCTGATGGTGTGGTTTACTGTAACTCGGTGAATGTTCTCCGGCGGTCAGCCCCTGACGGTCAGCCCCTGACGGTGTGGTTTAGTATAACTCGGTGAGTGTTCTCCAGCGGTCAGCCCCTGACGGTGTGGTTTACTGTAACTCGGTGAGTGTTCTCCGGCGGTCAGCCCCTGACGGTGTGGTTTAGTATAACTCGGTGAGTGTTCTCCAGTGGTCAGCCCCTGACGGTGTGGTTTACTGTAACTCGGTGAGTGTTCTCCGGCGGTCAGCCCCTGACAGTGTGGTTTAGTATAACTCGGTGAGTGTTCTCCAGCGGTCAGCCCCTGACGGTGTGGTTTACTGTAACTCGGTGAGTGTTCTCCGGCGGTCAGCCCCTGACGGTGTGGTTTAGTATAACTCGGTGAGTGTTCTCCAGCGGTCAGCCCTTGACGGTGTGGTTTACTATAACTCCGTGAGTGTTCTCCAGCGGTCAGCCCCTGACGGTGTGGTTTAGTATAACTCGGTGAGTGTTCTCCGGCCATCAGCCCCTGACGGTGTGGTTTACTGTAACTCGGTGAGTGTTCTCCGGCGGTCAGCCCCTGACGGTGTGGTTTACTATAACTCGGTGAGTGTTCTCCGGCGGTCAGCCCCTGACGGTGTGGTTTAGTATAACTCGGTGAGTGTTCTCCGGCGGTCAGCCCCTGACGGTGTGGTTTACTGTAACTCGGTGAGTGTTCTCCGGCGGTCAGCCCCTGACGGTGTGGTTTATTATAACTCGGTGAGTGTTCTCCGGCGGTCAGCCCCTGACGGTGTGGTTTAGTATAACTCCGTGAGTGTTCTCCAGCGGTCAGCCCCTGACGGTGTGGTTTAGTATAACTCGGTGAGTGTTCTCCGGCGGTCAGCCCCTGACGGTGTGGTTTACTGTAACTCGGTGAGTGTTCTCCGGCGGTCAGCCCCGACGGTGTGGTTTAGTATAACTCGGTGAGTGTTCTCCGGCGGTCAGCCCTTGACGGTGTGGTTTACTGTAACTCCGTGAGTGTTCTCCGGAGGTCAGCCCCTGACGGTCAGCCCCTGACGGTGTGGTTTACTATAACTCCGTGAGTGTTCTCCAGCGGTCAGCCCCTGACAGTGTGGTTTACTGTAACTCGGTGAGTGTTCTCCAGCGGTCAGCCCCTGACGGTGTGGTTTACTATAACTCGGTGAGTGTTCTCCGGCGGTCAGCCCTTGACGATGTGGTTTACTGTAACTCGGTGAGTGTTCTCCGGCGGTCAGCCCCTGACGGTCAGCCCCTGACGGTGTGGTTTACTGTAACTCGGTGAGTGTTCTCCGGCGGTCAGCCCCTGACGGTGTGGTTTACTGTAACTCGGTGAGTGTTCTCCGGCGGTCATCCCCTGACGGTCAGCCCCTGACGGTGTGGTTTACTATAACTCGATGAGTGTTCTCCGGCGATCAGCCCCTGACGGTGTGGTTTACTATAACTCCGTGAGTGTTCTCTAGAGCAAAGTTTCGCCTTTTGCCAGAGCCATGCCGCATGTTACCTTAGAATGGGTTTTAACATTTTTATGAAAATGAGGAGGGGCTACCACAAGCCTGAACAAGTCCAAGTGTCACTTCTGAACAAACAGGGTATACTTTGAGCTTCAACTCTTTTGTTTTATTTGCTTTATTGGTGAGGTGGTTTTTTTTTTGTTTTTTTAAGACAGAGTCTCACTTGGTCACCCCGGGTAGAGTGCTATGGCATCATGGCTCACAGCAACCTCAAACTCCTGGGTTCAAGTGATCCTCTTGCCTCAGCCTCCCAAGTAGCTGGGACTACAGGCACCTGCCACAACGCCCGGCTATTTTTTTTTTTTTTGAGACATAGTCTCAAGCTGTCACCCTGGGTATATTGCTATGGCATCACAGCTCACAGCAACCTCTAACTCTTGGGCTTAAACAATTCTCTTGCCTCAACTTCCCAAGCAGCTGGGACTACAGGCACCTGCCACAATGCCCAGCTATTTTTTGTTGTTGTTATTGCAGTTGTCCTTATTGTTTTAGCTGGCCTGGGCTGGGTTCAAACCCACCAGCCTCAGTGTATGTGGCTGGCGCCCTACCCATTGAGCTACAGGCGCTGCCCAACACTGGTTATTTTTTAGAGACAGGGTTATTTTTTAGGCTGGTCTTGAACTCATGAGCTCAGGCAATCCACCCATCTCAGCTTCCCAAGTGCTGGGATTATAGGTGTGAGCCACAGCACCTGGCCATATTGGTGAGTTCTTGAAAGGAATTGGGAGGGCCTGTTTTCTCTGCTGGAGTTGTGGTGATGTTACCCACCCCTTCCTTTCATCTCCCGATGGCAGAATTCACTGATAAGGTGATTGTCACTGCTGTCTGTGGTCAAACCGCCCTGGTCCTTATGGACATAAAACCCAACGCTTTGAGCTGTGTGAGCACCTCTGCTCAACCAAGCTGACCAGACGCGTGGTCTGTCTGGCCTTATTTGAGTCTTACCCAGAAGCAGGAGGACTTCTCTCTCCCTCATGAATAAAGATCCAAAAAAAAAGAATTTAAAATCTGAAAGGGTTTTTTTTTTTTTTCTTAGAGACAGAGTCTCACTTTGTCGCCCTCAGTAGAGTGCTGTGGCATCACAGCTCACAGCAACCTCCAGCTCCTGGGCTTAAGCGATTCTCTTGCCTCAGCCTCCTGAGTAGTTGGGACTACAGGTGCCCGCCACAATGCCTGGCTATTTCTTTTGTTGCAGTTTGGCCGGGATTGGGTTTGAACCCACTACCCTCAGCATATGGGGCTGGCGCCCAACTCTCTGAGCCACAGGCACCACCCTGAAAGGGGCTTTTAAGAAAGCAATTAGTCTCTTTCTTCACTTCCAAGAAAGACCCTACATTGAAGAAAATCTCCTATTTTGAAGTTACCTGGAGAAAGATTGCACGTATTTCCCCCAATGATAATCCAGTGCAATAGCTAACCTTCACTCTCCAGACATCCTTCTTGTCAGTTCATCTACATGTTTTCAGATCAAATCTGTTCTCTTAGAAATAGAAACCAGGCAGGGAATAGTAAAAGAATTTGAAACATGAAATCTCAAAACAACTTCCAAGTGCTAATTTTGAAGTTGCGTTGGAATTTTGTTGGTACAAACGAGGCTGAGAGAGATCCCTGTGTCCAGCCTTGACACGAGGCGGGTGTCTGTCCTTAGGGCTCACTCCAGCTTTGACAAGGGATGGGGTGGGCTGTGGCTGCAGGTTCTTCCCTCTGCCAGCCAACTGATCTGCTTGGCCCGATCCGGAGAAGGGAGGCTGGCAGGCAGGGGCTGTGGTGAGTGCAGTTCATGTGGACAGCAGCTCTCCAGTGAGCCCACATTTATTGCTCCTCAGAGAATCTTAGCATGTTGGAGCTGGAAGGAACTCTCAGATGAGCTCATTCAACTTCCTCATTTCACAGGTGAGGAAACTGAACTCCAGGGAGTTCAGTTGCTTAGAAAGACTTGCTTAGATTTGAGGGTCTACTGAATGGCAGAGCCTGGACTGAATCCAGCTTCCTGGCCTTCATCCACTAATCTTTCCTTGACACCAGACTGGCCCAGCTACTCTCCCTTTGCTACTTGAATAATTTATTAATCTTTGACTTCCTATTAATTACAACACGAATTTTCTCGCATTTATCCAGTTTTTCCATAGATAATGAATGTCATACCAGTTATCCAAGTTAACACTAATAGGAGGTTACAATAGTGTGTTTGTTGAGTAAAAAATATGTTGGTTGCTTCAGGAAATAAAGGCATATTCTGACCCCTGAAAGCCCCCTTTGTCTCATTTTTCATATTTCTTCCCTTGTCTTTTCTTTCTTTCATGAGAAAGTGGCTCACACTTATATTCTAATACTCTGAGAGGCTGAGGCAGGAGGATCACTTGAACTCGGGAGTATGAGACTAGCCTGAGTAAGAATGAGACCCTGTCTTTCCTAAAAATAGAAAAACTAGCTGGGCGTGGTGGTGTATGCCTGTAATCCCAGCTGCTCAGAAGCTGAGGCAAGAGAATTACCTGAGCCTAAGAGTTTGAGGTTGCTGTGAGTGATGATGACACCACAGCATTCTGCCCAGGGCGACAGAGGAAGAAAAAAAAAAAAGATAGATTTTCCTGGAATAAAACACAACATTCTTTTCTGCATCTATACACCATACAGAATGATGTTGGGGAAAATGAGCAAAACATAGAGGAATGTGAGAGCAAAGATGAGACGATTGGCTCCACTGGAGTTAGAGAGCTTGCTTCTAACTCAAGCTATATTTCTTTTTCTTTCTTTTAAATTTTTTAGAGATAGAGTGTCACTCTGTCACCCAGGTTAGAGTTTTAAGCTATCATCATCTGCAGGTGTGAACTCCTGGGCTCAAGAGATCCTCCTCCCTCAGCCTCCCAGCTGGGTGTGGCCACCACACCCAGTTAATTTTTTTATTTTTATAAAAATGAGGTCTGGCTTTGTTGTCCAGGCTAGTCTCCAACTCCTGGGCTCAAGCAGCCTCCCAAAGTGCTAGAGTTGGGAGCTGCCATGTTTGGCCATCAAACCAAATTTTCCACACATCATTAAGGATACAAATTACAAAAGCTCATGGCAATAGCCAACTCTTAGTATTTCTCTTTTTTTTTTAGAGACAGAGTCTCACTTTATTACCCTCGGTACAGTGCCATGGTATCACAGCTCATAGCAACCTCCAACTCCTGGGCTTAGGTGATTCTCTTGCCTCAGCCTCCCAAGTAGCTGGGACTACGGGCGCCTGCCACAACACCCGGCTATTTTTTTGTTGCAGTTTGACTGGGGCCAGGTTCAAACCTGCTACCCTTGGTATATGGGGCCGGCGCCCTACCCACTGAGCCACAGGTGCCGCCCATCTCTTAGTATTTCTTAGAGGGTTTTGTTTTATTTTGTTTTGTTTTGTGAGACAGAATCTCACTCTGTTGCCCTGAGTAGAGTACCATAGTATCATCATAGCTCACTACAACCTCAAACTCTTGGGCTCAAGTGATCCTCTCGCCTCAGCCTCCCAAGTAGCTGAGACTACAAGCGCCCACCATAAGTCCAGCTAGTTTTTCTTTTTAGTAGAGATGGGGTCTCACTCTTACTCAGGCTGGTCTCAAACTCCTGAGCTCAGCAATCTACCTGCCTCAGCCTCCTAGAGTGCTAGGATTATAGGCATCAGCCACCATGCTGGTCTATTTCTTAGAGTTTTTAATATAAAGACCCATAAGGAGAAACTCCTTCTCTGTTGACAAGCCCATTCAACTTCATTTGTGTCTAGTATTTCCCATGATTTGAGATAATTTGTAATTATTCAACATAGTTACAAAATACATCTGTACTTTCTGAAAGGGAAAATACAAATTTTAGTTCAGACCTTAACTTGAACCTGCACTGGACTTCTCTTTCTTTATTACTTTGAGAGTGAAATCCTAAAAAGCTAGGAGGTTTTTTTTAAACTTTGATTTTTCAGTTTGCATTTGAATTAATACATGGGTGTTGGTGTGAGACAGGACCACATGCATGTGGTTTGGTATTTTTATAACATTGGCTGTGCTTCCATTGCCTTTTAGATTGTGATACAGATTCCTTCGCCTGGGGATAGCAGTGGTTGGCCAGATGGTTATGAAGATCTGGAGTCAGGTGATAATGGATTTCCGGGGGACATGGATGAAGGAGACGCTGCCTTATTCAGCCGACCAGAGATCGTGGTGGTATGTGCTTATTGTCAGTGGGTAGTTGGTAGGGAATGTAGTCTATTCTGTTGGTTTTAGTTAAGGGCAGTCAGAAAATAAAATCAGATGTTAAAGGGCAAAGCCCGTAGCTATCGGGCCTTCATCCTTCTTGTAACTGTGATTTGTCCTCATCATTTATGTTCTTTTTCCAGTTTAATTGCAGCCTAAGGCAGGCGGGGACTCCCAGCAGCTTCCAGGACCAGCTCCACGGAAACATCACCTTCAACATGGAGCTCTACAACACTGACCTCTTTCTGGTGCCCTCCCAGGGGGTCTTCTCAGTGGCAGAGAATGGACACGTTTATGTTGAGGTGAGACCAGAATGTTAGCTTTGGGCTTGTGGATTAGTGCTGAGTTCCAGTTCCCCCAGCAGTAGCTGAAGCACCCCAGGCAGACCTCTTCCTGCCCCTCCTCACAGACCTCAGCTAGCTGAGGGCTTGGCTCAGAGAATGTTTCCAAGTTGATTTCTGATCAAAGGAGGAAGTTTCAGAATTTAGCACATTATGCTAAATGGAGAGTATGTTTTTATCAATAATGTTTTTTTTTTAAAAATGGGCAGGAGTGTAAATTCTACTAATAAAGCCCTGCCTTTGCCTCATTCTTAGCATTTGTGAAATAGTAGTTCAGTGGTTGCAACGTCAGGGTTAACCACAGAATATTTCTTTTTTTTTTTTTTTGAGACAGAGCCTCAAGCTGTCACCCTGGGTAGACTGCCGGGGCATCATAGCTCACAGCAACCGCCAACTCCTGGGCTTAAGCAATTCTTTTGCCTCAGCCTCCCAAGTAGCTGGGACTACAGGTGCCTGCCACAACACCTGGCTGTTTTTTGGTTGCAGTTGTCATTATTGTTTGGCAGGCCCAGGCTGGATTTGAACCTGCCAGCTCTGGCATATGTGGCTGGCACCTTAGCCACTTGAGCTACAGGCGCCAAGCCAAACCACAGAATATTTCAAAATAGCTCATGTGTTGTCTTTTAAATTGTACTCACTTGTAAGTGAAATGCTTCCCTGCTTCTCTAAATATTGTTTTTCCCAGATCATCTAAATATGTGTATAAATTGATTATAACCCTTTCTTAGATATAATAGTAATAATAATATAAGCATAGTATACATCTGGAATGACTACAAAATAATAGGTAGTGGTGGCAATAATAAAATAACAGCTAACATTTACTGTAGACTTATATGCCAAACAGAGTCGTAAGTATTGTCAAAATCCTATGAGACAGCACTAATAATATCTCCATTTTATGGATGAGAAAATTGAGGCACTGACTTGTCTTTCATAGTTACCAAATTTAGCAACAAAATATGTAGATGAAATATGAAAAGATATAAATGGGGAAAGAAGAATGAAAAAAACCCTATGAAAAACAGATTTCAAGTAAGCCAGCACTGCAGACATTGGGAGGCGGGAGACTCAAAATATACAGGGTAAGTAAGATACACAAGAAAGATTGACCACTGATTAGCGTGAGCCAGCAAAGTTATAAAGGTCACGCAGCTGGTACCTAGGAGTGTTCAGATTCACAGCTCTTACTCAGACCTTCTGTCTCCAGCACTCACACTCTCTCCACTGGATACAAAAATCATTTCTCCTCAAAGTGCCATTTGAAAGGGGAGAAAACATAACCTCTTACCAGTGCAAATACCCAGCTTCACAGATTGGATTCTAGGAAGATAAACCTCCTTGTGGCACCAGGATGGCTGCTGTTTCTTGTGCCCTGAGTACCACCTTTAGTGTTTCAAGTGGGCACATTGTCTGCTAGTCTTTAAGGGAAAGTCGTTATCTGAGGAGCAGGTGTTTGGTACAGAGCTGCAAACTGGTCATCTTCGTCACAATGGGAAGGGTGAGAAGCTTAAGGGGTCAAAGTGGGGTTATTTCCATATTTTAAAAGCGACTTGGGTGCACATATTTTACTATGTCGCCCTCAGTAGAGTGCTGTAGCGTCAAAGCTCACAGCAACCTCAAACTTCGGGGCATAAGTGATTCTCTTGCCTCAGCCTCCCAAGCAGCTGGGACCACAGGTGCCCGCCACAACGCCCAGCTATATTTTGTTGCAGTTGTCATTGTTGATTAGCTGGCTGAGGCCGGATTCAAACCCGCCAACTTCGGTATGTGGCTGGCGCCTTAACCACTGTGCTTTGGATGCCGAGCCCAGTGCACATATTTCTATTTGGGATAGACAAGTAACTCACATTTGCATGGACTCCGGGACAGAGCTCCCTGATTCTAGTTGTTTTCCTTGATGGTATGGATTTTACCCTGCTCTTTTCTTTTTGACTCCTTGTTCTGAGAGTCCTTCTCTTTCTTTGAGCACACCTTCGTTCTCCACTGTGAAAAACATTCTGCTTCCTACGTGCTGTTCCTATTTGTAGCTCTCTCCTGCTCCAAGACTGCTGCTTTCCTCCTGATTTCCTGGCTCTAGAGTCCACACGTGCAGTGGATTTCAGGAGTGCTGCTGAAGCGCAGCTTGTCCTTTTCCAAATGTGTGCCTGGCTTTGATAATCCATAACTTTGCTGGCTCACGCTAATCAGTGGTCAATCTTTTTTGTGTACCTTACCCTGTATATTTTGAGTCTCCCGCCTCCCAATGCCTGCAGTGCTGGCTTACTTGAAATCTGTTTTTCATAGTGTTTTTTTTTTTTTCCATTCTTCTTTACCCATTTATAGCTTTTCATATTTCATCTACATTTTTCGTCGCTAAATTTGGTAACTATGAAAAAGACATTGTCATGAAAAAGAAACGGACTCAATCTTTTTGCTACCATTTTAAATATCAAGTACATTAAAGAGAATTTGGGGAGAGGAAAAATGTTATAAATTACTCTATTTTAAAGATGTTTTAAACTACCAAAAATGTAAGACAGAATCTTTAAATGTGTTGCTAATTAGGATAGCAGCCGTGCCAAATCTTTGTTTCTTAGTTTGGATTCCACTACTGATAGGAAAGTATTTTTCCTTAAGTTAAATAAAACTTACATAAACAGCTATAATAATTATAAACAACTGTTAATTACCAAAAAATTTTTAAGTCTAGAATAGTAGTACTAATAATAGGTGGCATTTCTTCACTGGACACTGTGTTTTTTTCGTGGAACTTAACCAATTCTTTTAATAACTGTCTCGTAGGCACTCATGTCCTCATCCCATAGGCAAGGAAACCAAGTCTTAGGGTGCACAGCACATTTTCAGTGAAGCATGTAATTCCACTGGACTTGTCTCACTCCAAAGCCTGTGACTCTTCTTTTTTATTTTTTTCCTTTTGAGACAGAGTCTTACTATGTTGCCCTCAGTAGAGTGCCGTGGCATCACAGCTCACAGCAACCTCAAACTCTTGGGCTTAAGTGATTCTCTTGCCTCAGCCTCCCAAGTAGCTGGGACTACAGGCGCCCGCCACAATGCCCAGCTATTTTTTTTTTGTTTGTTTGTTTCTTTGTTTTTAGCAGGCCCTGGGCTGGGTTCGAACCTGCCAGCCCTGGTGTATGTGGCCAGCGCCCTAGCCACTGAGCTACCGGCCCCAAGCCTAAACCTGTGACTCTTCTATTACTCATTTCTAGTCTAGAGTAAAAGATATTGTTGATGACATTTTTTTCCCCTCCAATACAACTTTCTGGGATGCCCCAGACACCTTGCCTTACATACTTTGAGATGAGAGAGCAGATTTGCAGCCATTCTGTTACATATTTTTGTAAGGTAGGTTATGAATTCATTTTAAAGGGTACTTTTTAGTAATAGCATACATGTGATTTGCTATCTTTTCAAAATGGAATATCTTGTTTTTCAAAAAAATATTGCAAAAATAATGAAGTGTTAGTATTTACAGAAGATCACCACAAGGAGATATTATGAGGATCCTCTTCCTCCACAGCCTCCTGCTCCTCGTCATCCCATTGTTGAGTGTCCTATAGTTTGTCACAGAAGGATCTTTTACCATAGTGCTGTGGAGTCAAAGAGCCCCATGCAATGTCAGGGGTTTCCCCCGGGTATCCCAGCATGGAAAGTCTGTTTATATCTCCATGTCTTTTGAAGGCTTCTGGGGCTATTGGCCTATGAGTAAGGACTAACTTTATTTCTAAAGTGTTTATTTTGATCCTAAGTTTAGTCAAGGAATGAGACCTGGGGGGAGGGGCAGTTTAACACAGTGATCCGTATGTCACCAAATGGAGAATCCAAGCTGGTCTGGGATTTCAGCTGAGTTCAGGATAGTTGAGGTTTGAATTCTGTTTACATTTGGCTAAACACTGTTTCCTGTTTCTAAAGAAAAGAACCTTAACAAGATTTGGACATAGCCCATGCAAATGTTTTGTAAGAGGGACGTGTAAATGAGTCGGAAACATTTCCAGATTAGATTTCCCTTAAACTACCCCCAGGCTTAAAGAGTGAAGGGAAAGTACTTGGCAAGGCTGGTTTGGATGTGTGAGCAGCTGGAACACTTTGCCAGGCCTGTGATGGCCACCAGATTGCACCATCCCTGACGTCCAGTATCAGGGGCCAGCTCTGCCTTCTTGCTGATGAAGCAGGAGTTAAGATGAATTGGTGGCTTTACTCTAAGCCTGTCCGGGCTTACTCTAACTTGTTATAGTTTAGAAGCTCAGTCTTCCTGGCATAGGTTAAATAGATCTTGCCTCTGTCCTCTATTTTTTTGTTTGTTTGTTTGTTTTGGTTTTATAACTTTATTTGATGTACCTGACAATCACCAGTTAGTTCTTATCCATATTGACTGTCTATAGATTTTTGGAAGTGGTAACAGGTATATAGGTAACCAAAGTATAGAGCTTGTTTTATGCATCTTCATTATATTTTCTGGATAACCGCGCACAGATCAGTATGGGACGTTCATTATGACTTTGGCCCAGACAGCTTTGTTGAGCCTGGTATCAATATGCACATCTGGAGTCCCCATCTCTTTCATGATCTCTTTCTGGATCTCTTTGAGTGCCCGAGGGGCACGCTTCTTAGAGCCACTCCGTGGATGTGCTTGTGAATGTTGATGGTGTATTCTCAAGTCACTACCTCCTTGGGCCCTTGGGCCCTTCTTCTTGCCATCTTTCTTTAAGCGATCCATTCTGCCAGGCCCAAGTTGGAAAGTGTCCTCTATTTTTTGAGCAATTTTTAAAAAGAGTTTGGCTTTCAAGTATCACACTACTATGACATCAGGGGCTTTGCCTATTGGTGTTTGATTTATTTTGGAAAATTCACTTCAGGTGTGTGGTATGCTGTTCACTTTGATCTCTCAGATGAGATGGATGGGAGATTGGAGAGACACATCTTGTGTTTGAATCTGCCAGACTAGCATCTGAACTAAATAATTCATTGTCATCATCCACATCAAATTTAAATGGCATGTCATCTCTTTAAATGTGTTACTTTTGTAATTAGAAAAAAGGCTATATATAGGGTGGCCATAAAGCTCATGTGCAGTTTAAAATAGTGTGATATTAAAAATCACCCTGTGTGTGCATTATAAAAATGAACCAGCAGCTCATCTGAAGGGCTGTGGGATGCTAACTCTTTCTGAATTCATCTTTCTTGCTCTTTTGTAGGTATCTGTTACAAAGGCTGACCAGGAGCTGGGATTCGCTATCCAAACATGCTTTATCTCTCCGTATTCAAACCCTGATAGGATGTCTGATTATACCATCATTGAGAATATTTGTCCTAAAGATGAATCTGTGAAATTCTACAGTACCAAGAGAGTGCACTTCCCCATCCCACAAGCTGAGATGGATAAGAAGCGATTCAGCTTTGTCTTCAAGCCCGTCTTCAACACCTCGCTGCTCTTCCTTCAGTGTGAGCTGACGCTGTGTACCAAGAAGAAGGAGCCCCAGAAGTTGCCTAAGGTCAGTGGGCTTCATCCGTTAGGACGGTTAATTTGGCATTTTCAGATAAGGCAGTGATCTACTGGAGAAGCTTAATTCCAAGGTTGTACAGTTGAGGTTTTTGGTTTTAGAACTGCCCAAATGAAGTAATAAAGTCAGAGCTAGCAGGGAGTTTTATGTAGTCGTAGAGGATAAATCCTGACAGTGTGATTTTTTTTTTTTTTTTTCTGTGCGTGCTCAGCGTAATACCTTGCAAGTCATAAATCAAGACTGTTTTCCATCGAGGGAGAGGTCTGGCTTTATCTTTGCTTTTCAGATGGTGTGCAGTGCCAAAAGTACAAGTCGAAAGGACAAGTTCAGTGTGAGGATTAATTTTTCCAGGTCTCGCTGAGACTTGTAATTGTTTTTTGACCTTCTCTCTGTGAATTATAAGGTTGACTTGTCTCAGGAGGACCTCCAAGGGAAACTAACAAATATTTAGTTTTTCTCAGCTTTACATCAGTTCATCGTGTTCGTCTTCTGTCACGCCCCGTGCTCCGTTGCCATAACAAAAATCAGAACCATTTGACCTTGGTGAAGGGGCTACTCAGAAACAGATTTGCAGGGTTAATTATGACACCCTTTAGGCTGGCCTTATGCATGAAAGATATCTTCTGCTATAGTTTTCTGTCTGTGATCTGCCATAATTACATCTGTTTTCATATGTGCCTTTATTCTGTAGTATCTTACACAGTGGAAACTGACTTCTAATCCTTTCGCAGTTACATATCAATGCCTAAAAGGCTAAGAATCAAGCTGTGTTATTAATGGTATATGTGTGGAATTCTCTTGTTTAATACACAGGTTGTTTCAGGTACAGAGGGTAGGAGGAAAAATGACCATTATTGGATAGATTACGATTGATCTGAATCCTTTGGTCATTATATTCCCTGGGCATACGTTTCTCTGATCATGCCAAAAAGAATCTTGTTTACTTCTGCAAATACAGCTCACAGTCATTAGGGAGCACTTCTGAGGGATTTAGACCATATTCATTAGCTTATTTCTGGAAACACGTGAGCATTCACCTTCCAGTGTCTGTCAAGGTTGGGGCTTAGAGGACAGTGGTAGAGTGTCACAGGGAACATAAGGCTTCACTCTGGAACTCTGCTGCTTTCTGCAGGCAGAGCATATCTTTTAGAGTTTGGGAGCCTAGGAGGGGAGGCCTGGAAATTACTAGGGATCTTTGCTGTGGCTTTGGCTGTTCCAAGCCTGACCTGGAATAGCCCAGCTTCATAATGTAGTAATCTGTGAAAATCCTAACATTTCCTTCCAGAACACTCCTAAGGAGAGTTGTAAGTCCCAGGGGATGGCATGATGGGATATGTATGACCCTAAACCTCAAGTCACCATTTACTCCCAATGTAGGATACGATGGAAAGAGCCGAGGACCGAGGAAGAAGGCCTGTTGCTTTACCCGTGGGACATTAAGTCCCTGGACCCCTCAGAACCTGTATTTCTCATCTATGAAATGA
The DNA here is from genome assembly GCF_027406575.1 of Nycticebus coucang. Lineage (NCBI taxonomy): Eukaryota > Metazoa > Chordata > Mammalia > Primates > Lorisidae > Nycticebus > Nycticebus coucang. Next base: position 22,759,268 of record NC_069784.1, on the reverse strand, counting down.
AATAGAATACCTGGCCTCCCTGCTGAGTAGAGGAGCAGAGGAGACAGTAGATATAACAACTGTCCACCATGTACTCAGCAGAGGCTTAGAAGAAGCTGTTAACCACTGTCTTCCCATTTGCTCCTTATACGTACTATTTCCATATTTCTAGTCACTTCTGAGTGCTTTCTATGAAATAAGGGAGCCAAAGCATTTTGTAGGAAGAGTTCTCAAAGATGGTTTAGTCCAACCTCGCCCTTTGCTGATGAAACTGAGGCTCAAAGAGTGAAGTATCTCACCCCAGGTCACCCACTGAGTTAGACACCAAACCCTGGACTCTCCCTCAACTGAAGAACTATTAGGAAAATAAAAGTAAAATAAAATAGGAAAGTAAAATGCAAATTTTCTCTCGCCCCAGAAAATCCATTGTTTCTTTCTACAATAGGGCTATTGTGAAGGCTTTCTTTCTGGGGCAGGAGGGCAGGTGGGTGCCTGTCTTCCCATATTTGTCTAACTTGCCTGCATATCAGAGCATCTGTGACAATAAAGATGAAACCTTTTACTCTTTTGTGACTGGAAGAGATGGAACTTAACTAGCTGTTGGGCACGCCCACTATAAACTTTGTAAGTGATGTATTTCTTCTTACAACAAGAGTGAATGGGTGTCCTTTACATTAGAATGTCTCCTATTGATGAGCAAAGACAAAAAAAAAGTTATTTTAAAGGAGAAGGTGGTGGAGTATAATCACACATTCTCAAAACAGATACAGTGGTCCAGGGCACACTTGTTAATAAGTTTGAGGCCTTAAAATAGCCAGAAGCAGCTGATCCCGTGGTGTCTACACAGGAGCACAACTCCCCAGGACCTGGATTTTGGAACATTAAAAGAAGATGACCTTGGAAAGTTTAATTTTGTATGAGCCTATGCCAAGATTACAAACTCAACCACATGATTATTTTTTTGGACAGTAAATATAAAATCTGTCACGTTCATAATGCAATACAGGCAGTCCCTGAGTTGTGATGGTTCAACTTAGGATTTTTTAAATTTATAATCATGCAAAAGTGATACATATTCTTTAGAAACTTTGAGTACCCATGCAACCTTTCTGTCTTTCCCTTTTACTACAGTATTCAATAAATTACATAAGACATGCAATACTTTATCATAAAATAGACTTTATGTTAGATGATTTTGTCCAACTATAGGCTAATTTAAAGGAGCTCATTTAAGGTAGTCTAGCTAAGCTATGATTTTTCTGTAGATGTATTAAATGCATTTTCAACTTACGATACTTTCAACTTACAGTGGATTATTAGGCTATAGAACCCATTTTAAGTTGAAGAGTGCCTGTATGGGACATTTCCCACGATCACCGTTTATAGGAAGGCAGCTTGCTGAAGGGCCAACATTAGACACATAATTTCTTCATTTTTCAAACAAATAACACTAAAACTTGTATTTCCCCTTCCTGGGGAAAAGGACAATATTTATGTGCCATCCAGTGATATTTGCATCTCCAAGTGCAGCGGTGAATACTGGGCCTGCCACAATATTGCCCAGGATATTTAGGGTTCTTTGAAAAGCTCCCAAATCTGTTTTTCTGTGATGGACAGCTGTGAGCTGTCTGATGCAGGGACACTGGACACCTGTGCAGGCCAAGTTGGTGACAGCCCGAGAGTGACCCCAGACTCTGCTCTGCCTCCCTGCAGTGTGTGCCTCCCGATGAAGCCTGCACCTCTCTGGACGCTTCGATGATCTGGGCCATGATGCAGAATAAGAAGACGTTCACCAAGCCCCTTGCTGTGATCCACCATGAAGGAGAACCTAGAGGTGCGCTTTGGGGGGGCTCAATCAGAGAGCGGGGCCTCAGGGCTGCTCATTTAGAAGATCCGATACTGTAAGTCAAAATCTAGTTTTGTTCACAAGATAACTTAAGGGCCAATTAGTATCTTTAGAAGAGGATTTTTTTTTTTTACCTAAAGAGTCTTCTTTCACTGGTTCTCTGCCATGGTGGCTGAGCTGTGACACATTTGCAAATGATTTCCTCTTGTGAAAAATCAGATCAAGGTGGCGCCTGTGGCTCAAGGAGTAGGGGACTGGCCCCATATACGGGACATGGAGGGTTCAAACCTGGCCCCGGCCAAAAAAAATCAGATCAAGGTCAAAGCTGCCCCTGTCATATGTCAGTCTCCCTCCACTCACATATAATTCCTTGAATCTGCAAAAAAGAGTTACTCCAGCATACTAGGGATTGCAAACAACCCACAGCCCATCTTTCTGTAATGGTTGTGCTGACTGTAAGCTATTAAGCTATTATATTGCTTTGTCAGAATTGCACATGCCTTTGAGAGAAGGTGTTATGTATGTGAGCATTATTCATCTTAGGTGCCATAGCATAAAGAAGGCGGAGAACCACTGCCCAAATGCATTTTATAATTCAGTTTTCAGAATTTTGCATAATCACATTGTTGCTTGAAGCAAAGGGTGCCTCTTCCTACATGTGCAGGCACATTCAGCAAACCACATCTTCTAGGAGAAAAAGAAGGATGTGCCCTAAGAAATGTGACATCAGTGCTCTGGGGACAGGCAGAGCAGAGCCATACCTGGCATGAGCCAGGCCAACCAAACCTACAGAGAAGCAGAGCTGGGCCCTACAGGAGATGTAGGGAATGGACACCAGGCCCTTTGGACTGTGTGGAGAGCATCCACCAGGTACCCACATCACAGCTCCAAAGGCATGAGCAAGTGAGGACACACTAGGCAGCTGTCAATGTCTAGAATGGAACTAAATGTCACAAGGAATGTCTAGGCCAGTGCCATCATCACTGTCTAGAAACATTGCTGTTGGAGGGTGTCAAACTGAGAGAGAAGGCTGGCAAGTGAAAGTGGATTCCAGGCCTGCACGGTTAGATATTTTAGAAGGGCTGCAGCTGCAGGCTGCTGCTCACCACCCTAGGGGCAGAGAGGAGCCCAGGCACTGATGGCCTTAGCAGAAGCCACGAGCTGCCTGGCTCTAGTTGCCGGGCATTAGCTGGGACACTTGCTGGGTGGTTCTGATACCAGATCTAGGGTTTGAGGTGGCCTCGGGCTGGCATTTCTGATCTGAGTATTGTTGGTTGGGATTTGGTGAGACTGGGCAGCAGGGGTGGCCCTGGATCAGGCAGAAACTCCCAGAGCAGAGGCGTGAGGGTTCTGCCCTGTTTCTTATTTGGTTAAGTGACCTTTATGAAAACAGCAGTGCCATTCCAATTGTCATATCTGGTGGTGGAATTTGCCCCCTTCCTAGGAACCTGCTCCCTTCAGAAGGGCAGGAGGGTGGAAGGGGAGGGCTCTGGCTCGAAGCCAGGAGCCAGAAGAGGCCCTGCTCTTAGTTTTCTCTGCTCGCTCGCTGCTGGTTCTGGGAGAACTCTTCCCATCTCTTGGGTTTCATTTTCTTTTATCTGGAAAGAAAGAGGTTTGGCCCTCATGACTTCCAGAGGCCTTTTCAGCTGTAATACTGAACTTGCTGTTTGAAGAAGCAAAATAATCTTTAATTCATTTCCTGGCCATCTTAAAGTTGGTGTGAAATGTACATGTTAGATGTTTATTGGTTTCTCAGCAACGTTTTTTGTTGTTTGTTTTACTTTTATTGGTCGGTTTTCAACCATTTGAAAGTTGTAACAGTCATAGTGCTTGTTTAAAAGGATTGCCCAAATAGTTCCTTTTTATGGGTTTCAGGGGAAAGAAATAAGAATAAATTAATTGTGTTACAAAGTAATCACAACTGGGCAGCAGCTGGCTCTGTTTTGTACTGTGAGAGTCCTTTAACAATAGCGGCAGCGACCTCGGACTCCATCTGTTACTCTTACCTATTTTGAGAGGTAATTCTGCTAGTAATTGAAGGCAGCAGTTTGGTTTTTCCCATGCCAGACAATAATTAGGCATTAATATTACAGCTGTATAACTTCCAGCAATTCATTCATTCTTTCTTTGAGTCTGGGTATTTTTCTAAGTAATTTCTCTTGTAAATTAGGTAATTACTTTCATTTAAACTTAGTGTAATTACATTGAAAGTTTAATGTTTTCTTACATAAAATTTCAAGAGGAAAGTTTTACCAAATATCAAAACAATTTTATGAGATTTGCTAATTGAGACTAGATTTTAGTAGAGAAGCATGTGGGCGAGGGAAGTTTATTATTCAGGTTTGTTAAACAAAATGAGGAGCTTAAACTGCAAGCTAGCTTCTCAGGGTCTGTGTGCAAATCTGCTTTCTACCTTTGCTCTGAATCTCTCGGTAGGTTTTCTGGCTGGTTCTCAGCTCTGGGTGTAACTCCTTTCACCTTTTATGTTTATTTTCCTTTGACTCTGAAATAATTTCTCCTCCGTGCAGAGCACTGGAGTCTGCCCTGTCTCTGCCTCACAGTGAATTGGAAGAGTCATTTGAAAAGGGAATGTGACTATTTACCTAATAAGTGGCTTATATGAATAATAACAGGGTCTCACATGTTCTCCCTGCTGGACAGCTTTGAGTCGTTTATTATGGTATCTCTGGGAATAGGCAGATCACTAACTATGGGATTAACTTTGGGGGTAAAAATTTCCCAACCAGTGGGATGTTTCACTGGCCTTTTACTACACAGGTACTCTTTGAAGGCCATGCCAAAGCTCCAGTTCTCCCTGGTCATTCAATTCATCTTATTTTCAATAATTGTGTCTTCTCGGGCAGCAGATAAAGCCTCTGGCTGGCAAGTTCACAGCCAGGTAGAGAGCTGCTCTGTGGCCACTGCTGCCAGCAGCACTGACAAACTTCCTTCTGTGGACAGGGAAAGTAGACCATCTCGGCTCAATCAATCATTCTGGGTTCCTCCTCTGGGCCACAGTTTTTAATAGAACTTTCACTGGGTTGGCATCCTTTTACTACTTAAACTTGACAATAGATGTTGGTGGTGATGATGTTGGAGATGCAGATGAGGATCTAACATTTATTAAGCATTTACTTTGTACAAGGCTCTGTGCAAAATGCTTTATGTGAATTATCATATTTTATTTGACATATAAATGATAGATCTGGGGTTCAGGTCCAGGCATTTTGATTCCAGAGCCTGTCCTCTAAACCCTATGCCTTATCCCAGATGGAGGTGGATTCTAGTTTTTAATACCTACAAGCAACATAGGCTACTCTCTCCTCACACCCGTCTTCCCACCCTTCTTTCCCCTCTTCATACCATATCTCATTGGCATTCAAGGTAACACCCAAATATTCTAATGCTTATGAACTAAAAGGAAGTTGAGGAATTTTAGGGAAAAAATTCTGTTCTTCCAGAGGGTTAAGATGTTGAGAAATATGTCAGCTGTTTAGGAGAGTATTGAAGTTCAGGAGAAAGTCTATAATTTTGGATTGTAACTCACAGAATAGCCCAGAAAACATGAATAGTTTATGCATATTATGGTTTATGGCAAAACAATTAAAATAGTTGAGATGGTGCCATCCATTTTTTGAAATGTTTTGAAGTGTAGGCATGTTAGTGCTATTTGCTTTGGATTCTGTGACCACTTTTCACAGCATCTAAGGACACTTGGGCTTACGTAATAAAAATGGTTACACTACATCAGTGATGATTTTTTTTCAAAATGGTGAAAGGGAGGAGTAGCCATTTTTGTGAAACTTAGTACACATACAAAGAAAAGTATGGACATAGGAGAAATTTACCAACATCCATTGCATATATTTAATTCTTAGCAAGTTAAATATTTAGAATACTGAATTTTCTCCCTATTTCTACCACATGATTTAAAAAAATAAGAGCGCCTGCGTGTATCTTGGATGCTCAGTAAATGTTAATTTCCTCTCAATCTCTCAGCCAAATTAGGGTTTCTTGGGGCTATGGGGGAATGGAAGGAAAAGTTGTGAACGTCAACTGGAAGTTAATCCAAGAGAGACATTACTTTTTTGGAACTCATTTGATCTTTCCAGAGTGAAAATACTCTAAAGGACCCAGCCAGGTTTTATCCTCAAGCTGAGGCAGAGATGAAGAGAGACACATCGACGCTTCTATGTAGAATACTGCAGAGAAAGATGGTAGAAACACTTAATTGACAGGCGAAGGCATTCAGTTTCTATCCAATAAGGGAGAGGGATATCATAGGGATTTTCTTTTCTTTTTTAAGTCATAGGTTTCACATTTTTAAAACTTTTTGTTTTGAAAAATTTCAAGTATATACAAAAGGTTCCCATAATCAGCAATTCTTTTTTTTTTGTAGAGACAGAGTCTCACTGTACCGCCCTCCAGTAAAGTGCCGTGGCGTCACACGGCTCACAGCAACCTCTAACTCTTGGGCTTACGCGATTCTCTTGCCTCAGCCTCCCGAGTAGCTGGGACTACAGGCGCCCGCCACAACGCCCGGCTATTTCTTTGTTGCAGTTTGGCCGGGGCTGGGTTTGAACCCACCACTCTCAGCATATGGGGCCGGTGCCCTACTCACTGAGCCACAGGCGCCGCCGTAATAATCAGCAATTCTTAATGAATCTTGTTTTATCACTTCCTGTTACCCACTGGATTGTTCTGAAAGAAAACTAATCATTTCATTTCATCCATCAGTATTTACTGTGCCTGTAAAAGTTAAGAACCATGAGATCTTGAGAAGAGAACTAGTGATTAGATCATTTAGGAAGACTACTCTGTGTAAGTGTGAAGATGGGGTTGCTGGGGAAATCCCAAGTAATAAGATATACGTGGTAAGGCTGGGCACAGTGGCTCACGCCTGTAATCCCAGCACTCTGGGAAGGCTGAGACAAGTGGATTGTTTGAGCTCACATGTTCGAGACCAGCCTGAGCAAGAGCAAGACCCTGTCTCAAAAAATAGCTGGGCGTCATGGCAGTCTCCTGGAGTCCCAGCTATTTGGGAGGCTGAGACAAGAAAATCGTTTGCGGTTGCTGTGAACAGTGATGCCATAGCACTCTACAGAGGGTGACAAAGTAAGACTCTGCCTCAAAAAAAATATATACGTGATAGTTACTTATTCCAAAGGAAATGTTCATTGAGTACCTACTACACGCTAGACATGTGTAGGCAACTTATCCTGTCTTTAAGGCCTTTGCAGTCCAGCGCAGGGTTTCTAGTCTCGGCACTATAAACATTTTGTGCTGAGGCTGGGTGCATGGCTCACACCTGTAATCCTAGCGCTTTGGGAGGATTGCTCGAGGGCAGGAGTTTGAGACCAGCCTGGACAACATAGTGAGACTTCATCTCTACAAAAATATTTTTTAAATTAGCAGGGTATGGTGGGATGGCCTATAGTCCCAGCCATGCAGGAGTCTGAGGCAGGAGGATCGCTGGTACCCAGGAATTTAAGGTTATAGTGAGTTATGATGATGCTACTATACTCCAGCCTGGGTGGCAGGCCGAGACTCTGTTTCAGCAAAAAACAAAATTGGGGCTGGAGATCTCTGTGTTGTGAGGGGCTGGCCCACATGGAAGGATGTTTAGCAGCGTCCCTGTTGTCTACTTACTAGATACCAGTAGCAACTCTCCCCCTCTCCCCCAGTTGTCACTATGCAAAATGTCTTCATGTCTTCAGACAATTCTAAATACCTCCTGGTGCTAAAATTCACCCCCAGGTGGGAGCAGTGGTCTAATGGCGGGATGCAGATAAGTGAGCAGGTAGTTGCAATGAAGGCCATAAATATTGAAAGAACCCAGAGAAAGGGTTCGGTTCCAGTCAAGTAAAGTTAGTAAGACTGCCATCTTTTTTCTTTAAGTGTACTCCCATATAATTTTTATTATAACCACAACAACATCCTCATAATTACAATAAAAGAGAAAAGGACACAAAATCATAACTATGAGACCAATATTCTCCACAGTATTGAAAGTTTGGTTCCTCAGGAAAAAAAGAGATTATTAAAGAAGTTATTCCACTGTGTTAACCAAATTGTTTTCATCTGATTGTTTGTTTTTTTTTTTTGTTTTCTGAGACAGAGTCTCACTTTGTCACCCTGGTAGAGTGCCGTGGCGTCATAGCTCATAGCAACCTCAAACTCTTGGGCTTAAGTGATTTTCTTGCCTCAGCCTCCCAAGTAGCTGGGACCACAGGCGCCCGCCACAACAGCAGGCTATTTTTAGAGACAGGGTCTCACTCTGGCTCAGGCTGGTCTTGAACCTGTGAGCTCAGGCAATCCACCCGCCTTGGCCTCCCAGAGTGCTAGGATTACAGGTGTGAGCCACTATGCCTGACCCTTTGATAGTTTAACATTTATGGCAGAATGACATTTCATTCACTACACATCAGGGTTAAAACAGTAAAAAGTATTTAGTTGTATGAATCAAAACAAATTAACTGATAGCCTAAATAAAGCATCTTTCAGTATACAAGCTGTTCCTTGATCAGTCACTCAAGAATCATTACATGTTGACCAAGTAAGACCTCTATCTTATGTGGGGCCTGTACAAAGTCCTCCTGGGTCTCTATGGGGAGATTTCTTCCTTCCCATCCTTCCTTTTTGCCAAATACCAACAGATGTGGGTGCCAGTTTGACGCCTTATCTCCCTGTGGGCCTGCTCAGTCCTATGGTGTTGGAGGAGAACTGGGTTTAAAATTGGAGGCCAAAAGCTGCGGTCAGTTACTCATCATAACCGCAGAAATATCCTGTTCATGAAAACCATGCCAAACAATCCAAGGCTCAGAGGGAAATTTTGGTTCTAGAGGTAGACCAAAATTTGCTCCGAGGATATGAAAAGATTTCATTCAGAACATTGATTATAGTTTGCTCTTTCTGTAAAGAAATCTTTATTGTTAAAATTCTCTTTACAGCCATAGCTAGGATTCCTTTCTTACAATCTTATCCTTAAACCAAAAGTAAATATCGTTACGTCCGCTCTTTTCCTCTCCCAGCGTGCCAACTCGATTATAGGATTCCAGTGGAGATCAAACTATTTTAGTTATACTTAGGGGTTATTGGGGACAGAAATGTTAGAGGACAAAATTCTTTCGCCTCCCTTCCAAAGCCTGTGCTTGTTATTGTTTGTGCTGAGAAATCATGAAGGACCTCACCCCAGGAGAGACACCAACAACTGTTTCTGTTTAGCTTGGTGAGCAGGCCGCTGTTTGGTGTGGGGGTAGAGGATTAGATCATAACATAAGTCATTAACAATTTTAAAACAAGGCCATCCATCACACAGGTCTTACTTTATAAAACTTAAATTCTTACATGGGATGTCTCCTTAGGAGAGAATCATCTTTAAACCACTTGGGGATTCTGAGTGACTAACCACGTGCAGTTCATTTGGCTGGAACCTCTCCCCGAAGTGTGTATGTTTCTCACAGCGCACACTGTGGTGACCTTCAAATGCCTTTGGGTTTAGTTCAGTGAATCAAACTCCTGCTTCTTGAAAGTAGGAGAATTTTGTGGTTAGATACCTCTATTTCATAGGCTTGTTAGGAGTTTGAAATGAGATAATATGGCTCAGCGCCTGTAGCTCAGCGGCTAGGGAGCCAGCCACATACAACAGGGCTGACGGGTTCAAATCCAGCCCGAGCCTGCCAAACAGCAATGACAACTACAACAAAAAATAGCCGGGTGTTGTGGCGGGCGCCTGTTGTCACAGCTACTTCGGAGGCTGAGGCAAGAGAATCATTTAAGCCCAAGAGTTTGAGGTTGCTGTGAGCTGTGACGCCACGGCACTCTACCGAGGGTGACATAGTGAGACTCTGTATCAAAAAAAAGGAGATAACGTAAGTGAAAGCTTTTTGGCCATTGTAAAATACTATACAGATGTCCAAATGCAAAGTATCACCATCATCATTGCTGCCAATAAGGCTGAGGCGACCAAACTCTTAGGAGAGTGTATTTTGTAGTTCGTGTATGTTTCACATATTGAGTTTGGTTTTCTTAAAAACATAAAATCATTGTAATTTTCTTAGTAGTTTTATCAAAGTATAACTTTTGCATATATCCTCTACCAGGGTTGCACAGCTCTGGGGGACACTGTTCACTTGTGGTAGCTGATTCCCCAGAAGCATCTTTTCCCCACAGCTGAGCCAGTTGTAACTCCTGTTTCAAGAGTGTGGATCAACCAGCTGAGGTGGTTAATACGGAGAATTTACAACCCTGTCCTCTTTTAAATGCCCAACTTCGTTATTTTCATAAACATCAACTCAAACGCTGCTTGTTTTGGTCAAATTCTGGCAAGTTCTTTTCACTTGGCTGTAGATTGAAATACAAGGTGTGGGTTCCTTCTTCATTGATTGAAAATGGAGCTGAACAGAGAGGTGTGAAACGCAAATCACTTTTAAACCCTAGGGGCTGAGGGCCGAGTCTGTGCCAGGGCTCAGCACACTTTTCCTAAAGGGCCAGAGGGTGAATATTTTTGGTCTGTGGCCCACGTAGTCCCTGTCTCAGCTACTCAATGGCTCTGTTGTGGTGTGAAACCAGCCCTAGATGATATGTAATGAATGAGCCTGTCTCTGTTCACATAAAACTTCACTGATGGAGTAAATTTGAATTTCATATAATTTTCAAATGTCATGAAATATTATTTTCCTTTTGATTTTTTTAAGAAATCATTTCAAAATATTGAACCCATTCTTAGCTCGTGGGCTATACGAGAGTGAGTGGGTTGTATAGTATCCCAACTCCTGATCTCTGCGGGTCTCACTGTCAAGGATAATGAGTTGCCGTGCACAAGTGGTTGCATCAGTCCCCAGCTTACCAGTCCTCTGGCCTGCTGGGGATCAGGAATTCTGGTTCAACCCTTACCCTGATGCTTTCCAGCTGTGACCTTGGGTTAGTCACATGGGATCAGAGTCTCAGGCTGCTCATTTCACAAATTGGAATTAAAATTTGTTTTTCTGTCTCCCTCATAGCACTGGTTTGAATCTCAAATGAGATCTCGGCTGTATAGCACTCTGGGAACGTGAAAGCGTTATGGAGATACTGAGTGTCTGAGCCTTTTAGCAATCTTACTCCCAGTTTCCTCTGTTGTGTCCATTTTTAAAAACTACATCCACATTGTAATCATCCTTCACCAAACATTTTTGGAAGGCCTGTTCTATGCCAGTCTGAGCCCTGAGGATATTCAGAATAATATGGTCTAGACCTTGCCCTCAGAGAAGGGGGAAAAAAAGGAAATTACAATGTGGCCTGTCACAAGGGTAGCAGAAGAGGGATGGAATGAGCAGAGGTGGGAGAGACCAGTCCTGTGTGGGAGGTGGAGCCAGGGGAGAGTCAGGGGCCAACAAGGCACCAACAAGGCAGGTGCAGGGGAGGAGGGTGTCTCGGGGTGGCTTGTAAAGCAAGATGACTCGGAGCAACATGGAGGATTTGGGGAAATAACTAAGTAGGAGGTGCCCAGTGTGGGTAAAGGACCCCATCAGGAAAGGATGCTGGAGGGAGATAGTAGGGGAGAGGGAGAACTTCATGTTCCATGCTGAACAGTTTGGGTTCTTTCCCTCTCACGGGAAAGTCGTGTACTGGGAACTCCTTAAGGGTTCAGTCAAGGCTCATGATCAGCTCTGGGCTCTGGAATAGTCACACTGGGGACACATGTGAGGAGGGAATATTTGTAAGGGAGGATGGCGTTGGAGACAGGAGGACTCTGTGATAGCACAGATGGCCATCCAGAGGAGCTGAGCTACAGGATAATAGCACTAAGGAGAGGAGAGTAAGGAGGCTCTCCCAACATGCAGACATTAAAGTAAAAGAATATTTGAAAGTGGAATAATATTATGAATACACTGGGAAAGCACAGTATTTAAAAGTATTGAATCCTTTTGTAATTAAATATTAAGGAGCACACACACGTGAATTATCAGACACAAATTCCCTAAATTTAGGTAGTTGCTTTCAAATTTTCCGCCAATTGGGGAGTCTATAGACTTGAGCAATAAAGTACCATGGTTCAAGCCCCTGGGTAACCCATGTTAGTTTCCACTCTAAAGAGGATGATTGACAGAGCTTTCACAAAGTGAGTCTTCATTAACAAATAGAAAAGTGTCAGCTCCTGCTGGGATTTTGATGACCCTTTGCTTAAATCTTGATTTCTCCATGGAATGCATTATGATTTATGTTTTTGTTTCAGGAAAAGGTCCAAGCATTAAAGAACCAAATTCAATTTCTCCACGTAAGTCTTTATGCAACTATTTCGAAATCAAGCCTCCTGGGCTTTTATGAGAATGAGTCAGTTAGGGAACATCTGCCAGACTTTGAGTTTGATAAGGAGACTTCTCTCATCCTCCCTTCCCCTTTCCTCTTTTTTTCCATAACTTCTTTGTTTTTCTCTGTCCCTTGTCCTCCTTTCTCTTCTCCTCACTTTTGCCATTTAAAAATATGAATTTGGGCAGCACCTGTGGCTCAGTGGGTAGGGCGCCAGCCCCATATACCGAGGGTGGCAGGTTCGAACCTGGCCCCCGGCCAAACTGCAACAAAAGAATAGCCAAACATTCTGATGGGTGTCTATAGACTCAGCTACTAGGGAGGCTGAGGCAAGAGAATCACTTAAGCCCAAGAGCTGGAGGTTGCTGTGAGCTAGAGTGCTGCAGCACTCTAATGAGGGTGATAAAGTGAGACTCAGTCTATTATTAAAAAAAAAAAAAAGTAGGGATTTGTTGACCCATTGGTGTATATGCCCTGTTTAGGAAGGTAGTAACAGACTTAGCTTTAGGGAGGTAAGTTAATTATGTACAGACCATATCTGATGTGGTCTGGAAGCATCAGCATATAGCTGTGGGAGGGGCTTGCTTTAAGTCTTATTCCAATATTTGCCTACTCAGAGAAGCAGTGCTAAGAAAACTCATTACCATACCTTCAAGAGGCTCTCCAGTCCAAGGGGTGGGGCCGTGAGGATGGGCACTTGAGAAAAAAAAGAGATAGAACCATTGACCCCAGAATGATGAGTGGGAATGACTGAGGCCAGTTGTTTTCTATGGAATAAAACTCTGACCCTAGGCTTCCTGGCTGGCCCCCCAGAGCTTTTCCAGGCGATGATGTCTTGTGAGGACCATCTGTGCTTTTTTTTCTTCCCTAAGACTCCCGGGGCTGGACTCCATGTCTGATTCCATCATATACATATAATAATCAATCTGGAGAGTTCTTTATACAAAGCACTTCATAAACCATTCTTTTAAATGGACTATTTTTAAAAGATTATGGAGCAATATTATGAACGCAGAAAGATGAAGGAAAGAAAGAAAGGAAACATGTATGGACACATTCTCTCCTGGTTCCTTAGTCTGATTTTTATAGACGGCATCTTCATCTTCAGACTTTTAAAACATTTTCACTACAAACTTGCAATCACGTTCCATTTTTGCATCTGTCGGCATACAGATGTAAGCCATCTTTTAATGCTTCCTTACAGACTAGATGAAACTAAATAGGTTTACAGTCTGGTCGTCTTAACCTCTGGAGAGCTCATGCTGGTTCTCATCCCTTCCAGTGGACCATCCCTTTACAGATTCTGCTGACCTTCAGTGACTGACGTGGTGTTATCCACATTTTTCAGAAGCTGAATGAATACACCAAAGAGCACATGGTGGGAAGAGTGGGGACCAGAACTTGAGAGCTGGTCTCTTTCCAGACTCTTTCCCACCAGGATGTACTTTTCCTGAGCACCCTGGTGTGCGGGGGATGCTCCAGGGCCACGTCCATGTAACAGCACTGTGTCAGCACCTGGAGAGAGTTGAGAGGCAAAGAGATTTAACTCATAGAAGAGACCAGCTGGAGTTGCTTCCGACCAGAGCAGAAAGTAGAAACAGTATTGAAATAGTGGGGAGATCCTAATATCTTCCATGTATATTAGAAAAACACAGCCCTCAGAAATTTTATTCCACCCAAAACCCCTCTCCCTTGGAAACCAATTTTAACTTTTTATAAGTGACTCAAAGAAGGTAGTTCTCTTAAATGAAAGGAAATGTTCTATTTCTGTGGCCTGGAATTAATTTCAAATATAAAAATCTTTGCCAAATGGAGGAACAATTGATTCTATTTATGTGTTTTGCTGACCATGAAACTGACATCACTCCCTACTGGGAGGTATTTCCGTTCCCCTCATAGAAAGATCATGGTTGGAAAAGTGTTAAAAAGTAGGTGGTTTTAGATGACATAATACACAGTTGTTAAGATTCAGAGTTTAAAATGAGGAATCAGTGAAATATTATCCACAGGAGTAGTTTGTTCTTATTCTATATTTTTTCTCACTTTCTTCCTGTTACCTTTCGTACTGTAAAATGTTCATGAAGATCTGTGTGATTTCTGGGCACCATTTCCTCGTGGCAGGTGTTAGTCGCTAAGAAGCAATGAGTCAGTTTTAATAATAATGGACATTTACTTCATTTTCCAAAGTATCTTAACCTGTGAATTTTCAAACCCCCCTCCATTCAAATAGTAAAGACAATGAGACCCCAGACTTAATGTTTTAGAGTTCACAAATCTGATTTTTTAGTTTATTGTTCAGAATAAATAGCAGACTGAGGATATATTGGAAACCTGATAAATTTTTCCTTTGACGAAAAACTTGCAGGTTATAAACTATAATATGTTTTATTGGCATCCTCCTTAGATTGTTAAATTTTATTAATCAGTGCTTAGCCTTTATGACAATGCTTGTGAAACAAATATAAAACTACAGTGTATCAGGCAGACTAAGTCTAATGTTGTGCGTATTGGTTTCCTTCCTTTGTAGCGATTTTCCATGGTCTGGACACCCTGACTGTGATGGGCATTGCGTTTGCAGCGTTTGTGATCGGAGCACTCCTGACTGGGGCCTTGTGGTACATCTATTCCCACACAGGTTAGTTTGACCGTTGAATATTAATCGGTGCGCATCTTGTGTGCCTGCCACTCAGCAGACACTCGTTGCTTCCTTGGGTGAATGAATGCATGAAATAATGAATGAAAGGAAGTTCATTCCTATTATTTTCACATATACCTACTTGGCATAAATAAAAAATTATTTTTAGCCCTGGTAGAAAAGGAAATGTTAAACTATGTTAATTGCAATTGTGATGTTAGTGAAGCTTGCTTCTAATAAAACTATTTCATTGTTAGAATTTAGTTAAGAAAAGTTGATACAATGGAAACATAAACTATTCCTTGAAAGCTAAAGTCATATAAATGGGTATAACGTGAAAAGGGAAGCCAAGATTTGATTACTAGAATTTGCTGAGGTATGGAGCACTCTCCACCAGAGTCCCTAATCAGTGATTTAAACCCGAGTTTCTCAGCCTTGTTTTAACCCATGTTTAAAGCCATGTTTTCTCTGATAAACATAAAATTCTCACATGTTTCCATAAGGCTAAGTTTTCAAAATATATTTTCATGAGTTGAAAAGAAATAAAAATAGCAAAGCAAAGCACTCATTTTTCAAGCTGTTCTCCCATAATTTCCAAAATTTCAATATGCCCCTTTCCACCAATCCCAAGGTTGGAACATACTAGTCTGAACAGACCACCCGTTCTGACCTCACTATCGATTGCTGGCCCACCAAGGGGAGCCTGGACTATAAGGGGAAAAAACAAATGGATTGCTCATCTCTATTGCTTTTTCTTTGCATTTCCTTGCAAATATGTGAATGCATTCCTTTTGAGGCATATTTAGAGAGCTAGTTGGTTTTGTTCATTCTTTTTTTTTTTTTTGATACAGAGTCTCACTCTTTCACCCTAGGTAGAGTGCCGTGGTGTCATAGCTCACAACAACCTCAAACTCCTGGACTCAAGCAGTCTTCTTGCCTCAGCCCCCTGAGTAGCTGTGACCACAGGTGCCCACCATAACTTGGCTAGTTTTCCTATTTTTAGTAGAAATGGGGTCTCAGTCTTGCTTGGGCTGGTCTTGAACTCCTGAGCTCAGACAATCCACCCATCTTGGCCTCGTCTTGATGATTCCCAACACTTGGAATTTACACTGTGAACCTAAGTAAACTGCAAGATTGATCAGTCAGAAGCAAGTGACAGACCCAGCCTTTCTTTAGAATTTCATTAATTCTTCATTGAGGCAATGAATGCTGTGATCTGTGGGCTCACCTTAGACTATCTGGCCAACCTGAAAGAATGACTGATTTAAAGGAGTCTTATCTGAACCCTCTTGATTGCTAGACAAAACCTTAAACTGTTGGGAATATGAGCCTCTGGTAGTTAAAATTGCACATTCTTTTTCATCAGAGTTTTCACTTGAAATACTCTCTCCCCACTGAGGTATTTTAGATTTTAGCAGGAGAGGAACGAATCCTTGTGTGCCTCGCATGGCTCATTTACCTAACCCAAAGCTGACCTCTTGGCCAAAGTGGGGACTTCAGTAGTGGGACTTTGAGTCCTCGGAGTCTTGTTCCTATCTGCATGTGCTGAGTGAACTACGTTTAAATGAGAGAGAATAAGACTCTCATTGTGATGATTCTGAGTACTACCTATCGTACGAGCATCTGAGAATCCGTTTAGGGGCATTCCTCCTCATGAACAGTTTATAAAAGGACCTGAAGGACAGCATTTAGCAGAACAGCAGTTCAGGGTGAGTCATTTTGTCACAGGAATACTGACAATGTTCAGCTCACAGACTAACAGTCCTTTGCAATTTTTTCCAACCTCCTGCATGGCTGAGCGTTTCTAGGGCTGTTGGCAGCCTATGTTGACTGTTGAGAATGAACTTGACAAGAAGACTGTATAGCTCACAGACACTTAACGTGCTTGCTCAGCCACTGATGGCCTTGGTCACAGAGCTGCGCCCTCAAAGCTAATCTTGGGACAGGAAGCCAGATCCAGGCAGAACGTAGGGCCATCAGATGGCACCCACTGTTGGAACACACCCCACTGAAGTTGCCCCAGTAATCCCAGACAATTATTCACAGCCATGCACACAAATCTGATTTGAAAAAAAGGCTTGGTTGTAGGGTACATGTCACTGCTTATGGAGTTTTGTTATTACTGGTGGCTTTTCCCCCAAACCAGATACTTCAGGAGGGTTTTTTAAGTATTGTTAAAATAGAAATAAGTTTATAAGTAGATTTAAGGAAAATGAAACCAAAGACCCTTCTGGCGATGCTTCCCAGCAAAATAAACTATGCTGATTCAGAAGCTAAAAGGTTTATAGACACTGTCATTTGGGCTTAAAATCTGTTAGCATCACTTACGATATAGCTTCAAAATTACTTTTTATTAAAAATGGTAGACTCCAGTTCTTTTGACAGGCTGCTCATAAGGAATACCAGTGTCCTACAAACCTGAAGAAGGTTTACTTCAGGACGAAAGGATAGTTCCTATCCAGAACCCCTCAGTTTCATACCTGGGTCAGTGAGCTGCAAGTTTAGATCAATAGGGAAGGTCATAGTGAAGGGGCCGGTGGGGAGAAGAGTGTGGACAAACCCTGGCGGTCCATCCAGTTTTCACAATAATCTAAGCTGTGGAACTCAGACCTTATATGGTCCATTTGGGGGTTCAGACAGCATCTGCCTTTGTGTCAAAAACAATCCTTAATTTGAGTGATTCTCCCTTTGATTAATCTTTCCATTCCATCTGCAAGACAGACCACTAAACCAAGTCATGTATTTGGATTGTGGATATCTGCTTACAGACCTGGAGTGTGTGTTAGTCTAAAAAACCTGGGTTCCCACTTTATCATATGACAACTTTGTGCACAATAAGAGATATTCCCATAAGGACATATTAATCTGTTTGGGAAAGTCCCTTTTTAAAACTTACATTCACTCCTAAGATGGTGCAGAGAGGAAGGGAAGTGGGCATGGGAATGATGCTGGAATGAAGCCATAGAATCTTCACGCATTTGGGGAGCCTGGCTAATTCTGGGGTCCGTGAAGTTCCCTAAAGTCATACGCAAAATTGTGTCTGTTATTCTCTTGAGAAGAGAGATAGAAGATTTTATTTTTATTTTTTTAATAAAACTTTAGTTTTATCATAGTAATAACATACAAATAGTTTAAAGGCTAACATAAGACTTGTTAGTGTTACTTAGTTTGATGTAAGCATTTCACATTGTATATCGAAGCAGTACCCTGAACCCCATAAATGCATCCATGTACAAAGTTTTGATTTAATAAAAAATAACAAAAAAAAATTATGGAAGAAAGAAAAAATCAGACCCCCTACTCTTACTTTCTCACAAGAATGCTCTTTTTGTGTGTGTGTGTGCCCTCCGTAGAGTGCTGTGACAACATAGCTCACAGCAACCTCAATCTCTCAGGCTCAAGTGATTTTCTTGTCTCAGCCTCCCAAGTAGCTGGGACTACAGGTGCCTGCCACACCTGGCTAGTTTCTCTATTTTTAGTAGACAAGGTCTCACTCTTGCTCAGGCTGGTCTCGAATTCCTGAGCTCAAGCAATCCACCCACCTCGGCCTCCCAGAGTGCTGGATTACAGGCCTGAGCCACCATGCCTGGCCCTAAGAATACTTTTTTTTGACTCCAAACTAATTATTTTGGGTATCAATCCATACCTCTAACATATATGAGACATTGCTGCTCTTGACTTTTTAGTTTTAGACCTGTTCTGTCGACCTTCTATGGAAAATGAGGCTGTAGCTCTCTTTTACCCCCATGTCCAGTGGTACATTTCTTTCCTGTCCCCTTCTCCCACCATCTTCCTCATAGAATACTGAAATTTTGGTTAGATAAGTATTTACTGTTTACATTATTATACTAGCTAAATACTAATTATAATTTAGCCATATAATATAATATTATTTCTCCTGCATGACTTTTTATTTTCCTTAGAATAATTATCTTTTCTCAACAACCCACCCCCCTTTTATTTTTTTTTAATTTTTATTTATTTTGACACAGAGTCTTGCTCTGTCAACCTGAATAGAGTACAATAGCATCACCATAGCTCACAGCAATCTCAAACTCTGGGGTTCAAGCCATCCTCCCCCTTCAGCCCCCTGAATAGCTTACACTGCAGGTCCTTGACACCACTCCTGGATAATTTTTTTATTTTTGTAGAGATAGGGACCTTACTGTGTTGCCCAGGGCTGGTCTTAAACTCCTGACCTCAAGTGATCCTCTCACCTCAGCCTCCCAGAGTGCTAGGATTGCAGGGATGAGCCACCACACCTGGCCTCAATGACCTTTTTAATGGGCATTGATTAGAGTAAACTGACATGGCAACAAATTATATTTGGCAAGTAGATATCAGAAAGCAAATATTTAGACTTCCTGGGCAGGGCATAGTACTGGGCAGTCTTCCTGAACATGAATAATAAGCACATGTCAAATTCTGGAGGAGACAAAAGTCATTCATGGCACTAGGTGAGCCAAGGTCATCTTGCTTTAGGTGCCATCAGGCTGAACGCATGAAGCCCAGGTCAGCCCAAAGACGTAGATGTTTGTTCACTTCATTCCCCCTTCTGAGAGCAGTACCATGCCCTTAACTGTGGCTGGGGTTGGTCATTCCTGGAACCTTCAGTTTCACCCTCTTCAGAGAGTATATTTCCTTCCTTGCGAATGAGGAAGGGCAGGGTCCTAGTACAGTAAGTGAGGCAGAAGATTTAAAGAAATCTTAGTTAGTGCTTCTTATACACAAATCAGCCAACCCCTCAGCTCATAGCCCCTTGTTCACCCTCCACCGGGGTGCCTGGTGCCACTATTGCCCAGTCGTTGAGGGGTCTGTGACATAAATTTGTTGTTTCTCAGTTTTTCTAACTGTTAGGTCTCGGCTCTCTTGAGCCCGCTAAGCCTGCTACCATTCACCATTCCCTCACCAGTTCCAGTATTTTATTGCTGTTGTCTTCGCTTTTGTTATCTTTGTTCTTGCAGGTTTATGCCTTTTCAAAATCCATTTACTGTCATTCTGGTGAGATTGGGGGAAGGCATCCAAGCCAGTGCCTTAAAGTGCACCACCTTCATGCAAAGTCTTATCATTGCTTTTTTTTAAAATCCATTTCCTAAAGACAAGTTCTTGGAAAATTACTAGTCTGCTTCAGCACGTCCTTTTTACTTTGGGGGCAACTGAGGCCCAGAGGACTGATGTGATTAGCTCAAGTTAATAGTTACAGCCTTCACGACTGGAACCCTGCTTTCTTTTTTTTTTTTTTTTTTAAGTGGTTGCTAATGGTAATTTTTATTCTTCAATTCCAATCTGTCCAATAGAAATACAATATAAGCCACCACATATGTAATTTAAAATTTTCTAGTAGCGGCCAGATGTGGTGGCTCATGCCTGCAACCCCAGCACCTGAGAGGCCAAGGTGGGTAGATTTCCTGAGTTCATGAGTTTGAGACCAGCCTAAGCAAGAGCGAGACCCTGTCTGTTAAAAAATAACCCAGCATTGTGGTGGGCACCTGCAATCCCAGCTACTTGGGAGGCTGAGGCAAGAGGATCACATAAGCCCAATAGATTGAGGTTGCTGTGAGCTGTGATGGCACGGCACTCTACCGAGGGCGACAAAGTAAAACTCTGTCTCAAACAAAAAAAAATTTTTTTTCTAGTAGGCACATTAAAAAAAGTCAAATGGGTGGAAATTTTATATTTAGGGTACTAAAGAGAATTAAGACATGTAAAGTACATGGCTAGTCAGTAACTGGCAACTAACTTTTCAAAATTAAAATTATTTATAACATGAATAATATTTTAATTAATAATTGGTATAATAATGATTACTATAGAGCAGTGGTTCTCAACCTTCCTAATGCTGCAGCCCTTGAATACAGTTCCTATGGGTCGTGACCCACAGGTTGAGATCTGCTGCTGTAGAGAGAGAACTACAAATAGCTATGTGACCTACGAAAAGTTATGTAATCTTTATAAGTTTTGTATTTCATACCAAAAAATATAGAAAATTATAGTCCCTACCTCCTAAGTTTTCTATGAAGGTTCAAAGAAATACTGAATGTGATGGGGATTTAACTGGCTGGCACATCATACAATAAGTGAGATTTTGTATTATCATTGGTATTTTGTGATGCTCATGCCCACATTGAACTTTAAATATTCTCCAGAGGAAGGGGAGGGTTTAAAAGAGACACGGAGCTGGAGACAGGGCAGGAGATAGACAAGGAATGGGAAGTAAACTAGAAGAAGGGTGTCCCCAAAACCTCAGTAACAGTGAGGTTCAAGGCCGGGCATCATGGCTCACACCCATAATCCTTGCACTCTGGGAGGCCCAGGTGGGAACCCTGCTTTCTTGACTGAGAGTTCATCTTCTTTTATTCTGTTATTACAAATTCAAGGGGCATGTGATGTAGTCATAATACTTTTTTCTTCCTTTGCTTATCAGATAGTAAACTTATTAACACACATTTTGGTTAATTTACCTCTGTGTAGTGCATGCCAGATTTTATTTATTCATGCATTTGTCATTCTTGTACTCGTTCTATGAACATTTGAGCTATCTTTTTTTGTTTTTTGTTTTTTCTTGAAACAGAGTCTCACTTTGTCACCCTCAGTAGAGTGCTGTGGCATCCTAGCTCACAGAAGCCTTAAACTCGGGCTCAAGTGATTCTCTTGCCTCAGCCTCTCCAGTAGCAGGGACTATAGGCGCTTGCCACAATGCCCGGTTATTTTTAGAGTTGGGGTCTCGCTCTTGCTCAGGTTGGTCTTAAACCCATGAGCTCAGGCAATCCACCCACCTTGGCCTCCCAAAGTGCTAGGATTACAGGCCTGAGCCACGGTGCCCTGCCCATTTTGAGCTATTGTTAAACAATAAACCAAAAACTGTTCCAGGCACTGGTGAATTAGCCATGAACAATACAAAGGCCTTGCTTTCGTGGAGTTTACATATATTAGGAAGCAGAGAATAACCAGACAGACAATAGGGAGTTTAGGGAGAAACCCAACTACAGACCAGGCCACAACTGGGAAAGCAGCGAGTTAGTGAATAGTGTGAGAGAAATGAAGAACTGGCCGGGTAAGTCTCACTGAAGGAGGAGGGTGTTACTTATCTGAAGAATTAAGTTTCTGTAAAACTCTCACAGTAACCAATGCAAGGTTGAAAAGAAGGAAGGATATGAATGGCCAGATGCTATGGAAGGTGCTTTGTTTCTGGAGAGAGAGAGACACATAGACAGGAGAGCAGAAAGCCTTCATCTCAGCCCTCTTGTGTGTAACTTCATTTGAATGAAAGGTAATCCTGCAACTTCATTTGAATGAAAGATAATCCTGCCTCTTCACCTTCTCACCAGGGTTCCCATCTGTTCTAGAGGCCTACCTCCTACATATAATCACACTTTAGCCTGGCTTGCTGTTTCTCTTCACCTGGGCTAAGCTTGGGAACTTGGAGAAACCTCAGACCTCTGAAAACATTGAAGCCTCCAGAGATGCTCCTAATTAAAGGCTGTTTCCTTACTCAGGTAGACTTTGGGGTGTGCTTGACTTCTGATTTAAGAACACCTGGTGTGTTCCACTGAGGCTTGCTGAGTAGAAGCCCACAGCATTGAGACAGGCATACCTAATTCAAAACTTTAGCTTTTTTTTTTTTTTTTTTTTTTTTTTTGAGACAGAGTCTCATTCTGTCGCCCTTGGTAGAGTGCTGTGGCATCACAGCTCATAGCAACCTCCAAGTCTTGGGCTTCAGCGATTCTCTTGCCTCAGCCTCCCGAGTAGCTGGGACTACAGGCACCTGCCACAACGTCCGGCTAGGCTATGTTTTTGTTGCAGTTGCCACTGCTGGTGGTGATTTTTTTTAGCTGGCCAGGGTGGGTTCAAACCCGCGACCCTTGGTATATGGGACCAGCGCCCTACCCACTAAGCCACAGGCACCGCCCAAAACTTTAGCATTCTTTTTACTCTGTGAAACAGAGTGTTCCTTCCACTCTTAGATTTTCTTTCCTGATTACGCGTCAGAGCAGCCTCAAATATTTTACATTTTTACAGGATTTTGGAGTTCAATAAGCTTTTCCTGGAGCATTTCTTATTTTAAGCACTCTTACCCCTGATAATTCTGTGAAGTAGGGATTGTCTTTGTTTATTAGACAAAGAAGGTCCAGCCACCTGTCACTATCAGCCAATATGCAGAGATGGGGATAGGTTCACCAAAATTTGTCAAGAGGTCAGCAACTCTGGAGACCAGTGAAAGTAGCCTCTCCAAGACTGGTCTGTTCTTCCATTTCCAAAACCACAGTTTTTATATGTGAAAGTTCAGGGTGGCGCCTGTGGCTCAGTCGGTAAGGCACCGGCCCCATATACCAAGGGTGGCGGGTTCAAACCCGGCCCCAGCCAAACTGCAACCAAAAAATAGCCGGGCGTTGTGGCGGGCGCCTATAGTCCCAGCTGCTCGGGAGGCTGAGGCAAGAGAATCGCTTAAGCCCAGGAGTTGGAGGTTGCTGTGAGCTGTGTGAGGCCACGGCACTCTACAAAAGGGCCATAAAGTGAGACTCTGTCTCTACAAAAAAAAAAAAAAGAAAGTTCAAAACAAAAACCTTGTTAACACTTACCTTAAACAACAAAAATCAGCATAACCCATGACCCATAATAAACATTAATCTGCATGACCCAAACCAACATTCAAATTCAAAAGTTAATCTCCTAAATCAATTGCCCCAAATGACTCAAGATATTTGCTCTTAGGTTAAAGCTGAGTTTACAAAACTGCAAGAATGGGAGACATAAGGTGAAGGTCACACAAGACCCAAGTCAAGCCAGCCGTGTCCTCACAGCCCTAGCCCCACTGACTGCATCTTATTCCCACTACGTTCACTCTCACCTACTCGGGTAACTAGACTAGCAGTTGAGCAAAGTAGAGGTTCAAGTCCAATTCTGACTACAGTGCACATCTAGGGATTGTAAAGGTACACCTGAAGGATAGCTTTCCTCCCTACCCCATCTTCTCTTTCCCTTCTCCTCCTCGTCTTGATTATTATCATACTTCCAACACATACTGTTTGGAGGCCACACAGGCAAGTGAGATATCCACAGAAAACCAAAGTGCAGGTGTAAGTAGGCCGGCTTGGCTGCAGGAATATAGAACAAAAGGAGTAAGCGCGATAGTCTGAAAGGTTCCTGCCTCGGAATAGGGTTCCTTTCCCCCCTAACTTACAACATCTAACATAGAAAGTTTTGCTTGAAAAAGGAAGATCCTTTAGCTTGGAATGTGGGGAGGAATGACTTTTGAAAATGATAAAAAGTAACTGAAGCCTTCTCTAAAGGTAGTCCTGTTCACTCTCCTTAAGGAGTAATGTGTGCATTAGTTACAATTAACCAAGACCTTGATTGGTACAAAATCACAAATAACACTTGAGCTTGTGGAAAATGTCTTTGTTTTCTTTTTAGCATCAAAGAATATTAAATCTAAATCACCCCCCAGGCATGTGGTTTCCAATCCTGTGCTTACATATCTCCTGAGAAAGAAATTCCATAAATTCTCTCTGCAACTATAACCAGTCCTCATCATCAGCAAGTTCTTTTCTATCTGACCTAAATCCCTCTCCCTGCCATTTAAACTCATTTCCTCATGTTCTGCCTTCAAGGGAGAGAAAGAACAGCTATCTGGTCCTCTTTGTAGTAATCCTCAAGGGCAGTATTTGCAAACAGTCTCCTCTGGGCTGAATAATTGAGATTCCGCTCACCTTTCCTTTAAACTCTTCTGCTTAAAGCCTGTTCCTGTTATTCACATCTGTCTCAGATGGTATCGTCCCCAGGACCTGCCACAGTGAAAGACTTGGAGATACGAATCTAGCTGTATAGGAAAGGCCAATGAGGTGGCAGAAAATGAGATTTGGACAACTCCTTGCTAACCTCACCTAAAGAAACAAAAGAGATTCTCCCCTAAGAAGCCCGTCTTTCCCTTTCTCCTTTTTTCTTTCTACCCCACCCCCCACCCCGGTGGTGCCCAGCCTGGAGTGCACTGGCTATTCACAGTTGCGTAATAGCTCACTACAGCCTCGACCCCTGCTCCCAAGCAATCCTCCTATCTTAGACTCCTCAGTAGCTGGGACTATAAGCAACCACACCTGACTTTGGCTTTCTGTTTCTTAAAGCATTTCTGGCCACAGGCTCTTATTTGAGAAGGGTTAATCCTTAATGTCCCTATCCTCCACTTCCCCCCCTGCCCAGAGTACTCCAGGTACCAAATGCCTCTTTCCCCTGTTTACTCTCCCTCCTCCCCAAATCTCTCTTCACTCAGTGTGGTTTGAGATTGTAGGAGCAAAGCATGAAGGCTGAATGCATTTCCTCTGATGGTCAAGTTTGATATTTATGAGCAGTGACTCTTCCTTACATTTGTTGACTGGGCCTTCTGTTAGCCAAGAGGTCCTCTTCGCCCATCCCATCCAGAAGTAGTTTGGTTGTATTTGGTAACCCAAAAGTTATTTTAGAGAAGGTTGGTGCTCCAAGTAATCAGAGGTCACTGCCACAGAGAGCAGAAAGCTGAAGGACCCATCTCTGAAAACCTGGGGGAATGTTGGCCCTTTAAGCAGAAACGCCTTCACATTAAACTTTCTGCCTTATGGTGAATTTTTCAAGAGTGTCAGTTCCATCAGACAATGAGAAAACTTTTTCATAATTTTGTCAAAAGCTAAAAGTTTTTAAAAATTTGGTTATATTGAGAAGTCTTGAGTCCCACCTATGAAAATAGCCACAAAGATAGAAGAGATAGTGTGAAGAAGGGATTTGTAATATTTCCCAGCAGCCTCTCAGGCAAAGATTCGCTTTGGCACATTATTAGATAAAAATCAATATAAAGTATTAGGCTAACTTGACTTGTCCACATTGGTGAAATGCATCCTGTCATCTTGAGTGCAGAGAACTCCTTTGCTTTGTCTTGGGGTTTTATTTTGAACAATGTTTTCCATTACCAGGACAAGAGTTCCCAAAACTAGGGAAGTTGAAAGACTGTTATGATGGGTACTGATTAAAATAAACTGACATGGCAACAAATTATATTTGGCAAACAGACATCAGAAAGCAAATAGTCAGGCTTCCTGGGCAGGGCATAGTACTGGGCAGTTTTCCTGATCGTGAATAATCAAGCACACATCAAATTCTGGGGGAGCCAAACTTGTTCACTGTCGCCAAATGAGGCAAGGCCGTCTTGGTGTAGGTGCCATCAGGCTGAGCATCTGAAACCCAGATCAGCCAAAACAAATAAGGGAGAGAGGGTTGAGTGACCTCCTGTTTGTCTGAGTTATCCATTATTTAAATGGGGAAATGATCTGTTTTAAATGTTGGCCCTATATAGCCACGGTGGTCTCTCTACTTGACGGTACAAGGATCTAGCTGCATGTGGACCAGTATGTGGGCTGTAGGGGACTGAATTCTCACGAAGTACACATAGAGTTGTTCAGGTCTCTGGAGGTGTTTGGGGTTTTTTGTTGTCGTTGTTTTGTTTGGGTTTTTATTTGTTTGGTTTTTATGTCAGAATAGTTAAGACATTTGATTCCCTTCTAGAAATAAAGTGCCCACTCTAGGGGAAGTGAATTTTTGGCAGCAACTTATAACAAATTCTCCCCTCTTACATATACACATGAGGTGTAGGAGGCAATGCTGGGGAGGGTCCAAAATATAGATTCCAAAAAGAAAGAGTAAAAGTATAGCATTTCTCTGCTTCTCAGGATTATTGACCCCTGCCCCCTCTCCATCCCACCAAGCCCAGAAGAAAAGATAATTAGAGGAAATAGAACAAGGGCCAGATATACAGGGAGCACATAAATGCTCCAAGGTTGATGCAAAGTGTGTGTAGCTGTGTGGTTGGTGAGATGGGTGACGGTGAGAGCCATAACCAGACCCAGGGGCATGAGCCAGCTCTAAATTTCGCAGAGCTGTTTTTTTGGCAGAGACTTTTGAGGGGCCCCAGAAGGGGAATGGAAGTAACGGGGTGAGTTCCCATACTTGGAGAGCAGAGCCTTTGCTCAAAGGTTTTGTTTTATTTAATGAAGCAGCTCGGAGGGTTGCTTATCTCCAGCTGATAGATGTGTATTTCAGCATGACAGGAAGGAGGAGGCTTGTTCATAAACAGACCTGGCCCTCTGGGGCTTCCCACATTGCAGGGGTCAGGGGACTGCTTACCAGGAGTTTACGAAGTTTATGCTGCAACTTTTCAAAGAAAATGCAGTATTTTTTTTTTTTTTTTTTTTTTTAATCAGACGGTCCTGATCACTTTTCCCTACCTAGAGCTATTTTTTGAAGGTTGCAGTGAGGCCAGTTTTGCTGTAGAGAAAACTAACTCTGGGGCTTCTTGAACTGCTAAATGCAAACCATGTGTGTGACCCAAGGTTTCCTCCAGAGCACTGTGCATTTGGCACAAGGGGTGGGTTTAGTAAAATGCAGTGGGGTGTGTGAAGAGAAGTGGGATGCTTCACTCATGAGGAGCCCCTCAGGCTGCTCTGGAAGGAGGGCTATTTGCTGGCAGCTGTAGTCCCCACGTGCAGACAGCCAAACCCCTTCCCCAGAAGGTTTTGCTGATGCTGGTCTCCTCCCACCCCCATTTCTTAGTTATTTGCTTGGCACATGAGGCTCTCTCTGCTGTAGCTAGGACAAAATCTAGACTTCACCCCCACTTCTAACAAGTACATTCAGAAAAAGGCCCCCAAACTGCCATGGCCCTCTTACTACATTTTGAAAGTCTCGCCCTCCAGTATCTTTACGAGAGAAGGCGGATGATGTTCCCTGAGTACAGGTGATGCTCAGTTGGCTTACACAGCCCAGATGGTGGTTTCTTTAAAGGTGGCCCTGAGATCCAGGGAGTTTGTCATCAGCTGTCGAAGGTCTTTGCCACTCTGCCTGTCAGTCTGCTGGAAAGCTGTTCTCGTGTTCCCGTGCAGGATGTTTTACAAACAAAACAGCAGCAGAATAACCTTATAGAATAACATCTTCCAGCCATCCAGTCACTTCTGCCCACGGTTGAGAAGAACATCAGATAAAATGGCAAAGGCAGGAGAAATGTTCTTTTTGGGAATGCACATAAATAACTGGTGTCTTCCGTTTTTTTTTTTATTAACTGCAGGGGAGACAGCAGGGAGACAGCAAGTCCCCACCTCCCCACCGGCGTCAGAAAACAGCAGCGCAGCCCACAGCATCGGCAGCACACAGAGCACGCCCTGCTCCAGCAGCAGCACCGCCTAACCCAGCCCAGCCCAGCCCAGCTCAGCCACTACCAAGGGCAGGGCCTGATGGCTGAGCCTCCAGGCTCAGGAGGCTGGATTTTGGTCCCCTTGTAAAGAGAGACTGAACGTCAGTGTAAAGACCACCCATTGTATTCACCCCCCACCCAGGGCTAATGTATTATAGAATCCAGGTGAGAAAGCTAAGGTGGTGGCCCTTTCCACCAACCCTCACAGGCCTGGGGGTTTTCAATGTGAAACACGTGCCAGTTTTTAAAATGCTGCTTTGCCCAGGTGAGAACATCATAATTTGGGGCTCTGAGTTTTACCTAGACTCAAGGAGCTGGTAAAAGGACAATAGCCAGATGGTAGAACCAGTGAGGAGATGTAGCCAAAGATTCTTTTATAACTGAACCAAGATAGAAAACAAAAGAAATGCTTTAAGGCTCTATAAGTGTTCCTCCGTGTCTAACTCTCACCTTCCTCCAGAGGCACACTCCTGACCTCACGGCCACACCCGGTGGGGTCTCACGTGATGAGTGCTGCCCTGGGGACTGCATCCTGACTTGCATGGAAGCAACATTCCTTCTTTAGAGCCCTGGGCCAAAACCAATGCTGGTTACCTGCTCAGCTTCCTGTTTATCCCCTTCTCCCACACACCGACTGCAAAAAAATGTTTCCGTGCAAATTTTGTATTTTTTACAGGCATATAGAAATTGAAACGGTCAAAATCTGGTAGTACAGATTTGTTCTGAAAAATTGATGGATAAATTGAGGCAAAATTCCATTGTAAAGTCAGGGAGGAATTTGCCCAGTGATATATTTGCGTGTGTGTGTGTCTGTGTGTGTAAGTACAAATATATACATGTCATCTGGCACATTCGTTTTCTCAGTTGAAGAAGAGAAAATTCATTCCCCTTTCAAAAATATTCTGTTTTCAGAGTTGCAACTTTTTTTTTTTTTTTTTTTTTTGAGACAGTCTCATTGGGTCGCCCTTGGTAGAGTGCTATTGCATCATAGCTCACAGGAACCTCAAACTCTTGGGCTCAAGTGATTCTCTTGCCTCAGCCTCCTAAGTAGCTGGGGCTACAGGCACCTGCCACAATGCTTGGCTATTTTTAGAGACAGGGGTCTCACTCACTCAGGCTGGTCTAGAACTCCTCAGCTCAGGCCATCTACCCACCTCAGCCTCCCAGAGTGCTGGGATTAAAAGCATGAGCCACCACACCTGGCTCAGAGTTGCAACTCTTATTCTTAACTATATTGGGAAGATGAATGTTTCTACTCAAAACCTGTTGATCTTCTTAATAATAGGCCCTTTTGTAGAAAAATGCAAATGCCTGGCAGATCCCTTGGATCCCAGTTGGGGTTATCTGAATAGTGTCACCAATTCTGTGGAAACAGTGCTGTGATAGTGAAAAGGGCACTCATTTGGATCACTTTAGTTCACTTGCCTTAATATATATCCCAAACTCAGAAAAGATTTGAGGTGAATTTTATTAAACAGAATAATATGCCACTTTGTAGCTAAAATAAGCTTAGTGATACCTCTATGTTCAAAAAGAATGCAGGGGAAACTTCCAGGCCGAATCATTTATTGCCGAAGATGGCTTCATTACAAATTATTTAGTATTCTTTTTCCAAACTCCCCCCAAATGACTTAGAATTTCATAAGTAGAACAAATTAGATCTTACTGCAAAATGTACATAAGCAAATCTCACTGCTCTTAAGGAAGCTGTGTCTGGTTCTCTGTAAATGGAACCTCCAGTAGAAAATGTTAATGAAACCGAAACCTTAAGGCAGTGTCTACACAGCAAACAGGTAGGTGGAGAGTGGTGGTCGTTATTGCCCAATGTGACTGGTGTGATGTAGACATTCAATGGTTCTAATTTTAACCAAAACAGATTACTTTAGGCCTGAGGTTTTTCAGTCTATCAATATATTGATGTATTGAAAATTTTTCACATATCCCCATATGAATGAAGAAGATGGGAGGTTAGAGAATTTGTTCCCTTTAATATTTTTTTTAATATAAAGGTATCAGAGTGGAGGATATAGATTACGCTACCTGTGTTTAAAAATAATGCGCTTTGCCTAACCTTCAGCAGAATGTATTGTCTTAGCATATTCTATGTATAAAAAGTTTAAAGATGTCTTCAAAGAAGACAAAGAGTCTTTAAGTCACTTATAGCTATATTTTACTACAAAAAATTGTGTATAAAGATATATTTAAGTGTTTTAGATAAATTTAAGTTACCCCATATGAAATGTTTAATTTCAGCTACTGTGAATTCTTTTGATCAGACCTTTGCTCTTTTACCAACCCTTTTCCATCTTGTTAAAAAGAAAATTAGCTATTAGGAGGTATTGAAAGATCACTTTCTTAGATGGGCGGGGTTAAAACCTTCTGTAATATATTTAAATATATATTTTTAAGAGAGATGCTACATTGCCAGTGATTTTATAAATAATTTAAAATTAACAAATTCATAAATGCAAACCAAAAGATTTTTTTAAAAGAGAGAGAAAAAAATTATCTTTTATTTGTTTGGGTCTCATTGTCAGAAGTGTTATTCAGATCAAGAAATCCATGTTCATGAAACCCAACCCCATATTGAAGAGTGAATGTATTTCTGAAATGTTTCGAAAAGAATCAATGTTTTAAGAATAGGGCGTTTTCTCCCTAGCTTCTCATTGCAGCATTTCTGATTACTTCAGACTTCACAGTTTTAATACAAAGTACAAGCTCTGCTTTAATAACATGCTGTTATTCAAGTTCAAGTTTCTTTAAAAACTATCGTTACATTTCAGTGGAACCCATCTATCTGTCTGGTCTTCTGTTCTTTCTGCAGGCTCCACCCTTAATTTGCAGAGGCCATTTTGTTTTACTTGTTTGATGCGAAAGCTGTGTTTGAAATGCTTTAAACTCAAAGGCAAATTGTCTGTGTGATCTGCTATATTTTCACCATGTGGTGTTTACCAGCTGGTACTCTGTATTTTAAAAAGCCAGAGATTCCTTCTATCTAAACTGTTTCTATAGCATTTTCTAAACAACAAAAAAAAAAAACATGGCCTTTTCCTTGTCTCGTAATAAGATTATAAATCTGTTTCCTGCACATGTTCTTAGAAGGCATGATTGTGAGTGTGTGTGTGGGGCGCGTGTGCCAGCCTCTTCATACTGTAACTACCTCATGGTTTGAATGGTGATTGTACTGCTGGTTCTGGTAACAGAGCATATTTTGTTGGGTGAGTCCTGTACGTGATTTTTTTTCCCTGTTTGTTTTATCTGGGGGTTGTTCATAAAACTGACAGATGTTTTTCTTAAAAAGACTATTATCAGTTTCCAAATACAATACTTCTCTCTTCTGGTTTTTCCTGAATGAGCCTGATTTTGTTGCTGTTTTTCATCATGTATGAGGGGTACAAAGAGTACCCTTAAATTCCTGTGGCCAGTTGGAACACCCCTGCTGTATCCTTTTTCCTGTTCAGTGTGTCAGCTATTTCGTGAACATGCTTAGATGTATAGTTTTGATAACCACAGTTTTAAGTCCTTAATCTGTGCATAATAAAAAGATATATATCAATTATTAATACATACCTTGTTGGGTCATCATTGAATTCTACCCTTGGACTAATGTAAGTTTTTTCACTGTGACTTTTTCCTACATGCGTCATCTGCTCCAAGTTTGCTGATGAGGGAGGGGGTGGGCAGGCCACAGGGACAGTGCTGCAGGAGTGGGGCCTCTTCTTAGAAAGACATGGCAGCAGGTGTGGAAGTGGAAGTCAGCCCTGCAATCCATGCCCAGGCCTCTTTCAGCCTCCAAGGGTCAAGGCAAGAAGAATAGTATGTATATAAGACTACCACTCCCTTCCAGTGCACCAGTGACCTTCCAGCATTTAGTATTTCAGTGAGGTACCTCTTCCAGTTTTCCAAGCCAGAAACCAGTTACTCTAACTGAAGCATCTTTGGCTCCCCTCGCTCCAAATTAAAAACTACGAGTATTACTCTACTTCTAGAATATCTCTTTCTCCAAACCACCAATTTACTCTTCTCTGACTGTTGTTACTCATTGTTCTTTTTTTTGATTTTTTTATTAAATCATAACTGTATACATGAATGCATTTATGGGGTACATTGTGCTGATTTTCTATACAATTTGGAATGCTTACGTCAAACTGGTTGACATAGCCTTCACCTCTGCTGCTGTTCATTGTTCTCGAGCTGAGTTACTGCAGCAGCCTCCCACCGAGGATGCCAGCTGCAGGTCTGGCTCCTCCCTTATCTCCATGATGCAGCCAAAGTAATCCTAAGAGAACTCAAATCAGACCAGGCCTGGTGGGTCATGCCTGTAATCCTAGCACTCTGGGAGGCCAAAGCAGATGGATTGAGCTCAGTAGTTTGAGACCAGCAGAAAAAACTAGCTGAGAATCATGGTGGACACCTGTAATCTCAGCTATTCCAGAGGCTGAGGCAAGAGGATCGCTTGCTTGAGCCCACGAATCTGAGGTTGCTGTGAGCTATAGATAGAGTTCCTCCCATTCAAGGCTGGACAGGGCATCCCAGTTTTCCTAGGTTTGGGCAAGTTCATGAAGGGAACACCCTGACCTTTTGCCCTGAGCTGGAGGGACTACATTCATTCCTTTGTCAGTAACACTCATTAATGATGAAAACGTCTTTATGTGGGCGGCGCCTGTGGCTCAGTCGGTAAGGCGCTGGCCCCATATACCGAGGGTGACGGGTTCAAACCCGGCCCTGGCCAAACTGCAACCAAAAAATAGCCGGGCGTTGTGGCGGGCGCCTGTAGTCCCAGCTACTCGGGAGGCTGAGGCAAGAGAATCGCCTAAGCCCAGGAGTTGGAGGTTGCTGTGAGCTGTGTGAGGCCACGGCACTCTACCTAGGGCCATAAAGTGAGACTCTGTCTCTACAAAAAAAAAAAAAGAAAAGAAAACGTCTTTATGTTTGCCAAGTCCTGGCCAAGTGTAATTCTCAACACCTAATACCCCTAGATAAAAGAGCCCGTGTAGAGACTCCCCAGTTAGTTAGTTACTTTCCCCCACCAGAAGCTGTGGTGCCTTTTACTTCTGTATTCCTTTCTAACTTCTAATAAAAATCCCGTCTTGCCGCTGATCTGTGTCTGTGGGTTCATTCCTCGAGTCCCCAAGACCAAGGACCTACTGAAGAGCGAAATTCCGGTATATTTGGGGGCATCGTCCGGGATTGAAGATCTGTGGTAAGCAATGGAACCACTTCCCTCTATCCTGTTTTCCTCTATAATTATAATAATGGAGACTAATTATTTGGATACCCATTTGCCCCTAAAAGCTCATAGTGCAGCTGCTGACCTCCAGGTCACAGGCAAGAGGCTGCTGGGGAATGAGTTTTCTAATTCTCCTTGGCTCCAAAAAAGAATGTTAGAAGGCTTTTGAAACTATTCTGTATTCACTGTTTTTCTCTGGTCTAGAGCTGAGCCAAGAAGTAGCACCCACAGGCCCTGGGGTCCCCAGCAATGGTTCTGACCCCAAGGCACTGGAGGGTCTTCTGAAAAAACGTGCTCTCCCAGCTCGTACTAACTTCTCTTCTCTTCCATGGTCCCCAAATTTTCTTATTTACCTCTACAGACCCTTGGGTCTGTCTCTCTCTCTCCTTGTGGTTTACATGCTTTGTTTGAATGTTCTAAAGGATTACTTTACTTACTAGTTAAGTTTGTACGGGCTCCTTCTGGTATTTTTCAGATGTTGTAAGTGTGCTTCGGATGTCGTAGGTCTGTTGTAAGGTCATTTTTGATGCCTTTCATTGCAAAATTAAATTCCATTGGCTGTCTGTATATTTGAGGGAAAAAAGCTGAACCAGGTTAACTAGAAATCAGCTCCAAACAAAGAGCAAAATAACTCCCCTATATGACTTCTCTGGGCAACCTGAAGCCTGTAAAGAGAAGCCCAGGGCAACTCCCCACAGCAAGAATGGCCCTAAACCCTCAGCTACAGTTTAGTCTCTTGAAAATGAAGAAAGGCAAAGAAAATGACCCCAGCTACTTGATTTTTTTCTGGTCTATTGGCATAAATGGAAGAGTTCAAAGTTATTGCGGGTTTTTCTGACTCTGCCTAGTTGTAGCTGGTTCTAATGCAAAAATTTTAGTGTTTCTCAACCCTGAGTTTAATTATTGTTACCTTGCTAATGTTTAAGGGATAAAAAGGAGGTTAGGAAACCTAGCATTTAAGACCGCTCCTGATAGAAAGCCTATTTTCCTTCGTTACTGGGAATTTAGAAGAAGCTTATAAAATTATAAAGGGTTAAATGTGCAAACACCCGCACAGCCATTTTCTCCAGGGCGGGGCTCATCCCCACTTTGATTGATACTCTGGGGCAGGTGCAGGAAGGGGCAGAACTTGTGTCAGGTGGGACCAGGCTCCCTGATACCTGATTTCTTGGAGCTGTGCTGCCGGCAAGTAATAAGCACGTGAGAGCCAGTGGGTACAAAGCACTACACTGGTAAGAGTGGCTAAATCCAGACAAGCGCAGGGCTGAGGAGGCCTCTCTGCTCGGGGATTCTTCCCCAAGCATTGGAAGGATGCTTCCTTTTGTTTGGCTGGAAGTCTTCTTGGGTTGGTCAGAGGATCTGAGAACAAGTGCTTCCAATGTGGTCAGGCTGGCCACTTCAGGAAAAACTGCCCTCAGCAGCACCACCAGCTGGACAAGCCACCTGGCCCCTATCCAGAATGCAAAGGTGACCACTGGAGGGTGGCCTGTCCACAGAAGCGAAGGCCACAGAAATTATTAATCCCTTGCAATAGTCCATATAACACTTCTATTCTAGGAGTGCCAAAGCCAAATGGAACTTGGAGTCTAGTCCAAGACCTCTGCCTTATACAAGAAGCTGTCATTCCTCTCCATCCTATAGTTCCCAGTCTGTATACTTGGTTGTCTCATATCCCTGAAAAGGCTGCCTATTTCAGTCCTAGACTTAAAAGATGGCTTTTTCTGCATTCCTCTTCATGAGAATTCCCAGTACCTTTTTGCTTTTGAAAACCCCTCTGACTCTAACACCCAGCTCACATGGACTGTGTTACCCCAGGAATTTAGGGACAGCCCTCACTTGTTTGGACAAGCCTTAGCCCAAGACTTGTTTCTCATATCCTATAGTGACTCTTATTTAGTATGTAGATGACATTCTTTTGGGAGCACCAGATGCAGAGGAATGCCACAAAGCTACCCAAGCTCTATTAAACTTTCTAGCTGATTGTGGGTACAAAGTTTCCAAAGCCCAATTATGTGTGCCTGAAGTTCACCATTTAGGTCTCCAACTTTCACAAGGGAAGAGAGCCTTGGGAAAAGAAAGAATAGAACCAATATTGACTCACCCTAAATCTTGGACACTCAGCTTTGAGGCTTCTTAGGAATTACAGGCTTTTGCAGACTCTGGATTTCTGGGTGTAGTGAAATAGCTAGACCACTCTATTCTTTAATTTAAAATGCTCAAAAAGGAGTGCCTGGTCACTCTAGAATGGGAACTATAAAACAGATACTAAGAACTTGTGATAGAGGAACAATCCTTTAACTCACCATCTAGCTCCCCCAGATATACAAAAACAAGGTGAATGTCCAGGTGAAGATTGCAAATAGAAAAAAAATAAAATTAATAAATAAAAAAAAGATTGCAAATAGATTTCTTTTTTTTTTTTTTTTTTTTTTTGTAGAGACAGAGTCTCACTTTATGGCCCTCAGTAGAGTGCCGTGGCCTCACACAGCTCACAGCAATCTCCAACTCCTGGGCTTAAGCAATTCTCTTGCCTCAGCCTCCCAAGTAGCTGGGACTACAGGCGCCCGCCACAACACCCGGCTATTTTTTGGTTGCAGTTTGGCCGGGGCCGGGTTTGAACCCGCCACCCTCGGTATATGGGGCCGGCGTCCTACCGACTGAGCCACAGGCGCCACCCATTGCAAATAGATTTCACTCATCTCCCTAAGGTACATGGTATACAATATTTGCTAGTATTTGTGGATACCTTTACTAATTGGGTGCAAGCATTCCCTTGGAGGACAGAAAAGGCCCAGGAAGTTGTAAAGGCTTTAGTCATATGAGCTTATCCCCAGGTTTGGACTCCCTCAGAGTTTGCAAAGCAATAATGGCCTTCAAAGCAGCTGTTACACAGGGAAAATCTGAAGCCCTGGGCATAAAATATCATCTACACTGTTCTTGGAGGTCCCAATTCTCTGGGAAGGTAGAAAAAATGAGTGATAAAATCAAAGGACAGTTATAAAAACTAACTCGAGACTCATCTCCCTTAGACTAAATTACTTTCCATTGTTCTCCTTAGAATAAGACATTTACCTCAGAAACTCGGTTGTAGCCCATTTGAATTATCATATGGAAGGCCCTTTTTAACTAACGATTTATTATTAGATCAAGAAACTACAGAATTAGTAAAACATATTACTTCTTTGGCTAAATTTCAACAAATCCTTAAAAACCTCCCAACTACATTTTCACATTCAACACTGAAGGAGCTTTTCTCTCCTGGAGATCTGGTCATGAACAAACTCTTCCCTCCAATTCACCTTCTCTAACTCCAACTTGGGAAGGTCCCTTTTCTGTTACCTTGTCTTCTTCTACAGCTGTTGAAGTTATAGGAATAGATTCCTGAATACATCATTCATGAGTAAAATCCTGGAAGCCACCACCTCCTACAGAAGCAGGCCAGGAAGAGAACCCATCACTCTCCACCTACACTTGTGAGCCTAAAGCAAATCTGAAATTATTGTTTAGAAACCAGCAAGGAAAGCGTTAATATAATATTCTCTTAAAATCACTAACTTCATTATGTCCAACCTGACACCAATAACACTGTAATTAACCGGCTTCCCTCCCGGTTCTACCCTTACCTTTCAGATGCTAACCAGATTTGTGTCTTGCAGAGAGCATGTCATCAGGCCACAAACAGTAAAGATGATTCCGGTCCAAGACCTGAGTCTATTACAAACCCCTAGCAGGCGTCCTCAAACTACGGCCCGCAGGCCACATGAGGCGGTGTGATTTTATTTGTTCCTGTTTTGGGTTTTTACTTCAAAATAAGATATGTGCAGTGTGCATAGGAATTTTTTCATAGTTGTTTTTTTTTTTTAACTATAGTCTGGCCCTCCAACAGTCTGAGGGACAGTGAACTGGCTCCCTGTTTAAAATGTTTGAGGACGCCTGCTCGTCCTCCCTACAGAGAAAACCTAAACGTCCCCTTCTATCACTGCCCTGTGCAGCAGGAAGCAGTTAGATCGAGTCATTGTCCTTTTTCCCTAGCAGCAGTTAGAGTTTCTACTTGGAGAGGGAGGGTTGATGCAGGGTTCCCCCCCCCCCATTCAAGGCTGGATAGGGGAACCCAGTTTTTCTAGGTTTGGACAAGTTCATGAAGGGAACACCCTGACCTTCTGCCCTGAGCTGGAGGGACTGCATTTGTTCCTTTGTCAATAACACTCATTAATGATGAAAATGTGTTTCTATTTGCCAAGTCCTGGCCAAGTGTAATTCTCAGGACCTCATACCCCTAGACAAAAGAGCCCACACAGACACTCCCCAGTTAGTTCTTTTCCCCCTGCCAGAAGCTCTGGTGCTTTTTTACTTCTTCTGTATTCTAACTTCTAATACAAATCCTGTCTTGCCGCTGGTCTGTGGTCTGTGGTCAGTGGGTTCATTCCTTGCATCCCCAAGACCAAGGACATACTGAAGAGTGAAATTCTGGAATCACATGATGTCCCAGCACTCTACCCAGGGCGACAATAGTGAGACTCTGTCTCAAAAATAAATAAGGCTCGGCACCTGTAGTACAGTGGTTACAGCGCCAACAACATGCACTGAGGATGGCGGGTTCAAACCCAGCCCTGGCCAGCTAAACAACAATGACAACTGCAATTAAAAAAAATAGTCGGGCGTCGTGGCGGGCGCCTGTAGCCCCAGCTACTTGGGAGGCTGAGGCAAGAGAATCGCTTGAGCCCAAGAGTTTGAGGTTGCTGTGTGCTGTGATGCCACGATACTCTACCAAGGGCAACATAGTGAGACTATAAATAAATACCCTCAAATAATGCTTCTTCCCAAACGTGAAGGCTTTAATTAATTCTTAATTTTTCCTAAGTGTGTCTCAAAGGAGGATAATCTGCCTGCCTCACTGGCTACTCTCACCTCTCTGGAGCTCAGTTCTGTTTGGCATTACCCCACCCTCCATCCCCAGACAAATTTGTATTACCAAACAGTCCCAGTTCACCATTAGAGATTACATTATAATGTTGAGTGTGTGTCTGCAAACCATACTCCCATACCCCTGTCTTCGCCTTTCCTGTTGAGAGTTAATGACTTAGGTGGTTTGCCGTCAAGGCCAGCAGCCCACTCCTCATGCCTTACATAGGGAGATGCCCGCAGAACAGGGAAAGTGTTAAGTTGCCCTTCGCCTGGGCCAGGCTGGAGTCCCAGTACAGATGAGAGTCCAGCCATTCTTCAGTACCACGACTGCCCCCTGCAGTCTCCAAAGACATGTGAGGGAATGGCAGGTCTACTATGTTCCCACCATTAAACTCTCTTGGTGTTGACTGGAGCAGAAACCTAGGTGGTCCACAACTGGGCTGAGGGAGTCTATCAACTGCCTGGAATCATAGAGAAGATTTTGTGCAGATATGGCCATGCTTTTTTTGAGACAGAGTTTTACTATGTCGCCCTCGGTAGAGTGCTGTGGCGTCACAGCTCACAGCAACCTCCAACTCTTAGGCTCGAGTAATTCTTTTGCCTCAGCCTCCCAAGTAGCTGGGACTACAGGCACCCACCACAATGCCCAGCTATTTTCTTTTTACAGTTGTCATTGTTGTTTAGCTGGCCCAGGCCAGGCTCAAACCCACATGTTCAGTGCATGTGGCTGGCGTCGTAACCACTGTGCTACAGGCACCGAGCCATGAAAAGGATCATTTTTAAAACACTTCTAAATAATTTATGGGTCAAAGAGGAATTCGTAAAGGAAATTAGATGATTAGGCTTGAAGAAGAATAAAACTACTACACTCAAACATGTAGCTCACACAGAAATTTAGGAAAAACTAAGAGCTACAAATTGCTTACATTGGAAAAAGTAAAAAAATCAAAGAGTATTAATATAGTATTACTCAAAAAGACTATAGAGATAGACAAAAATAAAAATAAACACATACATTAGGAATGAAGACACATACAGAAGATATTTCAGTGTTTTTAATAAGTAGGGAATTATCACAAACAACTTTATTCAAATGAATCAGAAAACTTAAAAAAACGTGAATGGTGTGTCAGAATCACTTGGGGCTCTACTGGGGAAACAGAAACCACATTGGATGTTTTAACACAGAGAAATTCATACAGACATGCCACAGAGATATTGGGAGTTTGGTTCCAGAACAATGCAATAAAGCAAATATCACAATAAAACAAGTCATACGAATTTTTTGGTTCCTCAGTGCATATTAAAAAGTTATGTTTATGAGCTGGGTGTGGTGGCTCATGCTTGTAATCCCAGCACGGTGGGAGGCCAAGACAGGAAGATTGCTTTGGGCTGGCAACAAAGCAAGACCCCTGTCTCTACAAAAAAATAAACAGAACAGCTGAGTGTGGTGGTGGTTTGCTTGCTCCAGCTGCATGGGAGGCTGAGGTCAGAGGATTGCTTGAGCCCAGGAGTTCACAGCTGCAGTGAGCTATGACTGTATCACTATATACCAACCTGTCTCAGAAAAAAAAGTTATGCTTACGCTATACTGTAGTCAAAACAGTGTATTATGTGTCTAAAAAATGCACATACTTAATTTAAAAATCCTTTATTGCTAAAAAAATGCTAATAATCATCGGAACCTTCAATGAGTCATAATCTTTTTTCTGGTGAGATTTTGCCTCCGTGTTGACAGCTGCTGACTGTGGTTAGCTGCTGACAGTGGTTGCTAAAAAATTGTGGTGGCTGTGGCATTCTCTAAAATTAAGACAACAGTGAAGTTTGCCACGTTGATTAACTCTTCCTCTCGTGAAAGATTTCTGTGTCAAACCCAATGCTGTTTGATGACATTTTACCCAGAGTAGAACTTCTTTCAAAATTGGAACTATTCCTCTCAAGCCCTACTGCTGCTTTATCAACTATGTTTATGGAATTTTCTGAATCTTTTTTTTTTTTGTCATTTCAACCATGTTTCCAGCATCTTCACCAGGGGTGGATTCTGTCTCAGGAAACCCCTTTCTTTGCTTATTTATAAGGAGCAACGCTTATTCAAGTTTTTTTAGAGACACAGTCTCACTTTGTCACCCTCGGTAGAGTGCCGTGGTGTCACAGCAACTTCCAGCTCTTGGGCTTAGGCGATTCTCTTGCCTCAGCCTCCCGAGTAGCTGGGACTACAGGTGACCGCCACAACGCCTGGCTATTTTTTTTAATGTAGTTTGGCCAGGGCTGGGTTCGAACCCGCCACCCTCAGTATATGGGGCCAGTGCCCTACTCACTGAGCCACAGGCACCACCCCATTCATTCAAGTTTTATCATGAGATTATAGCAATTCAGTCACATCTTCAGTCTCCACTGCTAATTCTAGGTCTCTTGCTGTTTCCACCACATCTACGGTGACTTCCTTCACTGAAGTCTTGAACCTCTCAAAGTCATACATGAGGGTTGGAATCAACTTCTTCCAAATTCCTATTGATGTTGATATTTTGCTCTCTCATGAATCATAAATATTCTTAATGGCATGAATGCTTTCAGGAAGATTTTCAAAGTACTTTGCCCAGATCCATCAGAGGACTCCATCTACAATAGCTATAACCTTACAAAATATATTTCTTAAATAATAAAGCTTGAAAGTTGAAATTACTTCTTGATCTATGGGCTATAGAATGGATGTTGTATAGCAGGGACAAAAACAACATTAATTTCCTTGTATGTCTCTATCAGAGCTCTTGGGTGACTAGTTACATTGTCAATGAGCAGTAGTGTTTTGAAAGGAATACTTTTTCTAAGCAGTGGGTTTCAATAGTGGACTCAAAATATTCAATAAACATTGCTATAAACAGATGTGCTGTTACCCAACCTTTGTTGTTCCATTTATCGAGCTCTAGCAGGGTAGATTTAGCATAATTCTTAAGAAGCCTAGGTTTTGGGAATGGTATATGAATATTGACTTCAACAGAAAATCACAAGCACCTAACTAGAGTCAGCTTGTCTTTTGAGACTTTGGAATTAGGCATTGGCTTCTCCTCTCCGGCTAGTAATGTCCTAAGTAGTACCTTCTTAGGCTATTTTGTCTACATTGAAAATCTGTTGTTTAGTACAGCCACCTTAGTCAATGAACTTAGCTAGAACTCCTGGATCACTTGCTGCTTCCCCTGGGACTTCTTTTTTAAGTGATAACGTCTCACTCTGTCACCCAGGCTGGAGTGCAGTGGTGCACTCATAGCTCACTGTAACCTCAAACTCCTGGTTTCAAATAATCCTCACACGTTGGCCCCCCAAAATGCTCAGATTACTGGCATAAGCCACCACACCCACTTTGCACTTTAATATTACGGAGATGGCTTCTTTCCTAAAACCTCAAGAACCAACCTCTGGTAGCTTCCAAATTTTCTTTTATAGCTTCCTCACCCCTCTCTGCCTTCCTAGAACTGAAGAGAGGCAGAGACTTGCTCTGGATTAGATTTTGATGTAAGAGAACATTGTGGCTGGTTTGACCTATCCAGACCACTCAAACTTTCTCTGGATCAGCAACAAGGCTGTTTTGCTTTCTTATCATTTGAGCGTTCACTGGAGTAGCACTTTAAATTTCTTTGAAGAATGTTTCCTGTAAATTCACTACTTAGTTTTGGTGTTAGAGGCATAGCTTTGGCCTTTCTTGGTTTTTGAAATGCCTTCCTCACCAAGCTAAATCATTTCTAGCTTTTTTATGTAAAGTGAGAAATGTGAGACTCTTCCTTTTACTCAAACATGCACAGTCCAATGTAGAATTAGTCATTGGCCTAATTTCAATCACCATGTCTCAGGAACAGGGAGACCCTAGAAGCAGTCAGAACACACACATTTATTTATTTTGCTTTCGTACGTGAGTGAGGGTCACAGTGACCCAAAATAATTACAATACTAACATCAAAGCACTGATCACAGATCAACATACAGATATAATAATAAACAACCTTGAGCTATCATGAGATTTACCAAAATGTGACAGAAACCTACAAGGGGAGCACAGACAACTGGAACACCGGTGCCGATAGAGTTGCTCAATCCAGTGTTTCCACAAACCTGCAAACTGTGAAAAACGATATAACAGTAGAACCTCTGTAAACCTACCACCTAATGGACTGTGACAAACTGGTCAACATACAGAAGTGGACATACTTTACTTTCTTTTTTTTTTGTTGTAAGCTGTGATGCCATAGCACTCTATGGTGCACTCTATCCAGGTGCTATGGCATCACAGCTTACAACAACCTCAAACTCTTAGACTTAAGTGATTCTTTTGCCTCCAAGTAGGTGGAACTACAGGTGCCCGCCACAACGCCTGGCTATTTTTTGGTTGTAGTTGTCATTGTTGTTTGGCTGGCCCTGGCTGGGTTCGAACCTGCCAGCTCCGGTGTATATGGCTGGCACCCTAGCTGCTGAGCTATAGGTGCTGAGCCATACTTTACTTTCTTGTACAACTTTTTAGAGACTATCATATGAAATCACAATAACTGAAACACATTAAAATCATACATACAGTATCATACAAAATCAGTACATTTACTGTTTTCTTATGGTTTAATCATTCTTTCTGAAAAAAAGAGTCAGTCTTGGTCTGTTTCTTATTCTTATTACAACCATAAGTGGAGAAAGCACTCTCAATGCTGGCTACTCCACTCAGAATACCTGGGCATCTTTCCAAAGCAAATGGCTCCAACTGCATTATCAGATGCCTGACATCCTCTTCATTTGAAGTCTCCGCAATTTCTGTGTCATCCGCACTTGCTTCTTCCACTTCATCAGCTGCTTCATGCACTTTTACACTGGTCTATACTTCAGTCAATATCACTTAGAAAATTGTTTCGGGGTCAGGTTCATTACCAGTTGCCACCTCATCATCCATTACAAGAAAACCTTCAAAATCTACTCCTTCGAATTCTGCCATGGGAGATGAACTGCCTGATAGGGCTGAAACATCGTCCTCTTGGGTTGTGACAAAGCCAACTTTCCTGAAACATTTCTGTATTGTTTCTGGTTGAACTTTATCCCAAGCAGAACTGATCCAGAGGGCAGTGTTAACTGACGCAGCAGGGGAAGCTCCCTCCACAGGCGGATCACAGGTCTGTGTCTTAGTAATGACAGGAGGCAGGAGCTGGGCTTGGTAGTGCATTTTAAATGTTACAGTGATGCCTTGGTCAAAAGGTTGAATTTTTGAGGTCCTGTTTGGAGGCAGACATTTCAGTGTCATGTTTGTGAGATGATTCATTTGCAGGTGACCAGGACAGTTGCCTAGACTGTTTCTTCTTCATTTCTCAGTCGCTACCCCTTACCTTCTCCATTCACACACATTTGTTACATCTCCACATGACCAGGGAGGTCTTTGGGCTTCAGGGTCTTGAATTTTTCAATCATCAAGGGCTTTGGTGACTCTCCCATCGAGCAAAGATAAAGCAGAACCTCAAAACATTCTTTGGAAAGTGTTTCACTCTTGCATTTGTCACCCTTTACGAGGAGGCTCCTGTCAGGCATCACTGCACTTGTCAGCATTAGGGACATCATCATCTTTGAAGCCTCTGGTGAAATCCAAGAACTTTTTGATGAACTTTTCCACAACTACTACTGGAACTGCACTGGATTCATCA
The DNA here is from genome assembly GCF_027406575.1 of Nycticebus coucang. NCBI lineage: Eukaryota > Metazoa > Chordata > Mammalia > Primates > Lorisidae > Nycticebus > Nycticebus coucang. The sequence continues at coordinate 22,715,507 of NC_069784.1, read as the reverse complement.
CGCAAGACTTTCTGGGAGATCTTACGTCACAGTTTAAATGTCTCAAACCAACCACTTGATGCTTAGAAATCTGCCACCCCCCTCGCAAAAAAAAAAAAGAAATCTGCCACCCCGAATTCTTACGCAATTTTTTTAGCAACTTCTTGGATCATCTGCCCAGAGATTCAGGCATTAACCGCCCTCATTTGTTTGAACCAGCTTAATGTGGCTGCACTGGCTTCCTGGCAGTGAGGGGGTTCTTTTACAACTGGAACTTTTACCTTGGAAATGACAACAAGGTAATCTAAAAATTCGTACCCTCATATTAATTTGAAATTAAAAAAAAATTAAATAATAAATTAATAGCAATTTCAAAAAAATACTTTGACATAGTAAATTGTACACTCACACTTACAAAGAAAATTAAAATCTGTTCACAAAAAAAAACAGCACAAAATTAAAAAACAACCAAACAGAAAACAATGCCCAGCTGGTTTTATAGGTTAATTCTACCAAGTAGTTAAAGAATAGGTAATGCCAAACTTCTACTGATTCTTTAATTTCTGGGATGAGAAGTCAAAGGGAATGAGTTTTTAATATTCACATTGACATTTATTGTCACGTTACTTTCTGTAAAGATTTTTGAAAACCACACTGCCACAGTCAATGTCTGAGACTGCCTGTTGTCTGATTTCCTCATCAACATCTGGCATGTTGAAACAGAGCTGGGGCTTCCAGGCATCTGCTTATATGGATTTGAATCTGAGCTCTATCACTTGCTGGCTGAGCTTTTTTCTTTTTTTTTTTTGAGACAGAGCCTCAAGTTGTCGCCCTGGGTAGAGTGCTGTGGTATCATAGCTCACAGCAACCTCCAACTCCTGGGCTCAAGCGATTCTCCTGCCTCCACCTCCCAAGTACCTGGGACCACAGGCACCTGCCACAACGCCAGGCTATTTTTTGGTTGCAGCCATCATTGTTTGGCGGGCCTGGGCTGGATTCGAACCCACCAGCTCAGGTGTATGTGGTTGGCGCCTTAGCGGCTTGAGCCACCGACACCAAGCCTATTTTCTTATTTTTAAAATATCTACTTCTTAGCATAGTTGTGAATATTAAATGAGATAATCCACACAGTTGGTATATACTAATCACTTAATAAATATAATTGTTACCAGTGTTACAAGTTTGAAATGTTGCAACCTGGTGGTTGAAAAATTGTATTTCATTATTTTAATTTGTATTATCTGCATTAACAGTAAGTTTTAAATTATTATTCAATTTTTGGTCATTCCAAGTTCTTCTGTATATTTCCATATTTCCTTTGCCCATTTTCCTAATGAGTTGCCTTTTTCTTAATAATTTGTACATTAGTGTATTCTGTGTCACGTGTCATGTGATGAGAAATATTTTCCTAATCTATCATTGTCCTTTCATCCTGTTAACAATGGATGTTACAATTTTTAATTTGTGTAAGACACAATTTTTAATTTTTAATAGTTAAATATGCCTACTGTTTCCTTTTGACCTCTGCGTTTCTGTCATGCTCAGGGTCTCCTTAACTCTAGATATATACTAATACTTTACATTTGTAAAATTTAGATCTTTAATCCATGCTTTACATATGAAGTGAGGATAGGGTCTATTTTTGTTTTCTTCTAGATGGTTATTTAATTCTATTAGAAACCTTTATTTAAAAGTTCATCTATTTCCCATTGAATTAAGATTTAAAAAAAAATAGAGTCATCTGGCCTTAGTAGATATTAAAATTTAATATAAAATCATGTAATAAAAATAGTATAGCATTAGCATGGGAATAGTTAAATAGATTAGTCAAACAGATAAGTAGAACAACCAGAAATAAACCTAATTCACTGGGACCTTAACATATGACAAGCCACAGTTTTCATTAGATTCTTAGAAGATTCCATGACCCCAAAAAGGTCACAATGTTATGACCTATTTAAGAATTGAGGGTTGTCCAATTTCCATTGTAAAAAAAAAAAACAAAACTGATTTTTTCCCTGTTATTCCAAAAAAAATTAGAGAAAATGTTGCCTGGTAAATACAAAACAGACTCGTGTTAAGTGTACTCCAGACTTAATAGTTCAGCATAGTATTCTTGATAATTTACTGTGACTCCTCCTCTTTCTCCCTTGCTGAGAATGTCTATAGAAAAATTAATGTTAGCCAATAAATAGTTTATAAAATATTACTTCTTTTAGCCACGTGTTTTTTTTTTTTTTAGAGACAGAGTCTTACTTTATCACCCTCGGTAGAAGGCCATGGCATCACAGCTCACAGCAACCTCCAACTCCTGGGTTTAGGCGATTCTCTTGCCTCAGCCTCCCGAGTAGCTAGGACTACAGGCACCTGCCACATGCCTGGCTATTTTTCTGTTGCAGTTTGGCCAGGGCTGGGTTTGAACCCACCACCCTTGGTATATGGGGCCAGCGCCCTACTCACTGAGCCACAGGCGCCGCCCAGAATATACAGTTCCTAAAGGTAATTTTTTTTTTTTTTGCAGTTTTTTTTTTATTTTTGGCCAGGGCTGGGTTCGAACCCACCACTTCCAGCATATGGGTCCAGTGCCCTACTCCTTTGAGCCACAGGCACCGCCCCACTTGTGTTACAATAATTCGATAAAGTAAAAAAATATTGCCAAATGCCATTTTCAAAGAAAATATAGGTATATCTTTTTTGTTCCAAAGCAAGCCAACTGTATAGAAGTATTCTATTCTTTTTTTTTTTTTTTTGTAGAGATAGAGTCTCACTTTATGGCCCTCGGTAGGTAGAGTGCCATGTCATCACACAGCTCACAGCAACCTTCAACTCCCGGGCTTAAGTGATTCTCTTGCCTCAGCCTCCCGAGTAGCTGGGACTACAGGCGCCCGCCACAATGCCCAGCTATTTTTTTTGGTTGCAGTTCAGCCGGGGTCAGGTTTGAACCCGCCACCCTCGGTATATGGGGCCGGCGCCTTACTGACTGAGCCACAGGCGCCGCCCGAAGTATTCTATTCTAATGCAATATGTTCGAAAATAGGCAAATTGGCTGGGTTAATTTTTATAGACATAATTAATAATCTAAAGCAGTGGTTCTCAACCTTCCCAATGCCATGACCCTTTAATACAGTTCCTCATGTTGTGGTGATCCCCAACCATAAAATTATTTTCGTTGCTACTTTATAACTGTAATTTTGCTACTGTTATGAATCATAATGTAAATATCTGATGTGCAGGATGTATTTACATTGTTACAAAGGGGTCGCGACCCACAGGTTGAGAACCACTGATCTAAAGTTTGCATTTTGACATGTTTTCTACCTTTGTGTCTGAATTTCTGTCTCCATTTTTTCCAGAGGAATTGAACATTGTACTTTAGTATATTTGATTTAAAATCCTATTACATCACCTCTCCTTCCTCAAGAAGGTCACAGCTTGAATTAATTTTTAATGACTTTTTCCACTTATTACTTATTGCCTCCGAGAACTCATTAAAAAGAAAAAAAATATTTTAAAGGAAGGTAGAATCACATGACTGAAGAGAACCGTACTTTGATTTTAAAAGAAATCTCACACATTTTCCTTTTTTACCTCTTTCTTTTTTATTGGCGTGTTCTCAATATTTTCTTTCTGCCTAGAAGCTCCAGAACTGGTAATGCTTTTACAGAGCACAGCATACCACCTGGATAAGAAATGGGGAAATGGGCAAGGAAAACAAGAACTTCTCATTTTTAAAACCCAACTTGGTTCCTTCCACTGGACCAACGAAACACCCAAACTTTAAAGTCTTCCTAAGTGATTTGGGCAGAGCAGCTTTGCCAGTCTGTTACTCGTCCTAGTTAATAAGTCGGCTGTGATGTAGTTTCTGCAAAGAACACAGTGTACTTGACAAGAGTGTTGAAATAGTGCTGAATTTTTGGTGGCACCTGTGGCTCAGTCGATAGGGCGCTGGCCCCATATACCGAGGGTGGCGGGTTCAAACCCGGCCCCGGCCAAACTGCAACCAAAAAATAGCCGGGCGTTGTGGCGGGCGCCTGTAGTCCCAGCTGCTCGGGAGGCTGAGGCAAGAGAATCGCTTAAGCCCAGGAGTTGGAGGTTGCTGTGAGCTGTGTGAGGCCACGGCACTCTACCGAGGGCCATAAAGTGAGACTCTGTCTCTACAAAAAAGAAAGAAAGAAAGAAAGAATTCTGAATTTTAAAAGGGGAAAGCCACATGGATTGTGTTTGGAGGAAGGGTGGTAAAGGAAGAGAGAAAACAAAATGTTTGTTATTTAAACTCAACTCAGATAATGATCACCTGCCCCCCACAGTGGAAACCAGAGCTTCAAGAATCTTCATCAGAAACACAAACTTCTAAGCGGGGACAGGTGGCTCATGCCTGTAATCCTAGCACTCTGGGAGGCCGAGGCAGTGGATCGCTTGAACTCGGGAGTTCAAGATCAGCCTGAGCAAAATCGAAACCCCATCTCTATTAAAAATAAAAAGACTAACCAAGCATTGTGGCGGGTGTCTATAGGCCCAGCTTCAGGAAGCTGAGGCAAGAGAATCACTTGAGCCCAAGAGTTTGAGGTTGCTGTGAGCTATGAGACCACGGTAGTCTACGGGACAACAAGAATGAGACTTGGTCTCAGAAAAAAAAAAAAGGCCTTATTAGCTCTTAGTTCAATCCATGGGTTTTCTTGTTCAATCATTTCTGTCTTGAACTTCTTTTAGAGTTTTGAATAAAATACAATGCAGATGATTCCAAAATTTAAATGATATAAAAGTATACTATGTAATAAGTCTTGCTCCTCCTCCCCATAGGTAATCACTTTCACCAGTTAGTTCTTAAAATAAGCGCGAGCAGGGAAGAATTCCCTCTCATTTCCCCTTCCTCACACAATGGCGGTGCACTTTGCATACCGCTCCACACTTTCCTTTCCTCACCTGGTATGTTTTGTTTCCATGTCAGAATATAAAGCAGTTCCTCATTTCTTTTCTGCAGCCACATAGGATTCTATTTGGGGGATATAGCATCATTTATTTAACCCGGCCCATTCAATGCACATTTGTTTGGTTTCCATCTCTTGCTGATAAAAACAAGGCTGCAATGTGTAGCCACACAGTGAAGGCTCTCTGGTTTGTGTGCTGGCGTATCTCAAGGAGAAATTCCCAGAAGTAGAATTGCCAGGCCAGAGAATATTTTTATGGCTAATAGATATTACCAACTTGTGTCCCATTGAAGTGGCACCATTTTACAGTGCTATCAACAATGCCTGTTTTCCTACAGTTAAACCTTCCAACTTTGGTATTTTTGCTAATGAGATGGATTTTAAAAAAGGGTATCTCAAGGCAATGTTAACTTGCATTTTTCTTATGATAATGAAGCTATACATCTTTTTATATGTTTAAGGATCATTTGCTGTTCTCTTGCTGTGAACTGTCTGTTGCCTATGTTTCTCTCGGGTTGTTGGGTTGTTGTCCTTTACCTTTTCAATTTCTAGGAATTCCTGGTACATTAAGAAGATTCTTTCTGGGTTTTTTTTTTGAAACAGAGCCTCAAGCTGTCGCTCTGGGTAGAGGGTCATGGCTTCACAGCTCACAGCAACCTCCAACTCCTGGGCTCAAGCGATTCTCCTGCCTCAGCCTCCCAAGTAGCTGGGACTACAGGCACCTGCCAAAACGCCCAGCTATTTTTTTTCTTTTTTTTTGGTTGCAGCCATCATTGTTGTTTGGTGGCCCAGGCTGGATTCGAACCTGCCAGCTCAGGTGTATGTGGCTGGCACCTTAGCCATTTTGTTGTGCCTGGATCTTGAAATCCCCCACAAAGACCACCAGGGAGCCGAGTCCGATGTAAAAGCAAAAAAAGCCGTTTTATTGCAAGTTCAAACTTGGACTCCTGGGGTCTCCGCTACAACGGATCCGTGCCAGGAGCCCCGAGCTCTGGAGCAGGGGGGGTTTATGGTCCAGCGCAGCGGGTGGGCGTACACAGCTTGAAACAAAGGGGGCGCTCTGGATTGGTTAGGTGGGGGAGGAAGCAGGTTGCCTATCACCTTTGGTATGCAGCTGTAAATTGAAGGCTGTGAGGCAAAGTGGGATCAGTGAAGGCTGTGAGACAAAATGGAGTTAGTTTTAACAAAATGAAGTTAGCTTGGTCCTTTCAGCTTGAGCAACAGGTGCAGAGGCAGAAGATTCTTTCTTTATCTGTGATTATTTTGGTACTCAAAGCCCTGAGGGATCTGATCCCTCCTCATTTCTAACTTCAGCTCAAACAACTCCCCTGCCCTGTATTATGCTCTGGCCATGGGGTTCTATGATGTCTTCTTTACCTTAAGGGATTCACATTTTCTATTCCCCTGCCTAGAATGCTGTTCCCCACATCATCACACAGCCGGCTCCTCCTTATTCTTCAGATCTCAGCTGAAGCCTCACATGAGAAAAGCTTTCCCTGATTACCCCGTCTGGGGCAGAAACCCAGTTTCACTCCATTGTATCATTCAGGTTTAATTCTTGGCATAGTATTTATTCCTCACTAATATTTTTCTTATTTGTTGTAGTTTGTTTTTGTGTTGATCTTTTATCTCTATCCAGAATGTAAGACCCCAAAGAAACACTCTGTCGTGCTCATTCCTCCATGCCTAGCACGTGGGGCGGTGCTGGCACATAGTAGGCACGTTGCCATACAGAGTGTGTGATTAATAGACCCTTTCCTTCTCTCCTTAGCCATTCTCACGAGCCTTTAGAGTGAGTGTCACTTGTCACATTTCCTAGAAAGAATATTGACAATCTCCTTTTTATTGAGCTGCCAGTATGTATCAAACACTGTGCTGGGTTTTACTATCCATCTCGGTTGAATCTTTCTGGTCGCCCAGCTAATTAGTATTATGCCCATTTTCATCAATAACAAAGCTGAAACTAATAAGCCCCCACAGAAGTTGCCCAAGTATATGGTGGTTCATATATGTGGATTCAGATGAGAATATTTCAAAGCCCATTCTCATACCCGGAATATTATTGGTTGAATCTCTGCATGGCACCTACTTGGTCACACTGCACATGCGCAGTAGAGCAGAGACCCATAATACGTCAGAGGCTAGCAAGGCCTTGGGGTCGCCTAGACCTAAGCAATAGAGTGAAGGAGGGGTCGGCCCAGGATGCAAATCTGCGATCTTGACTCTTTACCCCATTCTGCTATCCATTCCTTGTTACCGTGGTCAGGCCAAGGTCGTTCGCACCCTAGAGCCTTTCCTCTGGCTATCCCTCTTCTTGGAATTACTTCCCTTCAGATTTTCACGTGGCTGGTTCTTTGTCACCATTTAGGACTCAGCCTGGATGTCACTTCCTTAGAGAAGGCTGCTTCCACTACACAAACCAAATTAGATACCTCTTTCACTCCCAATCACTCTCTGTTCCATTTTTTGTTTTTGCTTTTATTTTTTTCTGAGTACTTCTCCCACTCTAGAACTCATAAGTACGTAACATACTATTATTTTGTTGTTCTTGTTTTGCTTATTTCATGACTTTCCACTAGAATGTAAGCTCCATGAGAGAGTCCCCTTTCCGATACCTTATTCATGGCTCCATGTTAACTGCCCAGAATACTAACTTCCATAGCAGATCCTCAATAAATACTGTAGAATTTAAAAATTAACAAGATGGCTTGGGGCCATGCTCATTGGTTAGGGCATGGCCACATGCACCAGGGCTGGTGGGTTCAAATCCCCCCAGGGGCTGCTAAACAACAATGACAACAATAACAAAAAAATAGCTGGGTGCCTGTAGTCCCAGTTACTCGGGAGGCTGAGGCAAGAGAATCGCTTAAGCCCAAGAGTTTGAGGCTGTGAGCTGTGACGCCATGGCACTCTACTGAGGGTGACATAATGAGACTCTGTCTAAAAAAATTGATTAATTAATCAAATAAAAATAAAAATTAACAAGATGGCTCTAGAAGCAGCATAGAAAAAAAACATAGGCTTGGGAACTAACCTAGCTTATTGATTCCCTGGCTGCCACTTACAACAGCAAGTCATTGGGCTTTGATTTCTCATCTCTCAAGTGAAGGAACAGATGATCTCTATGGGCCACTTACAGTGTGATAATTCCATGAAGTTGTAAATTATTCGTATGATTTAAAATCTATTTTCAAAGAGGTAAAGGTTATCCTTCCAAGTTCCTATGTATTCCACTGGGAACAAAATCCTTCTAAAAGGTATCATATGCTTTTCTGCCTTTAAAACAAAATAACTGGAAAATTGTCTACATTCCTACTAAGTCAGTGTTCTCATTCCTAAAAGCAAATATCGTACCATGTTGCAAGGAATATAGGGAGCACATCAGTTTTTATTGGCTGATATTTCTCATTATAGGCCACATTTTCTTGCTTCTTCAGATGTCTACTCACTTTTTTTTTTTTTTTTTTTTTTGAGACAGAGTCTCACTCTGCTGCCCAGGCTAGAGTGCTATGGCATCATCCTAGCTCACAGCAACTCAAAACTCCTCTAAGTTCAAGCGATCCTCCTACTTCAGCCTCAAGTAGCTGGGACTACAGAGGCCCACCACAACACCTGGTTAATTTTCCTATTTTTGGTAGAGATGGGGTCTCACTCTTGGCTCAGGCTCCATGCAGTCCTCCCGTGTTGGCCTCCCAGGGTGCGAGGATTGCAGATATGAGCCACCACACCCAGCCTATGAATCCTCCGTTGGATGCTGGATGTTGCCAGTGCTACAATGTTGAATTCTAGATTTTGTTATATTCTTTGAGTATTGAGTTTTGTTCTAGCAAGCAGTTAATTTACTTGTGTATCAACTTTGTCTTTTCCAGAGTTATTATTAAGCCTTGGTAGAGTGGTCTTTACTAGAGTAAACTCGACTCTAAGGTTAGATAAGCTATCTCCTAAGATGTGGCCTTCCTGGGGTCTACTGACTGCATGAAGATCTTTCCATTTGGCTGATCAAAACTTTAATGTCTCCTAGCCCTGTGTGAGTTTCAGTGATTGTTCAGTTCACAGCACCCCAGTGGCTGTTTTTCACTGGCAGTTATTCTTTGTTCAGACTCACAGAATCTTGCCTCATACAAGCACAGCTGAAGACTCCTAGAGCCCTCTCAGCAGATGCCTGGAATTCTTCCTCTGCAGAGTCCCCTCTCTCCAGTGCCTTGCTTATAAATTCCAACCACCTCATTAGCCTTGAACTCTGATATCTGTCATCTTGACTCAGCAAGAGAACCGTCCTGGATCTAAGCACCCCTCCTCGTACCACAGTGGGCAGGATGTCTCCAGGCAAAAAATAGGGCAATCCACACGTTCATCACATTTGTTTCCTTTCTCTCAGGAATCACAATGCTGTCTACAGCTCAAGAGCAATTATTTCCTACATTTTTATAGTTGAAGAGTTGTCAACAAGAACAACAACTGGTAACAGACTAGTTACCAGTTAACCATGATGGCTAGAAATGGAAGTGCCTTCTGGAGTGCTTTTGAGGTGTATGAACTCTGTTTTTCCCAAAACTAAATGACCTCAGAGAACTATCTATTTTTATATTTTTCCTTGGAAATAACATGATGGTTTGTTTGGGAACTTCGAAGAAGCTCAGAAGATACCACTAAACTGATGTTATTAACTAGTTAGATCCCTGATATAACTAAGTTACAGAATATCAGGATTAAATAGAATACCAGCCGGCAGTTCAGACCCAGTGACGGGAACATGTGACATTTGACAAGTGTAGCTTCCTTCCTTTTCTTCTAGGAGAGATGCTTGAAGGCAAGTCCTATTTTAAATCGATTTGGTGAAAACTAGTCATTGAAGGATTTCTGTGGCAAATCCTTTTTAAAGGCCAAAGATCCTTTAGTGAAATGAATAAATGCCTCCTGAAATCTTTTTGTAAATGTAGATTTTTATACATTTTGTTGGCTTAATATGTTCTGTGAGGAATTTTTTCACTAAGGCTAAGTGTGGGCATGGATGTGTGTTTTTGAAATGGATGAGGAAGAAGGGGTTTGCTTGTGCCGCGCCCTAAACCCTGTTGGTCTGCGTAGAAGCCATGAAGTTTCAGAATTGTATTTTGAATGAAATAATAAGACAGCAACAAATACAGGACTGGACATCCCTAGACTGAGAAAAGGAGACAGCCAATGTGCCAGTTTCTGCTATTACCTGCTGTTCCTTGGGTTATCACAAAATATTTCCAAGAACCTCGTAAGAAACTGGCCAGGTCATGTCTCTGCCATAGCAGTTCACTAGTTCATTTATTTATTCTTGCAACAAATACTTACTGGTTGCTTAGTATGCACCAGATCTAATCTAGGTGCTGGAGACACATCAGTGGACGGTAGACTTGCCTTCATGGAACACCATCGGACAAACTGTTTGCAGGAAAGTAGAGCAGGTTAAGGTCAGAGAATGATGCCGTGGGGGTGGCATCGGTTTTAAGCTTGGTGTTAATAAATGCCTTTTTTTTTTTTTCTGTTTTTGGCCGGAGCTGGGTTTGAACCCGCCACCTCTGGCATATGGGGCCAGTGCCCCACTCCATTGAGCCACAGGCGCTGCCCAACAAATGCCTTTTTGATGTAAGGAGAGGCACCCAAACAGAGCACAGGGGAGCAGAGACCAGAAGAAAAGTGGGGTGTGGGGGAGCCTCATGCTGATATCTATGAAGAGTTAAGGAGTGCAAAGACCTCTGGTGGGAGCAGCATTTGGGGGTACTGAGGACTGGCAAGGAGGCCATACTGGTTAGAGTGAGGTAAAGGGCAGGCGAGACGTCAGGGCAAGGGCTGAAAGTAAGGGACGGGACGAGAGAGCAGGGCGGGCCAGGGAAGGTTGTCCTGTAGGCCCTGGCGAGGACTTTGGATTTTATTATGCATGAAGCTGGAGACTTTGGGGAAGCGTTGCACTGCAGAAGGGCATGACTTTACATTTTGAAGGGATCGCTCTGGCTGCCGTAGAGAAGAACTTGAGGTGAGAAGGCTGATGAAGGGGCTCTTGCCATAGTACTGATGGGGACAGCAGTGGTTTAGGATGGTGGCAGTAGAGTTGGCAAGAAAGGGTCAGAGTCACAGGAAAATCTGACAGTGTATGCTAATGAACTGAATGTGAGGTCTGAGAGAAAAAGCAAACTCAAGGACAACACGGGGTTTGGGTGCAAGTGACTAGAAGAATGGTGGTACCCTTCCGGGCAGGGATGGAATCTGAGAAGGAAGCATGGATATGGTGAGATTTGCCAGAGAAAATCAAGAATTCTGTTGTGAACGCTCAAGTTCCTGCCTAGATATCCAAGGGGAGATGCTGAGAAGGCGAGTGGATGTCCAGGCTGGGAGCTCGGGGGGAGTCTGAGCTGAGGAGGCGGAGGTGGACTCCTCCTTGGTAGGAGGTCTTTAACCACAGAACGGGATGCGACTCCTGGTGAGTGACTCCAGTATTTAGGGTCAGGAGGAGGGGACGCAGCAAAGAAGACTGAGAGAGAGAAGTCACTGCTGGGGTCGGCACCCACGTCACTCATTGTCTCTAGTCCCCTGACTCTTTGTTTGTAAAGCAGAGACAATAATTTCCAGCCCATGGTTGCTGTGATTTTTAAATGAGAAAATACACTGGCCTTGCAGTGTGTAGCCCACTGAGGTTGAGGGGGAAAGGCTTGTTTCTGGTTTTCTGCACTGAATACCATGAGGCCATATGGAGTCATTTCTCAAGGGCCTGAGATGGGTGAGGGTTAGACCATGACTCATATGGCCTATTGTTTTGCCAGGTCACGGGGAATACTCCAAGCCTGATTTCACAGGTAATAAGAAATCTGTTTTCCTTTTTTCTTTTTCTCTTCTCTTCTCTCCTCTCCTTTTTTTTTTTTTTTTTTTAATTGAGAGAGAATCTCACTCTGTTGTCCTAGGCTTGAGTACTGTGGTGTCAGCCAAGCTCACAGCAACCTCAAACTCCTGGGTTGGAGTTGTCCTCCTGCCTCAGCCTCCCAAGTAGTTGGGATTGCAGGAACCCGTTACATGTCAGGCTAATCATTTTGTTTTTAGTAGAGACAGAGTCTTGCTCTTGCTTAGGCTGGTCTCAAACTCCTGAGCTCAAGAGATCCTCCTGCCTCAGCATCCTGAGTACCCGAAACCACAAGGTCCCCACCACAAAACCTAGCTAATTTTTCTATTTTTAGTAGAGATGGGGTCTTGGTCTTGATCAGGCTGATCTTGAACTCTTGAGTTCAAAGGATCCTCCTGCCTCAGCCTCCGAGAGTGCTAGGATTATAGGCGTGAGCCACCATGTCCAGCCAATATATCTGTCTTGAAGGTGAGAGAGGCTGGTAACTGTGTGGGATAGCTGAAGAAGTGTGAGCTAGGTTGGAAATGGGTTAGGGAGGACCATTAGGGAGAACGTAGAGTGTGTGTAAACGTTTTTACCTCTTTCCTCTGGGTGACTTCTGTATGGCTGCTCCTGTCAGTGAAATGTCCCAACCTGGCTCTGGCCCTGGCTGATGTGACAGATCCATCCTGCCAGCACAGACAGCTCCAGAACCTCTAAGCAGTCACGCTGCAAAGGCCCACTCTCTTCAGCTGGTAACAGGGTGGCAGGATTGAGAGTAGACACCGTCTTTAATAACCGAGGCTGTGGCACTAATCCAGGCACAGTAAGACTGGCTTGGAGGAAGGAAGTAGTGGGGAAGGGCTGAGAAGTGGGTGGATTCTGAATGACAAGATCTGCTGACAGGTCAAGTGTGAAATGCAAAAAAAAAAAAGAGGAATCAAAGATGACTCTTAAGGTGTGGGGCCCGAGCAACTGGAAGAATAGAGGCACATTTACTGAAAGGAAGAGAATTGCCAGAAGGCAGGTTGGTGGGGGAATCAGGAGTTCTGTTAAGAGTGAGATGTCTGGGCGGCACCTGTGGCTCAGTGAGTAGGGTGCCAGTCCCATATACTGAGGGTGGCGGGTTCAAACCCAGACCCAGCCAAACTGCAAAAAAAAAAGAGTGAGATGTCCGTGAGACTTTTGAATAGAAATGTGATAGGCAGTTGGATGGATGAGTGTGAAGTTCAGGGGAGAGGTCCAGGCAAGGGACATAAATGTGGGAGTTTTTAACCTTTGGATGTGTAGACCCCCCCATGTGATGACATCACCTAGGGAGTAACCACAGACAGAGGAGGGGTCAGGGAAACTGCACCCCAGAGCATTCCAGCATTTAAAGAATGAGGAGTTGAGAAAGCCAGGGTCTATGACAGGAATCATAAGACAGAGAGAGGGGAGGGAGAGGTAGCTAACCCTTACAGAATACTATCATGACAGCTTATCCAACCTCATTCATTTATTCATCTATCCTGAGCTGCCTTTCTGATCGTACTCTTTTTCAGAGGAGGCCCAGTCACAAATGAACAAATATGTTTATAATTATAAGGCGTGGCTTTGATAAACGCTGTAAAGGAAATGCACATGTTGGCGTATGTTGGTGGAATAAAATGTGAGGAATGTCTTGAACGAAACTGGTTAAAATAGGCCTCTCTGATAAGGCATAATTTATGCTCCGGTCTGAAGAATGAGGCATGGCTGCCCACCGGGGTAAGGAAGGAAATATTTACTTTCTACACAAATACTACAGCAGGTATGAAGGATCCCAGGACCAAAAGATCTTGGTAGTTTTTGAAGAACTGAAAGTCCATAGAGTTATCTGCTGTTGAGAAATAAGAACTTAAGCCACATCTTGTTGACACTTTCCTCCAAAATGCTCCTTTAGAAGAGGTGTTAATCAATGTTCCATAACAAAAAGTAAGTTTTCTTTTAACTTTGAGAAAAATACATATTTATAGTATTCTTTTTTTTTTTTTTTTTGAGACAGAGTCCCACCATGTTACTCTCAGTGGAGTGCTGTGGCATCATAGCTCACAGCAACCTCAAACTCCTGAGCTTAAGCGATTCTCTTGCCTCAGCCTCCCAAGTGGCTGGGACTACAGGCATCTGCCACAACACCCAGCTATTTTTGTTGTTGTGTTGTTGTAGTTGTCATTGTTTAGCAGGACCAGGCCAAGTTCGAACCTGCCAAACCCAGTGTATGTGGCCAGTGTCCTAATCACTGAGCTACAGGCGCTGAGCCTATTCATTTGTCATTTATGTTTTAGTTTGGTTTACAGGGTTTATTGACATATTTAAAATTAATATTATTAATATTATTTTTTGAGACAGTCTCACTCTGTCACCCTGGGTAGAGTGCTATGGCATCATACCTCACAGCAACCTCAAACTCTTGGACTTGAGCAATCCTCTTGCCTCAGCCTCCAAAGTAGCTGCACCACTACCTCTTGCGAGTTTTTCTATTTTTAGTAGAGACAGAGGTCTCACTCTTGCTCGGGCTGGTCTCTAACTCCTTGAACTCAGGTGATCCAACTGCCTCAACCTTCCAAAGTGCTAGGATTAGAGGAATAAGCTACTACACCAGCAGTTCTCAACCTGTGGGTCGCGACATTAGGAAGGTTGAGAACCACTGTACTGCACCCAGCCCAATGTCCTACCTATCTGACTTTTCCCTAATAGTTTCTCTTTGGGGGTCATCTGTAAAAAGTTTTCTCTATCTCAGAAATACATGTTTACCTATCTTTTCTTTTAGAATTTTCATGAGTTCACATTTTATATTTAAATCTTTAAATCATTTGAATGTTTTTAGTTATGCGGCTCTTTTGAGTTTATTGTCTTTCAGTAAAGCAAAACGTTTTTTTTTCAAATAAGTCCCTTGTTTCTTGTTATTAAATATATGAATCCCTGGGCATTTTAAATGTTGTTGTTATTGTTACTACAGTGAATGGGATTTTTTTTACCAGTATATTTTCTAGCTTATTGTGGGTGTTTGGGATGATATTTATATCTATATAAAATGTCATTATATCCTTTTTATATAAGAATATTGTGGGCCTGGCATGGTGACTCACGCCCATAATCCTAACACTCTGGGAGGCTGAGGCAAGAGGATCCGTTGAGCTTAGGCGTTTGAGACCTGCCTGATCAAGACCGAGACCCTATCTTTATTAAAAATGGAAAAATTAGCTAGGTATTGTGGTGGGAACCTTGTAGTGCCAGCTACTCAGGAGGTGAGGCAGGAGGGTTTCCTGAACCCAGGAGTTTGAGGTTGCTCTGATCTAGACTGAGGTCATAGCACTCTAGCCTGGGCAATGGAGTGAGACTCTGTCTTAAAAAAAAAGTAAAGAGTATTGTCACTAGTCACTTGACTGAGGTTTCAGTTCTTATAGTCTTCCAGCAGATTCTCTGAACTTGTAGTAATAAAAATAATGTTGCAAACAACAATATTTCTTCCAATCCTTCTCATCCAAAAGACATAAAATGTTACTTCACTATTTCTTTCTTTTCTTTTCATTTTATTTTATTTTATTTATTTATTTTTTGAGACTGAGTCTTGCTGTGTTGCCCAGGCTAGAGTGCCATGGCCTCAGCCTAGCTCATAGCAACCTCAAACTCTTGGTTTCAAGAATCCTCCTGTCTCAGCCTCCCCTGTAGCTGGGACTACAGGCTCCCACCAGCACCAGGATGCCTGGTTTATTTTTCTATTTTTAGCAGAGATAAGGTTTCACTTTGCTGAGGCTAGTCTCTAACTCTTGAGTGCAAGGAATCTCCTGCCTCAGCTTCCTAAGTGAGTGCTAGGATTACAGGCGTGAGCCACTGTGCCTGATCTCACTATTTCAAGTGGATTTCTTTGACATCTTCTGGGGACAAACATCCTTACAGATATTTACTGGGCATTTGTTTTCTTGCAGTGAACTGACCTGTCATATGCTTTATAAATTTGGTTATTTGTTATTGATTATTGATTTGATAGAATTATTTTTAACTCATTTCCACTTTAAAAACAAATATTTATACATTATTTCTTCTAAGAGAGGAAGAGTCACCAAATGTCAAATGTCAATGTTAGCGTGTGAGCAGTCCAGATAGGTTGCAAATCTCTGCTGGAGGCTGGAGGCTGTGTGCCTACAAACTGACTCTTTGTCTCTTGGTCCTTAAAATTCTACAGGAGGTGGGTAGGTGACCGGTGGAACAGGCATCCAGGGTTGGGGAGGTACTTTTCCAACTGTATGCCCCAGAGCCCCTTACAGCCCTTTCCCAGTTCCCACCTCCTGCTCCCCCCCACTCACTGGGTGGTCTTCCTGACAGGTTTGAAGGGATTATCTGGGATCAATATTTGAAATACTTGTATTTTTTTTCTAACTAGAATTAAGTTTATAAGCTTTTTTTATTTAACCACCAAACACCAGAAATAAAAAATCTGGAAGGAGGCCAGTTTGACCTGGAGCCAACACACTTCCTCGCAAGCTGGCCCTTCATCCCAGTTGCTTTTCCTCCTTATTACTGACATTTCCTCTCAAAAGCTGAACCTATTCCCCAACGTCTCAAATTCTTCATCTGAATAATTCAGTTCTCAAATGATTCCTAGAGATCTCGTCCTCCCCATCCAACCCCTACCCCCTGCCCAGCCCTGACACCTGAGCTGTGACTGGGGGCCTGGGCCAGGGCTCCACACTGTGGCCACATGGCCTGGGCTCAGCTCTGAGTAATTTCCTGGGGGAGTTTTAATTGCCGGCCCTGTAAATGCAAAGCCAGACCCTGGTGGGCTGGGAGAGGGAAGCAAGAGCTTCTGCTGGCTGGTCCAGAAAGAAGGGTGGGGAGAGATTTTGTTCTTACTAACCCCCAAGGGACACAGGACCAGAGTCCATGCACAGTGTGTCACCTAGCACATGTGTACTGAGCACCAGCTGTTTATCAGTCACTCTCCTAGAAAATGGTGAGCAAGACTAGCCTGGTCCCTTGGGGAAATGTACTGCCCAGTAGGAAAGACAGACATGGGACAAGTAATTCTGCATCACAAATTCAACAGTCACAAATGTAAAAATTCTGCTTATTCGACTGGGAACAATTTCATGGCCTTATAAGCTCCTTTCCCTTGAAGCGATTCAGAGGAACAGCAAGGCGACCGCCTGTCCTTTGTTCTACCTCCTACATTTAGGGATGGCCCATCCTGAGAAGACAGCCCTGGCCTGAGTTGAGGGGAAGGGATGGGAGAAACTGGGCAAGGCTGGAGC
This sequence comes from Nycticebus coucang, assembly GCF_027406575.1. Classification (NCBI taxonomy): domain Eukaryota; kingdom Metazoa; phylum Chordata; class Mammalia; order Primates; family Lorisidae; genus Nycticebus; species Nycticebus coucang. The sequence continues at coordinate 22,698,486 of NC_069784.1, read as the reverse complement.
TGCTCTCTCCCAACTCCTAGGGAAACTGGTCTCAAAGTTGAGCCTGGCCACTCTCATGACCTCTCACAGCACTTCAGGACCTGTCCAAGACCCGGCTGGCTCGTCCCAGGTTGGCCTTGAGAGTCACCTCTGAGTCAGCTCCACTGACCCGCACGCTCCGGGCTCCTCCCCTGTCTCCTCGCTCTTTCGTGCTCAGAACTCATGTTCCAGATGGACTCAGCTGGCAAGTGTCTGAGACGTGTCTCAGCATCTTGTGATGTGTTCCTGGACCTCTGGCCTCGCGTGGGCTGAGTCACTGGCTCTGACTTGATCTCTGATGCATATCGGTCCCTTCATCCTGGGCCCGTAGACCAAAGCCCATAATCCGAGTGCAGCCCACCAAGACCCCGAGATGTTCTTCCCCTCTGTGCAGATCCTTCCCGGGAATTGTGTGTGAAGGGCAGGAGACAAAGGCAGCATCCCAGCTATGGGCCCTCTCCCCTCCCCCGCTCTCTTCCTCTGCTGGCTTTTGTTCTACCTGGGTTCTTTTTTTTGGCCGGGGCTGGGTTTGAACCCACCACCTCTGGCATATGGGACCGGCGCCCTACTCCTTGAGCCACAGGCGCCGCCCCTACCTGGGTTCTGAGACTGAATACAGCTGGGAACCCTGCCAAGGCAGGAATATTGCAGTTCCGTCCAGGAGGGCAAGTTTCTCTCTAGCAACTTGGGGTAGGTGGTGAGTTGGTGAGACCAGGAAATAAGGAGGGAAGGAGCTTTGGTGGTGTATTTAAGAGCTCATGTCCAGGCACAAATTCCGACTGCCTGAACCCCGGCCCTTCCAGCTGAACAACCTCGTGCAAGTTTCATGTGACTCGGTTTCCTCATCTGTAAAATATGGATACGCCCCCAACTCATGAAGATAAAGTGAGTTAAAACATGTACAGATCTTTAAGAAGTCCCTAAGATAGGGGTAGTGGTAGTACTTCTTGTCTGTGGTTTTATAGGCTCTTAGGGAGGTTTTTTTCCTATAGCTTTTGGCAACTTCACGCTGGTGTTTTTATGTATGGCCTCTCCTTTTTCTGCTTTTTCTAGATCAAACCCCCAAAATAGCTACCCTGCCATCTTTTCTCCTATTTCTGCCAACCCAGATCAATAGCAATTAGCTGGACTAACTCCTTTGCTCTACTGTCTCTGCACCCCAGCTCACCAAAGTTTGGTGAGGGTGGGAAAGGAGAAACTCACACATGTCATGAGCTCTTCACCCCAAGCCTGAGGCCCTGTTCCTCTATAACTTATCTCAAGGAAAGCTTGTTTGCAGTATCCATCCATCTAGTTCATTGATCCATTTACTTATTCATTTTTCTATAACCACTGTTGAGTATCTGTCAAGTGCTGTGAGAAATACTGGATCTAAAAAAATATATATTCAGTTCTTGTGTGCGAGGAGCTCAATGTCACAGGCAGCGTCAATCCTAGCATAGTAAGTGCTGTTAGGAAGGAAGGTAGGGTGCTTTGGATGCATGAGGGGGTGGCTGACACGATGCTGGGTATGAAGTTCTGGTGCTGAGTTCTGGAGGAGCTAAAGGATTTAGCTAGGTGGAAGGAAGGAAGGACATTCTAGGCTGAAAAAGCAAAATGTGTGAAGGCCTGGAGAAGTAGGAAGGCGGCTCAGAGCTTGGTGTGGATTCACGGCCCCTCCAGGAAAGGGAGGGAGCACACGCTGGGAGTGGGGTGGGGTGGGCCAGGAAAGCAGGGGGCCACTCTCTAGCTTTTCCATGGGTGACCTGGATAGGTCATATTTACCCTATAGTTTCACACTCCCTAATATTTCATCTCAAATAATATCCCCCCAATGGAGTTAATTTAATAACTTTCACATGACCTATATGAAACTGGAGGGATTCATTATATATTCCATGGTGTTATTAATATGTTTCTAGACTTCTGGTTTAATACAACAGATTGAACACATATGTTGAAGCCAGATACCCTGCAGAAATGTCAATAAATTGCGAATAGAGGGGGAAAATAGATGTAAACTCATAAAGCCAGGGAATATGGGAGAGGAGACAACAGCAGATGAGAAAAACCAACACATTTTTGGAATGTGAAAATCAGAGGAAATAGCTGAAGAGCTAAAAGGTGTCTTAGATGGGGTTCTCTATGAAACCAACCCAGGGTGGACATCTGACTCAGGAAGTTTAGTGGGCAGCTCTTGGAACTACCCGGTGGCAGGGTGAGGAAGCAGGACTGGGCAGAGAGGCGTTTCTGTGATGGAGTCAGCTGCATCTCAGAGACCTCCCTCGGAGCTCTGCAGAGTAGTCCCACAGTGACGCGAGGGGCTCAGGCCTTGAGATAACTTTGGGTGAGGCAGTTCCCGTCACCCAGGGCCAATTCCTGGGAGGATCTCTTGTTGGGAAATGAGAGCCTTGATCAGAGAGGGCACCTGGGTACCCCAACATTCACTGCAAGGGGATTCCAGTGTTCTCACACCAGAGAACACTGGGAAGGTTCAGACACTGGGGATGCAGGAGCCTCTGAGGACAAGGCAGCCCTGGGGCTGAAAACAGGCCCATCATCTGAGAAGTCCCTACATCATCTCCCCAGCCCCAGCAGAGGACTAAAGGTTTACTGTGGGGAGAACTTCAACCAGAGAGGTTCCAGACCCAGGGAAACTAGATATGGCAAACGGGTGCAGGAAAAGCACCTGAAAACAGGAGAGACGTCTTCCATACACAGGGGCAGTTTCTCCTTCTGAGAGGTGGTTCCTGGAGGGTGGCATACCTGGACGGACCTCCAGCCCCCTTCCTGGCTCAGCTCGCAGACTGAGAGAATCTAGGCGCAGGCAAAAGAGAAGCCTTGCTGAGGTATTTGGAGATTCTCCAATAAAGACACTATCACCCTAATGAGGATTAATGAGCAGGCAGCAAACTCCACCCACAGTCACATGGTTTTTATACAGCTTTTGGGGGGGGTGTCAAATGATCCTTTACTAAAATGTTTTCTTTTGTACTTTTCAACTGGCTGGACATCCCACTGCACCACTATTGGTGTCATCTATGATGTCATGAGGGTGGTGGCCATGGTCATTGCAGCCCACAGACTAGAGGGCAGTCCCCAGGATCCAGAGACTTCTCTGGCTAAAGATCGGTGCCACATCTGTCTGGCAATGTTGACGGTCTCACCAAAAGTGATATTTCTGTTGTGTTTAATGTTTTTCTTTCTGTTAGTGGTTCCCTGATGATCAGGGCTGAAGCAGAAGGTACCCCTTTCAAACTGGGTCTGTCTTCTGGATTGTCAGTTTCATTGTCTTGGTGATGTCATCACCAACCTTTTTTGGAGACAAATTCAGAGGGCTGATCTTGAGGGCCAGGGCAAACATAGCACCAACTTTGCCACCAGTGCACCTCAAGTACATGACTTTGATCTCATTAGGGTCAAACATAGGTAGCATGGTGGAGGAGGCTGGTGTCAGATGAACTCAGATTCCAGGTGACTGAATAAAGTTGTCCCTTCTCCTCCTCTGAGCCAAAAGGTGAAAGCTAATCAGCCTTTTAATACTTCACTCTTTCCTTTTTCTCACTACCTTTCTCTGGTGAGAAAGTCAATGATGATAGTCATATACTTGAGGAAAAACAAACTCAACATGGACGACAGTGATATCCAGGTAGATGGCAAAAAGAACTCAGAAGATGGCAGCGCCTGTGGCTCAAAGGAGTAGGGCACTGGCACCATGTGCCGGAGGTGGCGGGTTCAAACCCAGCCCCGGCCAAAAACTGCAAAAAAAAAAAAAGAACTCAGAAAAAAACAGAGACCTGGCGGAAGGAAAAGAAAGCTAAACAAATAAACAACAAACCTTGAGTGTCCTCCAAGAGATAACAGATGATACTGGACTGAACTGGACGCTCTAAAAAAGAACAATTACTGAATAAGAAAGTTAGAGAATTAGAAAATTATTTCTCATTCATACAAATTCAATTAATGGAAAAAGACAGTGGGGTTGGGTAGGACTAGGTGCCACGAAATTATCCAGTGCTTTGCTGCCAGACTGCCAGTTGTTAACAGATGGCTTCCAAGATCAATGCCCTGGAAATCCCATCAAGAGAAGGTGAAGGGAATCTCCCTGGTGGGGCTGGGGGGAGCTGTGGACCAGCCCTGCACATGAGCTTCATTTCTACTCACATTGCATCAGATAAAACCGACATGGGCTAGTTTTGTGTTGAGGAGGAAGAGATTCTTCCAACAAGAAGGCTTAGAAGACAAAAATCAAGGAAATCTCATCCTAGGCCAAGAAGTCAACTAGTCAGATTGAAGCAGGAAGGTGGAAAACACCAGGAAAGACTGTGTTTCCTGGGGGTGGGAGGGATGGAACTGAAAGAATAACTGAAGAATGAAAATTGCTTCAAAGGGTTTTAAAATGACTTTCTGAGTGTGGGAAGAAATCATGGCAGTCAGGGACAAATGAGAAAGGGAAGCAATTGTCACCTTTCTGACTCATGTCCTCACCTCTGGGGAGGGAGAGGGGCTAAAGTGAGTTGATAAACCAATGAGAAATGATTTACTCCATCATGCCTATGGAATAAAGCGTCTTTAAAAATGCCAAAGGACTAGGTTGGGGGGCTTCTGGATAGCTGAACTGATGGGCGTTCCTGGAGGATGGCGCACCCAGAGTGGGCGTGGAATCTCTGTACCCCTCCCATAAGCCTTGCCCTGTGCGTCTTTGCCATCTGGCTGTTCATCTGTATCCTTTACATCCTTTACAATAAATGGGTATACATAAGTGTTTCCATGGGTCTGTTGAACCACTTACCAAATTAATGGGGCACAAGATGTTCCAAATTATAGCTGGTTGGTCAGAAGCCCAGGCTACATCCTGTGCCTGTAACTGGCATCTGAAGCGGGGAGCTGCCTTGGGGGACTAAGCCCACAACCTCATGGCATCTGTTGTTATTTCCAGGTAGATGGTGTCCAGCTTGAGTTGAACTGAATGAGAGGGTGGGTGGCTGTGTCCACTGGAGAAGCATCCGCAGAGTTGCTTGGTATGTGCAGAAACCCCACTTACATCCCGTGTCAGAAGTATTGCGCTGAGTGACTGTGCGAGAGTAGAGAGGAGGAAAAAGATTGGATTTTCCTGTATCCCTACAGCTTTCCTCGCATTGATTGGTTTCCTTTTCAATCAGGCCCTCTCTGTGCACCACAGCAGTTCCCGGCCTATATTTCCCTGTAACTATTAGTTCCATCAGGAAAAAAAAAAAAAGACACAGTTTTGATTATTCTGACACAAGCCCCAGGATTGAATTTCACTGGATTGACAAGGGGTTGGCCAGTATCCCCAAAACAAATGGCCTGAGAGTCATGGATGAGTGGCTGCCCCGAGAGCACTGACAGTAGAAAAAATGGACACCAGGCAGACAAAACCCAGTGTCTACACAAAAGGCAGGAGCAGGTTGTGAAACCTCGGTGCCCCCCCTCATACGTCTGCTGGACCTGGAGGTTTACCTGTATGCCCATGAGCTTCCAAGCAAACAATAGCATCTCAGCATTCTCTGTGTGACTCTCTTTGAAACTTCTTTAGTGTGACCTGTTTGTGAAACATATCTATTATTTGCATAAGCAGAATATTGTGTTTATTTGTAAAGTTGACCTTCTTTGAAAATGTTTGTTAGTTATTTGTGTTGTTTCTTATGAATTGTCTATTTATGCTCTTTACCCATCCCATATGATTAATACATTTATCAAGTATCCCAATACATCTAATAATTGTGCAAAAAAAATTTTTTTAATGTTTCACAGAACCTTGGACAGGACTTTAGAGATCACCTAATATTAGAGATCACCTCTCATTTTACAAAAAAGAAAATTGGCCAAGCGTGGTGGCTCACACCTGTAATCCTAGCACTCTGGGAGGCTGAGGCTGGAGGATCCCTTGAGTTCAGGAGTTCAAGACCAGCCTGAACAAGAGCAAGACCCCATCTCTAGTAAAAATAGAAAAATAAGCCAAGTGTCAGAGTGGGCACCTGTACCTACTCAGGAGGCTGAGGCAAAAGAATCTCTTGAACCAGGAGTTTGAGGTTGCTGTGAGCTAGGCTGATGCCACAGCACTCTAGCCCAGGCAGCAGAGTAAAACTCAGTCTCCAAAACGAAAAAAAAAAAAAGGAAGGAAGAAAGAAAACTAAAGTCCCTAGAAGTAAAGTGTTGAGCCAACCCAATGGGTGAAGGGACACGACTTCAGCCTGCTCCTTCATCTGTTAGATGGTGCTGCCTTTTAATTACTTCTAAATCTGGTCCCACCCAAGTTAGTCTTCCTGCCCAATCACTGTATTCAGGAATTACAGAGAGCTACCTTCATTTCCCCACAGCTTACCGCATTTTTAAAAGACTGGGGATAAATAGCTGAGAGGATTTTAAGCTAACTTGAGGTCCCTTGTGATTTCATGCTGTAATTTCTGCATTCCCCGGTAGCACCTTGCAAATCTCCATTCCACCAACACAATATTTGCTGCATTTTGCTATTTAAATAATACAAGTTATAGCCAAAAATCATCAGTGTTGTATCCTGTCAAGGAATGAGAATGAAATGCAGGAACCAAGTTGCTGAATCTTTGCAGGGGAAGGGAGTGGAAAGTGGAGAGCAACCGTGCCAAGGGTGCTCCAGCCCCTCTCTGTTTTGAAATCCTCTTCTATCTGGAGCTCCCCACCATAGAAGGGCTGGAGGCACCCTCACTGGGAGGAAGTTCTGCATTTCCCCACTGTTCCCATTAGCATTGGCAATGCAGTGATGTGTGGGTCTCTGAGGGAGCACTTTATAGAAGAGTTATCTGGAGGGTTTAGAGTTTCACAATGTAAACTGAACGTGAGGGAATGTGAGGCAAAGGGCGGGACTTTCCCTGGCCAAGGAAATCTCTTTGTCCAGAGTAAACTTAAGCCATTGTGTTTTGTTGACTCTACATTTCAAGCCCAATCAAATATCTCCTGCGACTGGGAAGGCTAACTGCTGAGCTCTGTATTATCTGTCATCTGTTAACCCAGCGTTTCCTTTTCCCCTGGACAGAGTGCACCACTCAAGTGATAATAGATCAGACAGTTGCTTTGATTGATCTGCTGGCAAAGGGAGAGAAGAATTATTTTAAGAGGAGATAACAGAGGTTTAGAATTATTGAGAGAGGGCTCTGGAGCTTCAGATGAACAAATCTGCAACAGTAAGAGAAGAAGGGCGGTGTTAGAGCTAATAAGGGGTAACCACTTAGTGCATACCAGACACCCACAAAACCCTTCTCAGCATTATCTAGGAGGTAGGTTCCTATTACCCTTTCCTCACAGATGAAGAGACTGAGTTGAAAGTGGTGAAGTTACTTGCCCCAAGTCGTAAGGTAGATTTCTTAGGATCAGAGAAAGCAATCTCACTCCTGCATCCGGAGCTCTTAACCCCTTTATACACAAGTTTCGTGAATGTGCTGGACATCGTAACCGCTGCTCCTGAAGTGGTAGCGGCTCAAAAAATGCTCGCCAACAGGATGAATGAATACTCCAGGCTGTCTGTGCAAGCCAGGGAGACCTGAAAACTATGATAAGATAGATAGCCTTTCAAATGCCTTAGCACTTCCTGTTCAAATGTAGAACTTTTTGGATAATCATCACATTAATACCCCTTCTTTGTCGTTGTAGGATGAAAATGTGTATTTACAAGTAGTGACTATTATGTTTATCACAGTTTCTTTTTAAGAGTGAAAAAAATAATTACTGAACATCTGAAGAAAGGTGTTGGTTAAATAAGTTATGGCCAAAAATACAATGGAATATGAAACAGCCATTAAAAATCACTTTGTATAAGAATGCCATATGACATAAAAACATATTTTTATACATTGTCCCAGGGAAAAAGGCAGGTTATAAATAATATGTAGAATATTATCCAAATAATGTACACATACTTATGCACAGAGAAAGGTCTGGAAGAAAAGGCATTAATGTGCTCTTTAATGGTAAGATTATAGGTGGTTTCAATTTTCTTCCTTGTGATTAAAAACTTTTTTCAAATTTTCTACACTTACTCTACACATATTTTATAATCAGAAAAAACAATAAGGTGATTTCTGAAAGCAGTTATAATCAAAGTTTGGTCCTTGTTTTAAAATTAGGTTTTGGGCCAGGCACAGTGGCTCACAACTGTAATCTCAGCACTTGGGAGGTCGAGGCGGGTGGATTGCCTGAACTCACGAGTTCGAGGTCAGCCTGAGTCAGAGAGAGACCCCATCTCTAAATAATAGCCGGGCGTTGTGGTGGGCGCCTGTAGTCGCAGCTACTTGGGAGGTTGAGGCAAGAGAATCACTTCAGCCCAAGAATTTGAGGTTGCTATGAGCTGTGATGCCATGGCACGCTGAGGGCGACAAAGTAAGACTCTGACTCAATAAATAAATAAATAATAAAATCAAGGTTTGAAGTTTCACCTTAATGAAGGACTACACAATGTAGCTGGTAAGAACATGGGCCTGGAGACAGACTGCCAGAGTTCAAATCCCAGCTCTGTCATTAATCGCTGTGCGTGACTATGGTTAAATTACTTAACTTTCTGTAATTCAGTTACTCCCTTATGGATGGAGATGATACCCTGTTTCCCCAAAAATAAGACAGTATCTTATATTAATTTTTGCTCCCAAAGATGCGCTGGGTCTTATTTTCAGGGGATGTCTTATTTTTCCATGAAGAATATGGTACATATTTATTGTTAAATGAAAATAAAGGAAATTTATTACCTGTATACAGTATGGTAGTATGGTAGTTGTCAACACAAACCAGACAAACTGTGAATCCTACCTTCAGTCATCATGAGGGCGGCCACGAGCATCAGGCAGTGTCACCAGAGACAGAGCAGCACTCACCACCTTCACTGCGTCCCGTCCGCTCTGATCCCCCTGTTCTTCTACACGCATCTGTGAAAGTCTCCACCTCTCTCCCACCCCGCGCTCACTGCTCACTCTGACCTCCACTCCGCCTCCACACAGCAGTGACATCAGGACTCTGCGTAATGTCACTGGTTGCTAGATGCCAGTCAGGGCGGCCCTAGCAACCAGTTTACGGTAAATTAATTTTCATTCCGAGACAGAACATAGCAGGGGCCTTATTTTCGGGGGGATGCCTTATATTTCACCCAGAAGGAAACCTGTAAGTAGGTCTTATTTTCGGAGAATGTTTTATTTTCGGGGAAACATGGTATTAACTTCCTATACCTAAGAGTTGTTTTAAAAATTAAGTATTCTAGCCTCTAGGATCTACCTGCACACCGTCTCCATCTCAGAGTCTGCTCCCGACGCTGGCTGACCAGGGCGGTGGGAGTGTGTTACTCACCCAGCCTGGCTGTTCCCACCACAACAGTACTCTACCGATTGCAACATGGCAGGGAAGAGCAAGATGGCAGCCAAGTAACAGCTTCCTTGCATCTGGGCACTGTGAGTCTGGGGAGATAGGACTCCAGGCATCTCTGGCTGGTGGGATCTGCCTATCATCACCCCTGTGAGGATACAGGGAGTTAGCGAGAGACTTCTGGACCCCAAGAGGAGGACTAAAACAGTGGAAAAATGGCAAGTGGTCGCGTATGTTCAATCCATCTAAACCCGCCCGCAACTGTAAGTTCAGTAGCAGTGAGACTGCAAACAAGAAAGGCCTTACCTGTGAACTGTTTTGGTGTCTTTGGACTTGGCACTCAGTTGAACTGCCTTGGGGAGAGCCTGAGCGGGAGTGCGGAGAACTTTGGCCGTTGTCTAGGGCCCCAGTCTGATTTGCTGAGCCAGAAGGAGCTAATAATGTTTGGCTGTGGGTCACAGGGAGCCATTGTGAGCGATCTTCCCTGGCAAGCTCCATCCTCAGGGTTGCAGAGCTAGAATTGGGTGGGAGCTGGTAAGCCACCGACCAAGTAGTCTAAGGGTGGGGTCTGAGCCGCCTTGCAGCCCTAACCCTCAGGGGCAGAGTGAGACCAGTTTTGGCACACTGGGTAAGTGGATAGCCACTTCAGCAGTGATTCCAGCGACAAGCACTTTCCTGGGAAAGCTTCTGCTCAGCAAGTTTACAAGTTCAAAGTGCCTTTTAAGTGGGCTGAAGAGAGATTTAGGGTGTCTACCTGCTGGGGTTTGAGAAATCAGCAGCCTCCAGTCGTATCAGAACTGTGATTAACATCTCACACCCCAGAAGACCATGTGTTGCCCAGACAATATTCAATAACATATACATACTGCTTTGTTTTCGGTTCTGTTTCTTTCGTTTTTTTTTTTTGTTGTTGTTGTTGTTGTTTTGGTTTGGTTGGTTTTTTTTGTTTGTTTATTTTGATGTTGTTGATGTTGTTTTGTTTTTTAATTTCAACCTTTTCCATACAGATCCTTTTTCTTTCTCAATTTTTCTAGTTTAATTATAATTTCCGATTGCTGCCTTTTTCAATAACTAGAACTTCATTTTTGCTAGTGTTTCTACCACTATTATTTGGTTTTTCACCCAATTTTATCCCATTAAGTTTTCTTTTTGCTTGTTTTGGTTTGATTTATAGCATTTTTGTCTTTCCTCTCTACTTGGTGGAGGTGGGGTACTGTGTCTGATCAGGTTAGCAAAAAGCTGCCGACCTCAAGGGAACCACCCAAGTGGGCACCCCCAGAAGGTGGGTTTTTTTTAAGGTTGTGTCAAAGTACCCTACTGTACACCTATATTGCTCTGTCTCCCTCTTTCTGTGCCTGTCTTCTTTTTGTCAATATTCCTTTTACCCACCCCCTCTCCTTTCTCTATTTTTCTTTTTTTTTCTTATCACTCGGTCCTCCTTTCTTTCATCCCTTTTTTGCTCTTCAACCTTCTCACCCTTCTGGTCCTGTAACCCTTAGTCCACAGGCACGAGAACTTAAAGAGCAAGAGGAAGTGAAAGGAAAATTAGGGCAAGGAAACAGATAAAAGAAATCACTCATGAGGAAGAATCAGCAGAAAACTCCAGGCAACATGAAGAACCAGTCCAGAACAACCCCGCCAAGGGACCATGAGGTAGCTACTGCAGATGATTCCACCTATAAAGAAATGTTAGGAATGACAGAAAGGGAATTTAGAATTCACATGTTGAAGACAATAAAAGAAATGATGGAAACAATGAAGGAAACTGCTAATAAAGTGGAAAATAACCAAAAGGAAATCCAAAAACAGAATCAAATAAAAGATGAACGATATGAAGAATATAAAAAGGATATAGCAAAAAAAAAAAAAAGGATATAGCAGAGCTGAAGGAACTGAAACAGTCAATTAGGGAACTTAAAGATGCAATGGAAAGTATCAGCAACAGGTTAGACCATGCAGAAGAAAGAATTTCAGAGGTAGAAGACAAAGTTCTTGAGATAACTCAGATAGTAAAAGAGGCAGAAAAGAAGAGAGAGAAAGCAGAACGTTCACTGTCAGAATTATGGGACTTTATGAAGCGTTCCAACATATGAGTTATAGGAATTCCAGAAGGGGAAGAAGAATGCCCCAGAGGAATGGAAGCCATACTAGAGAATATTATAAAAGAAAATTTCCCAAATATCACCAAAGATTCTGACACACTGCTTTCAGAGGGATATCGGACCCCAGGTCTCTTCAACTCTAACCGAGCTTCTCCAACGCACATTGCGATGAACCTGTCCAAAGTCAAGACAAAAGAAAAGATTCTGCAAGCTGCCAGGAGTAAGCACCAGTTGACCTACAGGGGCAAATCCATCAGAGTGACCGCAGACTTCTCTAATGAAACTTTCCAAGCAAGAAGACAATGGTCATCTATCTTTAATCTACTTAAACAGAACAATTTCCAGCCCAGAATTCTGTACCCTGCTAAGCTAAGCTTAAAAATTGATGGAGAGGGCGGCGCCTGTGGCTCAGTCGGTAAGGCACTGGCCCCATATACCGAGGGTGGCAGGTTCAAACCCGGCCCTGGCTGAACTGCAACCAAAAAATAGCTGGGCATTGTGGCAGGCGCCTGTAGTCCCAGCTACTCGGGAGGCTGAGGCAGGAGAATCGCTTAAGCCCAGGAGTTGGAGGTTGCTGTGAGCTATGTGAGGCCACGGCACTCTACCAAGGGCCATAAAGTGAGACTCTGTCTCTACCAAAAAAAAAAAAAAATTGACGGAGAAATTAAATCATTTACGGATATACAAACATTGAGGAAATTGGCCACAACAAGACCAGCTCTATAGGAAATACTTCAACCTGTTCTGCACACTGACCACCACAGTGGATCAGCAGCAAAGTAAGGACTCAGAAATTAAAGGACAGAACCTGACCTCCACACTGATGCAAAAGATAAAACTAAGCAATGGTCTCTCACCAAATAAGACGAATAGAATACTACCACACTTATCAATTATCTCAATAAATGTTAATGGCTTGAATTCCCCACTGAAGAGACATAGATTGGCTGACTGGATTAAAAAACACAAGCCATCCATTTCTGTCTGCAAGAAACACACCTGGCTTCAAAAGACAAATTAAAGCTCCGAGTCAAGGGTTGGAAGACAATTTTTCAGGCAAATGGAATTCAGAAGAAAAGAGGAGTTGCATTCTTGTTTTCAGATACATGTGGATTTAAAGCAACTAAAGTCAAAAAAGACAAAGATGGTCACTTTATATAGGTCAAGGGAAAAATACAACAAGAAGACATTTCAATTCTAAATATTTATGCACCCAATTTAAATGCGCCCAGATTGTTGAAACAGACCTTACTCAATCTGAGCAATATGATATCTGATAATACCATAATAACAGGGGACTTTAACATTCCTCTTACAGAGCTGGACAGATCCTCTGAACAGAAATTAAACAAAGATATAAGAGATTTAAATGAGACCCTAGAACAACTGTGCTTGATAGACGCATATAGAACACTCCACCCCAAAGATAAAGAATATACATTCTTCTCATCACCCCATGGAACATTCTCCAAAATTGATCATATCCTGGGACACAAAACAAATATCAACAGAATCAAAAGAATTGAAATTTTACCTTGTATCTTCTCAGACCATAAGGCACTAAGGGTGGAACTCAACTCTAACAGAAATGCTCGACCCCACCCAAAGGCATGGAAAGTAAACAATCTTCTGTTGAATAACAGATGGGTGAAGGAAGAAATAAAACAGGAAATCATTAACTTCCTTGAGCATAACAACAATGAAGACACAGGCTACCAAAACCTGTGGGATACTGCAAAAGCAGTTTTGAGAGGAAAATTCATCGCTTTAGATGCCTACATTCGAAAAACAGAAAGAGAGCACATCAACAATCTCACAAGAGATCTTATGGAATTGGAAAAAGAAGAACAATCTAAACCTAAACTCAGTAGAAGAAAAGAAATATCCAAAATCAAATCAGAGATCAATGAAATTGAAAACAAAAGAATCATTCAGAAAATTAATGAAACAAGGAGTTGGTTTTTTGAAAAAATAAATAAAATAGATAAACCATTGGCCAGACTAATGAGGAATAGAAAAGTAAAATCTCTAGTAACCTCAATCAGAAACGATAAAGGGGAAATAACAACTGATCCCACAGAGATACAAGAGATCATCTCTGAATACTACCAGAAACTCTATGCCCAGAAATTTGACAATGTGAAGGAAATGGATCAATATTTGGAATCACACCCTCTCCCTAGACTCAGCCAGGAAGAAATAGAGCTCCTGAACAGACCAATTTCAAGCACTGAGATCAAAGAAACAATAAAAAATCTTCCAACCAAAAAATGCCCTGGTCCAGATGGCTTCACTCCAGAATTCTATCAAACCTTCAAGGAAGAGCTTATTCCTGTACTGCAGAAATTATTCCAAAAAATTGAGGAAGAAGGAATCTTCCCCAACACATTCTATGAAGCAAACATCACCCTGATACCAAAACCAGGAAAAGACCCAAACAAAAAGGAGAATTTCAGACCAATCTCACTCATGAATGTAGATGCAAAAATTCTCAACAAAATCCTAGCCAATAGATTACAGCTTATCATCAAAAAAGTCATTCATCATGATCAAGTAGGCTTCATCCCAGGGATGCAAGGCTGGTTTAACATACGCAAGTCCATAAACGTTATCCACCATATTAACAGAGGCAAAAATAAAGATCACATGATCCTCTCAATAGATGCAGAAAAAGCATTTGATAAAATCCAGCATCCTTTTCTAATTAGAACGCTGAAGAGTATAGGCATAGGTGGCACATTTCTAAAACTGATTGAAGCTATCTATGACAAACCCACAGCCAATATTTTACTGAATGGAGCTAAACTGAAAGCTTTTCCTCTTAGAACTGGAACCAGACAAGGTTGTCCTCTGTCACCTTTACTATTCAACATAGTGCTGGAAGTCCTAGCCAATACAATTAGGCAAGACAAGGAAATAAAGGGAATCCAAATGGGAGCAGAGGAGGTCAAACTCTCCCTCTTTGCTGATGACATGATCTTATACTTAGAGAACCCCAAAGACTCAACCACAAGACTCCTAGAAGTCATCAAAAAATACAATAATGTTTCAGGATATAAAATCAATGTCCACAAGTCAGTAGCCTTTGTATACACCAATAACAGTCAAGATGAGAGGCTAATTAAGGACACAACTCCCTTCACCATAGTTTCAAAGAAAATGAAATACCTAGGAATATACCTAACGAAGGAGGTGAAGGACCTCTATAAAGAAAACTATGAAATCCTCAGAAAGGAAATAGCAGAAGATATTAACAAATGGAAGAACATACCATGCTCATGGATGGGAAGAATCAACATTGTTAAAACGTCTATACTTCCCAAAGCAATCTACCTATTCAATGCCATTCCTATCAAAATACCAACATCGTACTTTCAAGATTTGGAGAAAATGATTATGCGTTTTGTATGGAACCGGAAAAAAACCCGTATAGCTAAGGCAGTTCTTAGTAATAAAAATAAAGCTGGGGGCATCAGCATACGAGATTTTAGTCTGTACTACAAAGCCATAGTGGTCAAGACAGCATGGTACTGGCACCAAAACAGAGACATAGACACTTGGAATCGAATTGAAAACCAGGAAATGAAACTAACATCTTACAACCACCTAATCTTTGATAAACCAAACAAGAACATACCTTGGGGGAAAGACTCCCTATTCAATAAATGGTGTTGGGAGAACTGGATGTCTACACGTAAAAGACTGAAACTGGACCCACACCTTTCCCCACTCACAAAAATTGATTCAAGATGGATAAAGGACTTAAATTTAAGGCATGAAACAATAAAAATCCTCAAAGAAAGCATAGGAAAAACACTGGAAGATATTGGCCTGGGGAAAGACTTCATGAAGAAGACTGCCATGGCAATTGCAACAACAACAAAAATAAACAAATGGGACTTCATTAAACTGAAAAGCTTCTGTACAGCTAAGGAGACAATAACCAAAGCAAAGAGACAACCTACACAATGGGAAAGGATATTTGCATATTTTCAATCAGACAAAAGCTTGATAACTAGGATCTATAGAGAACTCAAATTAATCCACATGAAAAAAGCCAACAATCCCATATATCAATGGGCAAGAGACATGAATAGAACTTTCTCTAAAGATGACAGACGAATGGCTAACAAACACATGAAAAAATGTTCATCATCTCTATATATTAGAGAAATGCAAATCAAAACAACCCTGAGATATCATCCAACCCCAGTGAGAATGGCCCACATCACAAAATCTCAAAACTGCAGATGCTGGCGTGGATGTGGAGAGAAGGGAACACTTTTACACTGCTGGTGGGACTGCAAACTAGTACAACCTTTCTGGAAGGAAGTATGGAGAAACCTCAAAGCACTCAAGCTGACCTCCCATTTGATCCTACAATCCCATTACTGGGCATCTACCCAGAAGGAAAGAAATCCTTTTATCATAAGGACACTTGTACTAGACTGTTTATTGCAGCTCAATTTACAATCACCAAAATGTGGAAACAGCCTAAATGCCCACCAACCCAGGAATGGATTAACAAGCTGTGGTATATGTATACCATGGTATATGTATACCATGGAATACTATTCAGCCATTTAAAAAAATGGAGACTTTACATCCTTCGTATTAACCTGGATGGACGTGGAAGACATTATTCTTAGTAAAGCATCAGAAGAATGGAGAAGCATGAATCCTATGTACTCAATTTTGATATGAGGACAATTAATGACAAGGTTATGTGGGGGGAAGCAGAAAGAGGGATGGTGGGAGGGGGGTGGGGCCTTGGTGTGTGTCACACTTTATGGGGGTAAGACATGATTGCAACCGAACAATTGCAATCAGTGTAACCTGGTTTATTGTACCCTCAATGAATCCCCAACAATAACAAAAAATAATAAAATAAAATAAAAATAAATAAATAAATGAAAATTAAGTATTCTAGAACAAATGTGACCAGGCTATGCTGACAAAAGAGCCTTGGTTGGACTCCCACTATCTTTGAAGTAGATTTTGTGAAAACTCATTTTTATTTTGTCCTCACTGATTAGCCAAATTATTAACCAAACTCGCTAAAATATAACATTGAAAATCAAACAAAAATTAAAATATAGGGAAGGGAGAATTCTTCCTACCCCAACTCTCAAATTACCTTCTGTCTTCTACTCCTTATGTCCCACATCCTACAAACCTTCAAATTCTTTTTCTTTAATTTTTTTTTCTTTTTGAAGCTTCAGAAAAAAATGTTTTGTTTTGTTTTGTTTTTCACCCTGAGTAGAGGGCTCTGGCATCATAGCTCACACCAACCTCAAATTCCTGGGTTCAAGTGATCCTCTTGCCTCAGCATCCCAAGTAGCTGGGACTATGCTCTTGCTCAGGCTGGTCTCAAACTCCTGAGCTCAAGCTATCTACCTGCCTTGGCCTCCCAGAGTGCTAGGATTACAGGCCTGAGCCACTGTGCCCTGCCTTCAAATTCTTATCTTCTCCCTCAGTCCTCATCCCTCACCCTCCTCAACTCCTCCCCTCAGCCACTACCCTACCCCCCACCCCAGGCCTGGCTTTAAGGACTGACCTCCACACAGAGGAGGCCCAATTCCACCAGCCCACACTGGCACTGACCTCTCAGACCTCTGAGGCCCTGGGAAAGGGAGACTGAAGCCGACCTCCCTCCCTCCTTGGGAGAGTGGGAGGTGGCAGTGAGATGCCCCTGGAGGCCCTGCTCCCGGGCCCGCCATTATCCCTGGTACGGGGGCTGGGGCTCCCTGCCCAAAACACCAGGCCTGGGCACGGTGGGGGTTATCAGTCTCTATTAGGGGATTAGGACCCTGGGAGGCCTCCACTTAGCTCTCAGGTTTCCAGACCTTTCCTGTGTGAATTGCTACTTCTGTGGAACCTCTTGCTTTGCCCTTGTCCAGGATGGACCCTTCCCCCAGCTTCCTACCCGTCTTTCACCTCAGGTCAGCTGCCTTTCACTCCCCGTCCCTTGTTCTCTGAGTCTAACTAAGCCAACTTAAATTGATCATGATAAGAGCTGAGGTAAGAAAGTATTTCCACTCTTTCTACACCCTTTTTTTTTTTTTTTAAATAATAGGTAAAATGTATTAATTAATTGGCTTCCATGATGAGAAGAAGAATTTCATCAACTAAGTTATTAAATGATACCTGAAATGGAGTTTAAGTTCGTAATCAGATGGTTTATATACCAGTACTTAAAAGAGGATCTTTCTATATTAAAAATTAGAGATTTCTTTTTAAATCACCCTAGTAGCTTGTTTGTAAGAAAAAGTTTTAAAAGAAGCATAACTTATCATGTTGGAAGCCTTAAAAATAAAAACAGCAGAATTGCTTTATAAACTTACCTTACAAGATAATAGCTATCATTTCCTGAATATTTCCTGTATGTATCAAATGGCTTACTTGTGTTAGCTCACTCACTCCTAAGGATCACCTATTTTATAAGTGACAAAGTCAACCCTCAGAGAGGGCGAATAACTCACTGAGATCCCCCAGCATGTAAAGTCAGAGCTGGGTTTCGAACCCAGTCTGTGTGACTTCAAACTTTCGACCATACACTATCCTGCTGCCTCTCAAAGCAACTGACACCACTCACACCTCTGAACAATCCTCAATACCACATGTTACTGTAGTTATTAGACATTTGAAAGCTTGTCTGCCTTCACTCAGGCTAACTCCAACCCCAGCTTCTCAAAAGTCACCACCACTGCCCCAGAACATTAGCAACTCTGAGCTCAGTAAAGATGAAAAGATAATAGTGTTTGATTTCATGGACTCCTCTGTGTAATTCAAGAGAAAAACGAAACTAAACCACAAAGAAAGTGTCAACAAGTTAAACAAAGTTATGATTTTTCTGATGTGTGTGCATGTGTATTTCTGCATACGTGATGATACATACAGGGTATAATTTGAGAAATTTGGCGAAGGATTTCGGGCTGTTCCTGCCTTCCTGGACCTTGTGCACATGCTTCTCTGGCTATTGGGTAACTGAGTGTTGCCAGCTTCTCCTTCCCAAATTGGATGTGGGAAAAGAGAATGCAAAGGGGGAGGGAGCTCAGCAATGGAGCTGGGATGAAAGCTGGACACCCCCCCACCCCCCACCCCCCATCCTCCAGTCCTGGGATGCAGATTCCTAGATTCCTGCCTGTGCAGGCTCCCCTCTGTCCTTCCCTGCATAAGGGGGGCTTCTGAGGGTAGTGGGCCCCACAGGGGAGAAGGGGCAATGCAGGTCTGGGAGCTCTGTGCTTGCTCCTGGAGTGAGGGGCTCAGCTGCAGCCAGACCTGGCCTCCCTGTTTACTCTGAGACTCCACTGAGACCCATTGCAGAGTGACTCAGATTAGCACTCACCACCCTGCTAAGCGTGAGGATGTCAGTGCCTCTCTGAGCAAACACTCTGACACCTGATTCAACTTATCTAATTAATTTTTATGACATCCAGTCAGCCTGCCCAAGGGGCGATTCTCTGAGATCATAATGACACATGGGCTGTGGCTCCTGGGATGTCTGCAGTTGCTGTGGTTTCCACAGGATCTTGGTCACATGCTGGGCTGCTGGCTGTCCAGGGTGTTGTCAATGTGAGGATGCGTGAGGCAGGATGGTAGGCACTTCTCAGGGGAGGATGGAAGGTGTCCTGTCAGAGCATCCACGCTGCTATGCCCCTTGGGTGAAGTGACCTCATACGAGTGGATGCCTCCATTTGAAAAGGCAACCTTTGGGGTGCTGTGAAAGCCACATCCTTGGGGGAGATCAGAGGTTTTCCAGGGGAATCCAAATTTACCTACCATGGGCACAGAGATTTCCTGGAGAATGCTGAATTTTAGTTGGAAAGTACTCTTCCCCTAGCACTCTGGGAGGCCAATGCAGGTGGATTGCCTGAGCTCCCAGGTTTGACACCAGCCTGAGCAAGAGCAAGACATCATCTCTAAAAATAGCCGGGCGTTGTGGCAGGCGCCTGTAGTCCCAGGTACTTGGGAGGCTGAGGCAAGAGAATCGCTTGAGCCCAGGAGTTTGAGGCTGCTGTGAGCTATGATGCCAAGGCACTCTACCAAGGACGACGAAGTGAGACTTTGTCTCAAAAAAAAAAAAAAAAGAAAGAAAGAAAGAAAGAAAATACTCTTCCTGTGCCTTGGATGAGCGGCTTGGGGTTTTGTGAAGTTCATGGTTTAGGAGTCCTGGGGTCATTCTCTATGTATTGGGAAGGCGTTGCTAACCAGCAAGTCCTTGGAGGACCTGTGTGTCTGGGACACAGAAAAAGTCCAGTGCTGGACTCCAATACTGTTTCATCCAAGTAAAAGGTTTTAATCAAATCAAGATGAGTAAATTTGGCTTTGTCTGTTGGGACAACTCTGTCAGCCAGGAGCAGAAAGGTCATGTGCCGGACAGCATCTACTCACTCAGGCCTCAGGCCCAAAGGAGGCTGGACAGTGGACTCTATAGAAGGGGCATTCCCCAGTCACTGAGACACCAAAGCTCTTGCTTTCCGCCTCTGTCACTCTCCCTGTCTCCTAGCACCCTTCTGGGAGGCAGTCCAACACTAACTTCCCCTGCCCAGGGGAATACAGGGTGTCTCCCCTAAGTGAGTAGACTCAGGCCCGAGTTCAGCCTGTCCATTATTCAACATGAAAAGTTCTTACAGCTGAGAGGGAAGACACCTCTGCCTCATCCTACCCTGGATGGATCAATATTAGGTTGGTATCGACATGTATCAAAAACATTGTTAATGTTCTAGGACCCAGCAGCTCCACTTCTAGAGCTCCCCTGAGAAATCAATCTGAGTTGTGCAAATATTGTTTTCTTGTTAGTTTTTATTTTTGCAAATATTGTTAAATAAAATTTGTGGGAGGCCACTGGTTTGAAGTGAGTTCCTACACTAGGCTCAACAGATCAGACCAAACCAGAATGGAGTCCCTCATGCTAGGTGCATAACCAAGCTGAATTAGAAACAGGCCACTTTTCCAAACATCAGGAGATTGACAGTGACCAATGATCCAAAGGAGTCCAGTCAAACCAAGCCAGCATGAGGAGGCCCCCTCTGCTTTAACCATACAAAGAAAGTAACCTGTTAGCCAACCTGCTGCTTGCACTCTGCTGTTTCCTTATTCTTGCTCAAGCTACCCGACACAAACCTAATGTCCTACCACACCCAGTGGAGTACCTTTCCATTTCATACAAGGGATACTACTTGAGTCATAAACCACTAACAAAAGCCAATTACAAGTGAGGGCTCACACTTATAATCCCAGTGCTTTGGGAGGCCAAGGCAGGAGGATTGCTTGAGGCCAGGAGTTTGAGACCCATCTGTGTAACATGGTGAGAGCCCAGCTCTACAAAAAATAGAAAAGTTAGCTGGTTGTGGAGGCCCAGGCCTGTAATCCCAGGTACCTAGGAGGCTGAGGCAGGAGGATCATTTGAGGCCAGGAATTCGAGGCTCTGGTGAGCTATGATCACGCCACTGCACTCTATCCTGGGTGACCAAGCAAGACCCTTCTCTAACAAGGAGAAGAAGAAGGAAAAGGTTCAGAAGGAGAAAGAGAAGAAGAAAGAAGGTAACTAAGGTTCTGAGTACGGAAAAAGAGAGAAGATTGTGGGTGCTGTGCCATCTTACTCAGAAGCCTTAGCAGGGATCTATGTAAGTTATTTATTTCATCTCAAGTCTCAAAGCTTCTTTACTACTCTCCCTTGGGGAGAGGCCACAAATTCCTGCTGAGACTAATCTTTCCAGGTTTAATAAGAATTCCTCACACGCGTGCAACACCACACCCAACTGTCCTACCTTTGTCAAGATATTTTTGGCTATTCTTTCAGTCCCTTGCCATTTCTACATGAATTTTAGGATTAGCTTATCAATTTCTGTAATAAAGGCAACTAGGATTTTGACAGCAATTGTGTTGAATTTGTAGATCAATCTGGAGAGTATTGTTACCTTAACTATCTCAAGTTTTCCAATTCATGAGCATGGAATGCCTTTACATTTATTTAGGTATTTAGTTTCTTTCAGAAATGCATTGAAGTTTTCAATGTGCATGTCTTATACTTCTTTTATTAAATTTGTTCTAGCTGATGCTATGATAAGAGGTCGGACAATTAAATTCGCAAACTCATCCTAGGAAAAGTGCTACATACCTCATTGCTGAGTACCCCTACAGTCACCTTCAAAGCCCTCTCCCTTGCACCTTGTGACTGTAGTGGTATTCAGCAACAAGGTATGTGGTACTTTTTCTGGGGTGAGTTCTGAAACTTAATTGTAAGACCTTGTAAATGAAGTTGCTTTTTCTTGGATTGCTCATTGCTAGGGTATAAAAATAGAGCTGGCCTTTGTATGTTGATATTATTAACTTGTAACCTTGCTGAATTCATGCATTTGTTCTCATGTTTTAGTGGATTCCTTGAGGTTTTCTATATTTAAGATGATTTCATCTACAAATAGTTATTTTATTTCTTCTTTTTCAGTCTGGGTGACTTTTAGACCTTTTTCTTATCTAATTATAATGGGTATAACTTCTAATATAATAGTGAATTCAAGTAGCTGGAGCAGGCATCTTTGTTTCGTTGTTGATCTTTCGGGGGAAGACATTCGGTCTTTCACTGAAAGCGTGATGTTATCGTGAGTCTTTTGTGGAAGCCCTTTATGAGGTTGAGAAAGTTATCTTCTATTCGTGGATTATTAAATATTTTTATTATGACTTTGTATTGGACTCTGTGAAATGATTTTTCTGCATTTATTGAAGTGGTTGTTTTATTTTTATTTTGTTAATGTGATTTATCACGTTAATGGATAATTAACCTTACATTTCTGGAATAAATTCCACTTGGTCATGGTGTATAATTCTATTTAGATGTTGCTGGATTTAGTTTGTTAGCATTTTTTATTGAGGATTTTTGTATCTATCTTCACAAGTAATATTAGTCTGTAGTTTTCTTATCATGTCTTAATCTGGGTTGGTATCAGGGTAATATTGACTTCACAGAATATAGTGGAGAGTATTTCTTCCTATTCTATTGTTTGGAAGAATTTTTGAAGTTTTAATTCTTTTGTAAATGGTTGGTAGAATTCCCCAGTTTATAGTTATCTGAGCTAAGACTGTTTTTAAATTACTGATTTAATGTCTTCACTTATTATAGCTCTATTTAGATTTTCTACTTCTTTTTGAGTCAATTTCTATAGTTTGTGTCTTTCTAGCAATTTGTCCATTTCATCTAAGTTGTCTAATTTGTTGACAAATAATTGCTCATAGTGGTCCCTTCTAACACTTTTTGTTTCTCTAAGATCAGTAGTGATGTACCACTTTCGTACCTGATTTTAACTGCAATTTCATTAATAATACAAAAATAACACGTATTTTTGTTATAGCCTTGAGACATTATTATTTAAGAAACAAGTATCTCTGGACATGAGTAAGATTTCAAAGGGACCAGTGTAAACTATGAACCAGCAGGATCATAATGAAAGTTTTTTCCAGCAGTGCTGGCCCCAGCGTCTAAGAACTATCTTGTAGACCTGGAAAGTCAGGGAGAGCATCTCTGTGTATTGAGATTGTACAAACTGGAATCTCCTGGCATCACTGGAAAAAGCATGTCCCAGCACATGGAACAGCTGGGAGTTATCTGACACCAAATGGAAACATTTTATGGGCAGAAACCATTTGAAAAGGAGGTTAAAGTTGTTATGAAATTAACTGCCCTTATTCATTTCCATGATAAAATCATAAGGGTCAGAGTTCACTAAGTCCTTATTGCTTTCTTGAATTGTTTTCAGAAGGGCAATTTAGAAGAAAGGGGGAAGTCATAGGACTTCTCAGTTCACACAAACCATGTGGCACATGCAAATTTGTGAAATATGAAATGTTTACTGGAGGATTAATAAGCCATTATTTGGGGATGAACTAGAATGGTTAGGAGAATAGCAGTAGAGGTCTAAGGATTGCTTCTGATTTGGGGATATTCTAGTGCATTCAGACTATAACTGGTTGAGGTTGAATATATTTCCCATTTTTAATAATTGCATAAACTAACACTATCTGTTTCTTTTTAATGTGGGAAAATCAGTCCTAAATCAGACATGCTAAGCCCTATCATAACACTAAAAGTCAAATATTAGTCATCTGAGGGTGGGGACTTTGGTTGTCTTATTTCCTCATTGGGCTAAACACAGAGCATTAAACTATGCCGGTACCCAATCAATAGTTGCTAAGTGGATGATTATTATAGCTGCCTGTGACTAGGTTCCAGTGTAAATAATCATAATGGAAACCTCCTTTTTGTTGAAGAGGCATCACAATTTAAAGGCAAAATATCCTTTCCCTGCAAATTCTAAAACGCAGTTAGAACCCCCACTGAAGTATTTGTCCTGAAGTGATGAAGCACCCCAGCTCAAAATTCTAAAAACTCAGCCTGTCGGAAATATCAGAGTCTTAAAACAATCACATTTCAAAACACTGTTGTTGTAAGGATTTTCTTTGATTTAAATGTTGTTTCTCTTGGAAAGGGCTTGTTTTCCTAAGCCAGTTAGGTCATTGAACTGGGCATGTCGGGAAAGGGAAAATTAAAGAAGACATTTTAAAGAAGAAAATGATGGCTACTTTCTTGTATGTGTCTTGACCGAGTTTCTGATGCTTTCTACTTAATATTACCAATAAATTATTTTTTATGCAAAAGTAGCATGAAAGCAACATTTGATATCAAGAATTTTGTTTATTTTTATTTATTTATTTTTGAGACAGAGTCTCACTATGTCGTGCTCGGTAGAGTGCCAGGGCACCACAGCTCACAGCAACCTCAAACTCTTGGGTTCAAGTGATTCTCTTACCTCAGCCTCCCAAGTACCTGGGACTACAGGCACCTGCCACAACACCTGGCTATTTTTTAGAGACAAGGTCTTGCTCTGGCTCAGGCTGGTCTCGAACCTGTGAGCTCAAGCAATCCACTTGCCTTGGCCTCCCAAGTGCTGGGATTACAGGCCTGAGCTACCACACCCAGCTAATATCAATAATTTTAAATTGGCTTATTGTACCCTCAATGAATCCCCAACAATAAAAATAATAATAATAATAATAATTTTAAATTGGCTATTTAATCATACTTCTTTCTTTCTTTTTTTTTTTTTTTGAGACAGAGTCTCACTTTGTCGCCCTGGGTAGAATGCTATGGGGTCATAGCTCGCAGCAATCTCTAACTCTTGAGCTTAGGCGATTCTCTTGCCTCAGTCTTCCAAGTAGCTGGGACTACAGGCGACTACTGCAACACCTGGCTATTTTTTTTGCAGTTATCATTGTGTTCAGCAGGCCCGGGCTGGGTTTGAACCTCCAGCCTTGGTCTATGTGGCTGGCGCCTTACTCACTGAGCTATGGGCACTGAGCCTAATTATAATCTTTCTAATGGGGTTGTTAAGAGAAGTAAGTGCTCTAATGACAACTACCTGAATATGCTGTATAAGATAATCATTTAATGTGGCAAGTTTATTACTTTTGTGGGAAGGTCGTGTTCTTATTTAACATTTTGATATTTTATTCATTGTGGATTTTCTGAAAATAATTTTGATTCTTACAGAATGGCTCTAAAATATTATGTATCTTGATTATGGAGTGTTTTGGCTCCCCTTAAATCTTGCCTTCCTTGCTTCACCTTAACCCCATCCCTGGTGGGAGGCTGTGTGATTAAATCACAGGGATGATTTCGCCCAGGTTTGCAGCATGGACCATGATTGGTCCCTGTTAGATAGAAAACTGTTATACTTGGCTGGGCATGGTGGTTTACCACTGTAATCCCAGGGCTCTGGGACGCTGAGGCAGAAGGATCATGTGAGCGCAGGAATTCAGCAAGATCCCGTCTCAACTAAAAATATAAAAAACTAGCAAGGCTTGGAGGTGGGTGCCTGTAGTTCCAGCTACTTGGGAGGCTGAGGCAGGAAGATTGCTTGCATCCAGGAGTTTGAACTTGCTGTGAGATAGGCTGACACCGTGGCCCTCCAGCCTGGGCAACAGAGTGAGATTCTGTCCAGGGAAGATGGAAAGAAAGAGAGAGAGGGAGGGAGGGAGGAAGGGTGGGAAAGGAAGAAAGGAAGAAAGGAGGGAGGGAGGGAAGGAAGGAAGGAAGGAAGGCAGACAGGAAAAAGAAAACTTTTCTATTTTTGACCTTGTGGAGAAGCAGTGTCACCAGAGTTATTTTGTGTTTACGGCCACAGTTTTCCACAATCACCCTTAATTGGACTGGTTGGTCACCTGACCCACCAGTCATGGAATCCAGGGGCAGCCCAGTGGACCATTTGTATGCCTAGGTTCAAAATGGTAAAGCATTGTCAATCCTTTCTGCTGGACAGGATCTAATGATCTTAAAATATGAAAATTCAATAAAAGTATTTAGAAATAAAATTATTTCTGAGATTTGTCTAAAAATATACACACAAAAGAGCAGTAAACAGGTTAGAAGTGAAATGTTGATCATTGGAAGCTGGGTGGCAGGTATATGGATTTTCATTATCTATTCTATCAACTGTTATATGTTGAAAATTCTGTAATTAAAACACTTAATTTTTAATGTTTATTTATTTCTTATTTATTTATTTTTGAGAAAGAGTCTCACTGTGTCTCCCAGGCTACAATGGGTCATAGTTCACTACAACCTCCAACTCCTGGGCTCAAGCAATCCTCCTGCCTCAGCCTCCCAGTAACTGAGACTAGAGGCATCTCCACACACAGCTTATTTTTCTTTCCTCCTTCTCCTCCTCCTCCCCATCCTCCTTCTCCTCTTCCTCCTCCTCCTTCTTTTCTTCTTCCAGGGGTGGTTTGCACTTTTACTCAGTGTGGTCTTAAACCCTGACCTCAAGAATTAGCATTACAGGCATGAGCCACTATACCTGGCCTTTATTTATTTATTTATTTATTTTTAATAATTACAGCAATGAAGGCAAAAGCCAAATATCCTTTTTAAGAGTTACCTGTAGCTCAGTGGCTAGGGCGCCAGCCACATACACCAGAATCCAGCCCGGGCCTACCAAACAACAATGACAATTACAACTAAAAAATAGCTGGGCACCTATAGTCCCAGCTACTTGGGAGGCTGAGGCAAGACTTAAGCCCAAGAGTTTGAGGTTGCTGCGAGCTGTGACGCCAGGGCACTCTACCCAGGGTGACAGCTTGAGACTCTGTCTCAAAAAAAAGAGTTTCCATTAGGTATGGTGCTGAGACGTCACGATAAGCCATAGGCATTCTGAGGTTATGAGGAATTTGAAAGTATGGATAGCAGAAGAAGTTGGTCAGTTTAGGGAGGAGAAAGAAGCAATCCTTCAGAGGGCTAAATAGATGCTGGAGAGAGCCAGATTTCCAGTTTCTGCTTCCCTTTCTCATGAGGGCCAGCCACACTATGATTCCTGTCCTTGAATTCCTACACCATGGGCTGATTCCTTTTTCCTTCATGTTTATCCTTTCCCTTTTTGACTTAGCTTGAGCCAAGCCTTTGTTCCTCCACATCAAAATAGGCATCGTTAAAACAAAGGATTATTGTATCTGTTACAGATCGGTTACAGGATCTGCCCCAGTGGAGTGGCCCAACCAATCCTGGACTCAAAAGATGCTCAGCATCCTCTAGAGAATTGGGAGACATGGTGGTAGGGAACCAGAATGTCAGGTGACCAAAGCAAATTCAGTCTTCCCTACAGGTACAAATGAACCAGGAGAGGAATAAAAGCAATTTTCCTAAGAGGTCTGGACAGTGAACACTCAGAAAAGCAGTTTGCCAGCGTAGTTTCCAGGGGACCATGTTGATTTAAGAAGTAAATACAGTCACTGATTGCCAAATTGAACTACAAGCTCTGTGTGCTAGGCCAGTCTTCTGGCCTGAGAGGTCTTACATTTTGAGTGCCACAAAGGCAAGGTAATCTCCTGTTTAGATTGGGATGAAAGGCTTGGAGGACTATCCTTTACCCTTCAATTTACCACAAAGAATACAGGGTTTCTAGGAGGGTAAAAGAAGTAATCCAGGAAAGAAGCCAGGAAAAGGATTCTTGAGGGGAGGATCAGGAAACTATTTATTAGAGGAAGTGAACTCAGAAGTGAAGTAGATAGAACTTGGTGCCCAGGATAGGGTAGTCACCTGTGGAATAAATCTGGATCAGCTGAAGGCATCAAAGGTGACAAAGGGAGGGCTGCCAAATCTGCAGCCTCACGGTGGGAGCTCTTGCTAGAAATAGAAGTTGTAAATCTAATTCAGGGAATCTAAACTAAGAAGGAAAATGCAGGGCGGAAGTAAAGTTCATGTGCAATTTACTATGCCAAACTATTTTAACACAAATTTTATGTCCCTTACTTACTGAGAGGAGGAGAAATGGCCCATTTTGCTGCTTCTAAGAAAGTAAGGAGGTGCCATGTACTTCCTGGGTCAAGGAAGGTCATGTACTCACAAAAGAAGGAAGAGACAGACAAAAGTGAATACAAGCGTCTGTAAGGTTAAGGAAGAAAATGACGGTCACCATGCCCCATCACACAAAAGAATCACCATAAACAATTTAGTTTATTTTCTTAGTTTTTTCCTATGGATTTCCATAATTAAGACAATAACATAGGCTAATTTTTAAGTGCCATTTAACTTAGGAATAATTGCAGGTTATATCATTTTAAGGAGGGTTTAGTGACACATGATGTCTGTCCCTGGGTGATTGACTGTCTTTCATCATTTAAAAGAAAATTCCATCGAGTTAGTTCATTTAACATGAGACTTAAAGATGCATAAAAACTATTTCTCAAGTTCTTTAGCAATGAAAAAATTCATTATGTCATTCTATGCAATACTGCTTTTGTGGAGAGGGAGAGAAAAGACTTTTTGTTTAGTAATTTTCTTGGCACTGGGTCCTCACTATGTAATAAACTTAGCCATTGTTGGGAAAGTCTGTACAAGAACAGCACCAGTTATTGTTATAAGTGACCATCGAGTAAGGCAAGACATTCCATATGAACTGTAGCTTAAGGAAGGCTCCAGAAATGTTTCTTGGTACCAAGAGAGTGGAAGCAGTAGAAGAGCTGTGTTAACACTGAGGCTGTGTCACTTAGGATGCTTTTGGCTGTGACAGAAAATCTGGACTCGTGATGTTAAGTAATATTTACAAATCTGTTACCTTGCTGCAGGTGCAGGTTTGGTTAAGTTAGCTAACCAGCAATGTCAGCAAAGACCAAGGTTCTTCTCATCTTCTCACTTTGCCATCCTAGATGTGTTGGTGTGGTCCTCAGGCTAGCTCCCTGCATGCTGTGAGGGGCCTTCAGAAGTTCCCAGAGCCGGTAATGACGAGGGAAGATGAGTCTGTCTCCCACTACACCGTGTCTCCCTATTTAAGAGAAAAGCGATTCCCTTAGTCTCCAGTACAGACTTTTCTCATGTCTTATTGGCCAAAGTTATGTCACATGTCCATATCTAAACCAATCACAGACTAGGGGTGGGCTGACCACAGTGCATAATATGTTTGGATATAAGGCTCATGGCTATGTAAGAAGATGGATATGAACAAAATTGGGGTTGTGAAAGATATTAGTTAGCAACCAACAACGTCTCTCCCAAGAGCTAAGCTTGGTCTCTGAACTACACAATGTTAGACATTACAGTCTACTGAGTTCTAGATCACGGTTCCAAACTGTAAGGGAATTCCTACGTCTTCATATGTAGGGTATGTGTCTGCACGTACGTGTCTATCTTAATTCTGATTCTTTTATCACTTGGTCAGTGTGTATCTTCCCATAATGTTTTCAAGACAAGACCACAGGCCAATCGATCTTCTGAGTCCTTGACTATCTGAGCATGTCTTTTTCCATTGCCTTGATTAATAAGCAACAAACATGGTTAGACAGAAAATTCAGATTCACAATACTTTTCCATCAAAAGTTTGTAGATATGGGGTGGGCATAGTGGCTCACGCCTGTAATCCTAGTATCTGGGAGGCTCAGGTGGGTGGATTGCCTGAGCTCACAAGTTCTAGACCAGCCTGAGCAAAACCGAGACCCCAGTTCTTTAAAAAAAAAAAAGAAAAGAAAAAAGCCAGGCATTGTGGCAGGTGCCTGTAGTCCCAGTTACTTGGGAGGCTGAGGCAAGAGAATTGCTTAAGCCCAAGCGTTTCAGGTTGCTATGAGCTGTGATGCCACAGCACTCCACCCAGGGTGACAAAGTGAGACCCTGTCTCAGAAAAAAAGTTTGTAGATACAGCTACATTATTTTCTGGCAATTAGCATTGCAAAGAACAGACTGCTTTCTGTTCCTTTGTAAGTAAGTTATTCTTACTTTTGTGAACCTGAGTGCCTGAGAATTGCTTCCTTCTTTCGACTTAAAGAAGTGCTCAGTCATACATCATGATCAAGTAGGTTTCATCCCAGGGATGCAAGGCTGGTTTAATATATGCAAGTCAGTAAACATTATTCACTATATCAACAGAAGCAAAAACAAAGACCAAATGATCCTCTCAAATGCAGAAAAAGCATTTGATAAAATCCAGCATCCTTTTCTATTTAGAACACTGAAGAGTACAGGCATAGGCGGCACATTTCTTAAACTGATCGAAGCTATCTATGACAAACCCACAGCTAATATCTTACTGAATGGAGCTAAACTGAAAGCTTTTCCACTTAGAACTGGAACCAGACAAGGTTGTCCTCTGTCGCCATTACTATTCAACATAGTGCCAGAAGTTCTAGTCAATACAATTAGGCAAGACAAGGAAATAAAGGGCATCCAAATGGGAGCAGAGGAGGTCAAACTCTCCCTCTTTGCTGATGATATGCTCTTATACTTAGAGAATCCCAAAGACTCAACCACAAGACTACTGGAAATCATAAAAAAAATACAGTAATGTCTCAGGATATAAAATCAATGTTCACACGTCAGTAGCCTTTGTATACGCCAATAACAGTCAAGATGAGAAGCTAATTAAGGACACAACTCCCTTCATCATAATTTCAAAGAAAATGAAATACTTAGGAATATACCTAACAAAAGAGGTGAAAGACCTCTATAAAGAAAATTAGGAAACCCTAAGAAAGGAAATAGCAGAGGACATTAACAAATGGAAGAATATACCAAGCTCATGGCTAGGAAGAATCAACATTGTTAAAATGTCTACACTTCCCAAAGCAATCTTCCAATTCAAGTACCATCCCTATTAAAGTACCAACATTATACTTTCAAGACTGGGAAAAAAGGATTCTGTGTTTTGTATGGAACCAGAATAGCTAAGGCAGTTCTTAGTAATAAAAACAAAGCTGGGGGCATCAGCATACCAGATTTTAGGCTGTACTACAAAGCCGTAGTGGTCAAGACAGCATGGTACTGGCACAAAAATAGAGACATAGACACTTGGAATCAAATAGAAAACCAGGAAATGAAACTAACAACTTATAACTACCTAATCTTCCATAAACCAAACAAGAACATACACTGGGGGAAAGACTCCCTATTCAATAAATGGTGCTGGGAGAACTGGATATCCCCATGTAAAAAACTGAAACTGGACCCGCACCTCTTTCCACTCACAAAAATTGATTCAAGATGGATAAAGGACTTAAATTTAAGGCATGAAACGATAACAATCCTCAAAGAAAGCATAAGAAAAACACTGGAAGATGTTGGCCTGGGGAAAGACTTCATGAAGAAGACTGCCATGGCAATTGCAATAATGACCAAAATAAACAAGTGGGACTTAATTAAACTAAAAAGCTTCAGTACAGCTAAGGAGGCCACAACCAAAGCAAATAGATAACTTACACTTGGGGAAAGGATATTTGCATATTTTGAATCAGACAAAAGCTTAATAACTAGGATTTATAGAGAACTCAAATTAATATGAAAAAAGCCAATGATCCCATATATCAATGGGGAGGAGAGATGAACAGAGCCTTCTCTAAAGAAGACAGACAAATGGCTAACAAACATATGAAAAAATGCTCATCATCCTTAATTATCAGAGAAATGCAAATCAAAACCACCCTGAGATACCATCTAACCCCAGTGAGAATGGCCCACATCACAAAATCTCAAAACTGCAGATGCTGGCACAATGTGGAGAGAAAGGAACACTTTTACACTGCTTGTGGGACTGCAAACTAGTACAACCTTATGGGAAGAAAGTATGGAGAAACCTCAAAAAACTCAAGCCAAACCTCCCAGTTGATTCTGCAATCCCATTATTGGGCATCTTATCCAGAAGGAAAAAATACCTTTTATCATAAGGACACTTGTACTAGACTGTTTATTGCAGCTCAATTTACAATCGCCAAAATGTGGAAACAGCCCAAATGCCCCCCAACCCAGGAATGGATTAACAAACTGTGGTATATGTACACCATGGAATAGTATTCAGCCATTAAAAAAAATGGAGACTTCACAGCATTTGTACTAATATG
Source organism: Nycticebus coucang (assembly GCF_027406575.1). Classification (NCBI taxonomy): domain Eukaryota; kingdom Metazoa; phylum Chordata; class Mammalia; order Primates; family Lorisidae; genus Nycticebus; species Nycticebus coucang. The sequence continues at coordinate 22,666,675 of NC_069784.1, read as the reverse complement.
AATGGAAGTAGAAGACATTATTCTCAGTAAAGCATCACAAGAATGGAGAAGCACCAATCCTATGTATTCAACCTTGATTTGAGGACAATTAATGACAATTAATGACACGGTGGGGGATAGGGAAGGGGGGAGGAAGAGCAGAGAGAGGGAAGGAGGGAGGGGGTGGGGTCTCAGTGTGTGACACATCATGTACCCTCAATGAATCCCCAATAAAAAAAAAAAAGAAAAGAAGTGCTCAGGGCACATCTACATGTACATGATTTTGATTTCTGTTCTCTGTGTCTGCCATCTTCTCACCCACCATTTTAATTTCTTCATTCTTTTTCTCTACATTATATTGAGAGGAGACTATTTCAAGGGTGATCTCAAGAATACTAACTTACTTTTCCACAGGGCTAGTGCTACTCTTCATTCATTCCAATGTATACTTGGCATTATTTAATGGGAAACTTATCTGGGTTAATATTTTGTTCATCTTATTTTCTCACCCATCTCTCACTACTGTTCATCTTACTCTCCTGTCTTTGTAACCCACTCTTTTCTCTCTTTGTGGTTATCTGCCCTTCTTTCCTAGAAGGCATGTCTTCTTGCAGCCTTTTCTAAAAATGTTTTCTGGGTCCCCTGCAGAAGGTCCTTTTCAAAGGAATGTTTCTCACCTTTTCTTCTGTGTAACCATTTTTTCTTTCCAATACCATTTCCCCTCCTTATTACTCATCTTTGAATGAGAGGAGAAAGAGCCAATCTCATATTCACCCACAGACAGGGTGTGTAGATTTTATTTGTTGACATTGATTTGACACTTGGGTAATGATCCAGTCTCCTCAGCTCTACAGCTGGAGAGCAGGTTGATGCGAATGAGTTCCTGCCTAATTCTGAGAATTTTGCTAGCATTCCTAGAGTATGGCTCTGCTGTGCTGAATCCCTGTTTGACTTCCTGGTTTTATGGCATCCACCTCATTGTGTATTGCTACCAGGGTGTTTCCTCTTAGCATTTTATTTCTGGTCATTATTTCTTATGCTATGCAATGTATCCAGTATCCCAAGTCTCAAGGCTGAGGTGGTGAAAAATATTTACATCAAATGAAAAGGCAACACCATCATGGTAAAGAGATGGTCCCACAGGCCGGGTGTGGTAGCACACACCTATAAGCCTAGCACTCTAGGAGGCTGAGGCAGGATGATTGCTTGAGCTCAGAGTAAGACCCTGTCTTTATTAAAAATAGAAAAAAAATAGCAGGGCATGGTAGCACACTTCTGTAGTCCCAGCTACTCAGGAGGCTGAGGGAGGAGGCTTGCTTAAACCCAGGAGTTTGAGGTTGCTGTGAGATAGGCTGATGCCAAAGCACTTTAACCTGGGCAACAGAGTGAGACTCTGTCTTTAAAAAGAGGGAGCGAGAGCTACACATTTCTTGGGGCATAAACTCCTGCTCTCTAAGTAGGGAAGAAGAGCAGCCAGGAGGAACAAAACCTCTTCCTGACTTCTTTTCAATGGTCAGAGGGCCTCTGTTTCTTAAGGAAAAGGACAAGCTAGTAGCCACTGGTTTTTCTCCACCCAGTGTTTTCTCATTTTAAATATTAATTCCTTGTAGATTTTGCCAAGCGTTTTTCCATTGGTCTTAGTTTTTTGGTGGTAGATGGAATTTATATCTTCCTGTGGCTTCATAGGTTCTTAAGAAGAAATTTAGGCACGTTTCTGTCAGGGCCGTCAGTTCTCTCAGAACTGAAAAGTAACAGTTTTAGTTAGTCCAAACTGGATCTGGATATGAGCCAATACTACATTTGGCTGCTAAAAACAAACAACAACAACAAAAAACCTATCGGGATATACAGATCAAGCAGTGCAGCATCCTCATTATATCCACCTGTTTTCAGTTACAAGGAGCTTTGAGTCCACTAGGACCTTATGATTCACACAAATTTCAAAAGCTTCTTTGATGAATAAGAGCAAGTTCAATGGTGGGTAAACAGGATACTAAAAACCTGTTTCTTGTGTTTAGTCAGTAGAAGTAGTTCACCTTGAACAAAAGATACTGTGAAGAGGGAATGGGGGAGAACAGTCAACAGGTAGTCATAGGAAGAAGGACCACTTGGAGGGAGCTACAAAAAGGTGGGTTTGGCTCAACATAGGATTGATGGGCAACAGGGTGGGCGCCTCGTGAAGACGGCAGTGAACCGTGGGCATTGCAAGGGGCCATGGAGATCCTGGCTGATCACCATCAAGGAAGCTAAGGGAGAACTTCTGATAAGGGGTGGAAAGTCCGGTAATCCTGTGATCCATATTTTAATAATCTTGTTTTTGCAGTTTTCCCCTCAAGGTTTCTGCCTTTTAGGTCAGACGAGTGATTTGACTTCCCCTACAGCAGTGGTTCTCAAGCTTCCTAATGCTGCAATGTATTTTCATTGTTAAAAAGGGGTCCTGACTCACAGGTTGAGAACAGCTGCCCTACAGGGCAAGACCGCAAGGGTGTGAACTCAGCTGTTCCAAATTTGGGGCTCCATTCGGCCCCAGGTGAAGCAGTTCCACTTTCTCCCATGCTCTGCAGTTCCCAGCTCACACAGTAGCGGAGTCTCGTGACCCTGACCACGCTTCTGTCAAGAAAAGTGGGGCATGGGAGCAAACAGGTGGTTCATGTTACCTTGTTATAGTGCTCAAGACAGTCTGGCGAGGTTGCTTTCCAGTGAAAGAACCCAAAACTAAAGTGGCTAGACAATTTGCTGAGAGCTAGGGGAGGCTGCAGAGCTTTGATGGGAGAGGAGCTTGCCGGCATCAACCGGATTGGAATGCGTACCTGGAAACTCGTCCCAACGCCGCACCCGTACGGTATGTTCTAAGGATGCATTTATTCACATTTTACACTGTGTTGACATGTAGTGCCATTTTTATTTTGCATTTAGGGTAGGTTGGGGGTCAGATAAAGATGGGGAGAGAGCCCTTCCATACAACTCCTTGTTCAGACCCTGTTCTGATTGCTAAGTTCAGTGAGATGTCAGCGAGCAGAACAACTTGAAATGTTACTGAGGATCTGTTTTGTTTTGTTTTGTGTTTCATTTGAACTAATATAACTAAATAAGGCAGGCGAAAGCAGCCTGCGTGATTTAGCCTATTTTCCTGAAGACTTCCCCAAATACAGAAAAGAGGCTTGGAGGCTGGCCCGCCTTCACTCCTGCTCTGAGCTGGCTCCAGTCCCTTTGCTGGCCGGTCCCCAACCTGCAGGTGCTGCTGTCTATTGCAACACAGGCAGGAGGACACCTGCTGCTTCCCAGTGGGGACCCGGCAGTCAGTCTGGTTCAAGGCTGGAACTCCTCTTCTTTCCTCTTACAAACAAAAATGCCTCTTCTCTTTGTCCTCCTGGACTTTGCCCGTCCCAGATGTGTCAGAAGTTGGTTCCTGCAAAGCAGCCTGGCTAAGGGGCTCCTCTGCTGCATTACATAACAGCAGGGTTAACGGCACTTTTCCATTGGTTTTGGACCGTGCTGGTTAGTCCCTTGGGGATGTTCTGAAGTTCAGGCTCCTTCAGAGCCAGGGAGGAAAGCCCAACAGCAAAACAAGTGGAAAGAAAGACAGTGTTAGTCACATGGCCTGGGGTCTTGAGCATGCCTGCCTGTAGTCTTTTCTTGCTGGGAGGTTGTGAGCAATCTTAATGCTTGGTCTGACGGTTTTCCTCCTTATTAATCTTCCTTCCCCAACTTGGAGCATTTAAGGCTGCAGCTCCCTTCTTTGCTGCCCGAGGCTGCTCCTCCCTCGACTTCTCTAACAGTGCTTTTGGAGTTCTTCCATTTCTCCAGTCACACTCTCTTCTTTTCTTAGTTGAGTATCTTCCTTCTTCCCCCACCTGCCATGATATTTACCTTCAACCTGACATTCCTTAGGGGTCCTTGCTCTGGGCCAACCTTCAGTAACAAATAGACCCGAATATGGTACTCACCCAATCATGAAAGAATTCTGTTTCTCCTGCACTAGTCTGCATGGTTTTCTCATGGAAGCTGGATTTCCTCTGCCCAGGCAGGGACCTGGGCTCCATCCATGCCGTGGGCCCACCGTCCCCCTAGACTCTACGGCCTCATTGTCATCTGAATCCAGCCACCCAAGGGGAAAGAGAGAATACAGAAAGCGCATCTGCCTTAAGACCCTGGGCTTAACGCTCTGCTCATTCTCCATAGCAGAGAACTAGTCACATGGTCAGTTCCAGACGCAAAGGGGCGATCGAAAATATAAATTATGGCCAGGCAGCCCCTTCCCCCATAACAACTCTGTTCTATGGTTAGAAAAACGGGTTTTGTAGTACAATTAGCTATCTCTGCCATAGCCTTTGAGTTTTCTCACAAGACTATGGTCCCTGAGCTTGCACATTCTTATACTTTCCCCATTTGCCTCAGTATCCATGACTCCCCAACCTTCATTTCCAGGCTCAACCTCACATTGACATCTAGTCTTAAATCTCCAGCTGCCTCCTAAACATCACCGTCCCTCTCTTCAAACTCCATGTCTTCCCCCACCTGGAGTAGCCCCCGTCTGGTCCTCCCAAGTCTGTCAGCGGATCCCCACTCATCCAGTGTCATCCATAATTCTTCCCTTTCCTCCAGGCTGCACATCCAATACATTGCTCACTGATTCCTCTCCCTTCCTGACTCAACTGTTTCTCCTTTTAGACCTATTTAGAATGCTTTTAACAGGCTAATCTTTCTAGAACACTTTTATTATGTCGCTGCCAAGAAATTCTCCTTAAGAACCTATAATTCCCTGTTGCCACTTTAGAAATGTGAAGTTGTTTTAAATAGTAACAGTCTATAAATAAGACAGCTTGTTAGGCAAAACAGAAATTTTTTTAATCTGAAGAGTGATTCTAGTTCAGTGTGATCAGGTCAGACAAAAAGAAATCGCGGTTTAGCTTACCAAAGTCTCTACCTCTACCTCGAACCAAATCTCTTTTTGTAAAATCTTGTCTGAAATTTGTGGCCTTTCCTTCCTTCCAGCTCTAGGAATGATGATTTTAAAAATGAAAACTCTGGCTGGGTACAGTGCGTTATGCCTGTAATCCTAGCACTCTGGGAGGCTGAGATAAGTGAATTGCTTGAGCTCAGGAATTCCAGACCAGCCTGAACAAGAGGGAGACCCCATCTCTACTGAAAATAGAGGCTGGGCCTGGGATGCCATCCCCAGAGGGGGCTTGGCTCTGTGCATTATACCGGGGGCCTGTAGTTCCAGGGACTCCAGAGGCTGAGGCAGGAGGATCGCTTCAGCCCAAGAGTTCAAGGATGTTGTGAGCTGTGATGATGCCATGGCACTCTACCCAGGATGGCAGAGTGAGTCTCTGTCTCAAAAAACAAACAACAAAGCCACGTGGTGGCTCACAGCTGTAATCCCAGCACTGTGGGAGGCTGAGGCAGGTACATTGGAGGCTGAGGCAGGTAGATTGCTTGAGCTCACAGTTTCGAGACCAGCCTGAGCAAAAGCGAGACCCTGTCTCTAAAACTAGTCAGGTGTTGTAGTGGGCACCTATAGTCCCAGCTACTCAGGAGGCTTGAGGCAAGAGGATTGCTTGAGCCCAAGAGTTTGACGTTTCTGTGAGCTGTGACGCCATGGCACCAAGGGTAACAAAGTGAGACTCTGTCTCAGAGAAAATAAACAAAAAACAACAAAAAACCCTTCTCTGTCTACTCTGTAGGACCCTCAATAATTTGACCCCCCGCCAACTTAGTGACCCTACCCCCTCACTCGCTTGCCCCCATCATGTCCCAGGTACTGCTGGGTGGCCGGCTCCATGCCCATGCTGCTCCCCTGTTCAGAGCTCCCTCCCTCTCCTCTCTGTGCTGTGAGGACTGTCAGGGCTCAGTCTGGGCCACCTTGGAGGATTTGCGGTATTCAGAAGGACATTGCCACCGCCTGGCTCTGCTACTTTGAATCGTGGTTACTTCAGTAATCTGGAGATGACACAGACCCCCACAGTGGGGCGGATGTGAAGATGAACGGGAACAATACTTGCAAATATTGCTTTGTAAAATGCCATCACCACGTAATTTAGTCCTATGGTTGCATCATAAGTTAGTATTGGCTCCACAGGTAACTATTTGGCTGAATTCGTTTATGATTGATTGATTAATTGATTGAGTCAGCCAGCAAGTTTTGCATAAAGTTGAATCATGTGAAGTTGTTGATATTTGACTGCTTTTTGACCTATAAAGAGCAGCAGTTTCCAAAGTAAACGTATGTAAAATACTAGAAAAATATTTGCTTTTCTTTTTCCTTTACTCAACTTAGTCAAATCCTCCAAGGCAGAGGAAGCTAATATCTGAGAATGAGAGTTGAAATCACCTCTGAGGTAATGGCCGCGTTTTCTTTCAGCAGTCATTGTAGAAGCTGCGATTTGAGGGGAAAAGCCACACCCAGGGAAGTGGTGCGTGCTAAGCAGTGGTCACACACCCGGGGACAGTGGCTCCTAACTGGTCTGCTTGGATTAAAGAATTTAATAAATTGTATTTATGTCTGAGGAGTTTAAATTGTATCTATGTCCGAAGAGTTTAAATCGTATCTATGTCTGAGGAGTTTAAATTATATCTATGTCTGAGGAGTTTAAATCGTATCTATGTCTAAAGAGCTTTAATTGTTTCTATGTCCCAGGCAAGCCTGTGGTTTCATTCTCATCGCAGAAGGTTCTCGGTATTTGGAAGGACAGATTTTAGGCTAAGGTTTTGGGCTCTCCTACTTGAGCTTCCCATAAGGGAACTAGAGGCAGGCCCTTTATTGATTCAAGAGTTTAAGTTACAGGGATTTTTCATTGTTTCACTGGAGTCCAGTCCTTGTCTGAATTGCTATAATGACCATGGTGCAGTGCCTGAGGGTTAGGGTAGCATGAGTCTGGAAATAAAACAGACTTGGTTTAAAAACCCTTCTCTGCCATTTACTAGATATATAAATTTGGACAAGTTAGTTTTTCAAGCCCTTAACTTTGTTATCTAAAAATGGGATAGGGGAAAAAAAAAAAAAACATAGAGTTCTCATAAGACTTAAATGGGGTGCTACATGTAAAATGGCTCCTCAGGTATCTGACACATAGTAGGCCCTCTGTATGGGGTGCCTCTAATTGTTCTAAAATGTGAGGGTGAGCAAACTATGACTTAATATTTTTATGTGTGGTTTTCTTTTCTTTTTATTTATTTTTTTTAGAGACAAAGTTTCACTGTGTCACTCTCGGTAGAGTGCTGTGGCATCACAGCTCACAGCACCCTCCAGCTCTTGGGCTTAGGCAATTCTCTTGCCTCAGCCTTCCAAGTAGCTGGGACTACAGGCACCCACCACAACACCTGGCTATTTTTGTTGTTGTTGTTGCAGTTTGGCCGGGGCCAGGTTTGAACCTGCCACCCTCGGTATATGGGGCCAGTCCCCTACTCACTGAGCCACAGGCGCCGCCCTTTATGTGCAGTTTTCAAAGAAGGGAAGCTTGATTTGATGATCCTGGTGACTTTGCTCCAGGCCAGGTTCCTTGAAATGGGGACACCACAAAGGCAGTCACATCTGTCAGGGTCAAGCTCTAAGTGTGGGTGTCCAGGGGCCGATGGCTCCAGATGTGAGCCTAGTGAGGCAATGCAGGGCTTGTGTGAAGCCCTCAGCCCCTGTGTCACAAGGTCATGCCCCCCCATTTCCAGATGGTGCCTGGGATGCCATCACCAGATGTGGCTTGGCTCTGTGAAAAGTTAACCTGGGTGTCATATACAGTGTACTGTGTGGGCCTCAGATCACAAGGTTGGAGTATCTTAGTCACTACTGACGGGCACTGTCAAGCCAGAGGGACCCTGCTTGGCCCCTTTTGTGCACACTGTGAACCGTACAGGGCTGCAGAGGGAGTCTGACGGTTCCCATCCCTTTTCCCTCTGTTTTCAGTTCTGCATTTTGTGAGAGGTGGTGGGTCCAGCTGAGGAAGAGATGAGAGACTGGGTGGGCAGGAGGATAGCTTGGCCCAAGCTGACCTCACCTACCTCTGAAGATCTCTGGGAAGAAGGAGTCCTGCGGGGCCCCACCGGACCCCCTCCTCCCTCCTCGTCACCATCACACCGGAAGGTGACTTTTGGAGAAGCTTTAGTCCAACGATCTCGGGGGTTGCTTTGTCTTTGAGCCTCTCTTGGCAGCCCCCGCTTCTTTGGTCTCTTACAGCAGCACAGGCAGAGAGTGGGCAGAACTCTGAAACCAAGCCCATCTGTTTTGCTTCTTTAGATCCAAGACAGATGCTCCCACGATCTGGTGACAAAACTGTAGTTCCTGGAGAGACTGTGGGCGCCTTGGGTATGGGATTGGAAGCGGGGGAGGGTCTTATGATGTGCAGTGACAGAGAGGGAGAGGTAGGGGACCTCTTCAGCTTTCTCACAGAGCCCCGAGGCCCTGGGGGGTCCTGCCACAGGCACCAGGCCCTGCCATGCACCTCACCAATGTAGCACTTCCAGCCCTGATCAGCTTAACTTGGAGCCTAGTAAGAAATTATCACAGTGTCAGATTCTTGGGTCTTGCCTTTTGGGGGCTTTTTTGGGGGGCGGGGGATAAGGGGTGTCTTTTCAGAAAGATTTATTTGTTAAGATCTTAAGACCACTGACCTAAGAGCAGGGGGTCATGCAGGTAAAATGGAGGCTGAAAATGAAGAATGTTAGAAGTGGAGCAAATAAGTCATTATTCACATCAGAAAACAGCCAAATAGTAACTGTGACTTTATCATCATGGGCTAATCTGCTAATGTTGGCTGATGATTCTACCTCTCCTCATTGTAAACCTGCTTTCCAGGGAATAATTGCTGGGCACTTACTGTGTGGCAGTCTCTGTTCTAAGCACTTTTCACATATCAAATCATTTATTCCCCACTACAGTCTGAAGAAAGAATGACTATTGTTACCTCTGTTTTCTAAATGAAGAACCTGAAGCCCAGAGCAAGTTAGTCACTTGCCTAATGTTGCACAGCTCATAAATGCAGCCTGAGTGAGAGTGAGACCTTGTCTCTGCTAAAAGAAGAAACACTAGCTGGGCGTTGTGGCAGCCACCTGTAGTCTCAGCTACTTGGGAGACTGAGGCAAGAAGATCACTTGAGCAAGAGTTTGAAGTTACTGTGAGCTGTGATGATGGAATGGCATTCTACCCAGGGTGACAGAGTAAGACTCTGTCTTAAAAAAAATGCTAAGAAAAAAAAAAAAATGCTAAGGCTGGGTGCAGTGGCTCACACCTCTAATCCCAGCACTTGGGAGGCTGAGGCAGGTGGATTGCCCTGAGTTCACAGGTTCAAGACCAGCCTGAGCCAGAGCAAGACCCTTCTCTAAAGAAAGCCAAGTGTTGTGGCAGGCGCCTATAGTCCCAGCCACAGGGGCTGACGCAAGAGGAGCACTTGAACCCAAGAGTTGGAGGTTGCTGTGGGCTAAGACACCATGGCACTCTACCAAGCGTGACTAAGTGAGACTGTCTCAAAAAAAAAAAACTCATAACTGGCAGATCTGGAGCCAGGCTTTCTGGCACCTTGCTGCCCTGCTCATCCTACCAGGCCATCACTTCTCCACTGTGAGGCCTTTCAATGTGAAGCCTTTAAGGTCAAGGTCAAGTCCTCCAAACTACTATTTAGTACTTCTCTTCTCCCAGCACCTGAGCAAGAATGCTGGGGTCTGCATATTAAATACTTATGAGTAAGTGAATAAATTAATGAAAGACTTGCAATATGGTCAACCAGCAGTAGCAAACACTTTCTGTTAAGAAGCCCGTCCATGTTTATCTAAAATACTTGCCCTTCCTTCACCAATAGGCCATGACGAGTGACCCCTTAGCTTTCTAGGACCTTGTGAGCCTTTCCCTATTCCAAGGTCATGGCTCTCTCTTCCCCTCTCATCAACATACCTCCCCCCCCCATCTCATGCTTCCCACCTTGAATTCTTCCTAAACTCTAGCACAAAAATACTAAAATGAGATTTCATCTTAACATGGTTATTCATTATATGGTTTTACTTATTACATGGATCAAATCAAGTTCTGAAACCATAATTATACTGGGAAAGGCTGCTCACCAGCCCCAGAGTTAACAGGGAGGGCTGGGGTTGTGGATACATATGACAAGTTCTCCGTGAAACGTTTAAGCCTGCATTCTCTCACAGATGAAGTGTGGTGGCTGTGGGTGTTCTTTCCCTAGGAGAGCTGGGGAATCTGAAGAACAGAGATGTGCCTTGTCCAAGGCCCTGGGGGCTGGAGTTCAGGGGTCCCCTGACTGCTGGCTGGTGATCCAATGGGAGGCCATCCTCTCCCTACTGTGTGGCAGCCTCAGAACCCCCCAGACAGCTTTGCCTTGCTCCTAACTCCTTCAGACCATCCTGAGTCCTGGAAGGCTATGGCCAAGATTGTGTTTTTGCAGAGGAAGAAAGGCTACAAGTTATTTGTTCATGCCCTCATTCGTTCATTCACACTGACATTTTTGCTCTTTGGCAGAACCAGAAAGTGGGTTGGATCCAAGATGGCACTGGAGCGTCTAAAGCCTCTGGGGTTTTCTTATGGACTCAAGATCTGAGCAATCCCACAAAGGAAACCTTTTTTACTATTTGCTTGGAACTGGGGTCTAGACCAGATGACATGGGTCTCTTCCAGGTCTCCCAGATGCTTAGGGTGGGTCCAAGTTACACTGAAAAATATCCAGTGCATTTCCAGTCGGGTCCACACCCATAATTCCCAGAGTTGAGTGACTCAGGGCTTCAGAAGATACCTCAGTTCTAAATCACCCCCCCGGGGGAAGGGTGTCTCACACTCAGAAGTTCTGTCACCTGTGGGCTGGAAGCAAGTCCTAGGCCTTTCCACCCCAGCTGTCACTTGCAAGCTGAGGTTTGCTATGGGAGCTGGCCAGAATGTGGGGACATTGCCACAATCCATGAAGACTGCTTAGTCACGGGTGTCCTGGACACCCCCTCCCTTTAGCCAATTTTGATTCATTAAGCAAAGTAGAGGGAAGAAGGGGGAGATGGCGTATATAGGATTGGGGGTACAGGGAGTGTCTGCCCAGCCTGAAGGCCTCTCTGTCAGCCATACATCAGTGTGTGCACGCACACAGCACCCTCCACTTGTGGTTCTTCCTGGTCTCAGTCCCTGTGCTCTGATCCACACAGCTCTGCAACTTAGAGCTGAGGAGCTGAATTCCATTCTGCTCATAGGTGACACAGATCCTGACAATGAGACTGCCTCCCCTCAGGGCGTGATTTGGTACGGGGGTATCTTCCGAAGAGTCAGAAGTATGCCCACTGACTCAGCCACTGGCATCTAGAAGGCAGGCTTCCAGATTTCCTGAGGATGAGAGGGTCACTCAGAGACACACAGGCGAGACTGTTCAGAGGACACACTGACACTAGCAGACTTTCCCTACAGAGACTTTGGGCCCACGGGGCGGTGATTGCCACTGTTACCGTCAGTCCTCTTGTGGACACTGCTCTATATGTGCCTACCTTTGACTCGTACATTTTATTATATTAATCATAAGAAACCTTAATGTCTGTCTATGAGGGAATGATTAGTTAAATTATGGTGTAGCCATTAAAAATCAAGCTAATGTTACGGAGAAGTTCTTATATTTTGCTAGGTAAAAAAAGCAGGCTGTAAAATTTTTAAGTATGAACCAAATTTTGAACACGTCTCCTCACCTAAACAATATATATGTGCATGTGTGTGTGTGCATATGTCTTTATAAATGTTGAAAAACACTGAACTGACAAATATTCATATTTTCTCTTTATGTTTTTCCCTGTTTCCTTGCAGTGGTTGTGTATTACTTTTTAATTTTTTAAATGCTTTTAAAAAAAAAGAATGCTTATGAATTGTGTATTTTGGAAACTCAGAGGGAAAGACCCTGAACTTTCCACCAACACATGCAAACCATTCACGGAGATCAAGTGCTGGTGACGCGGGCTGGAGCTCAGTCCAGGGATTACCAGGGTCATGGCTATAACCTTCCACTTCACATCCCTGAGCTGATTAGTCCCTGATTAAACTGATAAAGGAAAATAGCACACGATGTTCATGAGGGCAGCATAACTCATTCCTTAACCATGCCATGGGGAGTCCCTGACTCTGCTTGGCTACTCGTCTGGCCTAGAGCAGGTAGGTCCACATTCAGGGACGATGTGACACCTCCCGCATCTGTCATGGAGCTCCAGCACCTGCTGGGACCAACATTACTTCCCCTCCTGGCAGAGTGACCTGGGTATCTTCACTGAACACAAAAGACAGGCTGGAAGGATAAGAGGAGTCACGAGACAGCCTGAGAGGTGTGGGAAGCATTGGAGGGCAAGTAGCCTTCTTTGCATTGGTGGTGGGGCTGGGCACGTGGGCTTCCTGCTGGCTATGATCATGGGGTCCCAGGCATCTCTCACATCAGCTGAAAGCCCTTCTGATCCACTGCTCAGATGCTGGCCATAGTAAGAAAACCACTCCTTTTTCTTCCCAGATAGACAACACATGAGGCCCACTCCTGGCTGTATTGCTCTCTGAGGTGGTTGGCCCTGAGGGTGATGTATGGGCTTGGTTTCGAGGGTCTAGAAGGCACACAGATAGTAAGTGGTAAGTGAGGGCAGCAAAAGCACCAAAAGAGACTCAGCACTTACATGTCACTCATTTGTTCACCTAATACCACGTACACTGGGGCTACAGCCCGGGACTCAACAGATAAGGCCCAAGCTCCCATAGAGCTGATATTGCAGGGTGATGAGAGAGAGATGACGGGAAGTGACTAGTACATTATGGTGATGCCTGTTACAGTGAAAATGTAACAGCACAATGTGACAGAGAGTGTCTGAGAGCAGGGGCTCTCAGTCCCTGCACAGTGCCTGTAGTGCCATGGGCTTTATGGGGTCCCTGTTACTCTGTGATTCCCAGCAGAGTCACTGAGGCCGTCCTCCATCAAGGGCCTTAAGATTTCAGTGAGGCTGGCGGGTGTGTGTGTGTATGCACAGTGGGTTCTCTTCATCAGCCTAAGTTGTTTCTTTTCCTGAAATTTAAGACATCTTGAAATTCTTAATTTTATCTTTGCATTTGTGTTTCGTAAGTGAAGTCTGATGAGACAGTGGAGGATGTGCGTGGGTGGCAGGACAGCCGCCAGATGGGTGTCACCTTCCCTGGCTGCCTCGTTTGTATATGGCCTTTGTGGCCTCACTGAGCCCAGGATTCAGGTGCTCACAGTGTGTGGGAGGAGAGTTCAACCAGACTCAAAGCCGGGACGCAATGAGACGAGGGTGTTTCACCCACGATGGAGCAAGCTGGGTCCCTGCCAACACCAAGAAGCCAGCTTTCCATTCCAACCAGAACTTGCTCTGAGTGCAGAAAGAAGGCAATGGCATTCTAGGAAATGAAAATGACCAAGGAACCTATTAGACCCTTTCTTACTTCCCTGTATTAGTCAGCCACTTTCAGTGAAGATTGATGATGTGCAAAGAGGCCAAGCCATCGTTCTTTTCCTTTCAGTCCTTCCTTATTCGGTAAATTGAAGGTCGAGAGCGTGGGTAGAATGCGTGCACCCCAAGAGGCGCAGCAGAAACAGTCACATCAAGTTTGCATGATGTTTCCAGTGTTCTGGTAAGAAGGCAATCCATAATCATGTACATCCTATGAAATATTAATACAAACTATGTAATTTCAGTGATTATATAAGTTAAATGCTCTCATATTTGCATTTAAAACAGGTATTTTGCAATGTAGAGATGAATGGTAAAATTCATGCTAATAATTTAAAATGGTTTTTTTACTTAGAACAATATTAAACAGCAAATAAAAGACACATGACAAAAAGGGAGCTAGACTATGAAAACATCTACAATAAAAAAGTTTTCTATTTTAGTACTTTTAAAGACACTTTTTTCCTGCTTTTTGAGTGAGGGGTTTCACAGTTTCATTCTGCACTGGGCTCTCACATTGTGTGACTAGTTCTGCCAGGAAGTTTAGGGACACCTTGCAGGTGTTTCAATTTTTCCATGTCACCGTCATTGGACCCCAGGGGAGCTTGGGGCCCCTCCCTCCCTCCTCTTCAAGAGCAGGGGATCCTGGATGGAGGGGCTGTGCCATCAGAGGGAGGCTGACTGGGCCGACAGCCTTCCCCATCTTGTCTTTCCTTTCTCATTCTCTTCCTCAAAGGCGGTAACGTTACAGGGCTCAGATGAAGGTGCTGCCCACTCTCAGACAGATTTACACTAGCGACAGGCCTGCCTCTGGCCTGTTATATATATATATATATATATATAAAAAGTGGCTTCTCCTTGCTCACCAGGAGACAAGTGGAGAGCTTGAGGAGACACCAGGAATGTGTGTGCAGGGGTGTGCGTGCGCGCACTTGTAGGTGTCTGTGCATCTCCCTCAGGGCTTATCTTCACAGTGGGGGCTTGTTCAAAGCTTTGGCAATCTCATTTGAGAGCCCCAGACTCTTGCAACCCTAGGAATCTGCTGCCAGAATCCCCCTTCCTCGCACCTTTCCCCCCGGCCTCCTGTCAGCGCCCAGGGCCTGGGAGCCAGAGAGAGGCTTTGCCGGGAGGGCTGTGCCTCCCCCAGAGGAAGGCAGCTGTGAAGGAGATGTGAAGAACCCTTCTGTGACAAGCTGGTGAGGACAAGGCCATCAATCACCGCTGGGCCAGCGGTGACACCGCCACAGCTCCTCCTGTCAGCAGGCTGGCCTCTCTCCTCACCTCCGCCTGGGAGTGGGGATCTGGACGCTCAGAAGCCGGTGGGATGATTGCCAGGCAAGACCTTTCCAAGGCTGCAGCAGCTCACCGCAGCCTCTCCAGCACACACAGGGTTTGTTGGAGCTCATTTGCCTGTGTCCAACCAGAGTAAAACAAAACCTTTAGGAACGACTGAGCCGAAAAAGGGGCAGAGTTGCAGGCTTATCTTTCCATGGCACCATTTTTTATCATTTTTGGTCAACAGGGAAGCCAAGGAATATTATTAGGAAAATCCATTCATTAAAGTTTTTAAATGTATTTAAGTGTGTGAGATTAAGTTACAAATTTATTGTACCCCTAAATACTTTACACTTCACAATGTGTTTCCAAAAACAAGATAGTTTTTCTAAGTATGTAATTTCAGGTTGACAGATTTTTTTTTTCTCAACACTTTAAGATATTATTCCTGCCTTCTAACATAGCTGAAAAGTCTGTTGTCATTCTGATTGCCACTCCATTGTAGCTATTTTCCTCCCTCCCTCCCTCCCTCCCTTCTGTAGGGATCACAGTGAAACCCGGCCTTTTCCCTTGGTTGGTTTGCTGAAAGATCAACTCACAATCACAGCAGATTAATAACAGAAAGGTTTATTCCCAAATACCACGCCCATGGGGGGAACCACAGACTGCTTACCCAAGGTCTCAGTGATGGTCGGAGACCTTCATAGGTGCCTTTTTGAAGAGAGGGAGAAGGCGGAGTATGTGCTGCAAGGGGTGGCCAGGGAGGATGACCAGACAGGGGAAGCAGATTGACTTGTAAATTAACCTGAGAGACAGGAATGTCAGTCTGGTTTTATGCAGATCGAGGGACAGCCCCTTCCAATGCTTTCTGATCATGAACGGCTTTTAATTCAAAATATTCTTTATGTTAAGTAGTCATATTTTGGGGTAAAATTTCCTTAGCTCCTTCCCTCCCCACCTCCCTTCCATCCTTCCTTCCTGTGCTTTGTATTTCACAGCAATGTGCGCAATGATAGATTTTTTTTTTTTAAGGGACAGAGTCTCACTTTATTGCCCTCAGTAGAGTGCGGTAGAGTCACAGCTCCCAGCAACCTCCAGCTCTTGGTCTTAGGCGATTCTCTTGCCTCAGCCTCCCGAGTAGCTGAGCCCGCCGCAGTGCCGGGCTATGTTTCTTTGTTATTGTTGCAGTTTGGCTGGGGCAGGGTTTGAACCCGCCACCCTCGGCATACGGGGCCGGTGTCATACCCACTGAGCCACAGGTGCCACCCAAGTATAGATTTCTTTATATTTGCCCTCCTCGGTACAAATTTTGCTTCTGCATTTGTGGATTAATGTCATGCATTGCTTCTGGAAAATTCTCAGCCATTACGTCTTCAAACATTGACACATCTCGGTTTTATCTGTTCTCTCCTTCTGGGATTTTCATTGCACGTCTTCCACACCTTCTCATTCTGTCGTCCGTCTCTTAACTTTTATTTCATAATATCCTTTTGAGGATGCGGCCTGGATTCTGGCTAATTTCTTCACCTCTGTCTTATAGTTAACTAATTCTATTTTAGTCTGTATCCTCATGTTTTTGTTTCCATCATTTATTGCTTTGTGATTCCTATTTATTTCTTTAAAACATCTTATACACAATTGAAATATTTCGATAACTATAATGCCTAAAGTCAGTGGTGTCTAAGTCTGTTGTTTGTGATTTCTGCTGGCTCTTTCTACAGTAATTCATTCTGATTTGGTTAACCTTAACCTGTGGAAAATCTGTACACTAAAGCTGCCAGTGATTTTCTCTTTAATCAGAAAATCTCAGGGTCAGCTTCTCCTTTTTCCACTGACCCCAGCATTGAGCTCTTCACTGCAGAGCTGATATCGGCTTATGCCTTCAGGACAAGCTGACCTTTCCAGGATCTTGGCCTTTCTGATCTGGTTTTAGTTCGATGTTTTGCCCTCCTGTCAGAGGTTTACCCACTTTCTGGAAACCTAGCAGTAAGTATTTGGGGCAGGATCTCATTAATTTGTAGTAGGAAATCCTTTAAGACTATCTTGTCTGCCATAATGTTGTACTTTTTTTTTCTTTTTTCTTTCTTCAGCTTAGGAAGCCTTTTACACTCTTTTTGGTTATTACTTCTCATAGTCAAACTTATTATAAATGCATCATGATTAGACTGTCTTGTATTGGTTCAGCAGCTGACAAGTAGATCTTGATGGCCTAACTAAATGCAGGTAGGTGGATTTGGCTTCCTATTGCCTCCCTTGCCTTTTCACGGAAGAGTCTACAAAGGTCAGGGCTGCTAACACCTCATGTAGTTACCTGCAGTTCTGGAGACTGTGCAGTCCAAGGTCAAGGTGCTGCTGTGGAATCTGGTGAGGGCTGCTCTCTTCTCCCAAGATGGCTCCTGTGGCTGTGTTCTTGCATGGTAGAAGGATGAAGGGTGAGAGAGCAGAAAGGGCTGGGGTTTTTTGGGTTTTTTTTTGAAATAGAGTCTCACTCAGTCACACTGGGGCTGAGAGCTGTGGCACTGTAGCTCACAGCAACCTCAAACTCTTTGGTTCAAGGGATCCTTTTGCCTCAGCCTCCCACGATATAGCTGGCTAGGACTATTTTTTATTTTTGGAGACAGTGGTCTCACTCTTGCTCAAGCTGGTCTCAAACCCCTGAGGTCAGGCAATCCACCTTCAGGACAAGCTGACCTTTTCAGGATCTTGGCCTTTCTGATCTGGTCTTTCTCGGCCTCCCAAAGTGCTAGAATTATAGGCATGAGCCACTGCAACCAGCCTCATTCAGTGTTTTTACCTAAAACACTGTAAGAGAAATCCTGGGATTTAAAGATGAATAAAGCAGTTTCTATCCTTCAGAACTAACAGCAGAATAATAATAGAATCATCAAATAAATACAGCACAGCTGGTAAAGGTGTAATCTGGGCATCAACAAAAAGAGCAGGGGATATATGAAAGGGAAGGTGCCTAACTCTGGGCAGTTTCAGAGGAGTTGTCATGCGAAGTGACATGCTACCCCAGCTAAAGGATGTGTGGGAGTTGCCTAGGAGGTAAAAGTGTGTGTGTGTGTGTGTAGGAGGCAAAGGTGAAGCAGCAGGTATTTAGATTACCCTAGAAGGGGGAAAGGCTAATGTAAAGACATGGCATGTCAATGAGCAGAGTATGTGCAGAGACCAGGAGAACAGGAAAGGAAAAAAAAACCCTGAAAGCTCAGGCCCTTCTAGGTCGTATAGGTTGGGAGAGGGGTGAGAGGGAAGAGGTGGCAGTCACTCTGGTCTTTTGCAGATGACAGTATTTTGACCGGCAGAGCTAGAGACAAGCGTATTCCATGAGTTGAGATAGCACAGTCAGAGAGAAAAAGAAAAGGGTCATATTCGGGCAACAGCAAAGTTTAGCTGATCTTTAGTGAAAATGAATAACAGAAATGGTTAGAAGGAACATCGGATTAAGAGTTTGAACTTTAATTTCTTAGGAAACCACTAAGGGTTTTTTTTTTTCTGGTTTTATTGTCATTGTTATTTTTAAGGAATAATTTATATCCAGTAAAATTCCTTATTTTGGGTGTTGTATAAGTTTCAGCAAATGTGTATAGTTGTGATTGTAAATACAACCACAATCAAGTAGACAATGGGCCTAACATCTCACAAAGTCTGTGCCTCTTTTTAGTGAACACCCCCTCCCCTGCGTGCGCGCACGCACACCCTAACCTCTCAAAACCACTTATCTGTTCTCCATCTCCCTAGTTTTGCCTTTTCCAGAATGTCCTATGACTGGAATTACATATGAAGTAGCTTCTTGAGTCTGGTTTCTTTCACTTAGAATAACACATTTGAGAGTCATCTGTGTTTCTGTGTGCGTCAGTAGTCCATTCCTTATTTTGCTCAGTAATATTCTGATGTGTGGATTTATCCATTGTTTATCCATTCCCTAGCTGAATGACATTTAGGTTTTCATTTTGAGGCAATTCTAAATAAATGTACTATCAACATTTGTGTATAGGTTTTTGTTTGAATATACATTTTCAATTCACTTGAGTAGATAGAGTGAATAAAAGTAAGATTACTGTGTCAAATAAGTGTTTCTAGTGTATGCTTAGCTTTACTTAAAAAAGAAAACTGCCAAAACATTACTGGATGAAGAGGGTTCAGGTGCCTGAACTAAGTCACTCAGAGCCAATATGCAGAGAGGGGGATAGGGCCACCAACTTTAGGCAGAAGGTCAGCAATTCTGGAGAACAGCGACAGTAGCCTCTTCAAGACTGTTCTCCTTTCCTTTCCAAAACCACAGTTTTACACATGAAAGTTCAAAGCAAAAACCATGTTAACCCTTCTCTTAAAAAACAATAATCAGCCTAACCCATGACCCAAACCAACATTCCAATTCAAAAGTTAACCTCCTAAATCAATTGCCCCAAACTACTCAAGATATACACTTTTAGGTTAAAGCAGAATTTACAAAACAGCAAGAATGGGAGACATGAGGTGAAGGTCACATGGGACCTAGACTGACCAGGCCAGCTAAGTCCTTGCAGCCAACCTGAATGACTCCATCTTTTTTTTTTTTTTTTTTTTTTGGCCGGGGCTGGGTTTGAACCTGCCACCTCCGGCACATGGGGCTGGCGCCCTACTCCTTTGAGCCATAGGCACCGCCCTACTGACTCCATCTTATTCTCACTACACGTACTCTCAAAACTATTTTCCAAAGTAGTTGTAATATTTTGTGTTCCCACCAGTAGTGAGTGAAAGTTCCGATTATTCTGCGTCCTCACCTGCTCTTGGTACAGGCCTGCCTCATTTTATTGTGCACAGATCTGTTTTTACAAAGTGAAGGTCTGTGGCAACCCTGCGTGGAGTAAATCTATTGGCACCATTTTTCCAACAGCACATGTTGACTTCATATCCCTGTGTCACATTCTGGGAATTCTTGCACTGTTTCAAACTTTTTCATTATTATCTATAATGGTGATCTGTGATAAGTAATCTTTGATATTAATATTGTGATTATTTGGGGGTGCCACAAACCACACCTGTATGAAACAGCAAACTTAATTGATTAATGTTGTGTGTGTTCTGACTGTTCCACCAGCGAGCTGTCCCCCTCATCTCTCTCCCTGTCCTTGGGCCTCTTTATTTCCTGAGACATAATAATACTGAAATTAGGCCAGTTGATAGTCCTTCAGTGGACTGTTTTAAATGTCCTACTGAAAGGAAAAATCTCAAGTCTCTCACTTTAACCCAAAAGCTAGAAATGATTCAGCGTAGTGACGAAGGCATGTCTCAAACCAAGTCCGGCTGAAAGCCAGACCTCCAATGCCAAATGGTTAGTCAAGCTGTAAATGCAAAGAAAGAGTTCTTGAAGAAAATTGAAATTGCTACGCCAGTGAACACATGAACAATAAGGAAGCAAACAGCCTTTCACTTATGAACACACACATGTAAGAAACCCAAAGTTGTAGTGGTCTGGACAGAAGATCAAGCCAGCCACAACATTCCCTTAAGCCAAGGGACTAACTTTCCTCAATTCCATAAAGGCTGAGAGGTGAGAAAGCTGCAGAAGAGAAGTTGGGAGCTAGCAGTGTCAGTTTGTGAGATTTCAGCAAAGAAGTCATCTCTGTAACACAAAAGCACAAGGTGAAGCAGCAAGTGCTGTCGGAGAAGCAGCCCAAATGAGTCCAAAAGATCTAGGCAAACTCTAAGATGTCACCTAGCCCCGGCAAGATTAGCCCACATCCCAAAGTCCCCAAACACCAGACGCTGGGGTGGATGTGGAGAGAAGGGAACACTTCTACACTGCTGGTGGGAGTGCAGACTAGTACAGCCTTTTTGGAGAGAAGTATGGAGACTCCTCAAAGATCTCAAAGTAGACCTTCCATTTGATCCTGCAATTCCATTGTTAGGTATCTATGCAGAAGAACAAAAATCATTTTACCACAAAGACATCTGCCCCATAATGTTTATTGGGGCTCAGTTCACAATTGCCAAGTCATGGAAGCAACCTAAGTGCCCATCAACCCTGGAACAGATCAACAAACTGTGGTATATGTATACCACGGAATAGTATTCAGCCATTAAAAAGATGGAGACATTACATCTTTCACATTTATCTGTATGGAGTTGAAATACATTCTTCTTAGTAAAGTACGGCAAGAATGGAAAAATAAATATCCAGTGTACTACATACTAATGTGAAACCAATATACAAACAATTACATGTTCATATGAGCAATAAAACAAATATAGTCTAGTATAGGAGTAGAGAGAGATGGGGGGGGAGGATGATTGGCAGAAGGAGGGAGGGCATGAAGCAGGATCTCACCTAACAAGCACATTGTGAGAGTGTATAACACGCCCCCTGGAACTTTACACTGGAACTGAGAGCAATGTAACCTAAAAATTTGTACTCTCATAATAATTTGAAATAAAAACAACAACAAAATAACAAACCACAAAAGACCTAGGTAAGATAATTGATGAAAAGTGGCTACACTAAACAACAGATTTTCAAAGTAAATGAAACAGCCTCCTACTGGAAGAAGATGCCGTCTGGGACTTTCATAGCTGGAGAGGAGAAGTCAGTGACTAGTTCCAAAGCCTGAAAGGACAGGCCACTCCTCTTGTTAGGGGCCAGTGAAGCTGGTGACATTTAGTTGAAGTCAATGTTCACTTACCATTCCAAAAATTCTAGAGCTCTTCAAATTGAATCTAAATCTACCCTTTCTATAATCTATAAATGGAACAACAAAGCCTAGATGGCCACACATCTGTTTATAACAAGGTGTACTGAATATTTTTAAGCCCACTGTTCAGATATGCTGCTCAGAAAAAAAGGTTTCTTTCAAAACGTTACTACTTAATTAACAATGTACCTAGTCACTGAAGAACTCCAATGGAGATGTGCCAGGAAATGAACGTTGTTTCACGCCTGTTAACACAGCATCCATTCTGCAGCCTGTGGATCAAGAAGTAATTTCAACTTTCAAGTGTTATTATTTAGGAAATACATACATGGTGATTTCTCCAATGGATTTGGGCAAAGTAAATTGAAAACCTTCTGAAAGAGTTCACCATTCTAGATGCCACTGAGAACATTTGTGATACATGAGAGGAGGTCAAAATATCATTAATAGGAGTCTGAAGGCAGTTGATTCAAACTCTCCTGGGTGACTTTGAGAGGTTCAAGACTTCGGCGCAGATGTGGTGGAAATAGCAAGAGACCTAGAATTAGAAAGCGGAGCCTGAAGATGCACCTGAATGACTGCGATCTCATGATGGATGAACAAAGAAAGATGGAATCTGTTCCTGGTGAAGATACTGTGAACAGTATTGAAATAACAACAAAGATTTGGAATGTCCTGGTAAACTTAGTTGACAAAACATCAGCAGGGCTTGAGAAGATTGACTCCAATTTTGAACGTTTTACTGTGGGTAAAATGCTACCAAATAGCATTACATGACACAGAGAGATCTTTCCTTGAAGGAGGAGTCAATAGATGGGAAATGCCATTGTTGTTTATTTTCAGAAATTACTACAGCTCTCCCAACCTTCAGTGACTACCAGCCTGAGGAGCTGGCACTCGAGCTAAGACTCTCCACCAGCAAAAAGATTACAACTTGCTGAAGGCTCAGATGATCATCAACATTTTTAGCAATTATATATGTATATATAGATATAGATGTAGTTTTTTTTTTTTTGAGACAAAGTCTCACTCTGTCAACCTGGGTAGAGTGACGTGATGTCATAGCTCACAGCAACCTCAGATTCTTGGGCTCAAGTGATCCTCCTGCCTCAGCCTCCTGTGTAGCTGGGACTATAAGCACCCGCCACAATGCCCAGCTAATTTTTCTATTTTTAGTAGAGATGTGGTCTTGCTCTTGCTCAGACAATAAGATATTTTAAAATTAAGATATATACATTGTTTTTAGACATAATGCTATTACACACTTAGTAGACCACAGTTTAGTGTAAACATAGCTTTCTCTTGCATTGGGAAGCCAAAAACTGTATGTGACTCACTGTAGTGTGATATTCACTTTACTGTGGTGGCAACTGAACCCACACTATCTCCAAGGTATGCCTGTGTTGTAGTTTTTAATTTGAGCTATTCTAATATGTGTGTAGTGGGTTTACTAATAACTTGCATTTCCTTAGTGACTAATTATATTGAACATTTTTTCAGGTGATCTTTTGCCATCCTTATGTCTCTTTTTGTGCAGAGTCTTTTCATCTCCACTAACGTGACACGTTCATAGTTACACATGCGGAGATTACCCCGGCAGTGGGGCCAGCCTTGCTACTCAAAACATTGAATGAGGACTAAAGCACCTGTGTCTCCCAGGAGCTTGTGAGACATGCGGTATCTCGGTCCAACCTAATCAGAATCTGTGTTTAAACAACATCCCTGGGGGACTCATATGCATGTCAAACTTTGAGAAGTGCTGGTATTCAGAAGAAATTGTAGAACAGAGAAAAAAAATGTAAGAGACTAATTTAGGAAGCTGTGGCCATCCTGAGAGTGAGGAATGCTGAGCAGTCAGAAGGCCAAGGATGTAAGAATCTACACATCTGGTGTCCTGGTCTGGAATCCTGGCTCAGGGGCTTAGTTGCTATCTGTTCCCTTGCCTGGGTCCCACTGTTGGATAAAGGCCCATATGGTAACAAAGAGTCTTGAGAGGAAACCATTTCCTGTTCAGGCCTCCAGTGACAACCTGTGGGCTGTGTGGGGAGGCCTGTTGGGTCCTTAGAAAGAACAGGGTAGAATTGTGCTCAGTACACAAGCCTAAGGCCCAGCCTCAGGTCAAAGTTGATGACTGTCCTTAGCTGAAGGGACACACAGACATAATTATCTTTCAATATGATAAAGTTCACAGCAGAGATATCGATCTACCCATCTCTTTCTATCTCTACTTAATCTGTCATCTTCCACTTTCTACCTATCTCTGTCTACCCACCTGTATCTACCTCTAACACTGTCTCTGTCATCTCATTTTATATCTGTCCATCTATCCTGTACAAGCCCAGGTTATAGGAAAGGGGCAGACATATTCAGAAACCATTTAAGAGCTGATTTGGGTTTTAGAATGTTTAATAGTGGCTGACGTTTATGTAGCACTGTCTATGTGCCAGACTTTGTATTTTATATGATGTATTATTGGTTTATCCCTCACAATAGCCCAATGAGGTAGGGACAGTTTTTAGCCCATTGTATACACCAGGTAACTGTGGGCACTGGGGATTCAGTAACTTTCCCCAGGCCGCCCCACCTGGATTCCCCCAGTCTGTCTGGCACCCAATTCTGCAGCCTTAGCTGAGCTCACACTATGAGCCAGGGGCTATGCAAGAGAAGCCCAGGGAGGACACATGCAGAAGCCAGTGTCCATGGCCCCAGGAGCTTCCAGTCCTTGTCCCAGCTCCCGCTTTGCCCAGAGGGACTGAAAAGATTGACAGATGCCTAGACACAGTCTTGTAGCTGCCTGAGGAAGGTTCAGGCATGGCCCAGGGGCACCTGGCTGTCTTGTTTACTACTGAGCAGCTCTCAATCAAGTTTCCATGGTCAGCTTCTGCTCCGACCTCGGCCTTTCTCTGCAGGCAGAGCTGGACAGTGTCAAAAGCTTGGCTCTCCTTAGATCCCACATAACCATGGATTTCTCCTCTATCTGGGGAGATAAAGCCACAGACAGGCTTTTGCTATTTCTCAGCCTCTCTTGACAGCATAGAGGTCTGTACATTGTAAAGATTTCCAAAAAGGAACTCTGTTATGGTTTAGAAGTAAACCTGGAGATGCAGGGTAGACTTGACCCTCTGCTTGCCTTTGTAAAGGTCTCATGCCCTCCCATTCCTACTCCCACCCCCCAAACTGCTAAGTGGACTTTGCCAGCTCTTTGAGTTCAGGGACACGAGTTCCCTTTCCTTCCCCCTTGTGGTGCCTGCACACTGAGCTTGCTCAAGACAGGTACCCCAGGGGTGTTGCTTGTGCCTTAGGAGTCTGGAGCTTAGGGAGGCTGAGCCCCATAGGAGTAAGAGCAGAGACTGTGGATCCTGGTTGCCAGGCTGAAATCCTAGTTCTTCCACTTACCAGCTAGTTGACATTGAACAAGTCACTTAAACTTTCTGAGCCTTAGTTTTTCCTTTGTAAGCTGGAGATAACACTCCCTCCCTCTTAGAGATGTTGTGAGGTTTAACTGAGTCATTGTAAGTATAGCTGGTCCCTGACTTATGATTTTTCAAATTAATAATGGTGTGAAAATGATCCATATTCAATAGAAACTTTGAGTTTTGAATTTTGATCTTTTATTTGTATTACTTTTGCTTTTATCATTATGAGATTTTTATCTTTATTATTACAAATTAGGCTTTGTGTTAGATGATTTTGAGCAGTGGTAGACTAATGTAAGTGTTCTGAGAAACTTACGTAGGCTGGACAAAGCCATGATGTTCCCTAGGGTAGGTATATTAAATTAATTTGCCTCACTATGAGTTCAGGACATAATCCCATCCTAAGCTGAGAAGCATCTGTAAAGTGCTTAAAGTATCTAACCCAGTGATTTTTCAACTGGTGTGCCATGAGAGGATCTTAGGTGTAAAGCCAAAAAAAAAATTTTTTTTTTTTTTTTTTTAGA
Organism: Nycticebus coucang; assembly: GCF_027406575.1. Taxonomy (NCBI): domain Eukaryota; kingdom Metazoa; phylum Chordata; class Mammalia; order Primates; family Lorisidae; genus Nycticebus; species Nycticebus coucang. Next base: position 22,641,403 of record NC_069784.1, on the reverse strand, counting down.
CTGAATCTCACTATGTCACCTTGGGTAGAGTGCATCATAGCTCACACAGCAACCTCCAACTCTTGGGCCCAAACAATTCTCTTGCCTCAGCCTCCCAAGGAGCTGGGACTACAAGTGCCCTCCACAATGCCTGGCTATATTTTTGTTGCAGTTGTCATTGTTCAGCTTGCCTGGGCCAGGTTTGAACCCACCAGCCTGGGTGTATATGGCCGCACCCCACCCATTGAGCTACAGACGCCACCTACAACAAAAAATTTTTAAAGATCATTAATTAAATTATTTTCAAAAGAAATTCAATGCATAGTAAGTTTACTATTTTTTCACCCTTCTTTTCTTTTGATCAACACAACTTAAGTGTGCCACAGAAGTTTAATTATAAGTTCAAGTGTTCCAAGAGATTAAAAAAAATGGGTTGAAAAACACTGTTCTAACCAATAATGGGCACAGTGTGATAATTAGCATAAAGAGAGCAGTCTTTGGCATCAGACCTGGACTGGACTGGGTTGGAATCCCAGCTCCATCTCCTACCTATGCCCTCAGACAAGTTACTGAACCTCTAGGTTTCAACTTCCACATCTGAAAAATCTGATCAAAACACTTTGATCAGATAGGCTTAAAAGCAGAATGATTACAAAGAGCTGGCCCAATGCCTACCCTGAGTAAGACTGCTTTAATCATTTGCTTTATTCTTTTCTTATTTTTAGCTACCCCTCATGAATTATCATTTGGTCTCTTGGTTTGCTTACCCACCTGATCTGAGGGTGGGAGAGACATGGCTGCTCTTTGGTTGACTTGTTAAGGTGCCCTCACCCCTAGGCAGGGCAGACAGGAATAGTGGGCAATTGGAGGTGGAGGGCAATGAAGCACCTGAGGTTCTGCACCGAAAGGGCAGAAGGGGCTAGAAGAATCAAGTAGGTGCCCTGAGGAAAGGTGAGTAAAATGACCCTGGCTCCAGGAAGCAGACACTAGAAAAGGTGGCAGCTACAAAGCCCCAAGGGCAGGGGAGCGGAGCAGGATGGGTGCTGGGTCACCCCCACGCCAGGGTTGCTCAGGGCCTCTGTCCTCCGCAGTCTGCCTGCAGCCTGGATCTCCAACACATCCCAGTAGCTCATTATCTATTCCTGTGTGCTTCAGGCCCTTTGCTACTGTTGGGACTGGAGCTCTCAGCCAACCTTGCTGACAGATAATGTGCAAAATCAGAGCGCTTTCAGCAAACCGGAGGGAATAACAGGGAAGAGGGGGAGAGATAAAGAGCCAACATCTGCAGAAGGTCAGTGGAGAAACCCTGACTCTTGCTAGAAATATCAGATGGGGGGGCAAGGCCTCTGTTTTCTGGGTTTCTATGCAAGTGGCCTTGGTGGAGGGTCTGGAGATGCCCTTTGTCACCTCTGTCTTCTGAAGCATCTGCACTGGGCCTTGGGCAGCCACTCCCACCACTTTGAGAACAGCCTTGAGGAGTCCTTGGGGAGGGGAAGCATGTTAGGGGTGACAGCTGACACCAGAGAGGTGAGCAGTGCTGAATCATAGAGGGCCTTGGCTGCGGAACCAAGGAACCAGAACTGTGTAGTGTAGGCAGCAGGCAGCCAGTGAGGGAAGCAGAGTGATTTGATGGGTGTTTTGGAAACTTCTTTTACAGCTATGTGGAGGATAAGCTTCTTGAGAAGATAAGAGAAATAAACATTGGCTTAGGTTTTTCCTTAAATGTACTATATTTTCCAAGTGAAGCCTAAATCACTGATTTTGCTTCCTTCTAGTTATTATTATTATTATTATTATTCTTTTGAGACAGAGTCTCACTCTCTCTTCCTGGGTAGAGTGCGGTCACATCACCATAGCTTATAGCAACCTCAAACTCTTGAGCAATCCTCTTGCCTCAGCCTCCCGAGTAGCTGAGACTACAGGTGCCCACCATGACACCACCTAGTTTTTTCTATTTTTAGTAGAGACAGGGTCTTGCTCTAGCTCAGGCTTGTCTCGAACTCCTGGGCTCAAGTGGTCCACCTTCCTCAGCCTTCCAGAGTGCTCGGATTACAGGTGTGAGCCACTGCACCTGACTCTAATTAGGTATTTTTATTGATCGGATCTCTTTAAATAGTTAAGGAAAACTTTTATCTTAAGCCTTGGGCGATGCCCTAATTTGTCCTTTCCCTACCATGTAAAGTAGGCCACAGGGAAAGAAGGCACCTTTCCCAAACTCATGCAATGGGTTTTCGGCACAGCCAGGAAGAACTTCACAGAGTCTGGACTCTCAGAACTGTGCTCACACTAGATCCTGCTGTGATCGACCTACCCAACCTGGTTTGCACTTAGCTCCTACAAAATAACTTGCAACTTACAAGAAACAGCACAGCTGCACCTGGGAAGCCTGACTGAGACTCAGCCCCAGGCCAGACTGTCACAGACCCCTGCCTCAGTTTCCTTCTGCAACAGCCATCTTGTACTGCTAATGTTTCTCAGTGGGTTCCCTGCCAGCCCCTTCACTGTATTAGAAGTGTAAACTACAGTATCAAAGTTGAGTTTTAGCCTGGTGTGGTGTGAGGCCCGCAAGAAGTCCTCTCTAGGGAATGGCCCACATCACAAAATCTCAAAACTGCAGATGCTGGCGTGGATGTGGAGAGAAGGGAACACTTTTACACTGCTGGTGGGACTGCAAACTAGTACAACCTTTCTGGAAGGAAGTATGGAGAAACCTCAAAGCACTCAACCTAGACCTCCCATTTGATCCTGCAATCCCATTACTGGGCATCTACCCAGAAGGAAAAAAATCCTTTTATCATAAGGACACTTGTACTAGACTGTTTATTGCAGCTCAATTTACAATCGCCAAAATGTGGAAACAGCCTAAATGCCCACCAACCCAGGAATGGATTAACAAGCTGTGGTATATGTATACCATGGAATACTATTCAGCCATTAAAAAAAATGGAGACTTTACATCCTTCGTATTAACCTGGATGGAAGTGGAAGACATTATTCTTAGTAAAGCATCACAAGAATGGAGAAGCATGAATCCTATGTACTCAATCTTGATATGAGGACAATTAATGACAATTAAGGTTATGGTGGGGGGGAAGCAGAAAGAGGGATGGAGGGAGGAGGGTGGGGCCTTAGTGTGTGTCACACTTTATGGGTGCAAGACATGATTGCAAGAGGGACTTTACCTAACAATTGCAATCAGTGTAACTGGCTTATTGTACCCTCAATGAATCCCCAACAATAAAAAAAAAGAAAAAAAAAAAAAGAAGTCCTCTCTAGGAAATGTGATCAGTAAACAAATGCTGACTAGGGAAATCAATGTTGACTGCCTTTTCTTCTAACATATCCAGGCCCCCTCTTCCTTCGCTGTGAAAACTGGCCTCAGACTGATGCCTGTGTTGGCAGTTTTTCCTAACTGGCTCAGCTGTGAGGGCTGCTCTGTGAGCGGCACCACTGGCCTCTGTCTCCAGAGCACACCTGACGGGGACTGCGTGCAGATAGCATGTTCACGCAGCTGCACTTACAGCATGCTGTGAATTTCACCTAAACACTTATGCAACTTGAAGTAGAAAATTGTGCACTGTATATCACTTTGATGAACTGATTTCACATTTTATCTATGCTGGTTATTCCCATATGCAACATAAATGCATTGCTGTCTTTCATGCAGCAGACTTCCAAACTGTGCCATAACAAACAGGTGTGTTTCTACATAGATTTGCTCATTTTATGATACTGTAGAGTGCCATGATTCTAGTCTATAGCTCGCTCACCCACCCTTCAGTCTTCTGAGGGAAGAACAGGTGAACTACCCTAGATCACACGAGTAAACAAAGTTTGAGCTTTCTTTTTTTTTTTTTTTTGTAGAGACAGAGTCTCACTTTATGGCCCTCAGTAGAGTGCTGTGGCCTCACGCAGTTCACAGCAACCTCCAACTCCTGGGCTTAAGCGATTCTCTTGCCTCAGCCTCCCTAGCAGCTGGGACTACAGGCGCCCGCCACAACGCCCGGCTATTTTTTGGTTGCAGTTTGGCCGGGGCTGGGTTTGAACCCGCCACCCTCTGTATATGGGGCCGGCGCCTTACCGACTGAGCCATAGGCGCCGCCCAAAGTTTGAGCTTTCTAAACAGGATGCCGTTGGACTTGAATTAGACTTTGGGCTCCGGGGAATAAATGACACCTTTCACCACAACTACAACTTTCTAAAGAAAGGTACAGCAGGCTTGAAAGAAATGAAGCTGAAGACAATTTAGAACTTTTACAAATAAATAGAAAATATAAATTCGTTAGTCCTTTGAAAAGAGCACCTATTACTAAGATAGTTTTGGTCAGATTAGTAAAAGCAGGCGTGTACCTGTTTGCTGGGACAGGCTCATAAACATCCTTGCTACAAAGGCTGCCTGGGAGCCAGAGAAGGTGGAGGTCACTTTATTTTCCCTCAGAAAGCCAAGTGTTATCCCAAGAGGATACAATATTCACCTTGAATTGAATGAAGCCCTTAGCTGCTGGCACAAGCCAGTGCTGTTATTTCACTGTGACACCATTTGGCCCATATTCTCAAAGCCCTACCCTCATTGTCTCTAAATGAAGCACTAAATCGGACAAGCTATGGTTACAAGAAGACTTGGATTCAGCCAGGGGGTGGCAAATAGTGACCACAGCTGGCAAAAATCCATGTGGGAGAAAATACCCCCAAATGCACCTTTCAGAAATCAGAGGTCTCTACACCATGCTGTGAGCCTTCCTCCACCTTTCTTGGTTTAAAAAAAAAAAAACTCAGAGGCCATCTTTGTATTCCCAGATACTCAAGTGTTTTGTTCCACTATGTGATAGATGGATAACATGCAAAGATAGTTTTATAGCTTCGTTCGAATTGCTGCCTTCTACCCCCAAGCCCAAGTGGGAACCCCAAAACACAATTTTCATCAATTATCATTCCAGGGAATTCAGGAAACACTGAGCGTAATCTCCATTACGATCACTTTCTAGAATCAGCATGTAACGGGAGAGCCTGAATAGTTCTTCCTTTCTTGCCACGAGAAAAAGAACAATCCACCAGAGAAATCATGTTGCTGATGAGACTGAAATGAGAGCCTGAAGTCAAATGTCCTCCATAAATCTTCCAGCTGGGAAAATGAGGGCAGCTTCCCTAAAAAGGGAGGAGATGGAAGAGAACTGCGTTATCATCGTGAGCCATGTTTACAAGATTCCAGCTTAGGGAAGCCCAGCACCCTCAAGACAAAGAGTTTGCTGATCTTGTTTTCAAATGTATTTACAAAAGTCAATGAAGACCAAAACTAAAAATTGATGGAGCACTGAAGAGATTTTTTTTTTTTAAGAGTTCAAGTCTATTTGCCCAACTTTCCACATTAGTACTTAGAATTTATCATTACGATGTGAAATTATGATATTTAAAAAGCCACACCATTAGATTAAACCAGGCTTGATTTGTACAGCATCTTTACCAACTTTTCCCAAACATTATAACCACATGTTCTTCCCCACCCTTACCATTTATATATCATAAGCATCCTTTCATATTATAGTTTACCTTAATATTCCAACAACTAGATGTACCATAAATAACTTTATCATTCCCCTTTTGGTTATTTAGTTTCCAATTTTTCACTATTATAATAATACTGTAATGAATATTTTGAAGCTTTAGCTTATTTTAGCACTTGACTACTTCCTTAGGATAGATTTGCAGAGGTAAAAATAGGTGAAATAGTATATACCTTTTTTCTCCCCTACATAGTTTGCTAAATTGTTTTTCCAAGGAATTATACCTAGTTATTCAGTCATTAGCAATGAATGAGAAGCTTGTTCTTACTAGCATTGGGAATTAATAAGTAAAATTTGTTCATTAGTTTAATAGCAAAATAATGTATTTACTAGGAAGCTTTAAAATTTTCACAGCAACCTCAAACTCCTAGGTTCAACAGATCCTCCCGCTCCCCTCCACCCTCTCCAGAGTGTTAGGATCACAGGCCCCAGCCACCACTCCTGGTTTAGCAACTTGCTTTAGATTTAGCAACTTGTCCACTTCCCCCACCTCTGTAATCCTAGCACTCTGGGAGGCCAAGGTGGATCATCCCTTGAGCTTAGGAATTTGAGACCAGCCTGAGCAATAGACCCCGTCTCTAAAATGGGCACCCGTAGTCCCAGCTGCTCGTGAGGCTAAGGCTGGAGGATCCCTTGAACCCAGAAGTTTGAGGTTGCAGTGAGTTGAACTGAAGCCACGGCACTCTAGCCTGGGCAGCAGAGTGAGATTCTCTCTCTGAAAGAATAAAAAATATACAAAAGAATTTTTTTTTTTAAGTAAGCAAATACATCCATCTTTTCCTCTCAGCTTTCTTAAATTCCTTTAGACTTAGCAAGTTGTCCCCTTCCCCCACCAAGAGCAGGATTTACAAATATGTGGGAGAGCAGGTTCCCCAGGGCCTAGGCCACGCTCGCTAAATCAAATCATCTGCAGGTGTGTCCCAGGCCTCAAGGGATTCCTGCTCAGCAGAGGCTGAGAACCTCTGGTGTAGAATGCAGGAATTCAAGTTGGCTTTGAAGGTGTCCAATAAGAAGAGGGGTGGTGGGTAGGTGAGGTGGTGGTGAAGGCAGCAATTCCCTTTTCAGGAAGTGTGAGAGAAGGCAAAATATATGAGATGATTGTCTGAGGGAGTTAAAAGAAAGGTGCTCTGAAAAATGAAACAGGCGACCCGAACATGTCTGAGGCAGAAGGAAGGACTCTGTGGAAACAAGAGAATGAAGAGAAAGAAAAATGAAGGACACAGGAATGCGAGAGAAGAGCTGAGCCAATGTCCTAGGGAGATGCGTCAGCAAGGGTGAGGAAAATGGTTACTGTGCGCGGCTGGGTGTGGTGGTGTGCACCGTAGTCCCAGGTACTCGGGAGGAAGAGGCGGGAGCGTCGCTTGAGCCCAGGAATTTGAGGCTGTGTCTAGTTATGGTGGCACCAAGGCACTTCAGCCTGGGTAACAGGGAAGACCCTGCTGTCTATTAAAAAAATTAATTATTGGGGGTGACGCCTGTGGCTCAGTGAGTAGGGCGCTGGCCTCCATATACTGAGGGTGGTGGGTTCAAACCCAGCCCCAGCCAAACTGCAACAAAAAATAGCCGGGCGTTGTGGCGGGCGTCTGTAGTCCCAGCTACTCAGGAGGCTGAGGCAAGAGAATCACCTAAGCCCAGGAATCAGAGGTTGCTGCAAGCTGTGTGACACTACGGTGCTCTACTGAGGGCGACAAAGTGAGACTCTTGTCTCTAAAAAAAAAAAAAAAAAAAAAATTAGTCATTGGCTCGGCACTCATAGCTCAGCAGTTAGTACTGGCCCAAGCCTGCTAAACAAACAAACAAATAACTGGGTGTTGTGGCGGGCACCTGTAGTCCCAGCTACTTGGGAGGCGGAGGCAAGAGAATCGCTTGGGCCCAAGAGTTGGAGGTTGCTGTGAACTGTGAAGCCAAAGAGTTGGAGGTAGCTGTGAGCTGTGAAGCCACGGCACTCTACCCAGGGCAACAAAGTAAGACTCTGTTTAAAAAAAAATAATAATAAATTAATTATTATTCAGATATGTGAAAGAAAGAAAATAGGTAAAAATGCAAGGGATGTGGGAGCATCAGCTGTTCTCTGATTTCAGAGGAACAAGGTTGTCCCCTGGGAGTTGAGTCAGGGTAGTGGAAACTATGTAAAATAACTACTGTGAGGAAAGGGGAAATAGAAGGTATACCAAAGGCAGTGAGCTGGCTGTATACATTGTATCACCCAGGGCTCAATGAGAAAAGCAGAACCACATGTGTGAGGTAGAATTTTTAAAATTGTGAATTAGATATTAAGCAACTGTGGGATGGGATGGTGAAGTCTATGCAAGACAGTTACTCTGCATCCAGTGTTGGGCCTGAAGTCGCTGTAGAGAACTGACCACAATGAGGGAGAATGATTGAGGACGATTGGTACCTCCATCTGTCTCACCCTCCCTAGCCCTGAGGATGTGGGTGACCAGCAGAAGCAGCTGGTGCCCTTTGTCAGAGGTGCACACAACTCAGCCCTAGAGGAGCTGCAGGAGCAGAGCCAGCAGGATCCAGAGCCCCACACCAACCAGGGAGGCCAGTAGATGCCTAACCACACCTGTGAGCTGCCCAGATCTCTGCCTGGTACTGTCTCTGTTTACCTCCCAGCACAAACAGGCTGCTGCTTCAAGTTCACCTTCCAAATCCCACTTGGAAAACCTTAGCGGCAAGGGAATTCTGGGAGACTTGGCTTCAGTGAGGCTGAGATGACACCTGCGAGGTCACCATACACGTAAACAGTCTATGTTTTCAAAAGTGTTCTAAAGCACTCTACAGACTCATGCTGGAGTCCAGTACATGGAATAGTCCACAAGCAATGTCTGAGTTTTGTAAGAAGAGCAATGCCAGCCCAAAGGTTATAGTTTGAGCTAAAGTCACATCTTGTATTCACGTTGGAATGGTGGCATTTAAAACTAGTTTTCTGGTCCTACAAACAAGTGGGAACAGAGACGCCCTCTCCACTGCTGGTGGTAGTGTGCAACTGTTTTATAATTGTCACGGCAGCAAAAAGTCTGGGGCAAAAGTAGCCTCTGGGGTTTTCAGCCACAGTCTTAACTGAGCTTTTTCTACTCTCAGCACACCCTCAGAAACCTAGGCGTGCCAGGGGATTGGGAACTGCTTCCCCAGCTGGCTCTGCAACAGTGCCTGAGAGTGATTAAAGCTCATGTGGGGGCAGCTCGCTGTGAATTTGAAGACTGCAATGTCCCAGCTCCTCATAAAGCAGCTCACATATTTGCTGTCCAGCGAAGCATGGCTGAAATAACACAATCTCCTTGTTGTAGGTTTGGGAATGCAGCGTCAGCTAGACCCCAGGGCCTGTGGCTTCCGTTCTCTCCTGTGGAGGTGGCCAGCTGAGGAGTCAGGCCCTCGTGGCTCTGAGGGAGGGGGACAACATCTGCTCCGGCCTGAGCTTCCTGCTTCATCTTTCACCTGGCTGAGAACACAAAGGGAATCAGCACCAAGCTAGAGACGCAGTTCAGCTGGGATGGCCACTTCTGAGGCCTTGGACAGGACTGACACGTGGTCGGACTTGAACGTCATTAAGTTTTACTACCCATGTGCAATTAAGCTAAATTGGAAAGTGGAGCCATTTGCTACATCTTGGGTTTGAAGGATTTTGGAAAACATTCTTGGAGCCATGAAACACTGGCTTCCCCACGCCTCCCTTGATCTCACTCTTCCTTTCCCCCTCCTCTACTGTTTCATTTTCCTTCCCCCTTCTCCTCCTCTTCTCTGCCCTTTGTTCTCATTCCAGAAACACAAAACCAAGTGTTTGCTGACATCAGGCCTGCGGTGTGGCTGGGGAGAGGCTGGGGAGACGGAGCAGACACAGTGCCTGCCCTCAGGGGACACAGCTGTGAGGGCACAGGAGGTGGTGGGCAGACGGTAGATGAGCCCTGTCTTCAAGCAGAAGCAGGAGTTCCCTGGTGTCGCCACTGTCTTTGGGTCTCACTTGTCTCCCCCAACATCCTCCTTCCACGCCCTTTGCTGACCTCAACAGTATCTCTGAAGAAGAATCTGGCAGCTCGCGGGACACCTCCTGGCCTTTCTGTGGCCATCTCTGGACCCCATCTCTTGGAGGAAGAAATCATTCTCAATTGCCACACTCTCCTAGCTCCCTGAACCTCCAGAAGTAACTAAAGTTTCAAATGCCCAGTCACCCTCCCCCTTTTAATTAGCGCCGGCTATGCTGGCCCGTAACATTTCTGCAGTTCTCTCAGAATACAAACACATGGCGTTTTTAAGTCTCTCTCTGATTATTCTCGGTGTTCCTGGATGCTATGTTAGATTTTGCTGTTGCCTCTGTTTTCACTCATGTCCCATCCATACCAGTGCTTATAAAGGAGCCAGACATAGTTTTGAACATAATTTGGCTTCCAGCCAGAATGTCAAATTTATCATCCGCACTTTCACGGGCATCACCCCTGTCCTCCCAACAGCAGCCTCTGGTACCTGGCCCAACCATTGCTGGAAGGAGTTAACTACCAGGGAACTGGAACCAGCTCCTATGGGAGGGACTTTGGAATGGACACTGATCACCAGATAGGCAAAATGGTATTGAGCAAAGTGTGAGATTGCTGTGAGATTCAAAGCCAAGCTTCATACTTGCGTGAGACCATGACGCTCGGTACCAAGATAGATCCACCTTGGATGTGTCATGTGGAGCTGTCACTATCCACATGGCTTCGTGGGACTCCGTCTGGAGTCAAGAAGATAACTGGAAGTTGCTGTCTGCCTGGTGAATAGAATGCTTCCCCAGTGTTTTCTAGACTCTGAGTTACCCACAGTGAAAAGTGGATTTTGAATTTCCCAGGAGTAACTGGGAAGTAGTAAGGAAACGAGAGAATAATAGGAAACTAGCTGCATGCCATTGGACGTTACTTATGTAAGAAATCAGGTTGCGTTAGATGATCTTTAATGTAATTTCCAGCCCTGACACTTTAGGATTCTAAGTACTTCTAAATCCTTTCCTTGGTATGCTGATGCTTTTTCTTCTGAGCAGCTTTGATTTATTATCAGAAAGTGTTAGCCCAGACCAAAGGATAGGGGACAGGGATGGGAGGCAGAGGCACATTTTGCTATGAGTGGGACAGATGGCACACCGTGCATCTCAACCCTGCACCCAGCCTCAGATCAATCTGCCGTGTGGCATCATGGGATAACTTCCAATATGGCTGCCTGACAGATGTTTCTGAGGGTAATTTAAAATTGCTCCTTGAAGTTGCACCACACCCTTCCAATTCAGCTGCCAAGAGGATACTTTTAAAAAAGAAAAGGTGGGTAGGCCTGGAGTGTTTCCTACAAATCCCATACCATAGAATGAGTTAACTGCCAATGAATCAGAAACATATGGTATTCAACAAACTTCTTTCAGAATGCTCACTGTTTAATAACCTAGGGAATCGCTATTTGTCAAAACAGTTGGGGCTTGTTACCAAATCCAGGATCTCTGAAATCCAGTTTGAAATGTATTGTCAAACAAGGCCTGGTCTCCAGGGCCAGATTAATGCATCTTTGCTCTGTCCACAGGAGATTATTTTCTAATTGTACCATTTGGTGATTGTGACTCAGAGCAGGGCCTGGTTAGCACTGGGGTTTAGACACCTGACCAATTATGCCTAAGTAAATACAGCTTAAAACAAATCACAAGTAAGCACTACTTTAGTCACAGTGCAAAAGAGCATACACTTACTGCTTCTATTTTCAGAAAATTAATGAACAATTTTAGTTATGGCAAAACAACTCTGCAGAACAAGGGTCAGTTTGCTCTTTTAATCAAGACACTTTGCCAAATATTTACTAAAATAGGGCAGACTCCTTGTAAAAGTATAAATAGTTTTGTTTCTTATTTAAAATAAAAAGGTCCCTAGCACCTTATATGGTCTGATCCTTTGATAGCACTCAAGTGTTTTTATAGTAGGATTTCCATTGTGGTCTGTGCTAAGGAAAAAAGAAACAAGATTGTAGCACGAGGTCAGAGAAAAATGACACTTCACATAAAAATCCAATAGAAAACTCTGCAGAGCAAAGTGTGAGTAATGTTGTCTCAGGAGGATAAAGTATGTGGTAATGCTGTATTCGGACTTAGGACCAAGTTTTCTGTAGCAGATTTAGTTGGTTGCTTATTGGAGATTCATCCCTCCTTCCTTCCTAATAGAACCCAGATTCCACTCAGTTATCTATCTTTCTCCAATGTCAAAGGGATAGGCTTCATGCTTAGCTCCAGAGGGATGTTCTGTTTAAGCCACTCTTGGGAGACCCTCTCGATTGGTTTAGGAATAGGCATGTGACCCAATTCTGTCCAGTAAAAAGTGGGAAGTCTGCTGCAGGGGAGTCTGGGGAAAGGTTTCCTTGCTTCTAAGAAAGAGCAGCAGAAAGAGACAGATTCTTGCTCCTGTGGATGTTGCCATGTTTGGAAACGATGCTTGCAAAGTGGCAGCCATCTTGCTTTCAGGCGAGGGTAAAGCTGAGGCAAAGACGGGGCAAAGTAAAGACAGTGAGAGGTGGAACACAGCCCTCACACGCCACATCTGGAGCTCACCTGCCTTTGGATTTCCTTATGTGAAAGAATACATTTCTTTATTGTTCAAGTCAGTTTGAGTTGTTATTTCCAGTATTTGCAGCCCAAACCATCCCAAATGATTGAATATAGATTTCAAATCAGCGCATGATGGACCAGCCATCCTTCTTGTCTATTACTCTGTCCTAGAAACTTAACCTCTCCCATTGTTTTGCCGTAAGATTTCTAAAAGCATACAATTTCCCTAAATATTGTAACACAAAGCTGTAGGCTAACCAATAACTCTAAATGGTGATCATCTACTGATTCCAACTTGTTTCATTTTCATTTCTCCAGATGGGCAAACAAGAGGGGCATCCTAAAGGGCCCTTTCTATAATAACGATTGAGTCAGTAGCACGTGCCCTCCCAGGACCAGTTGAGTAGGTCCATCCGCCTTCTCTCAGGGATACTGTTTGTTAACTGAGAGCTGAGAATATCGAGACAGCTCATGAGGCAGAATTGATGGTGAGGGACCTAGAACAGCAAGTCGTACTCATTCAACCAAGAGCCAAACCTCCAGCCGAGGCCGCAAGACCAGCATGAAATATAGGTTCAGAACATAGTTCACTGGCTCAAACCCCAAATTGGGATCTCAAACCTGAGTTCCAAAAGAAGCTTCTTTGCCCCATGTGAAAAGTAAATTTGATCTCAGATTGTCCCTTCGGCAGGAGGTTGACATAACAACATACATTTCATGTTTTGCTTTCATGATTTCTTTTCTCCCTCTCTTTTTCTTTTTATTACCTGCATCAAAGGTATTTATATACAAATATTCCAAAATGAAAACAATGCAGTTGAAAGAGTCAAGAGGAATTCTAAAGGCATTCTTTGCCTACACCTGATGAAAGGAAGGGTTGGATTTTTTACCTCTAATTATTTGGCTTATTGTCTCAACTTCCTGCTTTCATGCATCTGCGAAGACCTGGTTTAACCCTCTCCATGAAATCCCTTGAGGGAAGTAATTACTGACCATGCCACCAGCTCTAACAAGGAGAGCTGGAGGCTTCCCTCCACGAGGGCCTCTGGCACTTAGATTACAGATTGAAGGAGTGGGGGATAATTCCCAACCAAAACTGAATCTGGAAATTATTTTTAAGAATACTTACCATGGAATCTATCCTCTTAGCAGATTTCAAGTGTATTGTACACTATTGGTGACCACAGGTGCAAGGTAGAACAGCAGATCTCTAGCACTTATTCATCTTGCTAACTGAAACTTTATGCCTCTTGATAACTCACTCCCCATTTCCCCTTGCCCCCAGTTCCTGGACCATTCTGGTCTTTGACTTTATGAACTTGGCTGTTTTATATGCTTCCTATAAGTGAAATCATGCGGTATTTGTCTTTCTGGGTCTGGCTTATTACATTTAGCATAGTGTCTTCAAGGTCTACCCATGTGGTCACACAGTACAGAATTTCCTTCTTTTTTAAGGCTGACTAGTATTCCTTTGTATGTCTATGCCACATTTTCCTTATCCATTCATCTGTCAGTGGACAGTTAGGTCATTTCCCCACCTTAGCTTTTGATTAGTGCTGCAACTAATACCTCTCAGAGACTCTCATTTCAATTCTTCTAGATATATACCTAGAAGTGGGTTTGCTAGATCTATTTTTTAATTTTTTGAGGAAGTTCCATCCTGTTTTCCACAGTGGATGCAGCATTTTGCATTCCACTGGACCAGTTGAATGGGTCCAAGAGTTATTATTGCCAGTATTTGCAGCCCAGACCATCCCAACTGATCAAATATAGATTTCAAATAAGTGCACAATGGACCAGCCAATAGTGTACAAGAGTTTTGATTTCTTCACAACCTCACCAATGCTTATATTTTCTTTTTATGATAATAGCCATCTTGACAGGTGTGAGGTGATTTCTCATTGTGCTTTTAATTTGCATTTCCCTGATAAGTAGTGATAATGAGAAATTTTTTATGTATCTGTTGGTCATTAGTATGTTTTCTTTGGAAGAATGTTTATTCAAGTCCTAGCCAATTTTTAAATTGGGTTATTTTCTTGCTATTGAGTTGGTTTGAGCTCCACATACATAAATTCTGGAGATTAGCTCCTTGTCAGATAAATGGCTTGAAAGACATTTTCTTGCATTCCATAGGTGCGTTTTCACTCTGCTGATTATTTCCTTTGCTGTGAAAAAGGTTTTTAGTTTGATGTAGTCCCATTTGTTTATTTTTGGTTTTGTTACATCCATGAAATCATTGCCAAGACCAATATGGTGAAGTTTACCCCTTTGTTTTCTGGTAGGAGTTACTCAGTTTCAGGTCTCATGGTTAGAAATGTTTTTCGCTGGCCACTAGAATGCTAGCCTTTGCTCCTATATTCACTCAAAATTGTAAATGAGAAAAAGGCGAATTTTTGTAGCCTAGTATGGGAGGTTGTGACAATCTTGGCAAAACTTATGAATCATGAACCAAATGTCAAATACATTTTCTATGTTCCTGCATTCTTATAGTGGCAAGATTTTCTCTGGTTGTGCTCACGTTTTGGCACACATGATCACACTCTTCAAAGACTGTAAACCATATGGTGTGAGCTCTGTTCAGAAAGAATTACTGCTCTATTGATATGAGGACAATTAATGACAATTATGGTTATGGGGGGGGAACAGGGAAGGAGGGAGGTGGGCGGGGCCTTGGTGTGTGTCACACTTTATGGGGGCAAGACATGATTGCAAGAGGGACTTTACCTAACAATTGCAATCAGTGTAACCTGGCTTATTGTACCCTCAATGAATCCCCAACAATAAAAAAAAAAAAAAAAGAATTACTGCTCTATAAGATTATAGAGGTACTTTTAATTTCTCCTCCTTCCTAGAAAGATGCAGTGTCTTCCTTGCAGACATCTCTCTGGGCAGTGTGATGCACAGATTGAACCTCTGCACTTTTCATCACACACAGCTTGACCCCATATTCACAACCTTTGGGAGCCTTCCCTTTGATGTGAAATCTAACCACAAGGCTCACAAGCTATGTTAACACAGGCCTTTATCTATCTGATTCATTATAATTCAAGCAGAAGGAAAGTGACTCGTGCAACAGTACCATGGGACATCTTCTGTGATGGTAATCCTGTCTTCTAGAGCATGCCCTAGGTTGCAAAATGCTTCCAATGCATTGTTCTATATCAACATATAAATAATCATAGTGAGATTTTATAGAATGAAAATCAAAATCATTTTATAGAAATGAAATCAAAAGACTCAGAGTACTTGATCAAGTTCACAGTTGGAAATAGAACTAGCACTTGAGCATAGCTTTCTTACTCCAGATCCAGTGGGTTCTTCCATGATACGGTCTCATCTTGAGGACAGACCAAGGGCAGTATTATGTGGTGGTTAGGAGCACATTAGATGTGGGTTTAAGTTCCAGTTCTGCTATTCATTACCTTAGTGGACTGGGGAAAGTTGCTAAGCCTCAGGGCCCTGCCTTGGTTTTCCCATCGATAAAGCAGAAATAATTATACTATGCACACCATTGGCTTTTGGAGCTGATGCATCAATGCAAGAAGAGCGCTAAGCATAGTGCTTTACGCAAAGCATAGTACTCAGCAAGTCCTCTGGGAATGGCAGCCACTAATAAAGGGAAAGGAGCCCTGGCTGAGAATTTTGAATGTGAGTCCCATTTCTCTGGCTTTTCACTGTTATTACCTTTGTCAAAGATGTCCTGTGAGCTCCACTTTCCTGTCTGACCAAATGAAGGCGATGGGGCTTAGTAAGAAAACCAGTAAAAGCCACTCTATCTAACCATTTTTGACACAGGGCTCTCCACTGTCTTTCTGTGTGTGCGTGTGTGTGTGTGTGTGTGTGTGTGTGTGTGTGTGTGTGTACACGTCCTAGGTGTCTGGGGAAAAGGAGAGACGGACCCTGGTATCAAATCTGCCAACTTTTCCTGCATGTTAACTTACCCCGTAACCAGTTGAGAATTTTACAGTGCTAGAGATTAAAATGCAAAGGAAAGTGATCACACTTGAAAACTTCCACAGCTCTCTTGGAAAATACACACCAACACACAGACAAGGGTGCTCTTCATTTCAGAGACTTAATAGTTCTAGGATGGCAATGACGGATTTGGAGTTGGAGTTTTTAAATTTACATAATTTATTTAAAATACTACAAGGCATAGACAAGTAGGGTAAACTGCAATATTCACATCACCTGGCAGCAGTAATTAGATGAGAAGGCCAGCCCCAAGGGGACTGCTGCTCACTGCCACTCTGAATGAGCTGGACATTTCACTGAGGAATGTTTGCTTTGTGTCATACAAACCACTCCAATCAGTGGGTGGAGGAAGTCCCAGAGATGCGGTATCTTCTCTCCAACCCTTTTAAACTGACCAACTATTTGCTGGAATGAACCACACAAAAAGAAGATAAACAAGAAAGTACAGATTCCTGCCTGGGGTAAAAGTGATTCGGGAGGAAGGGCTAGGCTCCTTAGGATTATGACACTTGGCCATGAGGGTCATCGCTAAGCCTCCCAAAGTTATGGCTCTTCAGAGTCAATGTTTAATTATTTGCAATTGCCTTTTCCCTGTGATAGCTCAGGCCCTAGAATGGATTCTAGGACCCCATCCCTCATCCCCTTTTCTATCATGAGTTTACCCTGGGATCCCATGATGTCCTTTCCTGAAAGCCAACCCTGGTTTCAACTCTACCTCTACAGCAGTTCTATGAACATGAAGCTCTGCATAACTTCTGTATGGGAGGGCAGACTTTGTCATGTCTTCAAATGTCTCTGTTACCTCCCACTCCTACCCCCTGAGACAAAAAGTACCTGTGGCCTTTAAGACACTTCCATAAAAGGAACCCTAGAAGGGTTCACCACTCAAGTGACACTCCTCAGAGCAAAGATATATTGCATTTCTGTCTCTTCTTAGATGGAGCACTGCTTGGCCACTTTTAAACAAATAGCTCTTAAAAAAGAAATGTCGTGGGTAGCACCTGTGGCTCAAAGGAGTAGGGAGCCAGCCCCATATACCGGAGGTGGTGGGTTCAAACCCGACCCCGGCCAAAAACTATAAAAAAAAAAAAAAAAAAAGAAATGTCATATTCTGCCTCATGAATGGATACTTATAAGATGGTCTCTTTTTGCCAGTGTAATTTTCCCTGTCTATTGACTTTTTGTCTTCATAATGTTTCAGAAAGTCTGATCTGTTGTTGCTTCAGGTGATAGATACTTGTTACAATACAGATCCCTGAACCCCATCCCTCGCCTGATGGATCAAAATGTCTGGGGATGGGCCTGGATGGGCATCTCACATGACTCTGATGCACCAAGGCTTATCCTGATCAGCAAGAATTTGCCTTGTCTGGTCTTGGCTCATTCAGTTCACAAATATTTCTTGAGCACTTGCTATGTATCAGGCATGTTTCTCGGTGTTGGCAATACAGCAGCAAATAAAACAGACACTGCCCTGGCGATGCTTACTTTCTAGAGCAGCAGTTCTCAACCTGTGGCTCATGACCCTTTGGGGGTTGAACGACCCTTTCACGGGGTCACCTAAATACATCCTGCATATCAGATATTTACATTATGATTCATAACAGTAGCAATATTACAGTTGTGAAGTAGCAACGAAAATTTTATAGTTGGGGGTCAATACAACATGAGGAACTGTATTAAAGGGTTGCGGCATTAGGAAGGTTGAGAACCACTGTTCTAGAGGGAGAGATAAATAGTCACATAAATAGGCACATATTAACATCAGCCATAGTAATAATCCTGGGAAAAATAAAAGGGTGAGAGGACAGAGTGTGAGGTGAGGGAGGTCTTTCTGGAGAGGATTTTGGACAGAGACCAGAAGGCAGTGAGGGTGAAAACCAACAGATACCCAAGGAAGGAAAGAGTGTTTCAGTACAGGGGACAGTGAGTGCAAAGACCCCAAGACAGAAAGGATGATGGGCAGGTTTGAGGAAGTGTGAGAAGGAAAATGTAACAAGGGGCAGAGAGAGTGAGGGGCAGGGGAGAAGGACATGTCATCAGAGGGGCTGGGAGATGCACAGATCACCAACGGCCATGGAGGACTTTGCTTTTACTCTAGATATAACAGAAGCCATGGAGGGCTGGGCAGGGCAGTGGCACACTCTGCCTTTGGGTTTGAATGGGCTCTTTGAGCTGCTATTTCACCTTCTGTCTAAATCTCTCTAAATGTTCCCAGACAATCCAATGCTAATAAGTGAGGAACTGATTCAGGGGAGCAAGAGTTTCTGCAAGTCATACTTGTACATCTGTCATTCATGGAATTCATCTGTGTCAGATATTTAAAGCACCTGCTCATTCTAAGAGATAGGCTGTGGGGAAACAGGCTATGAGGCGACAGGGCCCCCCAGCCTGAGGAGGTGTTCAGGGAAGGACCCCCTCCCGAGCTGCTTCTCCTACTTTAACATCAAACATGCTTTTCACCTGTCAGAACTCATGTAACAGATGCATACTTTTCTTATTATTGGCAAGCACACAGCTTTTCCTCCTTAAAGTTAATCTTTACCTCAAGTGTTAAGATTTACCTTGTTAAAGATACTTTATAAATAAAGCTGTTTGCACATTTTGGTGCTACCTGCAGTCATCAGCTGCATCACACCTCCTGATCCCATCTTATCTTTTGTCTTTTGTCTGTCTTTCTCATTTCCCACCATTTCCACTCAGGTTATTTCTCCTTCCTCGCGTTGGTTTGCAAAAAATAGGCACAGAGTTATCACACCTATTTTACTGACAAGGAAACAACTTGGAATGTGATAAAAATTGGCTTTCAGGGCAGCGCCTGTGGCTCAGTCAGTAGGGCGCCGGCCCCATATACCAAGGGTGGCGGGTTCAGACCCAGCCCTGGCCAAACTGCAACCAAAAAATAGCCGGGTGTTGTGGTGGGCGCCTGTAGTCCCAGCTACTTGGGAGGCTGAGCCAAGAGAATCGCTTAAGCCCGGGAGTTGGAGGTTGCTGTGAGCTGTGTGAGGCCACAGCACTCTACCGAGGGCCATAAAGTGAGACTCTGTCTCTACAAAAAAAAAAAAAAAAAAAAAAAAATTGGCTTTCAAACTTAGGCTTCTGATTTTAACCAATATGCTTCATTGCCTCCCCTGATAGACCCACCAGGCTTCACTACACGTCCATGGGTAAAATAAAAAAGAGTTAGGGTAGGCGTGGTGGCTTATGCCTGTAACCGTAGCAAGAGGCCAAGGTGGGAGGATCACTTGCGCTCAGGAGTTCTACCAGCCTGAGCAAGAACAAGACCTCTAATTTTTCTAAAAATAGAAAATAGAAAAATTACCTAGGTATTGTTGTGGTCACCAGTAGTCCCAGCTACTTAGGAAGCTGAGGCAAGAGGATCCCTTGAACCCAGAGTTTGAGGTTGCTGTGAGCTAGGCTGATGTCACAGCACTCTAGCCTGGGTGACAAACCAAGACTCTGTCTTCTGTCTCCAGAAAAAGAAAAAAAAAACCCTAAGATTTAATAAAGAAAAGAAAAGGGGTCCAGATTCATGATGTCTGGGGGTAAGTTTGAGGCAAACACATGCATATGGGAACGTTGAAGTTTCAGCTTCGTTGTTTTCAGTTTGTTCTGTAGTTAACTCCTTCTGTATTCTGGATAGTGAGTCATGTAAACCCAAAGTCACAACCCCGAAAAGCCACTTGATCACAGGGAGTTTAATTTATACCTACAATTTTAGGCTGTCTTCCTTCTCCTTAGCTGTATCTAACCACAGCTGCATCCTGCTCTATTAACCACAACTCAAGGTTGTCTCCAAATTCTGTTTATTTTCCTTTTTTCGAACTGGTCTTTTTGTAATGGAATTATCTCCACACTTAGTACACTGAGATCAGAAATTAAATTCTCTACTCAGCTAGAATTGCCCTTCTCAGTTATTTCAGAAGTTAAATAAAGCCCTAACGGAAAGCAGGTCACCTAATCTAAGAAGAGACTGTCTCATTAACATAGCAAAGGATGGTCCTCGTGTGTCAGGGAGAGACCTACTTTTCATACATAAGCTTCCATTAGGATGGCAAGACTGCGCCGATAATTTAGGCACATACTTTGATTAACAGTATGCCTCTTGTTTGAGATACAGTAAACTTTTGATTCAAAATCAGACACATCATGTTTAATGGCCTAATAGTAATTTTTGTAGTTAGTTTTGCCTTAGTTAACCTAGAGCTAACTAATCAAAAAAGCATAGGGTATGAGTTATTTGTTGCTGTTCTTTTTAAAATTTAAACTACGAATTGGTAGCTTCTCTTGCAACCCAAAGAACAAAGAACCAGGAAGTATCTCCATTACTAACACAGTAAAATTAAATTATCAGTCACTCTGTGACCGCCGCCCCCACCCCCACCCCCAGCCACCACTGCAAATTCTGAGTCAAATAAAATGCAGATAGTCTATGTTTAATTTAGTCGTCCATAAGAATTTATATTTGCCTAGCAGCTGGCCTGGGAGCTGAAGGTTTTTTTCTGTTTTAATCTAAGAAGAAAAAGAAGTGAGAAAGGCGTGGGGTGGAGACCAAAACTAACTTTGAGCCAGCTGTGTTTCTTCTTTGGGAGAGACCACTGAGGAGGTGATGGCTTGTTTAATCTCAGAAATGTAAACAGAAAGAAGCCTGTCACCATTAAGTTAGAATTGGAGCACTAATTAAGTCTGATGCAGTATAATGGAGATTTAGATTTAGTAAATATTGCTCCCAAACGGCTCTACTTTCTTTACACATCTCAAATTAATCTTAATGTAAACCAAAGTGCATGTGTTCTTTTCAAAGTAAAACCCGCTCATATCTGTATTCCAAGAGAAATGAGATTAGAAACAACAAGGGTTACATTTCCCAGGAATATATATGAAGGACCACAGCCTTGGAGCAGCACTGCTGTATTTCTGCAGCATTGCTTGGGGCCCCTTAGTCACACTGAGGAGCAGCAGATCACTAAGGAATTCTGGGCAAGATTAAATACACACACACACACACTTCTATAAACTGGCCCAAAGTGTTATAGACTCCAAGATTTTAATATCTACTTCTTAAGGTCAATTGCATAACTGGAAAAGTGAGTTTAAAATATTTGGAATAAAATTATAATTAACTTACCAGAAACTACAGCTCCCATTTCAGTCCACCTCTCTGATGGCTAACTGAAAATCCAGATTGTCTTTGAGGGCATGGAGAAATCAGCAGTTCCTGCTACTTCACAGAAGAGGAATTCATTTAATGCTATTAAGGGAGTTATTGATGCCCAGTTAACTTTGAGACTATCTTTGTCATTTAGAAAATAAAAGATTCTTGTCAAATGAGTTAACCAGTGGCTTTCGCTTTTATGTAAACATGATGTACCTATATCATCTTTTTAAAGTTTTATTATTCTTTAAACAGTTGGCATTAGAAAGACAAAAAAGAAAAAGTGTCCATTTGGAATAGGTAAGTGATTTTCCCAGCACAGGAATTTTGTCATGTTGAATTGGTGGGTAGACTGAGAAATATTTTGGTAATGGAAGTATGGCATCTTAAACTTTATGTTAGAATCATAGTCCTAGAAAGAACCATCCCCCTCTTCTGGCCAGGACTTTCCCCAGAAAACATTAGCATTCCTCTGAACAGATTGATAACCCAAATAGAAATCAAGAAAGTACAAATAGCTGGGCTACCCATTTTATAGGTGGAGGACTGAGGCTTCGCCTGTGAACCTACTATACAGGTGAAGACTTAGATAAGATCCAGGATGTGTGTTGGAAGAGGAACCAAGAGGAATTGGCAATGCGAGGGGAGCGGAAGGTGAGAAAGAGAAATGGCTCCTAAGTTTTTGGTTTGAGCAGCTGGGTGAAGAGCGACATGACTTCCTGAGAGGGTGAAGATTGGGAGAAGACAGTGGCAAGGCGAAGAGCTCTGCTGGGTGATGTCTGAGATGCCTGTTAACCATCCAAACAGGGATGTCAGTTATGCAGTTGAATACGTGTGTCTGGAAACTCAAAGGAGCCCTGCCGAGGGTTCAGCTGGGGAGGAGAAGCTGCTCTGGACTTTGTGTAGAGAGTAGTTCCAGTAGAAAAATCAGAGTAGGGAAACTCATCATTTTGAGATCCTCTACAGAGTATTTTTATTACTTTGTTTAGAGCTGTGAATTCCTAGAATAGCAAACATACCCCCATTCAAGCCTATGCACAATAACATATTTCAGGGTCAAATGTTGATGAGTTTTGAATGAATTGCTTTCGAGTTATTTGTAATCATTGCAAATCAAGAGTTGACTGTATTTACATTTTCATATCCAGTAGGAACTATTTCAATGAATTTGACAAACGCATAGTAAATGGCTTTGGAGTCAGACATTCTAGGCTTGTGCGCCAGCTACACCCCCTAACTAGCTGCATGATCTCAGGCGAATAAATTATGGCCTCAGCATTGGGTTCCTGAAGTAAAAATAGCACTGGGAGGATTAAGGGAGATAATTTAAGGTAAAATACCTGGAACAATTCCTAGCACACAGTAAGAGTTCAATAAGAGGAAGCTATTATGAATTAGATAAGGCAAGTTCTTCCAGAGACCTTCAAATCTGGTGAGAGGAGACAGACACAGCCGGGAAATGCCAGCAAGAAGTTTCCAAAGTGAGCAGATTTGATGTGAGCAGAGGACCTCCTGAGAACACTTTTGTTCCCTTCCACTTGACAGGAGTCAGAGGGATAGGCCCAGCGTCTCTGTGCTCCTGGGTGTTTGATACCCGATGGCAGCTCAACATCAGCCCTTAGAGCACTGTGTCTGTGCACAGAAGTAACACTGACGCTCCAGGGCCTGGAGCCAAGACAGTTTGCGGGCCCTATCTCTGTCCTTTCCTCCCCTCCGGTGTGTACGCCTGTCCCCAACACCCCGCCCTCACCAGCCTGAGCCTCCTCCCAAGCTGGAACCTTTCTCTACCCCGCCAGCGTCACACTTGGTTTCCTGGTGTTCTGATATGTCCCTAATTAAGTGGTTTCAGTTCCCTCTCTGGCCTGGAGTTTCCAATAACAAAAGCTGTGGCATCCAGAGGATACTTTTTTTTGGACCCAGTTCTTACTGCTGGATTGGCATCCCTCCAGCCCAGCCTGATGTGCAGCCAGACTCTAGGCCCTGAGCGTGGATGAAGGTTTTGCAGGGACCAGGGCTGGAGCCTCAGTTTGCGTGGTCTGGTCTGAGGTGCTGCCTGTACTTTGCAGGCATAGATTCCATCCCCTATAGGGAATGGGCTGTTGTCCCTGGCAGACACGGCTGCTTGGCGCACTGGTCTGATTCACTGTGGATCCTGAAATGTCTCTTTCTTCTGTTCATCCTCTCACAGAGGCTTGGGTAGCCAAGGGATCAAATCCAAGCAGGAGTCTAAGCACTTCCTGCCTTAGACACGCCCCGTTGGCAGCCAGGTCTGCTCTAGAGGTAAAAGGCCAAACGCCACGCCTTGCTCGGTGTGTGGTTCAGTAAGAGCCCAAGTTTTAAGGCGTTGAGTCCCAAGGCAGTGGGTAATCTTTGTCTCCGGGGTTTACAGGACCGAAGAATAACAGCGACAACAAAAATCTATCAATGTAAAATGCTATATGCTAGCGAACAATATCTCGTAAGTCTATTCAAAAGATCAAATATTCCATATAAGGACATTTCTAAAATGATCTTTTAAAATGATCATTTTCAAATAGATTAAATAACAGTGCTTCAATCTATTAATAGTCCTCAATGTTGCTGAGTTTGTTTTTACTTCTCATCCTGATCTTTCTACTTTCTACCTGGAGCATGGAAATCTACAATTAGGCATCTCTGGGTGCCAAGCAAACTAGGTCCTGCCTTACTTCCTGCCACCAGAAAGGAGCCTTCAAAGGTCTCCTCGGCTGGTCTGAGCTTGGAGAGGGACAGAAGTGGGTTTACTTTGAACATAGGCTTAAGCTTTGGTGTCTTTTTCTTATACTGGCCTTTTCCAGGCCCTGTGCATGACTTGCTCTTTGTAATTCTATGTGTCTTTTCTATAGAAGGGGAAGAAATTATATAGACTTCAGGGTTCACCATACCTGATTTACCCCTAGGAGGGTGAACTCACTTGAGGGCCAGCCAAGAGATCCTGCCAGCTCTGGCCTCCTTCTGGGCAGCCTGCCCTGAGGGAGTGGGGGGCTGAACTGTGGAACCTGGTGGGTGTAGTCTCCATGTCAACAGGCTCAGGGCATTGACTAAGGGCCATGTTGTAGGAAAATAGCCAGGGCTCAGATTACTGCTGGAGAAATTTGGATGACCTAAGACAATGGGCAATGTTTCTTTTTTAAAGACAGGGTCTTGCTGTGTTGCCCAGGCTGGTCTTGAACTTCTGGGCTCAAGCAATCCCCCTGCCTCAGCCTCCCTAGAAGCCGGGACTACAGATATATATCCACTGTGCCCTGATAGCAATGGCAATTTTGCTGAGTAACCCAAGGGAGATGCTTTTTGATAGAATTTGTTTGGAAAAACAAATTCATATGAAACAGGCTGAATATCCACCCGCTTACTCCTGGGACCCTCCCAAGTGCCCCTGTCTCACTGAGTTTGCCCCCATGAGACAGGATGACTGGATCCTTTTTACTTGGGGGACTTGTGTTTGGGGTTCCTCATTCTTTTCATATCCCATTTGGGGTTCTTGTTGCTGCTGTAGCTTTTGTGGTTTCTGTTTAATTCTAGCTGTTTCTCCAGGACTCTGGCCAAGTTCCTAGATCCATTTTTATCTGTGTAGAGGGCAGGCAATGTAAATAGTATATAGATTTTGAACAACATTGTAAATGCTTTATGGACTGTGTGTTACAGGGAGTAGCTGAGCTATAAAGTTGGAATTAAACCAATGTGTTTACAGAAATGTGCTAATTGTGAAATTATTTTGCATCCTGAATACAGCCTTTGTAATGTGGGGCTTTGAGTAAGTACTTGGAGGGTGGTTCAGAACTGGGAACCCAGAGACCATCTCTGGCAGCCTCCTGTGAGTGTCTGGGAGAACATCTTGGTCCTATTTTCTCTGCAGCTCTTTGGAGCAACTCTTCTGGTGGGGCACGCAGCTTCTCCCCAGAGTCTGACGCATTCCCTGTCGAATCCCCCTCACATGTACCCTTCCACGTGAGCAGGAAACGCCTGTCCTCTGAGGTGAAAATGGCCCTGTCATCACCCTCCTCAGCACATGGCAGTGACGGAGCTCTGCCAGCAGTCACGGTCTCCACCCCTAACACCCGTCTCCCACAAAGGCTTCTCTTCCCTGACAAGCCCACTGGAAAGATTCCTCTGAGTCACTATTACCAAGGCAGGAGAAAGCGCCTTCCTTCCTTCCCTCCTAGTTTTCCTTCCTTCCTTCCTTCCTTCCCACGGCTCTCCATTCTGAGCGGTCTGTTCCCATTTCCTGCTCTCTTCAGTTTGCTCATTCGATCATTGCTCAGCTCTCCCAGCAGTATATGAAGTGAAAGGGGATCCTGCCAGCCTGAGGACACCCACACCCACACATATACACACTCATCAGTGGACTAATAGAAGAAACAGCTTCATAGCCTCACAGCAAGTCAGACAGTCCTAGCTTTGAATCCTGGCCTCCTCACTTAGTAGCTGGGAGACCTTAGGCAAGTCGCTTAACCTCTCTGAGCTTCTCTTTCCTTCCTTAGGTGTATGGTGGGGATAAGAACCTTTCAAGGGCACTGTGAGGACTTGAATCTATATATTAGGTACCCATTACGTGGTAGCTTGTTATTTGGATAATTTGGAAAATGGTTCACAATAGTTTCTATAGGTTTTAAGAAGAAAATACAGTAGAACCTCCATAGTTGCCCCCTCCCTGCACTGACCACCTCCTTAAGTTGACTTAATCTGCATAGGCCCGGACATGCACCACGTGTCAGTACCGTAGGCTTAGTTCCTTAGGTTGACCAGTTGTTATGGTCCCTTGGGTGCTCAATTTAAAGAGGTTCTATTGTACTCACAAATGAGGCATATCATCTGAGTTTCTGATGGATACAGATAAGTAGGAAATAAGGGAAATGGTATTTCAGGAATTGGCATAAGGCAGTGGAAGACCTGAGCGACCACTTTAGACGGGTCTTGGCCCACAACCCACTGAAGTTTATTTATTGAGAACCACACTAATAACCAAGTATTGAAATAGCTAATCATTGGACCTATCAGATGGCTCAGAGCCATTCTCCTGTGGGTGCTGAGCACACCAGAATGGGGTTCCAGGATGTTTTACCAATGGAGTACATGAAACAAGGTGTAAGGACCCTAAAAGTACTACCCTGCCCTAACGTGTCTCTCCAGCAGTTGGACCCAAAGCTAAAAAAACCTAAGATAAAATCATGGCATCCTGTCTTCAGAAATGTCAAAGCGGGAAATTTCCAGGCAACTTTCTAGTACTTCGAGTGTTTTGATATCCCCAGACCGGGCTGCTTCCAGAATCTGTGTTCTGCATCTTTCCCCAGCCTCGTCTGCCATCTAAATGTTGGTCTCCACATTCCATTTGCTTTCACCTGACTGTGAGTAACTCCAAGAAGAAACTTGACAAGCAAATGCCCCTCAAGGGATACAAGTCTGAGCACAAGAATAATAGTACTAAAAAGAACTTTGCACTATATTATTAGAACATACTTTATATTAATAGAATACATTATTTGTAATCCATACAATAATTCAGCAGGTTGAGGCACAAACCAGCAATTAATTTGTGCAAAGTTGCATATTTAGTACATAATGGAACCAGGATCTGAACTCAGGTTGCATGTGAATATTTTCAGGATACAAAATGCCTAAAATAAAGGTTGCACTGGGTGGACGGGGATACCTGAATGACATTAGCATGGTTACCAAGGGCAGGGGAACGAATGTTGGGGAGGTAAGTGCACAGTACTGTGAAGTCCAAGGCCAACCTTCATGGCCTGTGTCCTAAAGGACAGTCGTATCCCTTCTAGGTACATTTCCTCTACCTCCATGTTGAAGCCAAAGGGCGAATAGTACTCAATCAATACAAGGTCACCATGGTAACCAGGGGGGTATGGTCATGGGGCATTGACAGCCACAAGGATACAAAATAGACTACTTAGTTCCTAAAGTTTGAAAGCATCACGGACGTCTCTACCACCAATGGTTTACTCATTGTACTTGCAGAACACTTTACAAAATCCTACTTGCCTGAGTGTGTCCAAGACAATTCCTCTATCTGGAATTGTTCTCCGTTCTCCTTGCCCTCCCTCCCTCCCACCCTCCCTGATCTCTTGACTATTGAAATTGAAAATTGTGGGCAGCACCTGTGGCTCAAGGAGTAGGGCACCGGTCCCATATGCCAGAGGTGGCGGGTTCAAACCCACCCCTGGCCAAAAACCACAAAAAAAAAAAGACAATTGTATTCGTCTTGTAACATCTCTCCGTCTTTGGACTACTCAGTCATTGTCTGGTCACAGCTTGCTCTAAATTGCACACTTTATCTCCCACCTGCTTGAGAGCTTTTCAGGGCAAAGACTTCATCCTTTCCTTCTTTTTATCTTCCAGAGCTTCTAATATTAGGGCTAAGTATACACTTGAATAAGTAAATGATAGAATTGCCATATAGGGTCCCCACAGAAACATTCCCTCATTTCAAGCCAAATACCAGTCAAGTGCAAGCCAGGGAGACCTGTGCCCAGACCCAGTCCCCAAATGTCTCTGATAAAGCCATTTTCTCTTGGCTTACTTGGGAAAACATTCCAGGCATGTACAATAAAGGTCACCACTCTGGGCAGAGGAGTGTCCGACTGAATTTATGTTTCTACCCTCAAGAAGCTAAAGTGCAAATAGGGTGGGGCCCAGAAAAAGAGGACATTGTGGCATGAATGCCAGCAATTTAGAGCACCAGGGCCCCCTGCCCTGAATGCAGCCAAAGGGCGCGCCCCACTCTCTATAGGACTGTTGTTAGGGGCCAAAGGGTGTCACATGAGGGTCAAAGAAAAGTTCGCATTTCCATGGAAGGCCCAGAGGCCAAGGGAGAGGTCAGGCGCGTCTGTGGGGCTTTTGTCTGACTGTTCTTTGTTAAAACCCACATGTGGCCCTATTTTGATCTTGTAGATCTCCGCATGTGTTTCTGGGTGGATGAGAATGCTGTACAGCTGGGCCTTGAGTAATGGTTCCAGCCTTCAACACGCTCCACGGAGGACCTAGTTTAGTCAGGGTTGCATTCTGCTATCAATTTCCAATTTGGCAAAGGAAACTGCATATTCATCTCATCAAGTCAGGGGAGAGTTAAGGGTGTTGCCACCAAATGCTTCTCTCTTCCCACATGTGTGAGTTGTAAAGGAAAAGTCTGACTATGTCTTTCTGTGATACCGATTCATGGTTTCGGTATTCATGGTTTCAGTGCCAGCTGTCTCTGGTACACAGTAGGTGTTATTTCTTAAGTTCTTATTACAGAGAATTCTACATAACAAAGGTAGACAGATTATGTAAGAAGATTTCAAGCATCTAAAAAGGTACTAATCACGCAGCTTCAACAGCTATGAACTAAAACCCAATATTACTTTGCATACACCCTACTCACCCCTCAACCCATTTGTATTAATTTGAAGCAAATTCCAGATATCCTATAATTTCCTTTAAATAGTTCTGTATGAATTTCTAAAAGAGGACTCTATTTTTCCTTCTGGGTAGATGCCCAGTAATGGGATTGCAGGATCGAATGGGAGGTCTAGGTTGAGTGCTTTGAGGTTTCTCCATACTTCCTTCCAGAAAGGTTGTACTAGTTTGCAGTCCCACCAGCAATGTAAAAGTGTTCCCTTCTCTCCACATCCACGCCAGCATCTGCAGTTTTGAGATTTTGTGATATGGGCCATTCTCACTGGGGTTAGATGATATCTCAGGGATGTTTTGATTTGCATTTCTCTAATATATAGAGATGATGAACATTTTTTCATGTGTTAGCCATTCGTCTGTCGTCTTTAGAGAAAGTTCTATTCATGTCTCTTGCCCATTGATATAAGGGATTGTTGGCTTTTTTCATGTGGATTAATTTGAGTTCTCTATAGATCCTAGTTATCAAGCTTTTGTCTGATTGAAAATATGCAAATATCCTTTCCCATTGTGTGGGTTGTCTCTTTGCTTTGGTTATTGTCTCCTTAGCTGTACAGAAGCTTTTCAGTTTAATGAAGTCCCATTTGTTTATTTTTGTTGTTGTTGCAATTGCCATGGCAGTCCTCTTCATGAAGTCTTCCCCCAGGCCAATATCTTCCAGTGTTTTGCCTATGCTTTCTTTGAGGATTTTTATTGTTTCATGCCTGAAATTTAAGTCCTTTATCCATCTTGAATCAATTTTTGTGAGTGGGGAAAGGTGTGGGTCCAGTTTCAGTCTTTTACACGTAGACATCCAGTTCTCCCAACACCATTTATTGAATAGGGAGTTTTTCCCCCAAGGTAAGTTCTTGTTTGGTTTATCGAAGATTAGGTGGTTGTAAGATGTTAGTTTCATTTCTTGGTGTTCAATTCGATTCCAAGTGTCTATGTCTCTGTTTTTGTGCCAGTACCATGCTGTCTTGAGCACTATGGCTTTGTAGTACAGACTAAAATCTGGTATGCTGATGCCCCCAGCTTTATTTTTGTTACAGAGAACTGCCTTAGCTATACGGGGTTTTTTCTGGTTCCATACAAAACGCAGAATCATTTTTTCCAAATCTTGAAAGTACGATGTAGGTACTTTGATAGGAATGGCATTGAATAGGTAGATTGCTTTGGGGAGTATAGACATTTTAACAATGTTGATTTTTCCCATCCATGAGCATGGTATGTTCTTCCATTTGTTAATATCCTCTGCTATTCCCTTCTGAGGAGTTCATAGTTTTCTTTATAGAGGTCCTTCACCTCCTTCGTTAGGTATATTCCTAGGTATTTCATTTTCTTTGAAACTATGGTGAAGGGAGTTGTGTCCTTAATTAGCTTCTCATCTTGACTGTTATTGGTGTATACAAAGGCTACTGACTTGTGGACATTGATTTTATATCCTGAAACATTACTGTATTTTTTGATGACTTCTAGGAGTCTTGTGGTTGAGTCTTTGGGGTTCTCTAAGTATAAGATCATGTCATCAGCAAAGAGGGAGAGTTTGACCTCCTCTGCTCCCATTTGGATTCCCTTTATTTCCTTGTCTTGCCTAATTGTATTGGCTAGAACTTCCAGCACTATGTTGAATAGTAAAGGTGACAGAGGACAACCTTGTCTGGTTCCAGTTCTAAGAGGAAAAGCTTTCAGTTTAACTCCATTCAGTAAAATATTGGCTGTGGGTTTGTCATAGATAGCTTCAATCAGTTTTAGAAATGTGCCACCTATGCCTATACTCTTCAGTGTTCTAATTAGAAAAGGATGCTGGATTTTATCAAATGCTTTTTCTGCATCTATTGAGAGGATCATGTGATCTTTATTTTTGCCTCTGTTAATATGGTGGATAACGTTTATGGACTTGCGTATGTTAAACCAGCCTTGCATCCCTGGGATGAAGCCTACTTGATCATGATGAATGACTTTTTTGATGATAAGCTGTAATCTATTGGCTAGGATTTTGTTGAGAATTTTTCCATCTATATTCATGAGTGAGATTGGTCTGAAATTCTCCTTTTTGTTTGGGTCTTTTCCTGGTTTTGGTATCAGGGTGATGTTTGCTTCATAGAAAGTGTTGGGGAAGATTCCTTCTTCCTCAATTTTTTGGAATAATTTCTGCAGTACAGGAATAAGCTCTTCCTTGAAGGTTTGATAGAATTCTGGAGTGAAGCCATCTGGACCAGGGCATTTTTTAGTTGGAAGCTTTTTTATTGTTTCTTTGATCTCAGTGCTTGAAATTGGTCTGTTCAGGAGGTCTATTTCTTCCTGGCTAAGTCTAGGGAGAGGATGTGATTCCAAATATTGATCCATTTCCTTCACATTGTCAAATTTCTGGGCATAGAGTTTCTGGTAGTATTCAGAGATGATCTCTTGTATCTCTGTGGGATCAGTTGTTATTTCCCCTTTATCGTTTCTGATTGAGGTTACTAGAGATTTTACTTTTCTATTTCTAGTAAGTCTGGCCAATGGTTTATCTATTTTATTTATTTTTTCAAAAAACCAACTCCTTGTTTCATTAATTTTCTGAATGATTCTTTTGTTTTCAATTTCATTGATCTCTGATTTGATTTTGGATATTTCTTTTCTTCTACTGAGTTTAGGCTTAGATTGTTCTTCTTTTTCCAATTCCATAAGATCTCTTGTGAGACTGTTGATGTGCTCTCTTTCTGTTTTTCGAATGTAGGCATCTAAAGCAATGAATTTTCCTCTCAAAACTGCTTTTGCAGTATCCCACAGGTTTTGGTAGCTTGTGTCTTCATTGTTGTTATGCTCAAGGAAGTTAATGATTTCCTGTTTTATTTCTTCCTGCACCCATCTGTTATTCAACAGAAGATTGTTTAATTTCCATGCCTTTGGGTGGGGTCGAGCATTTTTGTTAGAGTTGAGTTCCACCTTTAGTGCCTTATGGTCTGAAAAGATACAAGGTAAAATTTCAATTCTTTTGATTCTGTTGATATTTGTTTTGTGTCCCAGGATATGATCAATTTTGGAGAATGTTCCATGGGGTGATGAGAAGAATGTATATTCTTTATCTTGGGGATGGAGTGTTCTATATGCGTCTATCAAGCATAGTTGTTCTAGGGTCTCATTTAAATCTCTTATATCTTTGTTTAATTTCTGTTTAGAGGATCTGTCCAACTCTGTAAGAGGTGTGTTAAAGTCCCCTGTTATGATGGTATTATCAGATATCATATTGCTCAGACTGAGTAAGGTCTGCTTCAAGAATCTGGGAGCATTTAAATTGGGTGCATAAATATTTAGAATTGAAATGTCTTCTTGTTGTAGTTTTCCCTTGACCAATATAAAGTGACCATCTTTGTCTTTTTTGACTTTAGTTGCTTTAAATCCACATGTATCTGAAAATAAGATTGCAACTCCTCTTTTCTTCTGAATTCCATTTGCCTGAAAAATTGTCTTCCATCCCTTGACTCGGAGCTTTAATTTGTCTTTTGAAGCCAGGTGTGTTTCTTGCAGACAGCAAATGGATGGCTTGTGTTTTTTAATCCAGTCAGCCAATCTATGTCTCTTCAGTGGGGAATTCAAGCCATTAACATTTATGGAGATAATTGATAAGTGTGGTAGTATTCTATTCGTCTTATTTTGTGAGAGTCCATTGCTTAGTTTTATCTTTTGCATCAGTGTGGAGGTTAGGCTCTGTCCTTTGATTTCTGAGTTCTTACTTTGCTGCTGATCCATTGTGGTGGTCAGTGTGCAGAACAGGTTGAAGTATTTCCTGTAGAGCTGGTCTTGTTGTGGCGAATTTCCTCAATGTTTGTATATCCATAAATGATTTGATTTCTCCATCAATTTTGAAGCTTAGCTTAGCAGGGTACAGAATTCTGGGCTGAAAATTGTTCTGTTTAAGTAGATTAAAGGTAGATGACCATTGTCTTCTTGCTTGGAAAGTTTCATTAGAGAAGTCTGCGGTCACTCTGATGGATTTGCCCCTGTAGGTCAACTGGCGCTTACTCCTGGCAGCTTGCAGAATCTTTTCTTTTGTCTTGACTTTGGACAGGTTCGTCACAATGTGTCTTGGAGAAGCTCGGTTAGAGTTGAGGCGACCTGGGGTCCGATATCCCTCTGAAAGCAGTGTGTCAGAATCTTTGGTGATGTTTGGGAAATTTTCTTTTATAATATTCTCTAGTATGGCTTCCATTCCTCTGGGGCATTCTTCTTCCCCTTCTGGAATTCCTATAACTCGTATGTTGGAACGCTTCATAAAGTCCCATAATTCTGACAGTGAACGTTCTGCTTTCTCTCTCTGCTTTTCTGCCTCTTTTACTATCTGAGTTATCTCAAAAACTTTGTCTTCTACCTCTGAAATTCTTTCTTCTGCATGGTCTAACCTGTTGCTGATACTTTCCATTGCATCTTTAAGTTCCCTGATTGACTGTTTCATTTCCTTCAGCTCTGCTATATCCTTTTTATATTCTTCATATCGTTCATCTCTGATTTGATTCTGTTTTTGGATTTCCTTTTGGTTATTTTCCACTTTATTAGCAGTTTCCTTCATTGTTTCCATCATTTCTTTCATTGTTTTCAACATGTGTATTCTAAATTCCCTTTCTGTCATTCCTAACATTTCTGTATAGGTGGAATCCTCTGCAGTAGCTACCTCATGGTCCCTTGGCGGGGTCGTTCTGGACTGGTTCTTCATGTTGCCTGGAGTTTTCTGCTGATTCTTCCTCATGAGTGATTTCTTTTATCTGTTTCCTTGCCCTAATTTTCCTTTCACTTCCTCTTGCTCTTTAAGATCTTGTGCCTGTGGACTAAGGGTTACAGGACCAGAAGGGTGAGAAGATTGAAGAGCAAAAAAGGGATGAAAGAAAGGAGGACCGAGTGATAAGAAAAAAAAAAAAAAAAAAAAGAAAGATAGAGAAAGGAGAGGGGGTGGGGATAAGGAATATTGACAAAAAGAAGAGAGGCACAGAAAGAGGGAGACAGGGCAATATAGGTGTACAGTAGGGTACTTTGACACAACCTTAAAAAACCCCACCTTCTGGGGGTGCCCCAGTTGGGTGGTTCCCTTGAGGTCAGCAGCTCTTTGCTAACCTGATCAGACACAGTACCCCACCTCCACCAAGTAGAGAGGAAAGACAAAAATGCTATAAATCAAACCAAAACAAGCAAACAGAAAACTTTACGGGGATACAATGGGGTGAAAAACCAAATGATAGCGGTAGAAACACTAGCAAAAATGAAGTTGTAGTTATTAAAAAAGGCAGCAATGGGAAATTATAATTAAACTAGAAAAATTGAGAAAGAAAAAGGGATCTGTATGGAAAAGATTGAAATTAAAAAACAAAAGAACATCAACAACGTCAAAATAAACAAACAAACAAAAAAAAAAAGAAAAAAATACACAACCAAAAACAAAGCAGTTTGTATATGTTATTGAATATTGTCTGGGCAACACGTGGTCTTATGGGGTATGAGATGTTAGTCACAGTTCTGATACGACTGGAGGCAGCTGAGTTCTCAAACCCCAGCAGGTGGACACCCTAAATCTCTCTTCAGCCCACTTAAAAGGCACTTTGAACTTGTAAACTTGCTGAGTAGAAGCTTTCCCAGCTTTCTTGCTGGAATCACTGCTGAAGTGGCTATCCACTTACCCAGGGTGCCAAAACCGGTCTCACTCTGCCCCTGAGGGTTAGGGCTGCAAGGCGGCTCAGACCCCACCCTTAGGCTACTTGGTTGCTGGGTTACCAGCTCCCACCCGTTTCTAGCTCTGCGACCCTGAGGGCGGAGCTTGCCGGGGCAGATCACTGACAATGGATCCGTGTGACCCACCGCCAAACACTATTAGCTCCGTCTGGCTCAGCGGCTCAGACTGGGGCCCTAGACAACGGCCAAAGTTCTCCGCACTCCCGCTCAGGCCTTCTCCAAGGCAGTTCAACTCAGTGCCAAGTCCAAGGACATCAAAACAGTTCACAGTTAAGGCCTTTCTGGTTTGCAGTCTCGCTGCTACTGAACTTACAGTTGTGGGCGGGTTTAGACGGATTGAACACACGCGACCACTTGCCGGTTTTCCACTGTTTTAGTCCTCCTCTTGGGGTCCAGAAGTCTCTCGCTGACTCCCTGTATCCTCATAGGAGTGATGATAGGCAGTTCCCACCAGCCAGAGATGCCTGGAGTCCTATCTCCCCCGACTCACGGTGCCCAGATGCAAGGAAGCTGTTACTCAGCTGCCATCTTGCTCCGCCTCTCAAGAGGACTCTATTTTTAAAACATAGTCACAATACCTTTGTTGCATTAACAAAAATAACAAATCCTTAATATCATCAACTATCTAGCCAGTGTTCAAATTTTACATGGTGTCATAAATGTCATGATTTTTTTAAAAAATTTCCTCATTTGATTCAGGATCCAAATAAGGCCCATCCATTGACCCTGGTTGCCATGTGTCATTATGTTTCTTTTGTTATATAAATCTCTCTCTCTCTCTCTCTCACCCTTAAAGGAACTGGGTTGTTGGCCTTGTAGAGTTGCTCATAGTCTGGAGTTTTCTAACTACATCTTTGTGGTATCATTTTACATACTGCTTTGTTCTCTCTCTCTTTTTTTTTTTTCTATAAATTGGTGTTTGGATCTTGGGCTTGATAAACTTCAGTTCTGATTGATTGATTTATGAAACAGAGTCTCACTCTGTCGCCTTGGGTGGAGTGCCGTGGCATCATCTTAGCTCACAGCAACCTCAAACTCTCAGGCTTGAGCAATCCTCTAGCCTCAGCCTCCCGAGTAGCTGGGACTACAGGCACCCACCACAACACCCAGCTAATTTTTCTATTTTTAGTAGAGACAGGGTTTTGCTCTTGCTCAGGCTGGTCTCGAACTCCCGAGCTCAAGCAGTGCCTGACCTTCAGTTTTGATTTGTAAAATTTTTCTGGTAGGATTGCTTCATAGGTAGTGGGGTATTCTTCTGTCAGGAAGTATGTAGTGTTTGGTTTCTCTTCTTTTTGTGGTACTAGTAGCTTTTATGATCAATTCCTAGACACACTAATTCATTGGAAGTTGTGCAGTAATGATGGTGATGTTCCAATTCTACCAGTACTTTTTCATTTCTGGCTCTAATGCTTCTATAAAGAGAAGAAAAATCCTTTTCACCTGCTACTGGATCGCTCAGTACAATCCTTCACAAAGCAGAGGCAGAACAAATGCTTAATTTTTTCCTCTTATTTACCTATAATCAAAAAAAAATTGATCCACCAGCCACCCTCAGGTAACCAATTATTATGCTTTAGAATCCTCAGGAACTCATATTTATGAGCTCAACATATTTAATGCATTTTAATCTATTGCAGTTGCTGACTCTCATTGCCTCATCTTTGACCGGTGGGACTTCTGTCAAGTTTACTCTTCAGGGCTTTGATGCAGTTCTAATAGTCTTTGATAACTTTCTTGCTATCTAGTGTGACAAGATGCTCCAGGGACATTTGTACATTTCTGGCTCTAAATGTAGAATCAACCATTTCTCCAAGGAGCCTTTGTTCCTTGCAGAAGGAAATTGGTATTTCTCAAGTGTACTCTGGGCACTGGGTGCCCTATGGTAATTTGGTTAGTCCTTGTTTCTAGGAAATACCTTCATTTCTTAAGATAAATACATCCTGAGTTCATATTGATATTTCGATTTAAATTTAGGGATTTTGCTTTTTTCTCTCAAAGTTGAGAATCTTGGTTTTCAAAGGTATTGTTCACACACACACACACACACATCTCAGAAAAACTGCCAACATTTCCAGATTAATATAATTCCTAAAAAGAGTTTAAGTGTTTTTTTTCTTTTGTAGTTCTTATTTTGACCAGATATATCCCCCCTGGGACCTGTAGTCAAGTTAAAAGTTTTCAGTCCCATGGACTGTTTCTTTTCTGTGTGGTCGCGCAAACTGTATTCATATTTAGAAATATTGCCTGTTTTTTAATGTAACTTTTGGTAATTACATAAAATATTTGCATAGTTCCAAAGTCAAACCTACCAAAGTATCTTTAAAGTATTTTGGCTTCTACACATAGCTTCTCCACTTTGTTTCCTCCTATGTCTTAGAGGCGTTATTTATTTTAAAATTTTGTGACTTATTCTTCTATTGCTTTTTTTAATTAATTAATTATATTTATTTTTTTTGAGACAGAGTCTCACCATGTTGCCCTCGGTAGAGTGCTATGGCATCACAGCTCACAGCAACCTCCAACTCTTGGGTTGAAGAGATTCTCTTGCCTCAGCCTCTCAAGTAGCTGGGACTACAGACGCCCGCCACAACACCTGGCTATTTTTTGTTGCAATTGTTATTGTTGTTTAGCTGGCCCGGGCCGGGTTAGAACCCACCACCCTTGTTTATGTGGCTGGTGCCATAACCACTGTGCTACAGGCACCGAGCCTATTGCTTGTTTTTAAACTGTGCCCCCCATACACATTTTCCTTTCTCAGCTGTGCATACACAATTTTCTCTACTTTTTTGGTTCACTGTATCCTGGACATCACTCCATAGAGATATTTCTTCTTCCTTATTAGAGTGTGTATGTATGATGGTTTATTCAACCAATCCCTTAATGACGGGCATTTGAGTAGTTTTATCTACTCAAAATAATAATAGCCTTGTACTTTTTTTTTTTCTCTACACTATGTGTTTGGATTAGATTCCTGAAAATGGGATTGTTGAATACATTGTAGTTTTACAGTGTTTCATTTTAAGAACCTTGCACTCAAAAATTGCAATGATAGCATAAAGAACACATTTTTCCTGCACCATTTCAAAGTAAGTTGCCGACATGACGTCTCATCACCAGTGGATACTTCAGTGTGTATTTCCTGTAAACAATGACATTTGCCCACATTGCCAAAATACAGCTATCAAAATCAGGAAATTAACGTTGGTCCAATACCCCCTTCTAATCCCTGGACTCCATTCAATCTTCACCAGTAATGTTCTTTACAGCAAAATGATCCAGTTGAATTCAGGCATTGTATGTTAATGTCACCTCTGTCTAGTCCCTGTCATTTTGAAACAGTTCTTATCTCTTTCCTTGACCTCCATGATCTTGATGTATTTGATGATTATAAGTCCGTTATTTTGTTGTTTTGCACTTCAGTTTGGGTTTGTAGAAGGTTTTTTTAAAAGATGCATAGGCTTAATGTTGGTCGTTTTCTCGTTCAATTAGTCTCAGGGCCTTGGCTGAGAGGGTGGAAAAGGATGAAGGGAGAGAAATCTCTCTAGAAGAGAAGGGCCCACCCCCTTTGGAAATGTGTTTATCTTACTGTACACAAAGGATGGGGTCTTTTTAATGGAGAGCACAGTGGAGGGAAGGAAGCTGATTCCCCAGGAAGTTCTGCCAGATAAGAAATCTGCAACTCCGTAAACTCATCTGTTTCTGTGTTTTTATACTGTCCCTCCTTAGCTTCCTCCTTAGGTCCAGTAGAACTTTTTGTGGGGGAGGAGAAAAAGCCCACCTTTGTTTCAGCTGAACTAAGGGGAGAGGGATTGGCCAAGAGAGGCAGTTAAGAAAAGGCTAAATTGGGCGGCGCCTGTGGCTGTGAGTAGGGCACCGGGCCCATATACCGAGGGTAGCAAGTTCAAACCCAGCCCCGGCCAAACTGCAACAAAAAAACAGCTGGATGCTGTGGTGGACGCCTGTAGTCCCAGCTACTCAGGAAGCTGAGGTAAGAGAATCACCTAAGCCCAAGAGCTGGAGGTTGCTGTGAGCCATGACGCCACGGCACTCTACCAAGGGCAACAAAATGAGACTCTGTCTCTAAAAAATAAAAGGCCAGGGCGGCACCTGTGGTTCAAAGGGGTAGGGTGCTGGCCCCATATGCCAGAGGTGGTGGGTTCAAACCCAGCCCCAGCTAACAACAAAAACAAAAACAAAAAAAGAAAGAGCCAAATAGTGGGAGTGCATAGCAAGCCCTGGACTGGTAGCCAGGGTGTAGGCAGGGCTAAGGGCTCCTCTTTCTGATGACACAAAGGCATAGCACGTGATAATCTATCACTCCCAGTGTTCATTTCCCCTCTGTAGGGCCTACCCTGTTGAAACTGCTGGTGATTCTCTTCTCTATGGAACTGTAGGTGCCTCCTAAATGGGAGCCACAAATCACTGCTACAGCCAAGCGAGAGGAGTGGTGGGTGTTGAATAACCCCCCATCAGTACGGCTCTTAGCTGCCTAGCCTTTAATAGCCATATCAGGAGAGCTTCAGACAAGCTGCAGCTCCTCCAGAAAGAAGCTGGGTAAGGGCACACTGATACGGGAAGAGAAGAAAGGAGAAGAGTGGCCCCTCAGTAAGAAGGACCTAGTGAGGGGGGCTTCTACTTGATAATTATTTTACCATCCATCAGCCAGAGTAGTTTCATTTAAACTGAACTTGAGGAGAGAATGAAGAGAGAGGAAAATAGGAAGTTAAAAAAAAATTGTGAGTGATTTTCTTTTCAATTCAAGCTGCAGGAGCTGTCAGAGGGGTCTAGTTGAGCCAGTACATCCAGGAGCCCCTGAAGCCCGAATCCAGCCAGGCTCAGCCCTGGGACTCTCTATCCTGAGCTTACCTGGCAGGTTGAGAGTTTGGTAAGGCAGGGAGCAATTTACTTTAGCCAGATTGGTAAACTGGAGGTTTTCCTTTTGGTGGTGAACATGACTTCCCCTGGGGAGGGGAACAGACATGACTTCCCATAGGGAGGGACGGTGACGGTGGTAGTTTGGAGGGTGGTATCTGTATGTGTATTTCATTGGGTAGAGCTCCCAAATAGACAGAGTCCTTTCATTACTTCTATCCATTCATGAAGGAAAAATCAAGGTGCACCTTCAAACAATGGCTTTGAGATAACCTTAAAGATTTAAAAGTCAATATTTGCTTATAGGAACTCTGTATACATTCCAGACACTTCATACTTGGGTCTCTTTAAAGTCCTTCTTTCTGAAGGGTCTAGCTTAGAGATCACCACTCAATAGAAGGTCTTGGGCAGGCATAGTTGCCCAGGCCTGTAATCTCAGTACTTTGGAAGACCAAGGTAGGAGGATAGCTTGGGACCAGGCATTCCAAACTAAGCCAGTTTGGGCAACATAGTGAAACCCTGTCTTTATTTAAAAAAAAAAAAAAAAAAGTCCCTATCCTTCGTTTCTTTTTTATTTTATTTTATTTTATTTTATTTTTTTGAGACAGTCTCACTATGTCATCCTTGGTAGAGTGCTATGGCATCACAGCTCACAGCAACCTCAAATTCTTGGGCTTAAGTGATTCTCTTTGCCTCAGCCTCCCAAGTGCTAGGACTACAGGTGCCCAGCACAATGCCCAGCTATTTTTTTTGTTGCAGTTGTCATTGTTGTTTAGCTGGCGCGGGTTGAGTTTGAACCTGCCAGCCTTCGTGTATGTGGCTGGCACCCTACCCACTGAGCTACGGGCACTGCCCTCTTTTTTTTTTTTTTTTTTTTTAAATTAAGCATTTTTTAAAAACTTCTAATGATTGGTACTGGGCTACATAGTTGGAGCTTTCTGGCATGTTTTTGTTTTCTAAAAAAATTTTTTTAGAAATTGAAGCAAGAGCATGATTTGACGTTAGAGCTTCCAGAATAAAAAAGATTTTGTTAAAACTCTTGAAATTTAAAAGCCCTTCTTGTCCTGTAATAGGCCCTTTGAAAGATAATCTGTTTGGGGCCATCAGGGGTTTCTGAGGAAACGTGCAGCTTCAAGGGGAAATGCTTTCTCTCCCCTGGTCCCACAAGTGCACGTTCCTCGACCCAGCCCTTGAGCTGGACTGCTCTGCTTCCTGGTGCAGTAATCAGATATTTGGTGAGGGGAATTTTAAAGCCTCATCATGCTGTGGTGAGGAAGGTGAGATTTCTTTCACTGCATGCCACTCAAGGGTGTATTTTACCCAGAAACCAGGTATTACATTTTGGCTTCTCATAAGATGTCCAGACCAACGAAAGAGCTCATAGTCCCTGACCTTGGAAAGACCATCCAGAGCAGAGGAAAGGCTGCTAGCCAAATAATTTACATGTGTGGTAATTGCAGTAAACTTTTACTATGTTGTCAGTACATTCAACATGTTTATTGCATTTACTGAGCCCAATTACTCGGAACACAAAGTCAAATATTAAAATGATCAAATCTATGCTATATATTCCAATTGTGTCATTACTTTTTTGGGGGTAAGGGGGGTCTCAGCAAGAAAGAAAACACTTCTGGCCGGGCACCTGTAGCTCAGCAGC
This sequence comes from Nycticebus coucang, assembly GCF_027406575.1. Lineage (NCBI taxonomy): Eukaryota > Metazoa > Chordata > Mammalia > Primates > Lorisidae > Nycticebus > Nycticebus coucang. The sequence continues at coordinate 22,600,550 of NC_069784.1, read as the reverse complement.
TAGGGCACCAACCACATAAACTGGGGATGGCAGGTTCAAACCTAGCCCAGGCCTGCCAAACAACAATGACAACTGCAACAAAAAAGTAGTTGGGTGTTGTGGCAGGCACCTGTAGTCCCAGCTACCTGGGAGAATTGCTTAAGCTCAAGAGTTTGGGGTTCCTGTGAGCTGTGACACCACGGCACTCTACTAAGGGTGACATAGTGAGACTCTGTCTCAAAAAAAAAAAAAGAAAGAAAGAAAAAAGAAAACAACACTTCTAATTATAATACAAATACACCTTGATGCTAGGAAATGGAAAATCTGTATCTTAGAATGAATGAGATATGGTAACCCATCCCAGATTTACCTTGGAAGACAGGTAGGGAACAATCTTACCTTGGAAGACAGATAAGAAGCACCATTATACCAGCATCTGGGAGGCTGAGATGGGTGGATTGCTTGAGCTCAGGAGTTCGAGATCCACCTGAGCAAGGGCGAGACCCCATCTCTACTAAAAAATAGAAAAATTAGGCTGGCGTTGTGGTGGGTGCCTGTAGTCCCAGCTCCTCGGGAGGCTGAGGCAGGAAGATCGTTTGATCCCAAAAGTTTGAGGTTGCTTTGAGCTGTGAAGATGTCAGCACGACAGAGTGAGACTCTGTCTCAAAAAAAAAAAAAAAACCCAAAATAAAAAAAACAAAGAAGAGGCACCATTAGAGAAGTCTGAGCAAAGTTAATAAGTTGGTCCACAGCCAGGAACATCTGGTGCTTCCTAAGAGGCAAGATGGAGAGGCTTCACAGAGGAGGTGATATTTGAACAAGACCTTTCTTAAAGAATTAATAAGGGGTTAGCCAAAGGTTGGTTAATGAATACAAAAGAACAGTTAAATAAGAGGAATAAGTTTCAGGGTGCTACAGCACTGTAGGGGGAATATTAAATATAATTAACAACAATTTATTGTGTATTAGCAAATAGCTGGAAGGCAGACTCTGAATGTTCCTAACACAAAGAAATAATACATGTTTTAGGCAATAGATATGCTAATGACCCTGATTTGATCACCACACATAATATACATGTATCAAAATATCATACTGTACCTTGTAAATATGTATAATTGTTACAGGACAAAGAGGGTCCGGCCACTTGTCACTCTCAGTCAATATGCAGAGACAGGGATAGGTCCACCAAACTTTGTCAGAATGTTAGAAGTTCTGGAAAACAGCAAGAGTAACCTCTCCAAGACTGTTCTGTTCTTCCATTTCCAAAATCACAGTTTTATACATGAAAGTTCACAGTAAAAACCATGTTAATCTTTATCTTAAACAACAATAATTTTAACAATATTAAAACAATAATCAGCCTAACTCATGACCCAAACCAACATTCCAATTCAAAAGTTAATCTCCTAAATCAATTGCCCTAAACTACTCAAGATATACACTCTTAGCTTAAAGCAGACTTTATAAAACAGGAAGAATGGGAGACATGAGGTGAAGGTCACGTGGGTCCTAGACCAACAAGACCAGCTGCGTCATATAGGCCTTAGCCTGACTGACTCCATCTTATTCCCACTCCATGTGCTCGCACAATGATTATGTGTCAAAAACAATAATAAAAGTGAAAAAAATGGAAAGTAGACTAGTGGTGCCTCTGACTGGGAAGGGAGGAGAGAGATGGAGAATGATTAAAATGTTCTCAAGTTAGGGTGGTACCTGTGGCTCAAAGGAGTAGGGTGCCAGCCTCATATGCCAGAGGTGTGGGTTCAAACCCAGCCCTGGCCCAAAACTGCAAAAAAAAAAAAAAAAAAAATGTTCTCAAGTTAGACCATAGTAATGGTGGTACAACTCCACAATGATACCAAAACCAGTGAGTTGGTCTACTCACTTCATTGGACACTTTAACGGGTGATTTTTATAGTATGTGATTTATATTTCTGGGAAAGAAATTTTAAGTTTAGAAAAAACATTGAATAAGGATTTTTAGGTGAAGAAGACAGGTTGTACAGGCTGGGGAAACTAGAGGTGGGAAGGCAAAGAGGAATAATAATCTTGTTCAAGGCCTCAGGTGTATCTCTAGGCTTAATGCACACAATAATATCTTAGGCTTTATTTTTATTTATTTATTTTTTTGAGACAGACTTTCACTTTGTCACCCTCAATAGAGTGCCGTGGCATCACAGCTCATAGTAACCTCTAACCCTTGGGCTCAAGTGATTCTTTTGCCTCAGTCTCCCAAGTAGTTGGAACTATAGGCCCCACCAGAACACTCAGCTATTTTTAGGGATGGGGTCTCCCTCTTGCTCAGGCTGGTTTCAAACCCATGAGCTCAGGCATTCCACCCACCTCTGCCTCTCAGAGTGCTAGGATTGCAGGCATGAGCCACTGGGCCTGACCCTAACTTTCCATGCAATCTGTGGAATGTGACCACCCACGATAGCACCCTATAAAAGGATTCTCTAACTGCCCTTGGGCGCAGAGGCCATCTTTGGACTGCCCAGGTGGGTCACTCTTCCCTTTCAATAAACCTGGCCTGAACGTATCCTTTGCAGCCTCTGGGCACCATCATTTATACCTTTCACTTTGAACCCAGGCAGCCTAGAGCCCATCTTTGAATTTCACCAATGTGAGTGATTGTAGCTGAGACCACGTTGAGTGCAAAGTGGGTGGGGCCAGCTCACTAATGTGTTACGTATGCTCACATTTCTGAGCAGTGAGTGGCATTTGGAGAATTTCTGGCACCAGGGGCAAGACTTCGAGGAAACAGCTTTTATCCTAAAGCAAGTGCCTGTGAGATCCAGCCTGTTTCTGTTTCCAAGGCCCCCAGGGTTGGCCTGTGTTAGTGAACTTCTGCCTGAAGCCTACTGGCAGCAAGGCCCCTTCTCATGCAGGACCTGCCTGCTTTGTAACATCACTGTTGTGACGTCTACCCCACCTTCCCCACAGCCTCACACCCCCCAGCTCTCTCTATACCCCAAGTGCTTCTGTGCCTCCGCGTCTTGGTACATCCGCCCCTGAGCTTGTTTACCTTTCATGACTTGCCCAAAGGCCAAGTCATTCCTGTAGACCCAGCTCAAACATCACCCTGTCTATTGCCTTCCCTGACCCCTAAGACAGAAAGCCTCACTCCCTCTGCTTTTCCATGTGGTGATTCTTTGTGGCTCCTGCCTTCGGCAGTGGTAGCATCCTATTGGTCCTTGTCGACCCCAGCAATGCCTGGCAAGTGTCTGCACACTTCAGATGCTCAGCACCTGCTCTGGAACTGAATTGAATTGGGTCACATTTAAATAACTGAAGGAGAATGCTGATGTTAGGTGGATAGTTAGAATTCTGGTCCTCCTAGGCAAAAAGGACAAAATGGGTGCTGGACCTTCCAACTGCCTGGAGCAATTGCCCCCACTGTGAAGAAGGAAGAGCCTGGCCCTGTCTGAGTGCCGCCCCCCCTTAATCCTATTCTGAGCAACTAACTGCCTCCCTCCTCTGGGAGCCAGGTGACCCGGGCACTGGAAGGTTTGGAAAGTGACTTAGAGCTGATGATCATGTCATTAACTGTCCACCAAAGTGGTTCCATGGTACCTTCTGGACCCTGAAGAGGGCCCCACCCAGACAGTATAAAACAAGACGCTAGACCATGACCAGAGCTTTTTTTGTCACAACAAAGGGGCCTGTTTGTTGTCTGTGTTGAACAGTATCTTGCTCTGTGAACCTGTTCCTTGTTCTCTAACCTGTCCCTTGTTCTCTAACCTATCTTTCTCTTCCTCAATATACTTTGCTTCACACTTGTCTTTGCTAGGTCTGGTCCTTCTTCAGACAAGAGCACACCAAGAACCAAGAACACAGCTGTCTGGACCCCAACAGTGACAGCCCCTCGCAATCGAATTCTCCTTTGCATAATCCTCAGGGAGACTAGCTGCTCCTGCTCTTAGCCTGTCTGTTAAAACAGGATTCAAAGAGGATCCAGGTAGCAGTATTGTCAGGGTTTTTTCAGCTTGTACAATGACTGTTGGAGAAGAAAACTGTGCAAGAGAAAAACCATGATAAGGCACCCGCATGACTAGCGCTGAGGCACCTTTCAGGGAAAAGGAAGGTTGGTTTTGTTCAGAGCCTGTCAGTCTGTGAAACTCAATCACTCTTCTCATTGGCGTCTGATGCTATGATGTCTTACAGCGTGGGGCATGAGCCGAGGCCCATTCTGGTGACAGCTGAAGGCTCTACACTTGGTTTCTTCCCTTGATGAACTCATTTGTTCTCACAGCAGCCTCTTAGAGTACAGTGAATTGTTTGAATGTTTTCATGGGTTTTGTCCTGAATTCTCAGCGTGTGATGACTTCTCCCACCTGCACATGGTTTGATGTTTTCCTTTCACACCTACTACTTATGGCTGTAATGCTCTGGGTCCTGCCTGGTGGGCTAGTACCTGACGTCCATCTGTGGAAGCCAGATGCTGATGGTAACAGGTGCCAGTGATGTCGTTAACAAGTAGCCACAGCCCTGAAAAGGAGTTCCAAGGCAGACTCAAGGGCTGGTCCACCAGAAGTTGGATCTGCCTGAGATCAGGCTCCCTCCCTAACCTCTGACCAATCACTGTACTCCCACCTTGGGCTCTCCTACGGCTGTACATGTCTGGTGTCTCTGGGAGTGAGCTGCCCTCTCACCACTAATCCTGCCCCCCGCCCCCCGCCCAGAAAAATAAAACTGACTCTTATTGTAAGAAGAAAACATTGGACCCTCCAACCACAATGTTACTCCATTCCAGGAGCCTACCCTATCACCTCAACTGCTATTTTGCATAAAAATTTTGGTTAATTTATTACAATGTCTAGGAAAGATTCAGCACCTTGAAGCCAGACAAAGCAGCCGCTCATTTTTCTCCCTGAGTTCATAAATTTTTGAGTATGTACAATTTAGAGAAGAAAGTCTGCCCTCTGCTAAAGAATAACAGGAAATTTGCCTACATGTATGTCAGTGTGTGAAAGGCTGTGTGGTAGACTGATCTGCTGAGATTTATCTTCAATTATTGAGTTCTCCAAGTCCCCCTCCAGCTTCTCTTCTCTACTGAGAAAGGTACCAGAAGGTCTGGGAGGGTGGACTGTCCTGAGGCACTGCAGGGAGCTCCCTGCTCCTGAAGGTAAATAGGGACTCCTCCAGCCCACTAGGGTGATCAGGCTGGAGAAGTGGGAGGGAAGCCCTGTTTGCTGGAAATGAGGCATAATGAAGACCTTCTGTGCTTTAAGGGTTGAATACCCAGGACAAGTTGCCAGTAATAGTCCCAGGGGGATGGAAAGGCATGAAAAGTTTTTGTCTGTAGGGCTAGACAGCTTGATTAAATCTAATGCAGGCCCTTGGATGACTAGATCATTGGGGAAAGATCACATAAGGCATGGAATGATGGCATTAACAGCTGCAATTCTGGAAACCCAAGCAGGGAGTCATCTTGGCCACGCTGAACACAAGGGTGGATTGTTTTCCCCAGAGATCTTGCTGTGGTTCAAACATGTGCTCTCCAAAACTCATATGTTGAAGCTTAACCCCCATGTGATGGTGTTGGGAGGCAAGGCCTTGGGGACATGGTTAAGTCAGGAGAACTCCACCCGTATAAATGAATTAGTGCCTTATAAAAGAGCTGGAGGAATTCGTTTAGGCCTAGTTTGTTCTTCCACACTTCTGCATGGAGGACACCATGTTCACTCTGCTTTGGAGGATGAGGCAACCAGGTACCACCTTGGAATAAGATCCTGAACCTACCAGTACCTTGATTTTGGATTTCAGCCTCCAGAACTGTGAGAAATAAAGTTCTATTGTTTATAAGTTACCCACTCTCAGATGTTTTGTTATAGCAGGACAAAGACTTTCAGCAGCTTGTACAACGCTCTGAACCAGCATTGTCTGAAGGCTCAGCTGGGCACCTTCCACAGCTGTGAGGTCACGATCAGCACTTCTCCTGCCAGGTGTGGAAAGCAGCTGACACTTCTTTTTTTATTTTTTCAAGTTAATGTGAGGGTACAAACAACTAGGTCACGATGTTTGCATTTGTTAGGTAAAGTCCCTCTTGTAGTTGTGTCCCCCACCCAGGAGGCATGCCATATACCCTTACATAGTGCCCATTAAGTGGGAGCACACCAGTTCCCCTCTCTCCTCCCCATCCCCTTCCTTCAGTCGCCCCATCACCACCAACTTAAATTGAATTGAGGTTTTCTCTTAAGTAGGCATGTATGAGATCATCTACTGGCTTCATAATAATATTGATTGCCTTGGATACTTGCTTTTGCATTCTTGTGATACTTTACTAAAAAGAATGTGTTTCAACTCCTCCCAGGTTAATACAAAAGATATAAAGTCTCTGTCTTTTTATGGCTGAATAGTATTCCACGGTATACACTTTGTTAATCATTTCTGGGTAAATGGGCATTTAGGTTGTTTCCACATCTTGGCAATTGTAAATTCAGTTGTGATAACAATTTAGTGCAAGTGTCTTTATGATAAAATGATTTTTCTAGATGCCTAATAGTGGGATTGCGAAATCAAACTGGGAGGTCTAATTTGAGTTCTTTGAGGATTCTCCCTACTTCTCTCCTAAGAGGCTATATTAGGTCGCAGTCCCCCCAGCAGTGACACTTCTTTTTGGATTATGTAAGCCTCTGGGATTTTGGATAAACTATGAGAAGAGAGACCCAAGACAGAGATGCTGGACCTTCTGCAAATCCCATGAGAATTTAAGCTACTTGTTTTATGTGAAGAACCTGAATGTGACAGTATTGGCCCCTTGGTTTTGTGGAATAGCCCTACTGGTTACGCTCAGGACACCTATATACATAAACTATTTGAAAACATTAAGTTTCACCACCAGCCTCAAATGGAAAGCCAGAGAAGGGGCTGATCCCAAGCCTCTGTCTTGAGGGTTCTGCAATTTACGAAGTCAAAAATAAGCAGCAGAAGTCATTTGATACATATTTTGTGTTTATCATAAGAAGGCGAAACGATTACTCTGCAGGAGAATAGTGCTCAAGCAAGACAAAATGAGAGTCTGAGCTTTGAGGCAAGGTTTGTCCACAGTCATTCTGCGTTTAATGAATATTTCCCTAGTACCTACCTCTGCCATGTACTAAGTACTAGGGAATAAAATGATAAACAAAGGAGACACAGTGCTTGTCCTCTAGTATAAAGAAATACATTGAAGCAAAAAAAAAAAAAAAAGAAAGGAAAAGAAATACATTAATCAAATAATCACTCAGGTAACTAATTGTAGTTAGCATTGAGGACTAATGGTTATTTCTTTTCAGCCTGACTTATTTTCAGCTAAGAAATAACCTAGATGAACCTTCATATATAAAGCTCCAGGTAGGAAAGCATTAGCCCATGGGACCCTGCTGAGGTTGTCCTGGGGAAAAGAGGACCCCACTCATTAGAGCTTGAGCAATGGGCTGGTTCTTCTTCTGCGTTTAAGAGAATGTGTGCTCCTTCTGGCATCCTGGATGGCCTGGAAGGTCACTGCAGGCTCCGGGTACCACAAACATAGGATTGTTCACTCTCCTTGGCCAAAGAACTGGGCTGGGGACCAAGCTGGCCCACAAACTCAGGTTTTCTCATTTCATTTCAAAGGCAGCCAACTTCAGGGCCTTAAAAATGGACTTTTGGTAACACTGAGAATGATGGTGAGGGGAGCCAAAGTCAATGCCATCAACAGGCCATGCTGCCTTCAGAATGATTTCCCAATCTTTGAAGTGAGTGTGAGATAGCCAGAGTGATTCAGAGGGGAAGAGAGGTGGAGTAACTTTGGTTAGTGAGCTCATGTGTTGGAAATTATAGAAGGAATTTTCTAGGGATCCCTAATCTAGTCTTTTTTATTTATTTATTTTTTTTTTTTTTTGAGACAGAGTCTCCCTCTGTTGCCCAGAGTTGAGCGGTGCGGTGTCATCGTGGCTCATAGGAACCCCAAACTAACTCTTGGGCTCAAGTGATCCTCTTGCCTCAGCCTCCTGAGCACCTGGGACTAAAGGAGCCTGCCACAACACTTAGCTAATTTTTCTATTTTTAGTAGAGACAGGCTGTTCTCCAACTCCTGAGATCAAGCAATCCACTTACCTTGGCCTCTCAGACTGCTAGGATTATAGCCTTGAACCACCACACCTGGCCTCTTGTCTATTTTTTTTAACAGTGTGGGTTTCAATTTATTCCTATAATTCCTGGGCATACAATGAATTTGCTACTAATTAGCTAATGGATTCCATACAGAAGAATCCTTTGGTTAGCTATTAGATCTGGTTATAATCCGTCTGTCGGTCTTTCTTGTTATCCAACCATCAAACATTTATTTAGTGTCTACTATAAGTCAAACTGTGCTACATTTGAAGAGTGGAACCTAATCCAGACTATAAACGAGAAGAGTAGTGTGAGGGGACTTTCCCTTTAGCAGAGACAAAGCTTTGGGGGCACCAAATCTCATGTTACTCCTCTCTTCCCAAGGACATGTGAAAACTACATTTCTGGATACCCTTGGAAATCTCAATTAGTTTAGAGACACATGACTGCATTCTAGCCAATAGTATAGAGCAAAAATGATGTACATTACTCTCAGGCCTGGCCGTAAAATTCATTGTGCAATTGTCCATGTTCTCACTTGCCATTCTGAGTCCAGATGGCCCCAGTATAAGACGAAAGGAATGTAGATCCTTGAGTACCTGCTTGGAAGAGAGCCACAGAGGACTGTCTTGTGGGGCTTGTTTGCTATAACCTATTCCTTTACCCTAATGAAGCCACACTCACTAAAGGTAGGGAAATTTAAGTTGAATACTGAAGGAAAAGAAAAAAAGAAAATGTCAGATAAGGTGACCACTTTTAATGATCTTATTCCAGCTGGAAAATATAAGTGATATTGAAAAATAGCCAGCTTACCAAGCAAATACCAAAGTCTTGAATGAATGCCAGGTTTTGCCTGAACAAGTGGGTATAGTGGTTGTATTTCTTAAAGTAGAGATTGTAGAAGTTTCCTGAAAATTTTTGATTCACATTTTAGAAAATTTTAACAAGACTAAAGGAGGTAATAGGTTAGTTGAAAGAATCACTTTCTCATCATAAAAATAAATCATCCAGTTCTTGACCCGAGAGAGAGAGAGAGATTAAGGAAGGAAGGAAGAAAATAAAATATGAAGTGGAATAGAGAAGAGCAGTGAGAAAATGTCAAGTTTATTCGATTCCTAGAGCGTTGGACCTGGAATTTTTTCCATTTCACGATGGCTGTTCTGCTTAAATATTAAATGTGTCTCTGCTTAAATGTTGCTTCTTTGGAGAACCCTTTGCTGACAGCTTGATGTAAAGCAACCGCCCAGGTACCATGTTGAATATCCCCACTCTAATTCTCTATGTGGTACTTACCACTATCTGATACTTAGTTGTTTATGAATTTTGTTTATTGTTGCATCTCCCTTGACCAGAATGTTCACCACTATCTCTATCACACTGAACAGTAACTGGCACATAGTAGGAATTTCACAAATGTTTATTAAATAAATGGACAACAGGAGTCCAAAGGGGGGTGAAAAAAAGCAAATGTTTAGCTTTGAAACAGAATTGTAAACATACCGAATGGCCAAGTTTGGGATGTGTCTCAAATGAGAACTATGAGGTGGCCATGTTTATTATGCTACATCAAAGAAAAACCAATGCCAATTGGCATCAATCTCTGAACTGTTTTAAAATTAAATTTTCTCAAGTAGTCACACAGGAGCAAGTCTATTTCTGGAGAATTACTTCTGTAGACTTGACAGAATCCCAGGGATGTAAATAGAATTTGATCTAATAGAATTTGTATACATTCAGCCCCTTGACTGTAATGTGTCCCAGATCATTTGATGCTCTGATGCAATTTTTGTGTAGAAGTGAAAGTAAGCAAGTTTTTTCTCTCTCCAAGGGGATGTGAGTTGTTGGGCTTGGACCTCCTGTGTAAGACCTAACTTCTCTGGGCCCTGAGGCATGGAGATTTCAGATGGAGTTATCAACAGATCTTAAGAACCTGTGTGTGTGGGTATCTATTCCATGACCTAATATTGTCTTCAGACAATCAACTCAACTCTGCTTGAATATCATGTCTGAAATGAGTGTAAAGACGAAGGGATGTGGTTGCAATCCTGTAGCCAGAAAAATAGGTCAAGAAAAAACAGACAAACAAAAACTGCATGGAACCAGGCTCTAAAAGGACAATCATTGCTGGTCACAAGACAAGGAGGATGCCTCAGGGAAACTGAGGAACTCCCATAATAATAGTTTTAGTAACAATTACCACAGCTATTTATTAAGTGCTACTTAGTATGTGCCAAGCACTCTGTCAAGTACTTACCACACATCATCTCATTTAATTTCTTACAACATGGGCCAGTGAAAGAGGTATCAGTAATTTTTGTCCACAGGCCAGGAAATTGAGGTTAATTACCTTGCCCAAATACAGACAGGATCAGACTCCAAAAGTCAAGATATTAACCGCAACCTCTCTGACTTCAACATTCAAACTTCCCCTTGTGAATGTCTAAAATATGGTAACACAGAGTAGCCCCCCCAAAGCATGAGATAACCAAACGTATTTAGATGTATATTTTATTTGTGTCTTTTCATAATAAAGAGGATCAAAATGTTAAATTCAGGAGACAGGATGTGGGGTAGTGGAAACCATAAAGCATGTCAGATTCGGTCTGAGCCCTGCATCATTTCTGCCTTAACCATTAGTATGACTCCCATTCCCTCTCTCGCCTTGTGCCTCAGTTTGCTGGTCTGTAAAATGGGAGTAATCCCTGTCCTATATTTTTCAGTCCTAAGAAAGCTTTCTGAAAGGCCTAGCAAGTGAAGGACTCTAATTTAGTTTGCCTGATAAGTATTAAGGTTGGCTGTTGATGGTTCATGGCTCTGGGAGGCTGAGGCAGGAGGATTGCTTGAGGCCAAGAGTTCAAGACCAACCTGACCAACAGAGTAAGACCCCCATCTCCACAAAAAATAGAAAAATAAGCTATGTGTGGTGGTGAGAACCTGCAGTCCCAGCTATAGGGAAGCAGCTGGCATGGTGTGACAGTCTATAAAACAATAGGAGAGATGAGATTGTGCCATAGAATTAATTTCCTTCAACATTTTTTATCATCTGCATTTAAAAGCTTCAGAATAGTAAATTTGTTTTGGTGTTTTCTAGGCAGAAAGCTTGGGTTAATGCCATATGTATTATACTCAGACAAGGTGGAAAGCGGTTCTTAGTCTGGCTGGCCGCCCTGGAGGCAGGCGCATGTTAGGAAGGGCAGCAGACACGGGGCTTGGGGTCTGTGGGCAGGAAGCTGGTGCTGCCCAGACGTGCCGAGCAACTTCAGAACTGGGCTTGAGGATGCTCTGTGTTTGAAGGGTGCATCCCAATAGCTGGTTCAAAACAACATTCTTTCTTCCTTCCACAAATGTTTGATGCGTGATACATGCCAGGCGCTGTCCTGGGCACCTGAGAGACAGGGATGAAGAGTACGGTCTTTTTAGAATGTTTTAAGACAGACTTTTGAGGCTATCACACTTAGGCTTCAATCCTGCCTGTGCCACTAATTAGCTGTGATCCTGGGGGTTAACTCTTTGAAACATAGCTCTTTCATCTATAAAGCATCTCAGTTCTGATTGGGAAAAGTAAGTGAAATTAAAGCTAGGCGTGGTGGTGCACCCCTGTAATCGTGCTTACTCAGGAGGCTGAAGTGGGGGGACAACTTAAGCCTAGGAGTTTGAGTTCAGCCTGGACAATATAGTGAGATGCCATATATTAAAAAAAAAATGTTTAAGTGAGTGAGATTATGTATGTGCAACCTTTAGTGCAGTCCCTGACGTGCTGTGAGGGCTTAGTGAACGGTGGACATACACACAATGCCGTACACCCTATAAGGCAGAGGTTACAGCTTGGGTTCTCTTTGATTCTTCAGTGCCTACTGCTGTGCACAACCAGTGTGTGCAGAAGGTGCTAACAGAAGGTTTGACAGTTATTGGAAGAGTCACCTTAGAGGCGAATGTCAAGAATTAGAAAAAGCAGAAACAGGATGTAGGAAGAGAATGTTCACAGTAATTAAGGTTCCTAGTAGAGGAGGCCTCTACAGGGGGGAGGTGGGTGGGTGTGTGAGCAGGGAATAGGGGCACAGAGTTGTGACAGATACAGGGCTCGCTCCCTTAGAATGGTCCCATAGGCTCATCAACACTCCTGCCCTCCCAGACCTAGCCTGCCCTACTTCCAGCAACCATTAGAGATTAGAATAATACAAACACAACTAACTAGCAAGCAAAACAGTTCAATTATTAGAGAGTTGCCTCCTGTAAAAGCTGGGGACAGAAAACAGGCTCTTGAGACCATATTCTTAAACCACGGCCCAGTTTGGAAGGGAGAGGCCTTCAGAGCTATGGCTGCTCAGACCTCTTTTCAGCCTGGTGCCCTACCTACCGTCTCCCTGAGAGGAAGGGTGACCGTAAGTCCAGGTTGCCCAACTTTAAGCTTGTATCCCAGTGCAGTCACCAATAGAGCAGGGGCTCTTACACTTTAGTGTATATACCAATCACCTGGGATGTCACCGGACCAAGGCATTTGTCTGCCAGTCACCTAAGTTAATCAATAGAGAAGTGGATGAGAAATTAACAATTTCATTTTTATTTATAGAAAAGTCAGCAATTTTGGAGAGCAGGGTGGATATTTCACTCAAAGAACTTCTCTCCCATTTCCTTTGTTATTCTTATATTTTAGAATTAGTAGGCATTAGTAATGCTATTAGTCATTATAGTATAGGTTAGATTGATTCCCCTTCATAGGTTACAAGGTTACATATTATCTTTCTATCTTAAAGTCATTATATCTTCAAAGCATTTTTTTAGACTAAATTTATAGTTAGTTACTATTTTACTGGGTGGACAGAGTGCCCTGGGTCTTTGACCAGTAATGTGGAGTCTAGTTCCCCAGCTGATCTATGATAGTATTCTTGGAAATATACAAACTACTTCTAGACGTTGGCACATAGGCTCTTCTGGCCTGGTTAGGGTCTATCCAGCAGTGCCTTGCATGAAATGACTGTTCGGGTTAACAGTGGCTGATAACATGGAGATTTTACTAAAATGCAGATTCTGATTCAGTAGGTTTGGGTAGGGTCTGAAATTCTGCATTTCTTGAAAAATCCCAGGTGAGGCTGATGCTATTTGCCTGAGGATCCCCCATAACAAGGATCTACCACTGGTTCTCAAATGTAACTAACATCAGCAGCATCTGAGCTGCTTTGTAAAATTACAGACTCTGGCACCTCAGTCCCCTATAAAATGTGCCTCAAAGGTTCAGAAAAACCTGCTCTGAAATAGCCCCACCCCACCCCCAAATTTCCATCTGCCTTTTCCATCAAATCTTTTCTTTGGATAAAGGGAGTACAGAGAAAAAATTAATCTGTTAACCTCAATGAACACAACTCAGTCTGCACACAAGAGGTTTCGGGGAAACCTGGCAGTTCTCAGGGGGCATTGGGAGGGTAGCAGCTCTCCTTGGTCTGAACAGCCAGTCTTGAGTTTTTCTTCAGACATCTTGGGCTTTAGTTGTGTGGCATACATGAGGATTTGTGGGAGCTGATCAATATACTGTGGATATTGTATAGTCAAGAATGAACTGGGTGGCGCCTGTGGCTCAAGGAGTAGGGCGCCAGTCCCATATGCTGGAGGTAGCGGGTTCAAACCCAGCCCTGGCCAAAAACCACAAAAAAAAAAAAAAACAAGAATGAACTAAGCACTGTGCAGGGTGAGGAAAGCCAGCACTCTGGGGCTTTAGGGAATTTGAAATTAAAGAGTAAGATTTCAGATCCTTTCCTTCATGCAAAAGGAAGCAAACAGAATGCCAGGGTGCAGAAAAAACGTGGAGAAATGGAACTGGAGGGCATCAGAAGTCCATTTTATACTGTGTTCTGCAGGAGATAATCCGGGGGGATTTGTGGAAGTGGATGGAAGAGGTTGGTGAGTTGAAGAACTGAAAGGCGGAGGTACCCAGCAGGAAGGGACCAGCTCTAAGAGGGCCCTGCCTGAAAAGACTGGATTGTATTTTTTTATTAAGTCATATATACATAGATCATGAATACATTTATGCATACGTGGGGTATAATATGTTGATTTTTTTATACAATCTGATGTGGTTACATCAAACCAATCAACATAGCTTTTGCCTCATTTACTTGATTATTGTGTTAAGACGTTTATGTTCTACGCTTGATAGATTTTACTTGTACCCTTGCAACATGCTCCATAGGTGTGGTCTCACCTTTTACCCTCCCTCTATCAAACCCTCTGCCTCCCCTCCCTTCCCACTGGAAAGCAATACTTCCATTTATCAAGGACCCACAGGACACTGCTCTGACAGCACAGAGGCTTCCAGCCCTCCCCACAGGCCTGTCCTGGATAGTACGCCACTCTCGCGCCTGGGGCTGGAGAGACCTCCCATTTGTGCTATTGTAGTCATTCTTGCCCAGCATTAAAATACCGGCCCTACTAACTAGCGGCCAGTTGCAAACTGTTGGCACCGACTCCTCCTTCCCTGGCCCTATTCCCACCTATACCCAAGCGGCCCCAAGCAGGGGAGGGGGGAAATGGAAATGAGAGGCCAACGACCCGGGATCTGCGCCTGAAGCAGATTTTCCAGGCACTTCAGAGCCGGGTCAAGTGAAAGGCACACTTCTGGGGGGGAAAGGAAGGGCAGGAAAAGGGCTGCCTCGCTGTAAGACACAAAACTGGGTGAACAACTGAGTCTTTGCCTCGCTGACAAAGGAGAATGAAGGACTCGCGCCAGACGGGCTTGGATTGACTGGAGAAAAGCGACTTTTGTAATTCAGGGTCCTCCGCTCAATGGAAACGCTGACAAAGCGGCGTGGCAGGCGTGCACTCTCCGGGCTGACAGAGAGCGACAGTTGAGGCCTCGTGGGGGTCGCAGATAGAGTTGACGGAGTCCCCAGGGCCGCCTCCAGGCGGGGCATGAGGAGTTCTGACCGCCCCTCCGGGCCTCGCCTGCTCCGCCTACTCCCGTGATCACGTGGGTGCTAAATAGCCAATCCGGGTGGGCGCTGCAGGGCACGCCAGTTGCCGCGGAGGTCCTGGAGGCTGCTGGGCGCCGAGGAGCGTAGGCTCAGAGAACCAGGCAGGCCCGGGGTAGTGCGGGGTAGGGAGCCCAGCGCACCCATCGTCAGGTTGTCAGCAGGGATTTACGGGGAGGTTTATTGTGCCCGTCATGGCAGTTGAATTTGGTTCCTCTTACGCACCTAACAGGCTTTGGGGAATAGGTAGAGAATAATTTACCGGTGATACAACGTACTGAAGGCCCCAACAGCCACTCGGGAAGCTCAGAAAGGCTTCCCGGTTTGTGGCTAATACTGTATTTCTCATCAGTTTTTGTGGCTAAGGCATGAAATGTTTATTTATTTGGATGAATAAATAAGAAGTTTCTTACATCCAAGTAGCCAAGAAAAATCTATACTAATTACACAGTACAGATCTGCGATCGTGAGCTGAAGTGGGGTGCAGTCAGCGCATAGCTGTGGCAGAGGAAGAACAGCACCCTTATGCGGTTGAACTCTCATTAGGTGCTAAATGATGGTCAGAGTATGGGAAGGGGACCCTTCCCATGCCACGCGGGGAGAGGCGGCAGTCAAGACCCTGGGATGCGCATAGTGGGTTTAAGGGGCTTCCAGGGTCGGGGAACTTGCAGCCTTGAGGCACCTGTGGCCTTCCAGGTCTTCACGCGCCTCCTTTTGACCGAATCCAAATTTTACAGAACAAATCCATTCATTAGAAGGGACGCAGCACAGAAAGATGAAACTTTTCTTGCCTGTTTTTGTGTTTTAAAAAGAATAATCCTGAAATCAGAAGGCTGGAGGTTCTCCACCCCCGCACGGGCTGTTTGGAGTTCCCTAGGTACTCCAAAGAATATGGAGAAGAACAGAGCAGCAGAAGTGTGGAGAGGGTCTGGGTGCGGGACCTTGCAGCTGTCTTCTCCTGGGACTCATCCTCAACTCCTTTTGGGGTTTAGGGAGACATTTCCTCAGAGCGCCAAACACTGGTTAATTTTCAGCTCCTCACTGAGTACCCACAGAAGACAGCCAAAAAGCAAGCGCTGTTCCTCTGAGGTACTAAAAATTCTGGTGCCGAGGAGACAGAGCTACTCCAGATGGATCTCTGAGAGCGAGAGATGAGCGTTTTAGAGTTTTATATACCTTTTAGGCCAAAAGGTGGGAGGAGATGGTGAGGATACCCTCCAAGGAAGAAGAAAGGCTTTATCTCTACTTTTTCTGCAAGAGGCATCAGGATTCCCTTTGAAAACAAAGCATCCAGCATCTATCAAAGGTGAAAAAGACGAAATGTTTGCTCTCATTACTTCTATTCAGTTTTATATAGGAGATGCTAGCCAGTGCAGCAGGACAAGAAAAAGACATTACTAACATGCAGGTTGGAGAGGGATGAAGTGGAGCTGTCCATTCTTTACAGGCGACATGATTTTGTATGTAGAAAAGCTGAAGGAATCAACAAGATCTACTAGAACCAATAGGCAAACTTAGTATGTTTGCAGGACACATTGCTAACAAACAATCCAAAAATGAAATTAAGAGAACAATTCCACTCATCACAACATAAAAACGAATAAAATACTTAGGAATAATTTT
The DNA here is from genome assembly GCF_027406575.1 of Nycticebus coucang. Taxonomy (NCBI): domain Eukaryota; kingdom Metazoa; phylum Chordata; class Mammalia; order Primates; family Lorisidae; genus Nycticebus; species Nycticebus coucang. The sequence goes on along the minus strand of NC_069784.1, from coordinate 22,583,907 downwards.
AACAAAATAAATGTAAGACCTCTACACTAGAAACGTCAAAACACTGATGAGAGAAATTAAAGAAGATTGAAACAAAGGAAGAGACACAGCATATTCATGAATTAGAAGATTAAAAATCATTAGGGTAGCAACTGTCTATACTTTCAACTCATCGTCAACTCAAATTTCAGCAGGTTTTTTTTGTAGGACTTGACAGGCTGATCCTAAAATTTATATGCAAATACAAAAGAGTTAGAGAAATCAAAATGATTTTGAAAAAATAAAGTTGGAGGATGTTTTGTAAAGCTATAGTAATCAAGAGAGTGTGATATTGACCAAAAGATAGGCATATCAATCATTGGGACAGAATAACCCCAGAAATAAACTCTTACATTTATGGTCGATTGATTTTGGATAAAGGTGTCAAGGTAATTCAATAGTCTTTAATAAATGATACTGGAAAAATTAATATCCCCACGCAAAATAATAATAATTTATATCCTTACCTCACACCAACCATATGGAAAAATTAACTAAAAATGAATCATAGAGCTAACTGTAAGAGCTAAAAGTATAAAACTCCTAGAAGAAAACATAAGAAGAAGCCTTTGAGAACATGAAATCAATGATTTCATAGATAGGACACCAAATATATGATCCTTAAAAGAAAAATATTGATAAATTTAACTTTATCAAAATTAAAAACTTTTGCTTTTCAGAAGATACCATTGAGAAAATGAAAATGCAAGCCACAGCCTAGAGAAAGTATTTGCAAATCATGTATCTGATAAGGACTTGTATGTAGAATACCATATAAAGAACTCTTATAACTCAGTAAGAGGACGAACAAATTGATTTAAAAAATGAGCAAGATTTGGGCGGCGCCTGTGGCTCAGTGAGTAGGGCGCCGGCCCCATATGCCAAGGGCGGCGGGTTCAAACCCAGCCCCAGCCAAACTGCAACAAAAAATAGCCGGGGTTGTGGCGGGCGCCTGTAGTCCCAGCTGCTTGGGAGGCTGAGGCAAGAGAATTGCGTAAGCCCAAGAGTTAGAGGTTGCTGTGAGCCGTGTGACGCCATGGCAGTATAGTGAGCCGTGTGACGCCCGAGGGCAGTATAGTGAGACTCTGTCTCTACCAAAAAAAAAAAAAAAAGAGCAAGATTTGAATAGAGATTGCACCAAAGCAGACATATGAATGGCCCAAATTCTTGGTTTCCAGTACTAGTTCTGCCACAATCACACCATATGACTGTAACAGGGTTCCTTAACCTCTCTAGGCTCCTAAGATATGCCTCACCTCCCAAAAGGGATCCTTGGGATGCTTCAGAAGTCAGAGCTCCTATGTAAGGTAATGATGGCGCAGAGCACAGGGTGGGAATTGGGAGCTGGGGGCCAGCATAAGAGGCCAACATTTCTGTGCTTATGAACTGGGATATGTGAAGCACAGCCCAGCAGGAGGCCATGGAAATTTTCACAAACCAATACTGGCATTTGGAGCTGCACTGGAAAATTGTGAACACAGGATGTTGCTGAAAATGGTGCCAGCAGGGCTGCTACCTGAGGTTTTGGCAGGCTTCACTCCCTGCCAGTTGATTGCAGAAGGATGTTGGGTCATCAGGAAATAGGGATTTGAAATGATCCCACAGGAAGATGTGAACAACAGAAGCAACAACAACATAAAAAACAGCCCAGCCAGGTTCGATTGGGGGAAGAGTGGGTGTTGGGTTGGGGGATAAAGTTCTTCAACAGTTTAGAAGCTTCTAAGGAGGAGCCTGGTTGTCATTCAAAGACACTGTGATAGATTCCTCTTCCTGCCCCTCTGTCCTTCATGAACACCTCCTGGAGGAGAAGAGGGATAGTATAAGCTTGAGGGGATGATTCATTTCTGGCTCAGGCTGCTGACCGCCCTCCAGTCAACAGTTCACAGTGGACATCCCTACTTTTTAGAATGCCCAGCACACACTCCCACTGTTTTCTGGTTAAGATCACTACACCCCCATATACACAGTCTTGGTGGGCTGTTAATACAGGCATGCTGCTCTCCTTTGGCTATTAAATTCTCTCTCCTGGAATCTGAATTGAGCCGAGTGATGAGTAAAAATGGAAAAAAACCTGTTGGAAAAGATCTAACTCCATGGCTTTAATTAACCTTTACCCATCCAGCTCGTTGAATCCCAGTACTGCCCCAGTTTCTTAACTGTTCTTCCATTCAGTGAACCTCTGATATCATCCATTAACTTCTGTTGTGCTAGAGTTAGCTGTGGTCCATTTCTTTTACAAAGAACAGATGAAGAACATGACTGTGACTCTCACTTGGGGCAGTCTTCATGAGAGACATGCCAGGGGAACAGAAAGAGCATAGCTTCAGGTACCCACCTTCAGTCTTCCTACTCGTCAACTTTCTAGTCACATGACCACAGGTGAGTTGCTAAATCCCCCTGAGCCTCACCTTCTCCTGTAAAGTGGAGATATTATCTTCCCTTTGCAGCATTAGCAGGATTAAAATTTTTTATTCTTTTATTCATGTGATGCTCACCCAGCAGCCACCATTTGCCTGGAACTCTGTGAGGGACCAGGACTGAGATGTAAATAAGGCAGACATTCTATAGTCCTTGTTTTCACAAAGCCTGTCTTCTAATGGGCAGACATTGAATCTATGCTTACAAGTCTGCTGATGTTCTAAAAGAAGTCCAAGGCACTGTGGGCATGGTTAATAAGAGATTGTAAAGAATCCAGTAGGGAACACGTTGACTCAGGGGTCTATGTAGGGAACACGTTGACTCAGGGGTCCTCAAACTGCAGCCCACGGGCCACATGAGGCGGTGTGATTGTATTTGTTCCCGTTTTGTTTTTTAACTTCAAAATAAGATATGTGCAGTGTGTGTAGGAATTTGTTCTTTTTTTTTTTTTTTAAACGATAGTCCGGCCCTCCAATGGTCTTTGGGACAGTGAATTGACCCCCTGTTTAAAAAGTTTGAGGATGCCTGGCTTTACTAAATATGACTTCCTTTCCCCTTCTTTCTCCTGGCTGTTTTCTATACCACTCTATTTTTCAATTTTTATGCATGTTTTCTTCTTCACCATCTTCACCCATGTCCCTGTTCTTGTAGCAGAATTAGGATCCTCCAGAGGGGTCCTGATTTGATTCTGTGAGTTATATCTGCCTATTTTATTTGCAGCATACATTGGAAGCCACTCATCCCAACAGGTAGGCCAACTTCATAGGATGTCCTTATCTCAGGCATAAAGCGGGGGCAAGTTTAAGGGAATATGGGGAAAAAAATAGGGAAGCCTTAATATTTAGAATTGACTTTCTCAGGTTAACAAGGTATGGTAGGAGTCAAGATATAAGAGGCTTGCCTAAGGTTGATATTAACAAAACAAGGGTAGTCAACTTCCCTGATCAATTAGGTATCTCTCTAGCATCACAAAATCTCAAAAATGATTCACAGAATTTTAGCATTAGAAAAGAACGTAAGAGAACATTCAAAAAGGGTTTTATTTAGAGGTGAGGAAACCATGTCTCTGGAGTTAAGTCTTATCCTGAGTGTCACGGGAGTGTCCTGAGTGACACCTTACACCCCTGCTAGGCAGTCAGAGAGCCCAAACTCATTCCTTTCTCATGTGGACAAGTCCTGGTAGATCTACCCTCTGAGGAATAGCCTGAGTTAACCTTCCAAAGGGCAGGAACCAGAGGAATGAGGCTCTGTGCTGGGTGTTGGGGAGGGACAAAGACACAAGTCTTCTATGGTTCTTCTGACAGTGGGGAGTTGAGACAGTGCCAGATAATTACACAAGGCAATAATGCATGAGAATTGCCTATTGGACATCAGTATTTCCAAAACCCAACTCATCATTTTCACACACTTACATCCTAAGTCTCTTTCTACAGGTGCCTTCTCAGACACCTGTATCAATAACATTCTCCACTCACAAGACTTGGTAGATTGGAGTTAGTTTTTATCCCTATCTTTCCCTCAATCCCTCATCTTAAACTTGCTTGCCTTAAACTTGCTATTTATTTATTAGGATGCTAGTTATTTATTAGGATCTGTTGATCTGGTCCTTACATTCTACCCTATTCTGTCCAAAGACACCAGAATTGTATTCCACATACCTCGTATGCAGCTCTTGTATTATTCCCCTGCTCAAAATCCTTTGGGGTGCTAGGAAAGATCATTTGCAGAATGAAACATAAACTCCTTAGCTCAACATTTATGGTCTCTTAAGATCTAAGTTTAGCTCCCTCCCATTTCCTCCCTCAAGTCCTACTACCTCCTACATGAATCTAGTAACCGTGTTTTTCATTTTTTGTATTTTGATGCTTTGATGCTGGACCCTTGTTGACCCTGCAGTGGCTGCCCCTCCCAAGGATAGCCAATTCCTAGAGACAGTAAATAACGTGCCCTCTAGCAAGCATACCTTCCAAGGGCAAACCAACCAGCTCAGAGCCCATCCTCCTAAATACCTCCTTTATTGGACTTTCTCACTCAGGACCACTAGTCCTCTGCCCTCATCACCCGGGGGCCATTGCCAGACAACTAGGGATAGCCTTCTGCCCCTGAGCTGGCTGAAATTATTCAAACTAGCGAAATCCAAACCTGCGTCCTCTGCCTTGCCCATTGCTGCCCACGGAGACCGTCCTGACGGCCGTTGCTGATGTTGCTCCTTCTCCGTCTGCCTCCCCGGGGCCCCGCGGTGTGGTGTGCCCCCTTCTTTCGGGACTGTGAGTATAACAAACGACCTTTTCTGGAACAGTCTTCTCTGTCTCCTTATCTGTTACAATAATAAAACCTACATTTTTAAAACAAGGAACCTTATGCTCTTGAGTTCCTTCTGCTTCCCAAAAAGGCTCTTGCTTTCCTAAGCCCGTGATCTTTGCCTGTGCTGGTCTTCATTCTCTGCATAAACTTCCTCTATCACTTCTGCGTCTTACAATTCTATCCATCTCTCAATGTCCTCTTGCTAGCATTGACTTGAATGTCTGGTGATAATACATATTTAAAGATGAGAGTGCAAGGTTTAGAGTGGTTTAACTTATACTGCATCACATAGCAAGTTTAAGGCAGCATCAGACCTCAAAGCCCAGCAGGCTCTCTCAGTGCCTTTCACAAACATTGCACACATATTGGCACAGGTCTCTGAGTGTGTGCAACAGAAACAAGCCTCAGTCAACTCGAGCTCAATGGAAATTGAGATGCTGGGTGAAGTGGGAACAGGGGCAGCCCAGCGATTAGTCTGAATCTTCCCAAAGATCCTCATCTTTAATATGTCTCAGCTTAAACCCCAGTACCTTAAAGTTTTAAAAATCTGGAAGTGACAATTTGAGGGACCCAGCTTGTTAGATTTATCCCCTGAATTACTCAGCTATGGTAGGACGTGCTTGGGAGGTGAGGCAGGCTCACAGAACACTAATGTGAGCACTGGGGGACCAGAAATCCATTTTTCCCAAAGAAAATGCAGCTGTTGAGACCTGGGCATACATTCCAATTTGAGTCTCTTACAGTCTCTTGAGTCTCTTTCTAACATATTAAACACTAAGTTCCCCAAATAAGTTGGGGCAGTGAGAAGTATTCGATTAAAACAGCTCCGAAACAAACTTTAACAGTGCAGAAGATATCAGAATGCCAACTCTGCCAAGTACCGTGCTAGACACTGGGTGGGAAGGTGCAAGGTTGGAATGCATGTATGAAAACCTACAGGACCTGGCAACTGCTCAGGGATGAGACAGGTGCACAAATCAGGACAATGCAGGGCAGAGGGCGGGCTGAAGGAAATGCTGCTCCAAAAGAGGTACAAAGTACTGTGGGGCTTTACAATATGGAGAGATTCCCTAAAATTTATATCCTGAGGAAAACCAAAAAGCTAAAGTCCAGATTTTCCTTCTTATTGCAACTTCATCGTATGCTGGAAAAACTATTCACGATTCCACGTGCAAAGGAACACAATGTTCTTATTTCCACCTACTGCGGTCCAGCTGCCAATTCAAACATCTGCCACCCCTTAACTGTGCAATTAGGGAAGCGCAGCATTCGGGGGCTCCCAAGCCACTGATAAGCTCCTGCTTGGATGGGCTGCAGACACAGAGTCTCGGAAAGGAAAACAGGAATTGCTGGAGGAGTCTTGCCTATACTCCTACAAGATTTCAGATGTTGGCTTCGTCAGAGAGAATTTTCATCTGAAAAATCTGTGAGCACGGTAATGAGAAAGTACTTTAGCACTTTTTTTCTGACTGGGTTAAGGATAGAATTCTTGGCTGACAACGTTGCTATACAAGGAGAGCTTGCTGCAACATTTTATAACTCAAGAGCTGTAGGCCGAAGGCCATGCTATTGCGACATATTTGGATCCATCTCACATTGTGGTGATGAGAGTGAGAAGAAGAATTTAAACATCTTGGTCTCATTACGATTATCAAAACAACTGTGTTTTATGGAGAGCACCAAGGTGTACCTCGTGACCTCTCAATGTCAAGGAAAATCCACTTAGGACCTGTTATGGGGGTGGGAGGACGCAATGGCTTCTTCGCTTACTGCCCAGTGGTTGCTGGAGGCACAGGAGGAGGGAGGAACAAAAGGGATGTGGAGCAAGAGAAGGCTGGAGAAGCAGGTGGGTGAGGAAATTAAGGATGGAGGAGGGCGTATATGTCTGAGAGAAGGGGAAAGGGCAGGGAAAGAGCCTAGAGTTGTTTAGCACTATTTTCACTGCTGGAGTGAGGCAGAAATGAGTAAAACAGAACCCGTCTCACCCTCAGCAGCAGAGTGAAGAGATGATCGGTTGAGGGAGGGAGAGGACGAGCAGTCGATTAAAATTTCTGGAGGCCCACTGTGCACCAGGCATGGCTGCATTTTCTTCTACTTAGGAACAGAGAAGCCTCCAACATTTGTACTTGGAAAGATACAAAGACATTATCAGATTATCTCCTCACCTTTAATACATATATAGGCTTCTCTAGAATTCAGAATTCTAGGATTTATCCTTCTTTTAGCCCGGGCTACAGCCTCCTCTGCAGGGTCTAAACTTTTGTTTAGAGGCTGAGAGTCCCTACACGCAGATGGGATGCCCTCAACCTTCAGGCTGTAGTCGGTATTGGGAGAGTTGGGGTGAGCGGGGGTGCCCTTAGCTAGGTCCTTGTCGTCACTACAGGCAGCACCTCCCACATAGACTTCTGACATTTATGTCCAAAAGCAGTTGTATTAGGTTGAACTACATGAAATTGTTATTTTCAAGAAATGGTTGAGTATCAACAATGTCATGTGGCTTGCGACTTAACATGTAAACTTATCATAGATTATGCACGTACCCATGTTAAAGGTGTAAATTGTTGAATGGAAATATTTAAAACTATCATTTTTGTCATTTTTAGAACATTAACACATTGGGAACCTTAAAAATATGGAGGTGATCTAGGCTTTCTTGAGCTGAGAGACTCGGGCCAGAGTGAGGTCCTACCTTTACCCCAGGGCCTTTGTAGAGGAGGCCTCATATATGAACATCATTTGCTGCGGAAGACCCAGAGCATATTCTTGCAAAGTGTTCATATGCCACATCGGATTATTTTTTTCTTTTTCTAAATGTTACACCTCAGCCTCATTTCTCATGGCTAACTATCTAAACCCACACAGTTGTGTATTTTTCTATCACTAAATTTGGTCACCAGGTAGCTGCTCAAAAACATCGGCTTCCTTAAACCTTCTGTGGCCACCTCAAATTTTTGTTCTGCAAACTATGATTAACTTCCTAAAAAGTTTGCCATTAACTCTAAATTCACTCATTGAAAATTCAGTGCAACTGCTATCAAAACCTCACCTGGCTGGGCGGCGCCTGTGGCTCAGTGAGTAGGGCGCCGGCCCCATATACCGAGGGTGGCAGGTTCAAACCCAACCCTGGCCAAACTGCAACAACAACAACAAAATAGCCAGGCATTGTGGGGGGCGCCTGTAGTCCCAGCTACTCAGGAGACTGAAGCAAGAGAATCGCCTAAGCCCAGGAATTGGAGATTGCTGTGAGCTGTGATACTACAGCACTCTACTGAGGGCAATAAAGTGAGACTCTGTCTCTAAAAAACTAAAATAAAATAAAAAAAGAAAAAACCCTCACCTGGCTGACTCTGAATACATAATAGATGCTGTGGTAGCAAAGAAGGCCTGGTGTAGGTCCCTGCTAACATCTCTCCTCCTCTGATTCACTGACCTCCTCAGAAAACAATGAAACTATGCTTCACTGTGTGCCCATTTCCCAACAAGCATTTATTGAGGCCTGTGCCAGGTACTGGAGATACAGTGTGCACAAAACAGACCTGATTCTTGTCATGGAGCTCACAGTCTACTGATACAGAAAAGAGGGATTGATAACGCAGTGCTGTAAGGGGCACAACAGGAATAACTCGAGGGTACAAAGTGCTGTGGGAGCACAGTCATTCCTTACCACAGGGTTTTGTACCAAGCACTGTTCTAGGTGCCAAAAGGAGAGATAACATACAAGTAAACCGGGAGCCTGACTGAGGAGGCAGCATCGGAGCAGGGTGTTAAATGATGAGCAGGAAGCTCACGAACACGATGGAGTGAGGGGAAATGTACGGCGTCCTGAACTCACAATGAGAGGCCAAGGAAGTCTTCCTAATGGCAATGATGTCTAAATTGAGATCTGAAAGGAGGTGAAGAAAGCTGGGGTGTGATGAAGAAGTGCTCCAGGCAGAGCAAATAGGATATGCAAAAGCCCAGAAAACAACAGAAGATATGAGAAGTTTGTGGCTAAAAAAGATGAGGGGGTATTAGATGATCCCCAGCTCTCTCTTTGCCTGGTAAAATTGTTTTAATTGCACAAGAGTCGATTTCTTTTGTGTACATTCTTTTCTCTTTCAGTAGCCTTACTGATACATCAGTCCGAACATTCTGGGCGGCTTCTTTACAGAATATGCCAAAGGAATGCCTGCCACCTAGTGGATGACAGAAAAGACATCACAATGTATAGAAAATTTGCATCACCATGGTGCGAGGCTCAGGGCATCCCAAGACAAGGGCAATTTTCCACTTCATGGTTTAAAAACTCCAATGTGCCAAAGAAGGTGAAGGAAGAAATATGTGTAAGGCAATTCTCCCCTGTAAGGGCAGGAGACAAGAATAGGAGGAAGGGGAAACTATGTCCTTGTGTCAACATTGTATTTAGCAAGCATACTCTGACTTATTCCTTCAAACAGTGGGGTAGTCACATAAACCCTGTTTTACAGATGAGTAAACTGTGACTCAGTGCAGGGAAAAGCTGGTCTTGGCCGATTCCTTCATGTTATACTTCCTCCAGTTAGGATTTATTTTGTTAATCAACAAAGGGTGAAGAAAGAGGCATTACAGTGTTCCCTAGTTGTGCTATCTATACTTTGAAAAGTGAGACCCCAGTGAAGATACTTAAGGCCTCGTGTGGTTCTCAAAAAACACTGGAAGAATCTCTGTTCCACTCAATAAAATACAGCTGGCTCCCAAAGCAGAGCTAGCCTCAAATGCCACACGTCATGTTCACAGTTTTCAAAGCTAAAAATGTGGAATACATTTCCAACAATTTCAAACAGCTTCTAGTTGAGAGAGACATTCTTAAATATGCAGTTTGGATACAGAAATGGCACTCTCAGAACACATCATGAGTTTTTGGAATTTCTTGCTTGTTATGGTACTTGGCACACAGTAGGAGCTAAAACCATGACTATACTAGTCAATTGTAAAATTTTTGCTCACTGGCTTCTTACAGAAGGGATGTAAAGGGTTATCACAAATAAAATATCCACCAGCTGTTTTCTGTCTCCACTGAGGTCCAAGCAATGGGAACAAAGCACTAGCAAACGAGAATGGAGAAATTAGAATTGAGATGGATGGGATGGGGGTGGGGGAGCTGAGAAGCCTTAGGACAGATGAGCAAGGGAAAACATAATCTTGCAGATGTTTTAACAAAGGAGCTGTCCTTAGCCTGGGATTACCCTGGTGGGGACTGGAAATACCCATCGTGTCAGGTTTCTGGTCAGCTCCAAAGTTTTGACTGAGTCTCTCTAAATGTAGTGATAGGCAATATGTGAGCATATAAAACAGTCTCTATCTTTAAGAAGCTTATAATCTGTGTATAGAGAATCAAGGAAATGGACATTTGGGCTGACCAGGAAAGACTCTGTGGAGGGAGGAGTGGAACTTTTGATAGCCTAGGAAGAATGAATGAGGGTATTTTTGTTGTTGTTATTGTCGGGTTTTTTTGAGACAGAGTTTCACTTTGTTGCCCTCAGTACAGTGCTGTGGCATCACAGCTCACAGCAACCTTAAACTCTTGGGCTGAAGCTATCCTCTTGCCTCAGCCTCCCAAGTAGCCAGGGCTATAGGGGCCCACCACTAATGCCTGGCTATTTTTAGAGATGGGGGTCTAGATCCTGCTCAGGCTGGTCTGGAACTCCTGAGCTCAAGCAATCCACCCACCTGAGCCTTCCAGAGTGCTCAGATTATAGGCATGAGCTACCGTGCCCCACCAAATGAATGTGTTTGCAATACCCGTATTGGAGGGAAAGACATTCCAGGTAATGGCCACTACAAAGTCCAAAGACCCCCTTGGGGCTACTTGGAACCTACAGCACAGCATCAGAAAATCTTGCCTTCATCTAGATTACATTTTTATGGGGAAGAAGTGTTGTCTACTGAAAACAGATCATGTAAGAGGCACGAGGCATTTCATTTTTCTTACCTTTTGGTGTCATTCTCAAATCAATCGTATTAAACTTAGGAAAACAGGCACTCTTGGTAAGAGAAGTTTTGGCTTAGTATTTTGTCAAGAAAGGAAATTAATTAAATGTAACTTAAATGCATTCACTCAACATATTTATTGGCACCCAGCTTGATAAATGCACTAATCTAATCGCATTGTACAGGGGAAAACAAGAAACATGTTTCCTCATAACACGAAACAAAGAGATATAAGATGCTGGTGTTTTTAATTTTTTTTAAACACAAGAATGATAATGTGTTTCCCTTTTTTTAAGAGTACACATTTGATATGGCCATTTGCTTATAGAGTTTCAAAATAACAAAACTATAAGGGACCAAACATTCCTTTCACAAACCTCGGGGAACGGTGTATTTTAAAGGAGTAGTATTAATACTCGTCTAAAGATTACTCATATACATACCCATATAGTGTGACTGGTTTTGTTTTTACTCAGAGCATTTGAGTGTAGGAAGACAGCAATCAGCCGCATGCCAAAGAAATAAGGAAGTTTCTACTGGGCCAAAAAGCATTAAGATGAGTGTCTAGAGCAATTTGGAGGTGGCTGCTCAGTCCTCTGCTCCTTTTTCTTAAGGACAGAGCTAAAATAACCACAATATGGGGCTACTGACCCATACATCTGTTTCTGATTTACTTCTTAGTCTTGTCCTAGTTGGAGTCATTTCTTGATCATATGCTAGTCTTCAGAGAAGTTATGGAAGGAATTTACACAAAGAGCAAATACATAATTAAATACACATATAAAAACACATTATCAATAGAATGTGGATAAGGAACATATGCAAAAAGTCTGATTGGAAAATCATCCAATGATTCTTTCATTTTCTGATTTGTACTACTCAGCCCACAGCTGGCAGCATTCAGTTACTTCTCTTCTGATTTCAGGATGTCAGAAGCCTATCCTTTGATCCATCTTCTTGGTTCCTTCCTAGAGTGACGTTGGCTTTCTCTAAATCTACAACCAGAGATGAATCTAGGAGCTATTTCCTATTTTCTTTCATGTTAGGATTAAATTTCCTAGTGCTAAACCTGTTCCTTTCCTTAAAGAATTGCTTCATGAGAGTCCAAATGGAATCTGCCAATGGCTCTGACATGATGTGTTAAATTCAAAAAGGTGATTTTGTAGAGGGTGCATGCTTAATAGAAATTTCAAACTATTTACATCTGTTTTCTAGTCATCTTTCTTGCCTTATAAAAGCTACATATACCCTCTCCAAGTAAGCTTTTATTTTGTTCATTTTGAACTCTTTACTATGTATTGTTAATTTTTTAAAGCACTCAAAACAGAGGTCAAGGAAAATTTTGTCTTTTTAGTTCTTCTATTGAGAAAAAAGAACAGGTCAAATAAGCTCTGAAATTATGTTGCAACTTGTTGAACTTTTACCATTTTCTCACCCAATTTGCAATTGCTTTCCTAAGATCATGCCTTTTAACTTTAGATATCGAAAATGTCATTATTTACTAAGTACTTGCCTTACACTGACCTCTGTGGTCACGTTGTTGAAAATCTGATTGTCATTTGACACAGCATTAATTACTTCTGGTTATTTATCTGGTAAGTAGTTGATAACATCCACCTTTCAAGAAAGGAAAACAGTTCAGACGTATAATTTGACAAAATTAGGAAACAGTAACATCAGTTCTAAGAACATAGGAAAAATCTGAACAGAGTTGACCTTTCTGTCTGGTGTTAGTGTTCTCTGCCACGGACAACAGGCATAAACGTAGGTGGAAACAATACATCTGCAGACACTGGCAGACAGCATTACCCGCCAAATTTGGCCAGTTTCTTAAGATAAATAACTTTGCAGTGACGTATCCAGCTGAAATCACACAAACAACAGAAATTACTAAGACCTAAGCTTACGAGAGTTTTGTGGGTTTCAAGATTTTTTACAATCAATATTCTGACATCTGTAACACCATTTTGTTACAAATGCTGACGCCAAAAACAGTAAGATAGCAACATCGCTTTGTAACTTTTGTTCAGATTTTGAAGTAAACTGTTTAATTCTTTGGAACAACAACTCTTGAACCACATTCTTATTTAGGTCATTAAGACAACCATAATCATCTGTCTCCTTAAAAGGAAAAGTTTCATTAAAAATGCTACAGCTGCAGTCTTGCTTTAAAAATCAATACTTGCAGCTTATACATATTAATAGGTCTCAAAGTCTAAAGCTTATTAAGTGAAAGTACCCTTAACAGTTTATCTGACATCTGAGTGATAAGAATTTTTAAAAGCTGATGGTGAAAAATAGCTGAATATCCTGGGAATTTCCATAATAATAGGAAATGGCATTAACTAGTTACCTTCTTAGTTGTTCCCTAGCAATGACTATTTTGCTTAATTGAAATCTTTTAGGGAGTATCAGAAGGCTTAAAAACCTGAAGGATATGTATATGGAAACTCCTTGCTAATTCTGATTCAACACTTTGGGACTATTTGTGAAAATTAAGGCAATATTCTCTGGCGGTATTGAAATTCCTTGAGAAGCAATTTGTGATACTATCTTTTTTTTTTTTTTGGAGACAGTCTCAAGCTGTCACCCTGAGTAGAGTGCTGTGACATCACAGCTCACAGCAACCTCCAACTCTTGGGCTTAAGCAATTCTCCTGCCTCAGTCTCCCAAGTAGCTGGGACTATAGGTGCCTGCCACACACCTGGCTATTCTTTTTGTTGTTGCAGGCCCAGGTCAGGTTTGAACTCACAACCCTCAGTATATGTGGCCAACACCCTACCCACTGAGCTACAGGTTATCTTTTTAAACACCATTTCACATTACCTTCCCCCTTGCATATCAACCAAGTTCTGCCCTCTAAGTGACATTACTGGAAAGTTAAAAGAGCTCTTAATTTTAAACTTTTGTAGAGAATATTTCCCTCCCTGCCCTTATGGTAAATTTTTCTTCTGAATACAGTACTACCTCTGTAAGTTGACCACCCAAGGGGCTATAACAAAGTGGTCAACATAAGGAACTAGGCCTACTGTACTGATACGTACATGTGGTGCATATCTGGTCTATGAAAATTAGGTCAACTTAAGGTGGTCAGTGCAGGAAGGTGGTCAACAATGGTGGTTCTTTTGACTTGACTATAAGTCAAAAAGTTTAACTAAGAAAATGCCAGGAAGGCTATGTTAACAGTGTGATGAAAATATGTCAAATGGTAACATAAAACCAGTGTATGGTGCCCCATGATTGCATTAATGTACACAGCTATGATTTAATAATAAATTTTTTTAAAAAAGTTTAGCTGGGTAAAGACTTCCTTTTGGTCACTGAGATGGTTTACTGTTTTACTATTTGTGACAAATATCCTATAAATTAAGTCAATGAACACCTTTTCTTTTTTTCTTTTTTATTTTTTTATTGTTAAATCATAGCTGTGTACATTAGTACAATCAAGGGGTACAATGTGCTGGTTTCATATACAATCTGAAATATTCTCATCAAACTGATGAACACCTTTTCTATAAAAAAATCTGTTTTATTACTTGAGTTAGGGCAAATTTGTTAACCTACTGTACCCATTATTTGCTAAAGAGAGATCATTCACCGATCTTAAAAGAGAAATTCCAGTGATCAATACTTAAAAGAAAAGGCTATCATTTTTCTTTTTTTTTGTTTTGAGACAGTCTCAAGCTGTCACCCTGGGTAGACTACTTGGCATCACAGCTCACAGCAACCTCCAACTCTTGGGCTTAAGCAATTCTCTTGCCTCAGCCTCCCCCAGTAGCTGGGACTACAGGCACTCGCCACAATGCCTGGCTATTTTTTGCTGTTGTTACAGTTGTCATTGTTGCCCTCGCTGGCCTGGGCTGGGTTTGAACTCACCAGCCTCCGTGGATGTGGCCGACACTAACCACTGAGTTACGGGCACTGCTAAAGCTATCATTTTTCAAATGAATAGTCTGACATAAAAATATAAAAGGATAACTTTATTAAACATATCAATTCAAGAACATTCAGGTTTTTTAAAAAACATTATAACATAAGATAAAGCAGACCAGTGGTAATGGTTTATATATACATATTAATATACTTACCAAATGTATCAGATAGGCATACTGACCTATCAGTGCTCAAAATAACAAAATATATGTATGTCCCTAGCTGTTTCTAAACTGACTACTAAATGGGAAACCTGTCAGCACACACCCTCCCAGACTTATTTCCCATAGGAAGTTTGATATGCTGTCATTAAAACACAGCATTTTGGGGCGGCGCTTGTGGCTCAAGGAGTAGGGCGCCGGTCCCATATGCCGGAGGTGGCGGGTTCAAACCCAGCCCCGGTCAAAAATAAACCACAAAAAAAAAAGTTTATATACCAGCCTGGACAGCACAGTGAGACCCTGTCTCTAAAAAAAAAAAAAAAACACATCATTTTGAAACATAAATTATATATAAACCCCTATTGTATGTCCTTTTCTTCTTTGCCTACCTCATTATTTCCCTTCTCAACCTACCTAAGACTCTAGCATAATTATCGTTCTCTGAGCAGAACCAGCTCAGTCAAAACAGGATATAGAGATATGCATGACTCTGGACAGAGGAAAAATCTCTAATATTTTCAATTGTATTTACTTTCCTTTTAGTAGCTACCTAATTACACTAAGATGGTGTGAAAAAGAAAAGCATTTTAAACTATCCATCTTCACTTTGGTCCTGCAGCTTTCCTTTATCAACTGGTATAAGCATTATTTTAAGTTCTCAACTATAAACACATGCAATGTTTAATAAAGCACCCAGAAACTCTGTGGTAAGCACCGTATAATTTCCAAGAAGAATGTTTCCAGTGGAGGCAGAGAAGGTAGAAAGATCAAAACAGCAATTCACACGAAAATGCTTTCATAAAATACTTTTTTAAAAAAAGTAGATTCATTCAATTTTAAGTGATATTTTGCCCTATGACCAACATTTTTTCATGAATTTAGCGTTCATAAAAGGCATAATAAATATCTCTAGACGAAGTAATCTTTTTTGCTTATAAAACTGCCAGCACCAGGGTGAGTTACCCCAAAGTATACATAGCTCATAGCTCTAAGAATCAGTAAACTATATCCTTTTGACTTATTCGATCCCTATTACATCCATTAATTTTAATTAGTTAAAATTAAAACTGCTCATTTTTCTGTATACAGCAGTGAAAAGTAGTAAGGGAAACTAAAGATCTGATTCTACTTAGGGTAGTGTTAATTTACAGATTGTGTTGTTAGTACAAAGAATATCCCTGGCATTTTAAGTAATCTTAATCTGTATTTTAGAATCTGCCACCAAAGCAAATATCAAAATTTTAAAATAAATTATTCACCCTGCTCTGGTCTCAAAACATATGGCCATTACACAGAACTCTTTTTTACTCCACCTCACAATGCACAAATGTAAACATTAAATGAAGACCCATAATTACAAGCTCATATCTTTAAAAAATGGATGCAACAAAGCTTCTTCTGCTGTTATTCTTGAAGCTGGATTTAGATCTAGAAGTTTATCAAGCAAGTCATAAGCTTCATCAGGTACCTCATCCCAGCCTGCTAAATTGGTGGTGTACTCATCAAAACGACCCCCACAGCCATTACTGTCCCTTTTATACAATGAACTCCCTGAGTGTTGTTTTTGAAGTGTTTGGATGAGGGGAGAAGCTTTATGGTCAGTCTTCTCTGAAAAAGTGGGATGATGAGAAGCAGGCCTTTGTGAATCACTTGTTAATTTGAGAGTGTTGGAATCTATACCCCTGAGCCTCTCACAGAGTTTTCTCAAATCTTGTGCTGGAACTTCTTTGCTACATAATATTGATTTGCCTAAAAGGAAAAAAAAAGTGCATTTTATTATATAATTGAAATATATCAGAAGCCTCTCTCATGAGAAACATACAAGTCCAACCATGTGCTTTATGGATATTTAAGAGTATATACACATTGGGTATGAGATAAAGAGTACCACACGCTATATTTAAGTTGTCTGAATTACACAAGTTGAAGGCCAAACAATAAAGTGGGAGATAGTACGTAAAAAGCAGTGCTATGCTATACCAGGCACTCACTTGACTCTGCCAGCATCCTTTACCCTTGTATAATCTTTAACTAGCTGCAGTTTTATTCTTAATGTACTCTATAGTCATGAAATAATTAACAATATACATGATGGCATGTCATGAAGCTGTATGATATGCCTATATTATTTATTTATTTATTTTTAAAGACAGAGTTTCAAACTATCGCCCTGGGTAGAGTGCCGTGATGTCACAGCTCACAGCAACCTCAAAATCCGGCTCAAATGATCCTCTTGCCTCAGTTTTTCTATTTTTAGTAGAGACGGGGTCTTGCTTTTGCTCAGGCTGGTCTTGAAATCATGAACTCAAACAATCCACCCACTTCAGCCTCCCAGAGTGCTTGGATTACAGGCATGAGCTGGGCCTGCCTACATTATTTTTTTGATGATCAAACAGAGAGCTCATTTAAAATAGGGAAAGTAATTTAAACTAACACATACAATTGAAACATATTTTGTCATAGACTACTATGTGTCAGGAATTGGTTTTAGCTGAAGGTTTTCCTTTTTAATTTATTCAACACAACTCAACAAGTAGTTAATGACAATCCACGATGGTTAAGGACAAGAAGCAGGTTACAGACAAAGGAAGTGAAGGCTCTCTCACTGCTAATCTCAGCCAAGTCATTACTGTAGGTTCTAAAGGGGAACACTAGTTTGTTGAAATTTTGAGTCTTCTGTACTCAGTCCAAAGTTATAGTAAGATCTGACTAAAATAACTAAAGAAATCATACTAATAAAATTGAAGTAAGTGCTATATAGCATTACTTTTTTATTATTATTATAATGATAAACCTCTAAAAGCTCTTGCCTGCTATCATGGCACTTGCTCTGGAGTATTTTTATTGTCAGAAGCTATACTTCCATTGTTAGTTCTGACTATAACTTTACCAACAGGGCTTCAAGCTGTACAACAAAATATTCTGGAGCTGGCTGATAAACTTCATGTTCATAAGCTTCTCACAACATTATTCAATAGTAGATAAAAGTTTTTGCAGTTAGTTAAGAAAAAACATACTCATGTTCTATTTATTCTTATGTAAGAATGCCATTTCCAAAATACCAATTTTGCCTCCCATTCTTGGTCACTTTTCCTTTGTATGTATTATATCATCCTATTATCCTCAAATAATTTTTTTTATACTAGGTATAAGACAGGTACAACTGTAGATTGATTTTGCTGTAGGAAAGTATTTTGGATGAGGACTTCACCACTAAGTTTTTCTTGTGGATCAGACCACAGTACTGGTGCTTAAGCAAGGGACAATTATTTTTGTTCTTAACCACAAGTAGCTCTTGGTTAAAATCAATTGTTTCAAACTATCAGTCCTGGAGCCTTCCTAATTATCATGTTTTCCTGAATCTCATTTTCCAGGAATGAGAAGGATAGGGCAGGCATATGCATTTCTTAAATAAATGTTCTCAGACAATTCTGATATGCACTGATCAGTGGTTAGGAACCACTGATCCTGGGGCTGAGCACAGGCAGCCCAGCTATTTGTGAGGTAGGCCGAGTGAAGCTTTGCCCGTAGGGGTATTCCATAGTCTGTGATAGTAAGCTGACTCAAGCACACTCACTCTTTAGAAAGTATTAACTATCACTGAGCTTGGAAAATAAACATAAGTGCGCACTTGAGCTCAGGTTGTTGGTCAGAGTGAGGTTGAGGTAATTCTCAGGTGCCCTATGAAATATACTACTTATCCCAGGCTTAAAGAAGAATTTGAGTGGCTGAGGAAATAACTTCCCATGGCCAACATATGCTTACAAAAACACTCCATCAGTTTAGGTGTTCCATTCATTTTACTTCTACCTTAACCCCACGGAATCTCACAACTACACACACTTCTATTCTCCCACCTATTGTAGCCCTTACTACACTGTATTATTTATAATTAACTATTTAAGATCATTTCAAGGCAAGGACATTCTGAGTACCAAGAAGTAGTGTACCTGATGTTTAATATAAAATAAAAAAAAAAACATATTATTAAAAATATTTGTTGGCTTGGCACCTGTAGCTCAAGCAGCTAAGGCGCCAGCCACATATACCAGGAGCTGGAGGTTGCTGTGAGCTGTGTGAGGCCACGGCACTCTACCGAGGGCCATAAAGTGAGACTCTGTCTCTACCAAAAAAAAACAAAAAAAAAAAAAAAACACATATACCAGGAGCTGGCGGGTTTGAATCCAGCCCAGGCCTGCCAAACAACGACAACTACAATAAAAAAAAAAATGGTTGGGCGTTGTGGCAGGTGCCTGTAGTCCCAGCTACTTGGGAGGCTGAGGCAAGAGAATTGCTTAAGCCCAGGAGTAGAGGTTGCTGTGAGCTGTGATGCCACAGTACTCTACCCAGGGTGACAGCTGAGGCTCTGTCTCAAAAAAAAAAAAAAAAATTTGTTATAAAAGCCAAACCACAACTAAAGGGATTTTACTCTTTATTCTTTTAAGATTATACAGTTAAACTTTAAATACTGAAGCAGTATAGTACTTTGTGCTTAATAAAATTAAGTGATTACATATATAAAGAGATGATAAATTTTCTACCTCAGATTAGAGAACTTTATGAACGCTGAATATGTTTATTTATAAAGAGATTTTAATAATAATTTATTGAGTGATCTGTAGGAGATAATCAAAGTCATTTGTTTTGTTATATAAAACTGCTTACCAAAAGTTTTAGCAGCTTGGAAAGTTTCCCTGGATCCTCGAATTGTCATAATTTGAGCCAAAGCAGTTAAATCATCACTTGCTTTATAAAATGGATATCGTCCACTAAGCAAACTAAGAAATATGACACCTGCCGACCACATGTCAATTGCTGCAACAGAAGAAAACATTTTAAAATAAATTTCAAACCTATGATTTTATCATTTAAATCAATAGTTCTCAACCTTTATTATGCATTAGAATCATCCTAGGAGCATTAAAAAATGTAACTGCCAGGCTTGATCTCTCTAAGATTCTGACTGAACAGTTCTGGAGTAGGGTTCAGGCACTGGTATTTTAAAAGTTCCTCAGGTGATTTCAACAAGGATTGAGACTTCTTAATGAACATCCTCCCTATAAAATACAATGTTTTCATAAAGTGAATTGAGTCTGTTAAAAAAAAAAAAAATACAATGTTTTCTTAAACAGCATGTTGGTAAAATTTAAAGGATATTTCATTATAAGAAAACAGTAAATGAATGAACAAAGAAATAAAAAATAAGATGAAAAGAAATCTAAAAATAATGTGGGAAAAAATCTGATGCTCGTCAAGAATTACATAACATAGGAGTGAAAGTGTTTTCATTTTAGTGAAAAGTAGTGAACATCAGCAGCACTTCTTCAGCTAAATGCTAACTTTAGCTAGTGTTTTAAAAACTTTAACCTCACTCTGGAAGGCTGAGGCAGAAGCACTGCTTTCAGCTCAGGAGTTTGAGACCAGTTTGAGCAACAGCGAGACTCTGATTACTAAAATGGAAAAATTACTGGCCAGGCATTGTGGCGGGCGCCTGTAGTCCCAGCTACTCAGGAGGCTGAGGCAGGAGGATTGCTTGAACCCAGGAGTTTGACCCCAAGGCACTCTAGTTTAGTCAACAGAGTGAGACTCTGTCTCACAAAACAAACAAAAACAACACAAGAACACACACACAATGACAAAAATCCCTTTAATCTACAGAATTCCAGCAGTTAAGACCAGCTCAGCTTCATGTTGAAAAGCTCATTTTTTTTCCTTTTAGGGACCTCTCTCCTAACTGTCCTCCTAGTATCACCACGTAATTCGCTCTCTAATCCTTTAGCCTCTGTTTAACATGCCTTTTTTTAGTTCCCTTTGTACCTCTGCCTGCTCCTTCTTCAATATTTCCTCTAAGCCTTAAATGCTGAGGTTCCTCGAAGTTCTAACATCTTCCCAATTATACGTTCCCTGATTGGTCCACCTGCTTCATGGCTTCAACTACCATTTAGTATAAAGGTGACGACACTCAATTGTGTTCCTAGCTCAGCTCTGTTCCTGAGCTTCAGTTTCAACTTTTATTCTGTTGGATTATCTCTGTCTGGAATTCCACAAATATCTCGAACTAATTATGCCTCGAACCAGCCTTACATTTCCCTATTATAAACCAGTTACTTCTCCTTTACTCTCCAACTTGTTACTAGCACACATTCAAGGCCCTAAGATAGGAATCTGTAAACATCCTGAATGCTTTGCTCCCTCACCATCCCAAATTCTACCTAATTACCCACCAAAGTCTGCCTTCCCAATCCTTTGCCTTTCTTTTTATTTCACTCCTATTACCAATGCTATCATTCACACTTGCACCATCTCTCACCTGAACCACTGCAAGCTACCACTCTCCAAAACCTATCCTCTGCACATCTGCTGGAATAATCCACCTAGAATGTCACCTTACCATCTCTTCCTCTTGAATAACTTTCCAGCATCTATAGCATAGAGTCCAACCTGTTAACAAGTGTGATTTGACTTTGTTTACCTCTTTCCCAGGTTTGTTTCTTACTGTTCCTCAACTTGCATCTAAATATCCTAGCAACAATAAACTTTTAGTTTCTGGTGCAACTGGATTATTTCTTGATTTCCTCAATTCATGTCTCAAAGTTAACCTCCCACCCCAATTTATATATATATATTTTTTCTTATTGCAGTTTTTGGCCGGGGCCGGGTTTGAACCTGCCACCCCCAGTACATGGGGCCGGCGCCCTACTCCTTGAGCCACAGGCGCCGCCCCCAATTTATATTCTTATCTCAGAGGTCACCTTTTCCAGGATTCTCTTCCACAATCCCTTTGAGTTAGGATAATTGGATACCTTTAAATACTTTGTATGGTTTTATCACTACACTCAATAGGTTACTTTATAATTATTTGAGAGTATGTTACACCAGAGTGAAACAGATGGTCTTATTCAATTTTGTATGATCAGCAAGCACAGAACAGACATATAATGAATTAATGCATTTCTTCAAAGCCCATAATCCATGTGAATAGTGGGATTCATTTATTCATTCAACAAGGTGTTTCCTGGGTTCCAGCTCCATGTCAACTTTTTAGATTATAAGGCTTTTCTCTTTTTCAAAATCTTTTTTTTTTTTTTTTTTTTGAGACAGGATCTCACTCTGTTGCCCAGACTAGAATGTAGTAGCATTTTCATAGCTCACTGTAACCTCAAACTCCTGGACTCAAACATTTTTCCGACCTCAGTTTCACAAGGTAGTGGAACTATAGGCACATACCACCATGCCTGGCTAATTTTCCTATATATGTATATGTACATACACATACATATATATAGGGATGTAGTGTGTGTATATATATATATACTTTTTTTTTTTTAAGAGACAGAATCTCATCATATTGCCCTCAGTAGAGTGCCGTAGCATCACAGCTCACAGCAACCTCCAACACCTGGGCTTAGGCGATTCTCTTGCCTCAGCCTCCCAAGTAGCTGGGACTACAGGTGCCCGTCACAACGCCTGGCCACTTTTTATTGCAGTTTGGCTGGGGCTGGGTTCAAACCTCCACCCTCGGTATATGGGGCCTGTACTCTACCTACTGAGCCACAGGCACTGCCCACCCTATACATTTTTTTAAGAGATAGGGTCTTGCTATCTTACTTAGGCTGGTCTTAAACTCCTTGCCTCAAGCAATCCTCCCACCTTGGTCTTCCAAAGTGCCAGGATTATCAGCATGAGTCACGGAGTCTGGCCTCAAAATCTTTTAACTACTATTACACTGTTTATACAGTAACAAGTAATTTTAATCAAACACATCACAGAAAACTTTTAAGGTATAAGGCAAACAGATAAAACCCTGCAAGTCTTAAGTTAGCAAAAACAATTTTTTTCCCATAAGGGTGATATCATCTTGTAAGTAAATAAGCAAAATGTAGTCTATGGGAAAAAACTGTTAAGAAACAAAAGGAAGATTAAAAACTTTCATGAAGAATAACAGCATATCCAAAATTGGAACGCCACACTGCCAGAACACACTTAACATAATTTAATTAAAAGCAGAACTCAAATATTAGTCATAAATAGACAAAGATCATTAAATAATCTATTTGGGTTCTGTATTTCCAGTGCAACATACCTGTAGTTTGATTGGGGCACTTTGTCAAGACCTCTGGTGCTCTGAATCCTGGTGTACCTGCCCTAGGGGCAACCTGCTGACGTCTTATAATGAAATAAGATTTCTTTAGTTATGTCAAAGTTGAACTAAAATCCAAAAAATAATACTTATCAATTTAGTTCGCAGTATATTTTGCCTTGATAGCTATACGAAGTTATTATAAAGTAAACCTTGGCCAGGCCTTGTGGCCGGTGCCTGTAGTCCCAGCTACTGGGAGGCTGAGGCAAGAGAATTGCCTAAGCCCAAGAGCTGGAGGGTGCTGTGACTTGTGATGCCACGGCACTCTACCAAGGTAACAAAGTGAAACTCTGTCTCTAAAAAAAATTAAAAATAAAAAAATTTAAAAATAAAGTAAATCTACCATAATGAACATCCTAGAGTTTGCTTTTTCTGGCTGCGCCCCCTTCTGGTTCCCTGGACTTACTCCAAGAAACGTTTTCAGGTAACCTTATTTGTTAGGGATAATTACTTATTCACTTATTTATTTGTGTTAATCAGGAAAGACTTGATGAAAGCTAAGTCTTTTTCTTTTTTTTGGGACAAAGTCTCACTTTGTTGCCCTCGATAGAGAGCTGTTGCATCATACCTCACAGCAACCTCAAACTCTTGGGCTCAAGCAATTCTCTTGCCTCAGCCTCCCAAGAAGGTGGGGCTACAGGTGCCTGTCACAACACCCAGCTATTTTTTTTTTTTTTAGAAGACAAGGTCTTGCTTGGTCTCAAACCTGTGAGCTCAGGCAATCCACCCTCCTCAGCCTGCCAAAGTACTAGGATTACAGGAAAGCTAAGCCTTGAAAGGAAGGAAGGAATTTATGAGCCAAAGATTTGAAATGGGAGTAAGAGAAGAGCTCTACTACTTGGTTCTGATTATTCCACATAGGCAGGAATAAAAGAAAACAGAAAGATTATATCAGCAAGCAAAATATATAATTCTAAGCCTCTAAAAAGGCTATTCTGCCCACCACCACACCAAATATTTGCATTAAAAGCAAATGTTATTTTCCAAAGGGCATGTCCCTGTCAAATGAGCAATATGTGACAATAGTTATCCTTTGCTCAAGGACTGCTCTGTATCAATGCTCGTGTAGTTTACAGATCTACCTTGTGCCCTTTCACTCACTTAATCAATCATCCAGCAAAATCAATGCAATTTCTAACCTTGGCTGGCAGCATGCTAGTGATTTTATAAAACCATCAAAACATATTACCTTGAAAGGCAAATACTGCAAACTTTATCTGTTGCATGGCAGTCACAGGGCAGGCTAGTTGGGCAAGAACTGGCAGTTTTCCTTGTCACACCACTATGCATAGCTCTTGTAGAAACAGCCTTCTTTTTTGTTGCTAACTTTCTAGATAGTACATCCACAGTCTTTGACTGCTTCATAAGCTGTAAAAGAAAAGTCAAATTTTCTACTTTGATGACACTTAACATGATGTTCTCAAATATTAGCATGGCAAAAAGCATAGCTTTAAAAGGCACTGAATATGCTACTGAATTGTAAATGAACAGTTGTCTATTACAATGTTTAGATTTTTTTGAGTTTACCTATAACCTTATACATGTATTAAAATCTAATTAGTCTTAGTTTGGCAAATATTTGACTAATTATACTTTATTAAAACTTTTCTTAATATATTACAAAAAGTATAAAACAGTAACGTTCTAGTGTCTAACTCCATTTCAGAACTGTAAACTGCACAATTACATTGGCTAAAACCAGAGTTTTAATGTATTGGCTCATGCTGTCCAGCTGCTGCAAGATAGAAATCAATTTAAAACCATCTAACATTGATTGACAACAATTTTATTAACTTTACCAACATCTTTACGCTATCAACTATATGTCAGAACTTTATTACATTTTGGGAGCTCACATTCCAACAATGGCAGAAAAGGCTTTAATATTCTAAAATGTTCCTCTAAGAAAACAGCAACAATAGTCAGCTAACCAAAAAATGATGAAAAATTTCACCAGAAAAGTTCAGAGAAAAGCTGAAGAAAACCAAAGTTTTGATTAAATGCTCAAAGCAATAATACCTCTGCCAAAGGCAAACTCTACTTTTAAAAAACTGCTGAAAGTACATGCTAACCTAGTGATTACCTAGATTCCCGAGTGTTTGGCTGACTGACCATTGCACTATTAAGCTACATTACTTACTTTCACTGCAGGGCTCTCATGTGAAATGGAGCTGTGTATATTGAAATTTCTTTCTCCAAAAACAGAGCGCTGGGCAGAAAGGCCTACAGATCCCTCCTACAATACCAACAAAAACAAGGAAAATAAGGATTATATCTGTAACACTTTCTGCCAGCTGTACTCTGCTACCGTTTTTAAAGAGTTAAGTAACATGACATATGCTGCATCCAAGTCATTCTCAGGCACCAAAACACTTCTGTGAAAGGAGAAAATAGTCTAGACAGAACTCACACCCATACACAATGTTATCATAGTCCACAAATATAAATAAAAAATTCAAAACCACCTGCATGGATGTTACATTTTGCTGTGCAGCTAAAATGGAGATAGACACTTCAGAATTTTTCTCCTATAATTAATGCTTTCTTTCAAAAACGATAATTATTCTGAACTTTTCAACATGCAGGGAAAATTATTTTCTATTTTTGTCATATAATTTTTAATACATAATGGCAATATATTATAAATTGGCAAAATAAATGTTAGTTTTGAAATAATGAGCAAAATGCTTCAATGTAAATCTTATTTTAATATCCAATCAATTGAACACATGTAACAAATGTAAAAAGAAGTTTTTAAAATTAGAAGTACTATCCTAGTATTATATCTCCCTCTATTGGTTGAAGGAGTACACTTCTAAAACAATATCAATGCTTAAGAAATTAAAGAGGCAGAACCTTTCCGTCTTTTCCTTGTTTAATCTGAATTTGTGCATTTGTGTAGGGTCTTTTAGCACAAGTTTTTGTGGTAGACTGTTGATCCGGCTCCTTAGGTGCTGGGCCACTCAATGAAATCTTGTTTCCTGTGATTGTGTGGGATTTGTTTTGTGAACAACCTTCCTGCTGAGTTTCAGACTGGACAAATTTGAGAAGCTCTATTTTTGTATCATGGGTTCCTTGGGCCAAACCAAAGTCTACCAAGGCGTATCTAAAAAACAAAATTAAGCATTTTTTACTCCTTTTAATGAGTAAAGCTTAGTAACATCATAACATCAAACCATCTTCATATAAAAATGGTAATTGTTTTGGGAATCAATTAAGAATTTATAATATTCCTGAAAAAAGGTAAGAAAAATAAGCTTTCCAGACAAAGTAAGAATTTAATAGCTCACTGGGATTGAAAATTAAGAAAGATACCCCAGGCTGAAAAGTTTTTTCTTCACTTTGATTTTATCAAAAATAATTTGACTGGACTAGATTAAAAGTTCTAATCAGAGACCCTGAAATAAAAATTTAGCTGCTTCTTCCTTAAAAAAAAAAAAAAAAAGAAAGATATATCCAACAATCAATCTTTTCTCTCTTTTTCCAATGACCTGTGCTGATAAAGCAAAAGAGCAGTACATGAAATAAGCCCAATTCTTTGTTCTCTAATTATGGCAAAGATAGCATCATAGCAGATAATTTCTAATTAAGCAAGGTAAAACAATGAAATTTTGGTTTTAAAATTGAACTTAGAGAAAAGAACTTTTGAGAAAAGTCAGGACCATAAAAGCCCAAAAGAGAAGTGATAGTTTTTGCAGTGGCTCACACCTATAATCCTAACACTCTGGGAGGCCAAGGCAAGTGAACTGCATGAGCTCCCAGGTTCGAGAACAGCCTGAGCCAGAGCAAGACCCTGTCTCTAAATTAAACAGCCGGATGTTGTGGCTGGTGCCTGTAGTCCCAGCTACTTGGGAGGCTGAGGCAAGAGAATTACTTGAGCCCTAGAGTTTGAGGTGTGAGCTATCACACCATGGCACTCTACCAAGGATGACAAAGTGAGACTCTGTCTCAAAAAAAAAAAAAAAAAAGAACTTGTAGTTTTAATCTTATCATACTCAACATGATCCATTATATAAGGAGCAGTATTTAAGTTCTTTTCAGCTTATAATGACTCTATGTACATAATCACCATTAAATATATAGATATATGTATAAATATATAGATACACATACAACTTTAGTGTTGAAACAGGAAATGGACTATCATGTGATTCAATCTCTCATTTACTAGAAAATAAAAATGAAGCCCAGAGATAACAGACGTGTTAGGTTAAAAAAGATTAGACTTCTTCTAAGTCCCCTTTAGCTAAGTCCCACTTCCACCAAACCATAGTACATCTAATGATGTACACTATTTTACTAATACAAGGTTATCTTCTTTTTCACTGCATTTCCCATCCTAATTACAATGAAAATTTGAAACAGAAATAATCTGTGGGCTTGGCGCCTGTGGCTCAAGCGGCTAAGGCGCCAGCCACATACACCTGAGCTGGCGGGTTCGAATCCAGCCTGGGCCCGCCAAACAATGATAGATGCAACAAAAAATAGCCAGGTGTTGTGGCGGGCGCCTGCAGTCCTAGCTACCTGGGACATGGAGGCAGGAAAATTGCTCGAGCCTAGGAGTTACAAGTTGCTGTGAGCTGTGATGCCACAGCACTGTACCCAGGGCTACAGCTTGAGGCTCTGTCTCAAAAAAAAAAAGAAAAAGAAATAATCTGTGCATGGCCATGGCAGTATGAACTATGTCTAAGAGATATACAATGGAGGACACAAAGTAGAAGACAAACATGTCTAGAGATAAGCTGTGCAACAGGAAGACGACAGATAATAAAATTATACTGTACATGACATGCCAAGTGAGTAAAGTTTACCTGCTTTTGCTAGAAAAACAATAAAAAATGGGTAACTGAGATGAATATATTTATTGCTTCACTATGGAAACCTTTTTTTACTATGTATCTCACAACATCATGCTGAATACCTGAAATATAGATAATAAAAATATTTTATTTAAAAAAAAAAAAAGATGGCCGGGCATGGTGGTTCATGCTGGTAATCCTAGCACTCTGGGACGCCAAGGTGGGAGGATCTCTTAATCTCAGGAATTCAAGACCAGCTTGAGGAAGAGTGAGACTGTGTCTCTACAAAATATAGAAAAATCAGCCGGATATGTTGGTGGGGACAAAGTCCCAGATACTTGGGAGGCAGAGACAGGAGGATCACTCAAGCCCAGGAGGGTGAGGTTGCAGTAAGCTATGATGAAACCATTGTACCCCATCCTGGGCAACAAAGGGAGACCCTGTCTCCAAAAAATACATACATAAAAATGGGAGAGATAGAACCCCTAGCACAAATTCATTCAAGTAAGTATTTCCTAGTAACTCTTCATACTTACTTTTTCAAGCGCCTGTTATACAAAAAATTGCTGGGCTTAACATCACGGTGAACAATACCAAACTGATGGATGCGTTTCAAAGCTCTGAACAGATTAAACATATATTCCCGTACTTCTTGAAAGGAAAGAGAATTCAAAATGTCCTAAAATAAAGTTATGATTGAAATGAGTTATGGATGAAAATTGTTTTCAATTAAATGTTTAGAAAGAAATACTAAAACCTACCAAAAAGGACTCATGCTCCAGATATGGCATAGCAATAACCACATGATCATTTTTCCTAAAACAGTATTTAACTCCCATGACATTGTCTTGCCCCCTAGTGGAGAAAAGCACAATGAACTTTAGACGAAAGGTCAAATGAACTGAAACTTTATGCCTCATTTAGCAACATATACATATTTGCTAGAAAACTGACTTCAAACTCATCATCATATAAGACAGTATAAACATTTAAGTGACTTATATTAGAGATAAAGTTTTCTTTTAAAACAAAAATACCACCAGTTATGAGTTTACTATAATTCAAACATGAGATAATTATAGTTTTAACTAGGGAAGCAGGAGAATGAGAAGTAAAGGAAAAGAAGAAATTGACATAGTAGCAGATATGAAGGTAATACATTTAAAAAAATAATTTGAAAGATTTGAAGTGTGGAACATCTGGTTTATGTTATATGCATACACATTTCATATTTTAATGATCATTCTGGCTGCTGTGTCAAGATGGAGTTAAAGGAGTAAACGAAGAAGCAGGCTACAGTAGTCTAGGCGTGGGCTGAGTAATGGCAGAGAAAGCAGAAAGAGATGCATGCGTTCTTTAGATACATTCTGAAGGCAATAAGGACTTGGATGTGGTTTAGAAGAGAAATGGAGAAACTAGGTTTCTGGCATGATGGATTAGGTGGATGGTAGTGTCATTTGTGGAGGTAGATAAACAAGAATATTTGTTCTGATGGGTGTTTTTGGCAGGGAAAATGGGTTAAAATTTAGTTTTTGCCATATTTATTTTGAGTTATCAATCAGGCACCCAACTGTTAAATCGGTACAAATCTGCAGTTAAGATAAAAGGTCTGAAGTTAGATATCTACTTTTAGGAATTGTTACTGTCAGCCATGTGGAAATACAGGGTACTAAGGAAGAATACAGAGAAAGAATGCCAAAGATCAAGCACTGAAGAACTCCAACACTTAGGCATCAGGTACAAGACGATGAACTGACAAAGGTACTGAAAATGAAAGGCCAAATGAGGAAGGAAGAAAACCAGGAGGGCGTGCTACTACCAAAGCCTAAGGACAACAGTTCAAAGCCATCCTGTTAAATGATGCGCAGAGTTAGGGCTCTTTAGAGAAGGGACGTTACCTAAAGTACCTTCAGTTTAGCATGGAGGGGGGTTGCCACGCTGGAGTGTGCAGGTAGTGGAAGAGGGGGCTGGAAGTGAAAACAGTAGGTGTAAACAATTCTTGAGAAATCTGGCTATGAAGGAGAGCACAGAAATGATGGAGCAGCTGGAACAGGGAGGGAAGTTCAGGAGGAGTAAGATACTAGATCATGGCGGGTGGGGGAAGGGAGAGCAGAGAGAGAGAGAGAAAAGGAATAGGAGTGGGGGAAAGGAAGAGCAGAGAGAGGGAAGGAAGAAGGGGGTGGGGTCTCGGTGGGTGACACACCTTTTGGGGGCAAGACACAATTGTAAAAGGGACTTTACCTAATAAATGCTATCAGTGTAACCTGGTTTCTTATACCCTCAATGAATCTCCAACAATTAAAAAAAAAAAAAGATACTAGACCATGTCCATGTATTGACAGGAATGAACTAGCTGAGAAACCATGGAGAAAGATACACCATGATTCTGTTGTTCTAAATGTAAGATGAGATTGTCAATAATTGGGGAGATGTGAAATGTGAATGCCCTACATTAAAAAAAACATTATACAGCAGCGCCTGTGGCTCAGTGGGTAGGGTGCTGGCCCCATATACGGAGGGTCGCAGGTTCAAACCTGGCCCTGGCCAAATTACAACAAAAAATTAGCCAGGTGTTGTGGCAAGCGCCTGTAGTCTCAGCTACTGGGGAGGCTGAGGCAAGAGAATCACCTGAGCCCAGTGGAGTTGGAGGTTGCTGTGAGCTGTGTGATGCCAAGGCACTCTACAGAGGGCAATGGAGTAAGACTCTGTCTCTACAAAAAAAAAAAAAAAAAAAAAATCAGCACCTGTGGCTGAAGGAGTAGGGCGACAGCCCCATATACTGGAGGTGGCGGGTTCAAACCTGGCCCTGGCCAAAAAAAACTGCAAAAAAAAAAAACTATTATAAATGATGAAAGCCAAGGCTTATGATTTGCCAGAAAGCTTCCAAAAAGAAGTGGCAGAAGGATGGGAAGTCAAGCTGAGCCTCAAGGGAAATCCACTCTAAAAGAATTATATAAATTTAAATAACTACTGCAAGGTTAGATGAAAAGTACTAGCAAATCGCAAACACTTGACTGCAAAATGTATGTGATTCATGTACAAACTCATCATCTCTATTAAGCATCTACTTTAAAATCTTATAAATTATATAAAGCTGTTCACTATTAAATTGCCTACCCAGCCACTGTTAGGCACTGAAGTTCAGCTGCAATTCTTATAGGATGACTGGTTGGAATTAAGTGTTTTAGAGCAATTTTCTCTTCAGGTCCTACTTGTAACTGTGCTGTGGCCAAATAAACAGAGCTGAAAGTGCCTGTAAAACAATTTATTAGATTTTTCAGCACTGGGTTTTTAAAAATATTAGTGGAACAATGCTTTTAGTAACATAATAGATTAAAATAGCACTGTTCAT